>NW_021941230.1:7021858-7621858 GCF_902148845.1 Salarias fasciatus | reverse complement strand
AGTGCACTTGGCACCAGGACACCCGAGGTCGGAGGTCGATGATCGACTTTGTTGTCGTGTCATCTGACTTCTGGTTGCGTGTCTTGGACACTCGGGTGAAGAGAGGAGCAGAGCTGTTGACCGATCACCACCTGGCGGTGAGATGGATTCACTGGCGGAGGAGGAAACCAGACAGACTTGGCAGACCCAAATGTGTTGTGAGCGTCTGCTGGGAACATCTGGTGGAAACCTCTGTCAGCATGGTTTTCAACTCCCACCTCCAGGAGAGCTTCTCTCATATACCGAGGGAGGCTAGAGACATTGAGTCCGAGTGAACCATGTTTTCCACCTCCATTATCAAAGCAGCTGCTCGGAGCTGTGGTCGTCAGGTCTCCGGTGCCTGCCGTGGCGGCAACCCCCGAACCCAGTGGTGGACACCGGAAGTAAGGACTGCCATCAAGTTGAAGAAGGAATCCTATCGAGCCTTGTTGGCTCGTGCGACTCCAGAAATAGCTGACGGGTACCGGCAGGCCAAGCAAACTGCAGCCCAAACATTTGTGGAGGCAAAAACTTGGATCTTGGAGGAGTTCGGAGAAGCCATGGAGGAAGATTATCGGTCGGCCTCGAAGAAATTCTGGCAAACTGTCCGGCGCCTCAGGAGGGGAAAGCAAGTCTCCACTAACACTGTTTATAGTGGAGGTGGGGAGTTGCTGACCTCAACTGGGGATATCGTAGGACGGTGGAAGGAACACTTCGAGGACCTCCTCAATCCCATCGCTACGTCTTCCATGGAGGAAGCAGAGGCTGAGGTCTCAGAGGTGGACTCGTCCATCACCCAAGCTGAAATCACTGAGGTAGTTGGTAAGCTCCTCTGTGGGAAGGCACCAAGGGTGGATGAGATTCACCCCGAGTACCTTCAGTCTCTGGATGTGCAGGGACTGTCTTGGTTGACACGTCTCTGCAACATTGCGTGGCGGTCAGGGACGGCGCCTCTGGATTGGCAGACTGGGGTGGTGGTTCCCCTTTTTTAAAAGGGGGACCGGAGGGTGTGCTCCAACTATAGGGGGATCTCACTCCTTAGCCTCCCTGGGAAAGTCTATTCCAGGTTACTGGAGAGAAGGATTTGACCGTTTGTCAAACCTCGGATTCAGAAGGAACGATGCGGTTTTTGTCCTGGTCGTGGAACAGTGGACCAGCTCTATACCCTCCATAGGGTGCTCGATGGTTCGTGGGAGTTCACCAGACCAGTTCACATGTGTTTTGTGGTCTTGGAGAAGGTGTTCGACCGGGTCCCACCTGGTGTCTTTTGGGGGGTGCTCCGGGAATACGGAGTCCGGGGCCCTTTGTTAAGGGCCGTCCAGTCTCTCTATGACCGGAGTAGGAGTCTGGTCCACATTGTCGGCAGTAAGTCGGACCTGTTCCCGGTACATGTTGGACTCCGGCAGGGCTGCCCTTTGTCACCAGTTCTGTTCATAATGTTTCTGGACAGATTTTCTAGGTGCAGCCAGGGGTCAGAGGGGGTCAGGTTCAGGAACCACAGGATTTCATCTCTGCTTTTTGCAGATGATGTTGTCCTGTTGGCTTCGTTGAACCCGGATTTACAGCATGCACTGCGGCGGTTTGCAGCCGAGTGTGAAGTGACAGGGATGAGGATCAGCACCTCCAAATCCGAGGCCATGGTCCTCGACCGGAAGAAGGTGGCCTGCCCTCTCCAGGTCAGTGGAAAGACTCAAAATTCAAGGCCGAAGTGGAGGAGTTTAATTATCTTGGGGTCTTGTTCTCGAATGAGGGATGTATGGAGCGTGAGATTGACAGACGGATAGGTGCAGCGGCTGCTGTGATGCAGTCGTTGTATCGGTCCGTTGTGGTGAAGAAGGATTTACTGGTCAATCTACGTTCCCTGCCTCACCTATGGTCACGAGCTTTGAGTCATGACTGAAAGGACAAGATCCCGGATACAAGCGGCTGAAATGAGCTTCCTCCATAGGGTGGCTGGGCGTTCCCTTAGAGATAGGGTGAGGAGCTAAGTCACCAGGGAGGAGCTCGAAGTAGAGCCGCTACTCCTCCGCATCGAGAGGGGCCAGACTATTTCCCTATCCTCAACTATGGTCATGAATTTTGGGTCATGACCGAAAGGACGAGATCCCGGATACAAGCGGCTGAAATGAGTTTCCTCCGCAGGGTGGCTGGGCGCTCCCTTAGAGATAGGGCGCATCGAGAGGAGCCAGCTGAGGTGGCTTGGGCACCTCTCGGATGCCTCCTGGATGCCTCCCTGGGGAGGTGTTCCGGGCATGTCCCATCGGGAGGAGACCCCGGGGATGACCTAGGACATACCCTTGGAACGCCTTGGGATCCTCTCGGAAGAGCTAGAGCAAGTGTCTGGGGACAGGGAAGTGTGGGCATCTCTTCTTCGACTGCTGCCACCGCGACCCGGTCCCGGATAAGCTGTGGAAAATGGATGTATGGATAGTTATCGTTTCTAGATACTCCCTCAACAAAGTAACTTACTTACCATATTTTAAAAATAACTAGCTATGAGGCAAAGTAACTATTGCATTACTGCATTGGCCCGGATATAAGATGATATATTTTTCAGAAACTGTATCCTCCAAAATGGGATCGTACTATAATCGAGGGCTGGATTGTCGTTACACATCCGTGCCGCTAGATGACACCAAAGGACCGGTGACCAGAAAGCGAATGAAGTGTGACAGTCAAATGACGTGTGTGGTCACAGTGATCTGATGAAAAATGGAGGAACGTGACCATCTGGAATAAAGGGGCTGGAACGCTAGACAAGTGAGCAAACAACAGAGGCGAAGTGTTGATGCCAACTTTAAACCGATGGTAATCAACGCAGCAGAGTCAACAAACAACTGCCAAGCCGCCAAGATATATTAGACTGAATTATTAATGCTCATGGAGTTGAATAGAACTTGAATTTGATGGTTATAAAGTTATTTACATCATTAATGCAGTTACTGAAGGTTTGAGGCTACTTATTTGTTGCTTATTCACTGAGTGATAGCCTGAGATTTTGAGAAAGGTAATATAGTTTAATGCTGCAGTAATATTTCATGATCTTAAATCACATGAAATCTTATCTCTGTTGTAAGTATTCCTAGGATAATTGTACAACAAAAAATTGTTTTATTAGTAACCTTATTGTCCTCCACATATTCTTATTTTCACAAAATGATATTTAAAAAATCGGGGTCGTCTCATAATCAGTCATCTTATATTCGGGCCAATACCATACTTTTGAAAATGTGTTTAAATCTGTCAACGAATCTGGATCCCCTCTTAATGGAATTTCAGGATGCATGTTCATTTATTTAGAAAACTAAATATATGATTAAAGAAATAAATGAACACTTGACAGAAAAAATTCCAAACAGGAAATGCTACATCAATCTGGTGTTGTGGTTAACTGTAACATTGTGTTTCCACCAGAAGCGGTGAACGTGAATTCATTCGCGCGACAAGTGAAACCACGTCGCGCTAGATGCTTGAGTTTTGTCACTGGTATAAATGCAAAAGACCCTCACAGCTCGCTGCAACATCACCACACTCCAAGCTCTGGCGGGGGGTATCAAGAGGACGCTCATAGACTGTCCTGGCGCATCAACAAGCAATTTTGCTTGAAAAGTTAGATTATTTCAACTTGAGTGGCAAGCGGCAAGCGAATTTTCGCTAAAATCAATCGCCGCTTCACCGCTCGCCGCTCAAGATTGAGCGACAATCATGGAATTACATTCACTTTGTGTGTAATGTCATCGCGCGAAAAATTTGCGTCGCGTCTGGTGGAAACATGGGGTAAGACTGCTTTGCCAAATGATCTTGGAGTTTTGAAAAGGTCATTTCTGTGTAAAGAAATGAGGCAAACCAGTGGAGACAAACTAACACAGTTACTCCCATCACTGCTTGCATACATCTGTTGCATCTTCACTTTATATATCTATGGTAGTGTCATGGTTTGGGTCGTAAAGTCTGTGGACAGTTCATATGTCTGGAATATTCAATCTGATTTTCAAGTGTAATCCTGCTCAGTAATCCTGTTTGTATCAGATATACCTGAAACCAGATTACACTTCCTTAATGCACTATAAAGGATTACAGTTACGTCTCTTTTGTATCCTATTTACATAACTCTGTTACATGTAATCCGTTCCTCCCCAACCCTGGTGTTCAGACTCGGTGCGGCTGCTGAATGGGTCCAGTCGTTGTTCAGGCAGACTGCAGGTGAAGACGAACCCGTCTGACCAGACCTGTCAGGGTCTGATTTGGTTTGTTCAGGGTTTCCTGAAACCAGGTTGGTGGGAGAAAACAGTCGCTGTGCAGGTTCTCTGCAAATCAGAAGCTCTAGAGTTTGGAGACCAACATATATTGAAGAATGGTCTCTGGAGAAAGCAGCTGTTTTTTTGTTCACATCTTCACTGCGGCTCTGCAGTGTCTGCAAATGAGACATATTCAGCCGACTCCACACTTACAATGATAGTTAAGGATGACTGCTTTCAGTCTGGATCAGATTTCATGAAGTGTTCATTTTTCATTGAAGAAAAAAATAGCAATAATCTCACCTGCTCAGGTAAAGTCATCAGTGGTGTGTTCCTCACTCGGCACACTCCGTAATGCCAACAGGAAGGCATTACGTGTCTCTGAAATGGAATTAAAAGAAGTGGTCTGTGCTGTCATCATGGCAGGAAACACTGATGTTGGTCCTATGGGTAAACTGCGCTCGTTCCTCAGCCATCAGCACTGCAGAGGGGCTGTAGGTCTTCAAAAGGGTAAAACGTATCTCATCATGGGCTCGTCCCAAGACATCCGCAGAGACGACCAAGAGCAGACGTACGTACAGTAAGACTTTTCCGCTACATATCATCTATTCTCACATCAGTTCATCATGAGCTCCTGTGTATCTGGCTGGTTGTTTTCCACTCTTCAGGTTTTGGTACATGCTTGATGAGAAGACCTGGGTTGAGTACTGGCCCACAACAGAAGAGTGTCAAACAGATGAACACCGACCGTCCTGTTCGGGCTTGAAACACATGGTGGATCAGTTTCAAGTCTTTTCATTGTCTACAATGAGTCCAAGGAACTGTAACCTTTATTTTTCATCCATCTAATGTGTTTTCTATGCAACATTGCATGGGAGAATAAAGTATGTTGTCCTTAAAATTTGGTGTTTTTCATTTCAATTATCTTTGCCAGTCCTTGTAAACTTCATAAATTGTATTGGCGATGTTGCCTCACAAAGAAATCTCAATACATTGATCCTGACATGTGTGAAATGTCTGCCGTTCATTATTGTACTAAGAACAGTTGTTTGACACATTCATGGCAAAGTTAGTTAGAATGGGTGTGAAATTTAAAAATTAAGATTTTTGGTGGATTGTTTTACTTCATTAGCTTCAATTTGGAAGCAAAATGATTCACCTCCATCTTGAGCCACACAAACCTCGACATTTTTTAAAAGTTGAAATTTAGTTTCATCAAATGGTGAAAGACGACTCGCCTGTGGCGGCCAAGCGTTCATAACGATGTTGTTTGATGATCCTTTGATGTCGACTCTTCCTATCATTGTGAAGCAGAATTCACCAAGTGTTGGATTGTTCATCCACTAATAGGGAACATGAGCTGGTTTAGACCGTTGTGAAACAGATGAGTTTTTACTCTTATGATGTGTTGTTGCAATAGTTATTCTGCTGTTACGATAGTAAGATAATAGTAATTATCTTCATATTGGATGACATTTTTTTCTTAAGTTCAATGACTATGACTGAGAGGACAATCTGTGTTGCAGTCATGATCACAGTTCCCTCCTGGCCCTTGAGCAGTGCGCTTATCAGCCACTGGAAAATCTGAGGTGCATTAATGTGTTGTCCAGTCATTCTATACTATTAAATGCTCCGCAGATGTCACCATTCAGTCGAGAGTAGCTGTTCACATGACTGTTTTTGACACCTGTGGGTTAAAAATTTGAATTATGGTGTTGATGATGAAAATTTCGGGATTCTCACAAAACCATTTTAATTCACAATAACCTTTGAATTTAAACTTTTCTTTGTTGATATGTTTGAAGATATTGACATTTTCACAAAAAAAACCAAACAGTTATTGCAGAAAATGATGACAATGTACAATGCAGCGAGTACTTGCTGATTGGAGACAGAGAAGGGCCTGTCGTGGCTCTACCATCCTTGGGGAAAAATAGACATTCGGACTCATAGATACTGCTGAGTGGTGCATCATGGGGGATTTGGAAGTTAGTGTTCATGCTGCTTCTGGTGCAAAATGCAATGAAATGTTGGTTGTCAGCTTTTGTGGCAGCATCGCCGATGCTCGGATCTCAGTGATGTATTGAGTCCATTGTTCTTGAGTCCGTTTTGGCCCACGGGCCTGCTGTTTGACACCCCTGTTCGCATATGGTCAACATAGTGCTGTCCTTGGTGCTGAATTATCAACTTAATCCAGTCATAAGATACATTGTGTGAAAGACAAACACACACGCTTAGAAACTCATGCATGGAGTAAATATAGTGCTGTGCATGGTCCTGAAGTTTCAACTAAAATACAGTTTTTTGGTACATTTGTGAAAGACGCACTCTTACACAAATGCATAGAGTAAACACAGTGCTGTCCATGGTGCTGAAATACCACTGTTATCAGGTATGTTGTGTGAAAGACAGCCACGAACACACACCCATGCATCAAGTATGCATGGTGCTGTCCATGGTGCTGACTGGTCAACTCAATACAGTTACAAGGTACATTGCATGACTCTCTGTCTCGATCTCTCTCCGTCTTCATCTCTGTTTCTCTCTCGCACACTTGTATACCCACACAGCTAACCCAAAACCATATCCTAAACCTAACCTAAGCCTAATTCTAACCCTAACCCAAAAATCTAACATCACGTACGTTGTGAGGACTGGGCAAAAATGTCCTCGCAGTGTAAAATGACTTCCCAACGATGGTGTTCAGCCGGCCAGGACCTGCTACTCACAGCCACTGAAAGACAAACACACGCTGTTTGACAAACACGCAGTGCTTAGCCCGTAGGTGGGCTAAGCACCTACGAAATAGAATAGGAAGTTAAGACCACCAAGAGACTTCAGTGGGTTATTTAGGATAATATTCCACATGTTTATTTGGACACGTAAGAAATCTTTTAACCCAGTTAATGTTCATAATTTGGTGAAATGATGTTGAAGTCAGTGGATTGAGACCTCCTTCAGATGAGGACTGATCTTTTACTGTGATGAAGTTTATTCTTTAAGTTGAATTTGAGTTCTATGGAGTTGAGAACAAGCGGGTGTGGAGACATCTGAAGAAGAGAAACCAGATGCTCTCTTCACATCTCTGCTGCTTTGCTTAACAGAACTCTGCCTTGAATGGGCAGATCTCTGGCAGACCAACCGTTAAACTCAGTTTTGTTGGAATGAATGACTGGCAGCATATTTTGCTCAAGAGTTTGTCTGGGATTTTTGGATACTTTCATTCCGTGTTCAGTTATTGCATTTTTGAGCGGAATATTACATATTTCAGATTGACTGCTGTCTCGAGCTGTCGGAGTTTTTACTGTCCTTTGGCCGCTACAGTCGTCAGATTTTTTCCGCACCTTTTTCCGTCCACATAATGCATTGACTTCTCCCAGGGGGCAAGGAGCATTTCACTCAGTATGACAAAAAGTGCTTTTGGACAACATCGCCCACCCCAGCTTTAAAGTGTTGTTTATTGTTTTAATCCTCTCAGACTAAAGACTGTCGACTCTGTCTCCATATTGTGGCAGAATTATTTCACTGTAAAGACAAATATTTATTTGAAATCTTAACAATATTTAATCCTGTCAGCAGTTTTACTAACAAGTTCTTTTTTTCCCCACAAATGACATTAATTTATTTCTTATTTCAAATGTTTGCACTTGCTTCCTAATTGAATGTGTTTCTGCTCCAAGACTTGATAAAATACAAATAATCAATTTAGTTTGATTTATTGAGATATTGATCGCTCTGTGACAGATTGGGTGGGGGTGTGAATATTCCTGTTTTATGTGTATGCACTATGTAAATGTCTGCATTATTTTTCCTTCACTGTTATAATGTTCATTATTTATGTTTCTCAGTAAATAGATTTTGAACCAAAAAGGATGCTTGTACTGCCTCCACACCAGTTATCATTAAAAATGGCAAAACTAATCGATAAAAGTGATTGGTCTGCTCCACCTGCTCACTGACGGTGACTTAAGTTATTCAGAGACTTGAAGGTGAATCTCTACACACTGTATACTTGTTGTAAATGTCAATTATTACTGGTAAAGATAATTGGCTGTAACTTCATTTTTCTGTTCTTGTAAATCAAAAACAAAGACTGAAATTAATTTAAGGTCCAACCTTAACCGAGCCTGAAGTCAGTCCTGAAACTGGTCTGAAGCCAAGAGCAGAACACAAATAGAATGAGTTTTTCCTCCCAATGTCACATTAATTAGCCTATTCTCCATTTTTTTATGATCTTGTTTAATCTTTTCTAATAATGACGAGAAGTTTTCTTCAGATAATTCCCTGGAAATCAAATTTCAAAGAAGGAAATCAAACTGAGTAAAGTTTCAGTTAAAACCAGTCTGATTTATGTTGGCTCTCTCTCTCTCTCTCTCTCTCTCTCTCTCTCTCTCTCTCTCTCTCTCTCTCTCGGCACAGAGAGAAAAACAAAAGACCCTTGATCAACAGTGATTGACATTGAGAAGGAGAAAATCAAACCTGAAATAGTCAAATCAACAATACATCAATACTCCACATTTGACCACTTGAAATTGTTTTTTAATCAGTTTTTAATCCTGTCAGACTGAAAGACAGTAGCCTCTGCATCTTGTGTTCGAACTATATCACTGAATAAAAACCTGTGATTATTAAATGAAAGAAAACTAATCAAAAGGGATTTCTCTGCTCCATATGGTCGTTAATGATGACTCATCAGTAAAACCAACCTGTCTCACAACGGTCTAAACCCAGCTCACGTCCCCTGTAAGTGGGTGAACCACAGATGTTGTCATGTTTGTTGTTGGACACTTCTGGACAGTTTGTGGTTTTATTTTTCAAAATTAACACGGCTAATGAATACATGTCAGTTGTTCAGTTTGCACGGTTGAGCACATCCAGCCAATAGTATCCTGTTTTAAGATGTTCTCAGTGTAAATATTTACCGTAATTCAAGTGACTGTTGTGCTGTACTTAAGTGTGAAACTTACAGGAATATATTCTCTGACTAATTTGAGGTTTTATTTTGAAGTAGTCCGAGTTTGATTTCAGAATACTGTCGTTTGTGATTTTAAACTCGTTTTGTTGTCATAAAAGCTTCGTAATTGACATATTTATGTAACTGTGCGTTTGTCAGGCTGCTAACTGCATTGCCTTTGTTGATGTAGCAGATGTGTAAATTGGAAATTACTAAATTTGACATGAGATTGTCTTTTAATATTTTTCTTGTTTACTATGATTACTTTATACCAAATTTTACTAGCTTTTACTGTTTCATCTTGCTCATTATAGTTAGATTTAGCTGATATGTGTGTGTGACAGATGTATGTTGGACATCTTACATCTTACATGCACAAAATATTACATGTTACATGTACATATTACATGTGATGGTTCAATTACTTATTCCTCCCCCTTCTGTCACTGTTTGCATGCTATCCTAACTAAAATATGAAAACCTATAAATGTTTGGGTGGTTTCAGTTAAAGCAGACACTGTTTTTTCTCCTGTGTGATTTTGACAAAGATCAGATCACATGATGGTGATTTTATGCAGAAATGTGAGAAATTCCAAAAGGTTCAGATACTTTTTCATACCACTGGGTGTGTGTGTGTATGTGTGTGTGCGTGTGTGTGTATATATATATATATATATATATATATATATATATATATATATATATATATATATATATAATGTATAATATACCTTTGCTACAATACTAATAAAACTCGTCACATGCACTTTCAAAGAGCGAAATACCACTCCTGTTGTTATAGGCTAAATTACCCTTCAGCATCAGACGGTCCGGCTTCCGCCATGTTGGTCTGCTGCAAAGTTTCTACGCTCGTTGTCGTGATGATGCGCGTCCATGAACTTCAGGGGTGGAGCTTGGGGTGAGTATGAAGGGCGGGGTGTAGTCTGGGGTAGAGTATGAAGAGAGAAGTGGGTTTGGATACGTTTTCATTTCAAATGCCAACGAACTCACTCCTCTCCTCCAAAATTGCTGACTGCACCTTAAGCTACATAGGCAAGGAAAACAATATGAAATCTGAATTTTCAGTTTTCTGCATGTTTTGGTCATAGTTTGTGATCTAATTTACATTAATTCAAAGTCAAGATGACATTTGTAATGGAAGTGTAATATTATTGGCTATCATTGAGCGCAGCCGTTAAATTTCATTTCTGAAAAAGTTTTTTTTTCTAATTTATTAGATTATATTTTTTTGTATTTATTCAAATATATTTATGAGAAATCCATCTGATTTCTTTGTGCAACCAAATGTTTGGACTCGTAACGTTGCTGGATGTTACCAAACACACATTCTTGTCTCATCTCATTGATTTTCTCATGTTTATCGCTTTCCTCTGAGTGCCAATAATGTTTCCCAACAGCTGCTGGCAGGTCAAGCGCCTGTCTGTTTTCACTGAGAGTTGCTTTTGGGATAATTACGCATGAGGCAGGAGGAGATCGCTTGGTAAATAAAAGGAAGGAGCTGCACCAGGACCAGGAGACGGAGGATGAGGAGGATGAGGAAGACTCTGCTGCCGCTGCTGGCCTCTCTGGCCTTTGCCTCTCTCACGGCTTCGGCTGATAAAGCTCCGCTGTGAGTAGACCTGCTGCAGCTTCTTCAACTTTCTGTTTGACGGTAGACCGGGCAGACGACTCAAAATGTACTGAAGTGCCACTGCTGATAGAGTTCTGAAATGGAGTACTGTCAACAAATACTCAAGAGTACCGTACATTTTTTATCCCGAGTTATATTAGCGAGTGCTTCTTTTTCTTTCTCTTTCCTCAACAAGCAGAGATGTTTCATTAAATGCTTTCAATTCGAGGAAGAATTCAAATTACACACAGGCTCAATAACATATTACTCTAGGTTTGAGCTGTATTATCTCTGCTTCCACATGTTCAGTATGCATCAAAAACACGACTTATATTCAGTAATTTGAGCCTTTGTACTCTCTTACCTCCACCCTTGTCAGAAAATATGAAAACAGAACTCAGATAGCAGTTTGTTGATTTATTTTTTGAAGTTTCCAAATAAATAAATAAATAACAACATAAAAAAAAAGGAAAGCCCAGCCCAAAGCTGACAGAAGTTTGATTTGATCCCCGCTGGATGTTTGTCAAGCTCATCAATAGATCACTCATTGTGTGTAAAGTCCAGGCAGCAGCAGCTCATCACCCTCGTCTGAGCAAATACATGCTTTAGGGACGCAAGCTTTATTAATTTGAGTGAGCTGGACCTTCAGAGAAAATAAGTCATTTACATAATTTTAAGAATTCAAGTTGACATAAAGAAGATTCCAGGAAGCTTCACTCTGAAGCCTCTCTACATCCCAGTTCTCTGTCTTCTCTCCTCTCTGCAGCAAAGTCCTGTCGGCCCCCAACCTGCTGAGAGTGGAAACAACAGAAAACATCTTTGTGGAGTGTCAGGACTGCACCGGGGGAGACATCAGGGTCCAAATCAACGTGTTAAACCACCCAACCAAGACTAAATACCTCGATTCCACGTCTGTGACTCTCACCAGGCAGAATAACTACCAAATGTTTGGACAAGTCAAGGTGCGGGAAACGAATCCTAATACAGAAATGGTTCTGTTGAAGGCCCCTCGTTCCTCTCACTGTCTGTCTGTTGTTTTAGATCCCGGCTGTAGAATTCAGCAGGGATCCCAGCGTGAAGCAGTACGTTTACCTGCAAGCTCAGTTTGACGATCAGTCACTGGAGAAGGTCGTCTTAGTTTCCTTCCAGTCTGGACACATCTTCATCCAGACAGACAAGACCGTCTACACCCCCGACAGCAGCGGTGAGTCTGCTGCTGCTGAAGCCTGACGACACCTGTCCTGATAGAGAAGTCAGTCACTACAATATGAATTATAGCAACAGTAACAATTCAGATGATGTTTTTGTTTGAATACTGGATTTTCTGATGAACTTTCACATTGTCACTTGTTGAAAGTCGTATTACTTACATATTACTCTAAAGATGGAGTCAGACTCGATCCAGTAAAGATTAAAGCCTTCAGAGACGTGGAGCCACCCGAAGACAAAGCTGGAAACTATTCTTGGCATGGTGAACTATCTGACAAAGTTTTCCCTAATGCTGTCAGATGTCATTGCTCCACTCCGTCAGTTACTGAAGGAGTCGGCACAACCCTGCTGCAAGAAGGTAAACCCATTGGCTATGTGTCCGGATCACTCACTGACAGTGAAGTAAACTATGCGCGGATCGAGAAAGAGCTTTAAGCTATCTTATTCGGATGCAAGTGTTTTCACCAATGCGTTTATGGGCGTCATGTCGTCGTGGATCTTGACCACAAACCTCTCTGATAATGGTCCTCAATACAAATGCAAGGAGTTTGAAACACGTGGAAGTTCAAGCATATCACCGCAAGTCCACACCATGCGCAGAGAAAGCAGTTCAAATTGCCGAATCACTCATGCAAAAGGTCAAAGCAAATTACAAGGATCCATATTTAAGCCTTCTCAAGTATTGCAGTACACCTGTGAAGAATTTCAAAACACCAGCCCAGCTGCTGATGGGTCGTCGCCTTCGTTTAATCATTGCCTACACACACACACACACACACACACACACACACACACACACACACACACACACACACACACACACCAGCAGCCCAGGCCTGAAGTTGTCAGTTGCCGTGGCACTCACACCATAAGAGTGCTTCGTCAAAATCAACAGAAGAAGTAGTGTGACAGATCTGACAAGCCACTCTCAACTCTACACGCAGGACAGAACAATCGTTTCCAGGAATATGGACGTGGGAAGCCAGCAGTTGTCACGGCTGCCGACACTGCGAGATCTCATCATATTCAAACACCAGATGGAGCTGAGTACAGGAGGAACCGCAGTCACCTCCTGGACACAAAAGAAGAGCCGCTTTCTCACTCCAGTGATGCCTCTGATACCTGAAAGGGCAGTACGCACTCCCCAAACATCAACAACCCCTGAAACTGTTGCTTTTCACACCCGATCCGGTTGTGTGGTGAAGCCCAGAGACATTTTGGATCTGTGATAATGTTGCAAATGCATTCAATGTTTGGCATTCTTTGTCAAATTATGGTTTGAATGCTACACTTTGAAATTATGTGCAGTCGTGTAATAAACTGAATTTACTATTGATGTCATTGATAATGCAGTATAGTTAGATACTGCATCTTTTTCTGTGCAGGTTCTGCAGAAATTGTTGCTTAAACTTATTGTTATTAATATTTGAGCTGTTCTTCCAGTGCAATATTCTGGCTATTAGTGAGGACTCCTATAAGTTTCTTTCCTTCTTTTTTTTTTTTTTTTTTTTTTTTTAAAGGAAGCGGTATGTAATATTCTGAGAAGAATATGTTGACATTTAACTTTTGTTTTTTTTAAAATGTGTGCTCTTCCGCCCAATTGGTTGACATTGTCACATGGTGAAAGCCATATTACTTTACATGAGATACTTTACGAGCTATTTCAATGAGTCAGCATCATTCCACATCCTCCTCCACGCTTCATGTATGAACCGTATTGGTACAACACTAATAACAAGTGAAATACTGCTGTTGTTGCATTCAAGGTTTTGCAGTGAAGCTTATTTCCCAGCTCCAAGGCTCCGTCAGTTTAACTGAAGATTCACTGGTTGTCCCTTCCGCAATTGAACTCTCCCATTTTCTGTCCTCTCATCACAGTTCGTTACAGGCTGTTTGCTGTGACGCCCCAAATGGAGCCAGTGGAGAGGGATCCACGAACCAGATTTGAAGACGCTGTTGACATTGAGATTGTGGTGATGTTTCTTTCTCTTTTTTTTATCCTTGTCCTGTCTAGCATCAAAGCAGTAGAATGGAGGTCTGGCTGTGAGCCCAACAGATTACTTTTCCAAGAGGAGCTTATGTAGGTATAAAGCTCCTCTTGCTAATATGATTTCTAACTTTATTTTATATATTCTATATTTATATATATTCTGACCCCTGAGAAGATCAGAGGCCAGCCAGAAAGGCCCTCATGGCCCAGACAACCGGCGGCCACCCCTGAGCCCAGAGCACCCACAGGCGGCTACTCGCCCCAAGGCAGCAACCCCCCCAGGGCTCCGGATGTGCACCCTAAGACCCAGGATATCACAACCCCCCCAAACCCTCCCAACCAGATGAGCAGTCCCCCCCGACCCAAACCTTAATGGAAAGGGGCAGCCCCCAGACACCAGCCCAAACCCCCATAACATCTGGCCCAAAAGTGGCGAGGCCCCAAGTTGTTTCTTAATACAAATGTGAGAACAAAGCCGAAAACATAAAGAACATGTAGACGCGCTTAAAAATCAATAGAAAACTGGAACATTTAAACCCATTTATAGCTCTTTAATTCCTTTTGTCTACAGTTTGGAATCACAACAATTTCATAATAAAAAAAATATTTAAAAAAAATACAATTAAAATAATCTTTTTTTGTTGCTCGCAAGAGATATGTGTCTCTCTGAGCTGCATATATCCACGTAAAATAAAAGTAAAGTCATGTCTGGACTGGATTTCTGGATGATAAAAGTGTTTTTCTTTCCCTCAGACCCCTGATGGCCTCATTTTACCAATTGGTCCAACCTTTCTGAGATCAGGGATTCACTTTGGCACTTATCAACTCCCCGAAATCGGAAGGTGAGTATTTCATTAGATTTTTATTTGTTTATAAATTTAAATTTTTATGCTACGGACTTGCAGGAGCAGATAACATCCACATCAGATGGAAGGTTTTTGCAAGAATGCAAGCTGAAAAATGAATAGAGTGTGTGTGTGTGTGTGTGTGTGTGTGTGTGTGTAGTTGTGGCCTTTGGAAGGTGGTGAGCAGGTTTCAGAGTAATCCACAACAAAGCTATTCATCAGATTTTGAGGTTAAAGAATACGGTGAGTCTCCTCTTAACGTCTCTGTTCGAGTTTCTGTGAATATATATATATTTTCCCTTAAAGGAACACGGGGTGGTGGGGCGTGGTGTAGCTCGGTTGCAGGACAGAGGGATGTCCCTGGAGTCTCTACCTTTATGCCTGATGTGGCCGTCAGAGGAGGGGGAAGGGGTAATCAATAATCATCCACAGCTGATCACAGTTACCCTCCCCACCCTCCTCTCCACAGCCAACTCCAGCAACCTCCCTCTGCCCGGTAGTCGAGCTACACAGCGCCCCACCACCACAGAATAACATGAAAAATGTTTTCTTTTCCCAGTGCTTCCCAGTTTCGAGGTGAAACTCAAGCCTCGGGTCCCCTTCTTCTACGTGGACAGCAGCGACCTGACTGTGGAAATCAGAGCAACGTGAGTCAAACTTTAGAGGAGTTTCAGTTCAGGCTGGGTTGTTGGTATAACTGTGAGAGATGAGAAAAACAAATGAATCACTTTAGAATCTTTAGAATGGCTTCTGTTGCTGCTAAATTTGACCACCTTGTTTTTTAAAGTTCTGTTTAAGTCCCTGTGGAGGCTTGTTCTGGCTCATTCTTGTGGTTTCAGGTATCTGTTCGGTGAAGCGGTGGACGGGACGGCTTATGTGATGTTTGGAGTTATGCAGGACGGACAGAAGAAGGGCTTCCCGGCCTCTATTCAGAGGCTCCCAGTAAGTACAGATTCATCCTAATTCAAATGTTGCAAAGGGGCACAAAGCAAACTTAACTGATGGCACCCTCCATGGCAGGAAGAGAAAACGTCAGGTCTTCTGCCCTGCACATGTACTGATGCAATCACAAATACAGTCTGTATTTTGATAATGTCAACAAATCCAGTTCAGGATGTTTAAATGACTTCCAAAACTGGACTGCTAAACTCTTAGTTGTAATAATTATTTATGAAGCTGCAAAGATTTGAAATGCTGAAGATTGTTTGTTGCGGCGTCAGGTCCAGCGGGGCGAGGGGAGTGCCGTACTGAAGAGGGAGCACATCACTCAGACCGTTCCCAACATCCAGGAACTTGTCGGAGACTCCATGTTTGTCTCTGTCAGTGTTTTGACCAAGCTGGGTAAGAGACCAGGACGTCTGCTGATGCAGCTGAATGAAACTAACAGATGACCCTCTGCTCTTCGCCTCCTGCTGGTTTTGTGGCTTCCTTCCTGCTGCAGGTACTGAAATGGTGGAGGCAGAAGTCAGAGGCATCCAGATTGTCACTTCACCCTACACCATCCACTTCAAGAAAACTCCCAGATACTTCAAACCAGGAATGTCATTTGATCTCACAGTGAGGAGCTTCACTTGTGTGCACATAAAAATTAACTGCAAAAGTTAGGATAGTTCGATACATGTGAACTTGTTGATATTATAACATTAATATAATATATTGCACTAAAGCAAAGAAAAAGAGCGAGAGTTGCAGCTGCATAAAGTTTTACTATTTCTCCACTGACGGCAGGTTGAAGTTTTGAACCCTGATGAGACTCCAGCTGGAAACGTTCCAGTATTACTTTTTCCTGGTGACATTCAAGGAGTCACTGGGAGCAATGGCATTGCAAGGTTCACCGTCAATCCAGAAGGAAATCGACAATTTCTCGACATCCAAGTGAGTCCAAGAAGGTTTTCTTCCAAACTTTGTAAATGGAAGCAGAAAAGAGTACAAACACAACTTTTTATTGGTTGTTTTATAACGGATGTATCTCCAAATGAAAAACATTCTGTGTGCTCTGCAGTTTAAGACCATTTTCCCAATGCTCCCAATATTCTCATTTTTACATGACCTTCGGTGGGTAATCCCCTCGATGTCCTTCATAATCTAATGTTTCACATGGTGTGAGCACCAAAAAAATTGTACTGTAAAATATTTCAGCAGCTCAAAGTATTTCACATTTTCACAAGGAGAAAATAACGTTAATCAGTACAAAATCAAAGGACATACAGTACACATGGAAATACAAATGTATATCTGGCTCAACATGTCTGAAACGAGTTACAAAGAAGTAAAACTTATTTAATCCTAATCCTTCTCCAATATTCTATGATCAGAATTTGCAAGGGTCCTCCTTCCTGGATGTATTATTTAATTTGTCTTTGTGCATATTGATTCCAGGCCAGAACCAATGATCCTGGACTGACACCAACAAGGCAGGCAGAGGCCAGAATGACAGTACATTCATACGCCAGCAGCCCTGCCAGATTCATCCATATTGGTAAGAAACACATACAATGACATCAAATGGTTCATTATTAATGTGGTGATTTTATACAGTGGTGATTTATTACTTTTTTTTTTTCTGAGGTGTGGATTCAGCAGATGTAAAAATAGGAAGCTACCTGATGGCCCACCTGTCCTTAAACAGTTTGCCAGTTAGGGAACAAGACATCACGTACCTGGTGAGTCCTCTTTCATTCCTGCAACTTTACTCACATGCTCACTCAGGTAGACTAACTGTGTGGACTGTCTCTGCAGATCCTGAGCAGAGGTCAACTCCTGAAATTTGGACGTTTCAAGACACAAGGACAAGTGCTGATTGCACTGAATATTCCCATCACCAAAGAAATGCTGCCGTCCTTCCGTATCGTTGCTTACTACCATGTAGACCATGCAGTGGTGTCAGACTCCGTTTGGGTGGATGTGAAAGACTCCTGCATGGGCTCGGTGAGATGTGGATATTTTCTACAAGAGAGTTTATATGAAGTCAAAGAAAGAAAACATCAATTCAGCTTCATTTCTCACTTGTTTGCTCCACTTTTAGTTGAAACTAGAACTGGAGAGACCTGCAGCATCCTATCCCCCTCGCAAGATGTTGCATCTGAAGGTCACCGGAGACCCCGGAGCCACGGTGGGACTGGTGGCAGTGGACAAAGGCGTCTACGTCCTGAACAACAAGCACCGGCTCACGCAGAAAAAGGCAACGTGTCACTCTTCAAGCAGGAATAAAAAAAAAAAAGTGTGTGTGTATATACATATATATGTACACACACACAATGTTCTCGCCAACTCGGCGGGATTGTGTCTGTCTCCTTCAAGCTCGGGTCCTCTACCAGAGGCCTGGGCGCTTGAGGGTTCTGCAGGATCTTAGCTGTTCCTAGGATTGTGCTCTTTTGAACAGAGCTCTCAGATGTTGTTCCTGGTACCTGCTGGAGCCATCCTCCCAGCTTGGGGGTGACTGCTCCCAGTGTCCTGATCACTACTGGTATCACTGTTGTCTTCACAACCCACACTCTCTCCAGCTGTTCCCTCAACCCTTGGTACTTCTCCAGCTTCTCGTGCTCCTTTTTCCTGATGTTGCCATCACTTGGGATTGCTACATCTATCACCACAGCTGTCTTCTGCTGTTTATCCACCACCACTATGTCAGGTTGAAGAAGTGGCTGACATTGGAAAAACATACCAGTGGCTGGAAAAGGCTGGACTGAAGGACAGCACAGAGGCATCACCTGCTTGTCAGTCTGGATCTGGAAGTCCCACAGGATCTTGGCTCGATTGTTCTCGACCACCTTAGGAGGTGTCTGCCATCTTGACCCTGGGACCTCCAGTCCATACTCGGTATATATGTTCCTGTACACTATGCCCGCTACCTGGTTGTGCCGTTCCATGTATGCCTTGCCTGCCAGCATCTTACCCCCTGCTGTGATGTGCTGTACTGTCTCTGGGGCTTCTTTGCACAGTCTGCACCTGGGGTCTGGTTTGGTGTGGTAGATCCCGGCCTCTATTGATCTTGTGTTCAAGGCCTGTTCTTGTGCAGCCATGATTAGTGCCTCTGTGCTGTCCTTCAGTCCAGCCTTTTCCAGCCACTGGTATGTTTTTCCAATGTCAGCCACTTCTTCAATTTGTCGGTGGTACATGCCATGCAGGGCTTTGTCTGTCCATGATTGCTCCTCTGGCTCCTCCTTACTGGGCTTTTAATGTCTGAGGCATTCACTTAGCAGATCATCATTGGGGGCCATCTTCTTGGTATACTTCTTGGTTTCCTCCTGGATAGTGGCTCTGACGCTCACTAGTCCTCGGCCCCCCTCCTTTCTCTTGGTGTATAGCCTCAGTATGCTGGACTTAGGGTGGAACCCTCCATGCATTGTAAGGAGCTTTCTTGTCTTGATATCAGTGGTTTGCATTTCTTCCAGTGGCCAGGATATTATGCCAGCAGGGTATCTGATTACTGGTAGGGCGTAGGTGTTTATGGCCTGGATCTTATTTTTGCCATTCAGCTGACTCTTCAGGACTTGTCTTACTCTCTGTAGGTATTTGGCTGTGGCTGACTTTCGAGCTGCCTCCTCATGGTTACCATTTACCTGTGGGATCCCCAGGTACTTGTCGCTGTCCTGCACATCTGTTATGTTCCCTTCAGGTACTTCAACTCGTTCAGTTGTGATCACCTTCCCTCTTCTTGATACCATTCTTCCACACTTATCTCGTCCGAATGACATCCCGATGTCATTGCTGTATATCCTGGTGAGGTGAATCAGTGAGTCGATGTCACGCTCATTCTTGGCATACAGTTTGATGTCATCCATGTAGAGGAGGTGGCTGACAGTTGTTCCGCTCTTGAACCGGTATCCAAAGCCACTCTTGGTAATGATCTGGCTGAGGGGGTTCAGGCCTATGCAGAACAGCAGGGGGGACAGGGGACCTTGGTATATGCCGCATTTGATGCTCACCTGTGCCACTGGCTTTGAGTTAGCCTCTAGACTTGTCTTCCACAGCCCCGTTGAGTTCTGAATTACAGGCCTCTCTCATCATTTTAAGTGGGAAAACTTGCACAATTGTGGCAGACTAAATACTTTCTTGCCCCACTGTATGTTCTCCATCAAAATTCCGTAGGATGCCCTCTGTCATGTCTTCATGCAGGTGCAGTAGCCGGTCGTCTGGAGTGTCGATATTAACTGAAAGACCATCATATCTTTGCACACTCTTCCTTCTCTCCACTCTTTTTGTTGTTGTTGTTGTTTGCTTGTCTGTTCACTTGTTTTTCTGTCTATCTGTCTTTCCGTCCCCCTGTCAGGTCGAGCAATATCATGTATCAATACTCAAATAAAGTAAGAAAGCATGTTCACAAGAGGAGCTTTACGCTTATAAGCTCCTCTTGGAAGAACAACTCTGTCGGGCACGTAACAGCAGCCAAGACCTCCATTCTACTGCTTCCATGCTGGACAGGACAGGATAATTAAGTTTTGCACAAGTTTTGAAATATCTCAATCACTCATTTTGTAAAAAAAAAAAAAAATGCAGGCTCCAGTAGGTTGAGACCTTCCTTCTGTTCTCTGCAAGCCTAAAGTTTATGTGTTTTCCTCACAGGTGTGGGACAAAGTGGAGAAGCACGACACGGGCTGCACACCAGGCGGAGGGAAGGACGGCATGGGAGTTTTTCATGATGCAGGGCTGCTGTTTGTGACACACCGTGGTTCAGGAACTCCTCATAGACTAGGTAACAATGCATCCCCCCCCCAGCCTTCTGATATAAATGTGCCCCCTCATTTGAAAAAGTCATTGGAATTATATGTATTATATCCTAATAACAAACAGACAAGAAAAATACAAAAAAAAAAAACCTAAACACAAGACATGAATAACCGCAAAGGACATTACAAAGTTCTTTGTTTGACTACTCACTCATGTGTTCAAGATCCTATTTTCTTTGTGTCTTTTCAGAACTGAAATGTGCAGAACCTCAGGCAGCGAGACGGAAGCGAGCGTCTCCTCTCATGGAGGTTCCCACCACTTTAGGTGAGAATCACAGCTCAAGATAACTCAATTATTACAAATTCAGTCTTTTCTTTTCAAGTCACACTTGTAATGTTGCTGTCTTTGTATTATTGGTGAAGAGATATTAACTGGCACAAACTGTTCATTTGTAGTTGATAAATATAAATCAAGCGAGCTGCAGAAGGACTGCTGCGTGGATGGTATGAGGGAAACGCCTCCTTCATACAGCTGTGAGAGACGCAGCGAGTACATTGTCGACGGCCCGGCCTGTGTGGAGGCTTTTCTGGACTGCTGCAGAGAGATGACCACACAGCAAGCTGACCACCAGGAGGACAGTCTCAAACTGGCTCGCAGTGAGAGACGAAGGCTCAGCAGGAGGTCATTGTCTGACGTGGATTTCATTGACCCTTCAGGAGAAGAGGACGACGACAGTTACGTGGACAGCATTGACATCTTTACTCGCAGCAGCTTCCCTGAAAGTTGGCTGTGGACTGATGTCGACCTGCCCGCCTGTCCTGCTGGAGGACCGTGGTGAGTTCGCTGCAGTTAATCGATGCACATCCAGAGTTTTCGCCTCCGAAGCTGCACGTTCAAATCTCCAGTGCTTAATGTTCTCTGTGTCACAGCGAACTTACATCAGTTGAGAAAAGTGTTGTCCTGCCAGACTCCATCACGACCTGGCTGTTCACCGGCATCAGCCTGTCGCGGACTCACGGTGAACAATCCCAACTCACAATTCAACGTGTTTCACCTGCGCCTCTCCTTCTCTTCACACCCTTCATGCCGTCCTCCTTCCACGCTCATAGGAATCTGTGTTGGAGAGCCGTTGGAGGTTATTGCCCGTAAACAATTCTTCATCGACCTCAAGCTGCCTTATTCTGCTGTCCGAGGAGAGCAGCTGGAGATCAAGGCCATCCTCCACAACTACTCCCCCGATGCAATCACTGTATGTTTCAGCTCGATTTTCTAAAACAGAAGAGTTACTATTATTTCATATTGTATATTTATTTTTCCAGCGAGACTTGAAAAGAAATCAATTATTTTGCTGATTTTGGTACAAAACTGGCATCATTTCTGTCCCAATTGCTTTTCAGTCACTAAAAAAAAAAGGTTTTCTTTTGCATATGTGATATATATGGTATGTTACAAGTAACATGACAGAGACACAAATCAAGTTAAAGGTAAACACAAGCACCTCAACACCCTCAATATACTGAAGACATAATTATTTAAAGCATCTTCAAATACCAGTGATGGGACCTGAACCTGCTACATACAGTTTCAGTGTCCTCAATGCACAGGTCAGATCAGCAGCCTGAATCCACTTGTGGGGATTTTCACACTCATGTTTGTCTTTGTGTTGCTTTCCAGGTGCGAGTGGATCTGATGGAGGCGCAGCACGTGTGCAGTGCAGCGTTCAAACATGGGCCATATCGACAGGAGGTCAACGTAGGACCCCAAACCACACTATCGGTGCCGTTCTTCATTGTCCCCATGAGGGAGGGAGAGGTCCAGATTGAGGTCAAAGCGGCTGTCAAGGACTCCTCGCTCAATGACGGAATCATGAAGAGGCTACGGGTGGTGGTGAGAGACACCGACACAAGTTCTTTCTCATCTCCACAGAGTCCTCCACAGAACTCAGGACATTTATTCTTTCAGAAAGTAATTTTTGAAAGTTGGGAAGTTGATCTCATGCTTTCTTTAACAACAACGAAGAAGCTACAGCTGCAGAGAGCAATTTGCAAGTTATTATTTCGAGGGAAAGAAAGATGTGTTTTTACAAGGATGTTCACAACAGCACAGCTCTGTGTGCAGCAGCTCATTTGTCAGATTCCACACAACAGCTTGAGGTTATCCATTACGGGGCAGGTTGGCCTTCATTTGACCCATAACATCCATGGTGCTCTTTAATGTCCTTGTTGTTTTTCTAGCCTGGAGGTGTACTTGTTAGGAGTTCTAAGATCATCAGCCTGGACCCTGAAGGTGTGGTTGAGTTAATTAAATTCACTAAAACCATTTATTTTCACTTGTCATTTTCACTATCCAACCACTACTTTTCCATTCAGGTGGAATACAAGAAGAAATTCTCAACAGTCAAATTCCCAGAAAGGATATGATTCCACACTCAATTGAGAGCACACACATCTTTATCACAGGTAAGACAAATCAATAATATATATATAATATTTATAATATATATTCCAATTGACCTTTCACCAAAGCCCCCGCCCTTATTTACTGTGGTACACCGGTGTGTGTCAGTGACTCTTTATTGAGCGACACCAGCGCAATATCCGTAGTCGGCTCCTCTGACTGTAGCGCGATATTTTGAAGCGCTTTCTGCAGTAAACTTAGTGTGATGATGAAAAGAAGATGATAGAGATAGATACTTTAGTGATCCCCGTAGGAGAAATTCAGGTGTCTGAGTAGTCACACATTTACACACATAAAAGACTCATACAGACAAACATATAAAAAGGACAGATTAAAAGTTACCAGCAATGGTAGTAAAATGTACATGTTCAAACAGAGTTGTTATGCAGTCTTATAGCAGAGGGAAGAAATGATTTTCTAAAATGCTCTGTCCTGCTGCTCATACAAAGAAACCTTTTACTGCGCTGACTTTGCTGAGCGGATAGTGTTGCATGCAGAGGGTGTTTTGTGTGGGATACAGTCAGGTCGGCACCACTCCAAGTCGGCCCCGGCCAACTCGGCACCGCCCCGGGATACAGTCAACTCGGCATCAAGCCAAGTCGGCATCTCGCCAAGTCGGCCTCGCGGGCGGGGGGGCTCTCGAGTGGCCGAGTTGGTCGGTGCCGACTTGACTGTAAGCTGCTTACCAACTCGGCCAAAAGCGTCTTTCTTTTTTTTTTAATCACGATGGTGGATAATGTACCTGGGAGCTTCATGTTTGACGTCCGAGTAGCTTAGCTACAAGCGCGCAGCGCTTAGTGGCTGTCTGGTCATGTGACCGGTCCCAAGGCATTCTGGGAATCGTAGTGCAGCGATGCCGGCTGAGCCGCGATGATTTGCAGTTTTTTTCGTGCCGGCAGCGCCGCTTCTCCTCACGTAGCAGGCAGGGGACTGGAGGACAAACTGTGTGGTTATGGTGACTGACAGGTTAGAGGTGGAGAATGGACCTGGAGCTTCATGGTTGACGTCCTGTTTGAACCGAGTAGCTTAGCTACGAGCGCACAGCGCGAGCGGCTGTCTGGTCATGTGACCAGATCATATGACCGGCATGTGATCCGCGAACGCCGCATGATCAAACCAGTCGCCTGCATTATAATTTTATTGTAATGTTCTCCACCCCTGAAGTTTGGTCAGCCAGTACAATTAGATTTACAATTAGATCTAAAACATGTAGGGTCACCGCTCCTGAGGACTGGAGTTTGACACGTGATTTAAATGTATACATGACGACCGTCATTTCAGTGAAATGAAATGTATATAATATTTTACCGGAGGGCTACGTTTATGAGCTTATGAACGCCAAGAAACCACATGAACAGCTTAACATGTACTCCTGGTAATCGTTTGATATTACAGTCCCAGTTGCTATTACTGTTGACGCACACGAGATGGCGGGCAAACATTTACAACAAAATACATGCTTTTGCAAATGACAATGTTTGTTAAAGAAAAGAATAATGACTGATAAACTAACAATGTTGATCAGAAATGAACAAATCAGCATAAGCATAATGCAATACAGGTATTATGTTGTGGTTGGGATGCAATACAACAAGTATGATCGAGTTCGTCATGCAGCTTCGGTCTTCCTAGGTTTCCACTGATTGGGTAAAAATAAATTAATTGTACTGGCTGACCAAACTTCAGGGGTGGAGAATATTACAATAAAATTATAATGCAGGCGACTGGTTTGATCATGCGGCGTTCGCGGATCACATGCCGGTCACATGATCTGGTCACATGACCAGACAGCCGCTCGCGCTGTGCGCTCGTAGCTAAGCTACTCGGTTCAAACAGGACGTCAACCATGAAGCTCCAGGTCCATTCTCCACCTCTAACCTGTCAGTCACCATAACCACACAGTTTGTCCTCCAGTTCCCTGCCTGCTACGTGAGGAGAAGCGGCGCTGCCGGCACGAAAAAAACTGCAAATCGTCGCGGCTCAGCCGGCATCGCTGCACTACGATTCCCAGAATGCCTTGGGACCGGTCACATGACCAGACAGCCGCTAAGCGCTGCGCGCTTGTAGCTAAGCTACTCGGACGTCAAACATGAAGCTCCCAGGTACATTATCCACCATCGTGATTAAAAAAAAAAGAGACGCTTTTGGCCGAGTTGGTAAGCAGCTTACAGTCAAGTCCGCACCGACCAACTCAGCCACTCGAGAGCCCCCCCGCCCGCGAGGCCGACTTGGCGAGATGCCGACTTGGCTTGATGCCGAGTTGACTGTATCCCGGAGCGGTGCCGAGTTGGCCGGGGCCGACTTGGAGTGGTGCCGACCTGACTGTAAACCGTTTTGTGTTTCCAAGGATGCCCTGCATTACAGCCCTCATTCTCCTTTCGAGCATCACTCCCACTGAGTCCACCTTCCTCCCCAACACAGACAAAACCTTCTTAATCAGCTTATCCAGCCGATTACTGTCCCTCTGGGTCATATTGCACCCCCAACAAACAACCCCAAAGAACAACGCACTAGCCACCACAGACTGATAAAAGATGTAAAGCATCTCACTGCACAGGTCAAAAGATCTTAGCCTACGCAGAAAGTTAAGCCGAGTCTGTCCTTTCTTGTACACGGTGTCTGCCTGTACGGACCAGTCCAGTTTACTGTCCAAATGGACTCCCGGGTACCTGTAACTGCGCACCATCTCAAACTCTAAGGGTGCTCATGGACTTCTGAAGGATTTGTTGCGCTTTAAAAAATGGTTCAGTTTGCAAGACAAAATGAAAACTTGGTCAAGAGGAGTTTAACTCCCAGTGAAGGACATTGACTTTGAGCAACCGCCGCCACAGTAAACACCCAGGTGCAGCCGACGTACCACAGTCGAGGGAGTACCATTTTCCAGTGTGAGAGTCGCTGCAGTCGCGTGGATGGAAGTACGTGGAATAAGCTAGATAAAGCGATCACTAAATGGTTGGAAACTGACTGCAGACTTGTCAACGTGGTAGAAGACCTCAGTCTGAATGATGTTATCAGGTTGGCATGGTCTGAATGTGCACCTTACCTCATGGGGATTGTGACGACTTCAAAGACCAACCTTGTCACCTGAAAGGAAAGTTTAGGGTCCAGTATTTATCTGACGCGCTGCCGACTCATCCAGGAAGCAAACCAATACTCGGGATGCGATTTGGTGGTTTGATTACGCTCACACTCGATAGATACTGGTACAATGTTGCAATTCAACATACAACATGCAGACTGAAGCGGTGCGGTGCAGTGCTTAGGGTAGCTGCACAAAGGAAGCGACATGCGCTAACTAATGCGTTACATACGGACATGCGCTAACAAAACATGTGGTCAACAACCCGCTCTCCTCTCTCCAGCTGACTGCAGGCCAACACGCCCTTTTTGTAGCTACCTGTCGATCACTGCATGCATCACGTGACTCAAGCTCCGTGCGTTGCCATAGTAACCCCAAACACCATGTCACACATTAATGGGGTATTTTCACAGCTTCACTACTTCCTGAAAATAGCTGTGCACATTCATTTCCTGTCTTGCATTATTGGCCAAACTGATTAATCCAGGTGTGTCTGGTTTAGACTGCTGCAACAAGACACACCTGGATTAATCATTTTGGCCAGTAATGCAAGACAGGAAATGAATGTGCACAGTTAATTTCAGGAAGTAGTGGAGCTGTGAAAATGGCCCATTCACTATAATATGGCTCCTACAGGGATGTTAGTATAACCGGCTGGTTAATGGTGATGCCTCACAGCTGTGGCAGGAACCAATGACCAGCTGGGCTGTGTTGTGGGAGGGGATAAATTCGGTGCGGACACGCTTCCTTCCCCTTGGCACTTCTGGGTTGGAGCAGGTATGTGGCAGCATGCGTGTCTACTGACTCGGTGTTGGCGTGCATTAATATTTTCTATTTGTTCCTCTAAGTCCCAGCGAGCAGGTCAGCGTGGTGGCTTGAGGGGTCGGGACAGCCGAGTTGCCTCTGTTGCCTTGTTCTGTCTTCTGTTTTTTTGTTTTTTTTCCTTGCTGCGTTTTTACTGTGCCTCAGCTGGGTCAGTGCGTTAGCTGGTGGGATTGTTTGGTTGATTTCATTTTGGTATTTTTTTTTTTGTTGGTTGTTTTCTTTTGCAGGAAACACCAGCCAAGGCTCAGCAACAGACTGAGGGTGGGTGTGCTTTGCTCGGGTGCGTTTTAACCAAGTTGTGCGTTGTTGTTCTCCCACCGTATTTGTGGTGAATATTGTCTTTTTCTGTGTCCACTGAGTAATAATAAAGCAGGTACTTTTAACTCTCTACATAACTGCCTCAGCTTCCATCTCTGAGCTGTTCCTAATTGACTCGGTTACATTCGCATTTCGTATTTCATATCTGCACTCCCAACCCGAGTTTCATGTGCCCCGGGGCAGCCCATGGCTGGCCATGCTTCCTCACTGCTCGTACATTGCGTTATTAATCTTTTGACAGCCTTAAAGGGACTTAAGGCAACTTTACAAAATTTACCTCAGTGCTGCCGCGATAGGCGCTGCGGGTAACTGCAGCCACCAGCCAAGGCGGCACGGGAGCGCGCACAAACATTTTACAGAATTGGCCGGCTTCACAGCGCTGCACCAGGGATGCTAATACTGTTTACTACGTCGCGGTTTACTGCAAGACCACTGTGCATATTATGTGATTGTTGTCAGCATCCGTTTTCACTCCAAAATGCAGCTGAAGTTCCCTCCATGAATCAAACGCATATCCAATATTTATTCGGGTGCCTGCGGCTTCGGTCTTTTTTTTTTTTGGACTGACGAGTTAACGCTGAAAAAGTCCTTTTTTTCTTCGTGGTGTTTTTTGTGGGCTTTGAGTGGACGGATGCAGTTATCCGATTGTATGGGGGGGTGGGGGAGTGCGCTTCAATTCACAGACCGGGAGCAAATATATAATATACCGGGAGAGCGGACAAATGAAACTACAAATACAACTACAAATGAACTTTCTTCTGTTGATTCTTGGTTTGTCAGCAAGTGAGCAGCAGCGTATTGTGCACGCGCAATTCATTTGAAATGTGGACACGGAGTGGTGTGGGTTTCCTCCTCTCTGCTCTGACTGCAGCAGGGAGCGCTGCGTGAGACTGACCACCTGTGAGTGCTTTAGGACGGGGGAGGGGCTCACGGCAGCACTCGCTGCTTGCTGAGGACAGCGGAGACGTCCTGTCACGTCTCCACAGTTGCTAAATTTGTCACTAGTAGTAGTAGTAGTAGTAGTAGTGGAAAGTCGCCAGATTTAGCGAGAAAGTCACCAAGTCGGCAACACTGTCCGCCCCTGATCCCAGCAGTGTTTGAGTCCGTGTCCACGGCGGCCATGTTCTTCCTGTTTGGCAACGTGCATACAGCGTCAATTTAGGTCACATCCCCACGATTGCGTGGGAAATTCGGACCCCGAACAGCAATTTGGCATTATTATTTGGCACACAGCCTGTATAAGGCAACAGACAGATACGCGGATTGGCCTGTTATTTTAGGTTTTTAATGCTTCACGACCCATTAGCATTGAATAAACTGGAAATGCATGTGTAGTTTTTCACAAATCTTGCCTTAAGTCCCTTTAATATGTAAATATATATTTTAAATGGTTGTCATGGTTCACAGTAAGATCTATGCCTGGGCCAGGTATGGCACTAGGTGTATAGTGACTACACAGGAAAGGTCAACTCGGATGTAAATAGTCTTTACTCCATTGACAATGGCCTCTTCCAACATGTCAGAACGCTATGGGTGATGTCATGTAAGTTTCGTCCATTTTTATAAACAGTCAGTGGTCTTGGCCCAGCAGGGGAATGTTGCTGTTCACCCCAAAAAAGGTGAGTGACATTATTATGACCTGTGTAGTTTTACAGGCTGCATGGTGGCGCAGTGTTTAGCGTTCAATTACCGGCCGAGGCTTGGGGCCTTTCTGTGTGGAGTTTGCATGTTCTCCCCGTGTGTGCGTGGGTTCCCTCCGGGCACTCTGGCTTCCTCCCACGGTCCAAAAACATGCATGTCAGGTTAATTGGTCACCCTAAATTGCCCCTGGGTGTGAATGGGAGTGTGAATGGTTGCATATCCCTATGTGTTAGCCCTGCGACAGACTGGCGACCTGTCCAGGGCCGCCCTGCCCCGACCCTCGTCCGCAGCAGCTGGGATAGGCTCCAGCCACCCACAACCCTGAGAAGGAGAAGCGGAATAGAAAATGGATGGATGGATGTAGTTTTACACAACATTGCATTGACCAATGATTAAATACAGACAATGAAAAAAATTTTTTTTTAGGACTTCTTTAAACTGTCATCAATTTTGTTAAGTGTGTCATTGTGGGACCATCACCGCTCTGGGGAGGAGACCTGGCTGCTGTGCCGCTGGTGTCTGACTCTAAGACACCATTAAACGAAACAATTAAAATGTCACCTGTGTAACGTATAAGCCCATATATTTGCAATGGACAATGCTATCTGAGTTAAATTGACAGACGCGTAATTTATTCAATCCTTAGCCGGTGTCTGTTCATCCACAGTGATGCTGCTCTCTGCTGCTGTGATCTTTCTCTGGAGTTATTCTGGGCTCCTTTAATTCCAGTTTTTAGGATTCTGAAGAGCTCATCCTTATTTACCTCCACCTCAGACATGAGGGGATCAATTTCCAGCTCAGAAAAACTTTCTTTTTGCCAAGGCTTCTCCTCTCTGTTTGACCTCAGTGGGCCTCTGAACCATGAATATATCAGGGTGTGGCACGTCAATGATGATCGATTTCAGCCAAAGTATTTATCACAGCCACTCATTCGTACGCTGATATCGGTCAGATACGAAAGTTTCGTAAATCCCACTTGTGTTCTGTCATGCGGTGAGATTGGCAGTCTGATCTCTTCTCATGTCTGTACAACATTGATGAAAGGCGGCCAACGTGTTTGTGCAGGAAGAGAAGATATTTCAGCTCTCATGGAGAATGCCATCAGTGGGAAGTCAATGGCCGAACTGATCTACAAGCCCTCAGGCCCTGGAGAGCCGAACATGATCCACATGACTCATCCTGTCATTGCGACCATATATCTGGACAGAACCAACCAGTGGGAGGCTGTTGGCTTTCAGAAACGTGCTGAAGCCCTTCAACACATCAAAACTGGTAACTCGGTCAAGCATACATACTTTATAAATCACATAGCATGCAAATGACTATAACTATGCTGCCATAGAAGTAAAACTACACACATTTGATTAGAGTTACTGAAAAAGCTGCATTTCTTTTTGTCCAGGCTACTATCAGGAGTTGGCTTTCCGTAAATGGGACGGGTCTTTTGCTGTGTGGCCGAATCGCCCGAGCAGCTCCTGGTGAGTATTATATCCAGAATCATGATCCCGCTCAAACACACCACATTTACCCTCCCTTTTTAAAATGTCTGAGCACTCCTATGAACAGTAAAGTGCAATAACAGCAATTTGGTGCATGAACAAAAAAGAAAACATAAAACAATTCGGGTGGACTACCGGTTTACCTTCATAGCCCTGTGGATTATTCTGCCACGTCACCGGCCATGTAACTGAGCTTAGGTTTAAAAGTCAGTGATGTAGTTATTGAAGTCCTGACTGCACAGGCTCAGGTGGCACGGCCAACTCACAGGATTGCCTTGCTGAAGTCTTGACCTGTGCACGTGGAGGGTCCCAGACCTCATCGGTGTTGAGGGGATCCGAGACAGTCAGCTGATCAGACGGTGATGGTGAAGCCACCCGTCGGAGGCGACTGGCGTGCCAGCGTGAACCGTCGTTCAGGCGAAAAGTGGCCGGTCCCAGCTGTGCTGTGATCTGCAGTGTGCAGACCTTCCCCTGTGCACCTCCATTCCACAAACATACTGAACACACTTCTAATTCCAAATTAAATAAAAATAAGGCATTCTCTCCTCTTTAAGGCTGACAGCCTATGTTGCTAAGGTGTTTACCATGGCCCATAGTCTGGTGGCGGTGCAGGAAGAAGTGATCTGTGACGCCATCAAGTATTTAATCCTCAACACACAGCAGCCCGACGGCATGTTTGGAGAAGTTGGAATTGTGATCCTTGCAGAAATGACTGTGAGTGAAATTATTGTGAATTCTTCAGATTTTCCCTCTGAGATGAATAACAAAGCTGGAAAAGATTCATCTTTTAAAGTCACATTGATGTGAGCATGGTAATGTGACTGGGATTCTGTCTGCGTAGGGAGACGTAAAGGGAAGAGATACAGACGCCTCCATGACGGCCTTCAAACTGATCGCCATGCAGGAATCACGGCCGCTTTGTGCTGCCACCGTAAATGTGAGGATGCCACCAGCATGTGCTCTCTTCTCTTATATTTACTTCATTAACTTACTTCATCTATTTCCATTAAACTGTGTAAATTGCAGTTTTTTGTGCATTTTTAGATATGATGAAAACAGACACACAAAATCCCCCACCCCAAATATTTCATGATAAATCTCAGCTACGCTTCTCAGATGGACAAAGCGAGAGAAAGAGGTCAAACCTGCAACCCTGTTGCCTGTTTCCCTACGCTTGTGTTTAATACCTCGTGTCTATCCTGCTTTCTCCATCTTTCCAGGGTCTGTCAGGCAGTATAGACAAAGCAGTGAGTTACCTGGAGAGGCACCTGGACAGCCTCACCAATCCTTACGCCGTCGCCATGACTTCCTACGCGCTGGCCAACGAAGGCAAACTCAACCGGGAGGTCCTTTACAGATTTGTTTCCCGAGGTGTGTTTACAGTGGAATATACCAAGCAGATATTCACACACAACCAGCAAACATTTCTTTGTCATAGTACTCTATGTGTTCTCAGTGATTTAATAATTGGTGCAGATATCTTAACCTTTTTAGAAAAATCATTTCATGTCTGATTTTACCTCATTGCAGATAGAATAGAAATACTTTGTTAATCCCAGATGGAAATTGTTCAACAGTATCATTTAGTGAATGGGTTAACACAGTAAGTGCTGCAGATGTATTAAAAATAAGCAATTATAAAAACATTCAACATTAGAACACCACTTTAGACCTAAAGTCATGGTATCTCTACCAGGCTAACCTTGGTAAAACATTTTTAAAAACTGATACATGAACAGTGTGTATCAGTCTGCTGGATGAGGCGTCTTTCATGTCGAGCACAGTGTTTACAATGTTTTTGCCTTTCAGATTTGTCTCACTGGCCTGTGCCAAGGGGGCATCAATACACACTGGAGGCCACAGCGTACGCTCTCCTGGCTCTGGTCAAGACCCGGGTAAGCAAACCTGTAGGCTGAGAAGGCAGCGAACCTGAGCTCAGAGTTTGATGGTGAATGGCTTTTGGGAATATTGGAGTTTTTGTCACGCTCGAGGGTGAAGAGTACCAGGAGAAAGTCCCAGAGAGCCAGGCAGAGCTGGAGTTCAAAATGAAAGTCATTTTATTATCCAATAAGGGAAACAAACTGCAAAGAGTCCTAAACGGAGAGTCCAAAAATCCACAACGGAAAGTGTCAAAGAAATCCAACAAAGGGAGAAAGTCCAAAACAGTCTCAGGATGGAGCCTGCCACGGACTTGGGAGATGAGGCGGAGAAGCTCCCTCCAGAGGAGGACACGGGGACATGAACCGACAGGACACAGACAGCCAGCCCCTTAAATGCTCAGTGCAGCGGGTATCTGGCATCACGCAATCAAGACATCAAGATAGGGAACAGCAATCAGACGGGGTGGGGGGGGGTGTTACCACAGGTACAGGACACATTAGAAACACCACAACCACAGACAGGACTAGAAAAACTGGAACAGTCTTGGTGATGATGATGAGGAGAGATGTAAGCTGCACTCGTTCATTTGTCTTTGGTACCAGTGGTTCCAAACCTGAGGAACTTGAATTTTATTCTTCTGTTCATAAAGGCTTTTAAAGATTCCAGGCCTGTAGTGAGATGGTTCACCCAGCAGCAGCTTGTGGGCGGAGGCTTAGGATCAACCCAGGTACAACAAAACTTCCTTTACTCTTTGTCCTCAGTGGACTTTCTTTGTTTGCTCCTTGCCTTCGCCTCACATTTTCTTCCTCCTTGTTTTCTCTCCAGGCGACACTCATGGTGTGCCAGGCTCTGTCAGAGTACTGGATCAATGCTGAAAAACCAGAGTACCACCTGAACGTGGACATTTTGATGCCGGGCAGGCCGAAGCCTTACAAGTTCAACGTGAACAGAGAAAACCACCATCTCACAAGAACATTGAAGGTGGAACCACAGTCCTCCATTCACATTCAGAAAACACACCTGTGATGCCGTCTAACCTTTCTTTGTGTGTGTGTGTATGTGTGTGTGTGTGTGTGTGTGTCTAAAATTCTCAACAGAGTAATGGTATAAACCACAACATGACAGTGAGAGCCACAGGATCAGGAGAAGCAACAGTAACAGTGAGACATCAGCTTTGTGTTTCCTCAATATATTTTCAAGCTTTTGTGAACGTTGTTAATATTTACATTATTCTTCCATCTGTTTCAGATGGTGTCCATGTACTATGCTCTGCCTCAAGAAAAACAGAGTGACTGTCAGAGGTTCAACATGTCAGTGGAGCTCATCCCAGGTAACCTGCTGCTTTCCGTTTCTGCTATCCAACCTGTGTTTATGATCTTTTTTGGTAATCTGATGCTTTCCTTTCTCAGAGAAAATGGATGTTGAGGAGAAGGTGTTCCAGCTGAGAATAGAAGTCTTGTAAGTGAAGCTCACCTCTTGTCCTGCTTGTTTGAAATCAGTCTTTTGATAAGTGAGCATGTTTGTGTCTTTTTGTAGTTCCTCTCTTATTTTTCATTTTAAACAGGCACAATGACAAAAAGCGTGATTCGACTATGACAGTCTTGGACATTGGATTATTGCCTGGCTTCACTGTGGATACAGACGACTTGAACCTGGTGAGCAATTTCAAAAACATCCACATTGAGTAAAGTTTAAAAGTTGGCGTATTGAATGCTACACTGTGCAACACTGTTGGGATATCTGTCAGTATCTGCTTCCCCCCCAGATTGCCTGTGGAATGGTCAAAATTTTATAATGAAGCCAAACACTGCAGACCCTCCACTCTCTCAGCCAGTTTCTCCAATCAAACTCCAGACTGGACTTGTTAGGTTTTTATAATCTCAGACCAACACTTGGACCCCGTTTGTGATCACGTCCCCAAAGAGGTCATCTGCAGGGCTGCATCACACTACTTGGATTCACTCCTGCAGCTTACATTCAGAGCAGTCATAATTTGTGTAGGTTTGTGAGCGTTAATGGATGCAGGACATATAATCTTATAGATTCAAGATAAAAACGTCAGAAATGTTTTCATTTCATGTGGTCTTAAAACTCCAGCAAAAGATATTGTCTGTTTTTATCATCTTTCTTTGAAAACAACCTCGTGGTTACAATGTGAGTGTGTGTGTGTGTGTGTGCACACAGTTGTCTGAGGGACGAGCCTACACCATTGCAAAATATGAGATGAACAACGTGCTGTCAGAAAGAGGCTCGCTCATCATCTATCTTGACAAGGTGCGGCCATCTTTGTCACCGTCCTCATCTCCCCTCCTCACCACGGTGTTGCTTCAATAACATCAGGTTCCCCCGTCGCTCCACAGGTTTCTCACATACGACCGGAGGAAATCAGTTTTAGGGTCAGACAGACACTCAAAGTGGGCGTCTTACAGCCGGCGGCTGTGTCTGTCTATGAATACTATAAAGGTGAGTCTCCGGGTCACGAGTCGCCATGGTTCAGTAGCGCAAAGCTGTTCCTCATGAACTTTCTTTGTTGTAGCAGAAACAAAATGCGTGAAGTTGTACCATCCAGAGAGGAGAGCTGGACAGCCTCTGTGGTTCTGCAGAGGTGGTGAATGCACATGCGTCGCCGAAGGTGAATGAGATTCACCCATTTGGATGATGTGCCCTTAAAAGTAAAACATTGTCTGGTTGTCTTTCTTGACCTCAGAAGACCTGAACATTCACACGTCGTCTTCATGTTTTTGCTTCCAGGGAGCTGCAGTCTGCAGAAGAAGGGCAAAATCAGCAATGATGAGCGAAGCGCTAAGATTTGTGAGGCTACACTGACCAACAAAACAGAGTTTGGTAAAAAAACAAACAAAAAAAAAAGTTTCTCTCCAATTATGAAAGTGTCTCTCTATGTGGGAAAGGACATATCACAACAAATCAGTCTCTCACTTTTTACACAGCATACAAAGTACAGCTGGAGGAGACAGTAGCTGATCTGTCCACAGACACTTACACTGTGAGGATACTGGACGTCATCAAAGAAGGTGAGTATCTTTAACTTTCAATACCTTTTTATTTACATTTTTAGTCTGTTAAAGGCCAAACAGTCTTTATACCTCCAGTTTTATCCACAGATCTTTTACATGTGTAAGAGAGAGGATCTTAATAAATCTCCTGTTTGTAATCCTAAAATCTCTCCACTAGTCACTGCTTGCAGCTCATCACACGAGCCTTTGTTAAGTTAGTCAAGCAAAAAGCAGTTGACTTATGGTGACACAACTGCAGTTCCTCAAACGATTGACTGTAGTGCCAACAGGAAGGCATTACATGTCTCTAAAATGGAATTAAAAGAAGTGGTCTGTGCTGTCATCATGGCAGGAAACACTGATGTTGGTCCTATGGGTAAACTGCGCTCGTTCCTCAGCCATCAGCACTGCAGAGGGGCTGTAGGTCTTCAAAAGGGTAAAACGTATCTCATCATGGGCTCGTCCCAAGACATCCGCAGAGACGACCAAGAACAGACGTACGTGCAGTCAGACTTTTCTGCTATATATATAATCTATTCTCACATCAGTTCATCATGAGCTCCTGTGTTTCTGGCTGGTTGTTTTCCACTCTTCAGGTTTTGGTACATGCTTGATGAGAAGACCTGGGTTGAGTACTGGCCCACAACAGAAGAGTGTCAGACAGATGAACACCGACCGTCCTGTTCGGGCTTGGAACACATGGTGGATCAGTTTCAAGTCTTTTCATGTCGACAATGACGAAGTCCAAGGAACTGTAACCTTTATTTTTCATCCATCTGATGTGTTTTCTATGCAACATTGCATGGGAGAATAAAGTATGTTGTCCTTAAAATTTGGTGTTTTTCATTTCAATTCTCTTTGCCAGTCCTTGTAAACTTCATAATTTGGCCGGCCGGCCCTCATTGAGGTTCTGGAGGTCCAATCTGACCTTGTGTCAACTTCCAAAAAATTCTTGGTGTTTTTGTAATTCTCTTCCCCTTTTCAAGAACATTTGTTTATATCCTCATTTAATATTTTTCTTTTCAATATTTTTCCATTGTTTTGTGAATCTTGATTAAATGTTCCTTTATTTTAGATTTTTTTTTAAAATTATATTGTTATATTTGTATTTGTGAAGGACTGAAAAGTCACCTCAACTAAGGATGTGGCTATCTTATAGATTAATTTATATAAAATACGAAAAATCCCCCCCAAAATGCACAGGATCAGCACCTGTGCCTTAATTGGGCCATCGTTACTGGCTGGGCTAAACCAAAACCCGAGGGGTGTTTGAAACTAAGAATATTACATTCACGAAGGACATAACTAGATGTAGATAGAATAAATAACAACAGTTCATAAATATATACAACGCCTTTTTTTTTTGTATAACCTTTTAATAGTTCCCCAAAAGTATGTATAGAACCACATACATAAACAGCACACCCCTACAGGGTCCGAACAATGGACTGCGCCGTCTGAGGTCAGACAGGTGAAACAGCGGTGGGCGGCGCACCTTTCTGAAGGAGCAGACAGGAGGAAGAAGGGCGGGGCCAAGGTGAGTTTTTGGAGTGTTACGGGAAGTTCAGACAATATTCCAGGAGGGGAGTCGTGGAAACATCGCCAGCAGTAGGGCCGTTTGAACATTTATTCAAAGAACACGTCTATCTGTTGCTCCGTTGTTGGAACTCTACAATAAATTCAAAATTGCAATATTCTTAGGAAGAATTATTAAAACGAATACCCCCAGTTACATTTTTGCTTGTGTACACATTTTTTGACAGTGTAAATCTTAACTAAAATTCATGTATCAACAAAGCTTTATATGGTGTCCCACGTTGATGACATCATCATCAGCGCGACAGTGCACAGCGATGTAAACAACGGAGAAGCGCACAGTCCCGTTGACGAATCTCCTCTTCCCCTCAGATCAAGAGAAGCTCTCTGATCTCGCTATCTTGCCAATGCTGGGTCCATCTTGATGAAGGATATCTCACGCTGTGTCCAAAAACAACAAGCGTACTAACGAAGGCACGCTATGTCGACGTCATCACGTAAATTACCTCGTCGACCCAGGTCTGCCTTTCCCACTGAAGCGAGCTGATTGAAACCCGGGTCACTTGCAGGGTCAATCGTCCCGGATCGAAATGCTATTTAAATCCTTTGCCACTGCCAAAAAGAGCCGATTATTAGCAGGTTTAAACTAAAATGGGGTCGTGCTATAATGGAGGACGAGCCAAAGTACCGGTGACCTGAACTGCCTCTGCTTGCATGCAGTGGCTCCGCCGCCCCGTTAGGGGGAGCTAGTGAGCTGGACAGAGTGTAAGCCTACAGCAGTGTGAGAAGAAGGCTGAGCAGCGTGGCTGGTGTTTGTTTTTCTAAGGTTCATTTCAAACACTGCATCGAAAATATCTGCCTGTAAGTACTCGAATATACTTAGTTGATGTTCAGGATAGAGGTGAAATTGATTCTTGTGAGTTTGTCCGTTTTTTTTGAAGTTTCAACGCAGATGCCAATGCCGTTAGCATGATAATGGCGTTTCCATTAATAGTTAGCATTGAGCTAGCGGCTTTGATTTTAAATACCATCTTGTTTCAGTTTCACAGTGCCTTCAGGAGAAAGTAATAAACACTCAGACCTGCTGAAATCTCATGCTTTCTTTCTGAAGAACTGTTACCTACATGATAAACTGAATCCAACATTCACAGAGGCCAAAATTATGAATGTTCATGAAGTTGAATTGAACTTGGATTTGATGGTTATAAAGTTATTTACATCATTATTGCAGTTATTCAACCTTTGAGGTACTTAATTGTTGCTTATTTTGAGAAAGAGAAAATATTTTTTATTTAAGACTACAATAATTTATATTTTATCTTAAATCACGTGAAATGTTATCTCTGTTGTGAGTTTTTGAGTTTAGAATAATTGTACAAAAAAAGTTATTTTATGAGTAACCTTATTGTTGTCAACATATTTTTATTTTCACAAAATGATATTTGAAAAATAGGGGTCATCTCATAATCAGAGTCGTACTATATTCAGGTCAATACGGTAGTTTATTACTTTATTTATTGTTACTTTTTGTGTTTATAACTGTTTATTACTTGATTATTGTTTATAAGACTGTATTATGTCTATTTTTCTCTCTTTCAACCAAACACACATACACACACATGTCATTGTAACCATATAAGGACATTAATGCCGATGAAAGGATTCTCTGGCTGGAATCTCCCGCCCAACACCGAATCCCCTTGCCATGCTTTACATCGGTCATCATGCTGAATTAGTCAAAACATTGTGTTTGTGTGTGCTCTGCTGTCCATCGTTTGGTTCCCTCAGAAAATGATCGTGCCCCGGACCGCAAACAAGATCCTTTCTTCTGACCAGGGAATTGGGAAAATTTAATGGATCGCAATTAAATGAAAATCTTTAATTGTCACTCTTACAGCTATTCACCACTCTGAATGACTGGAAGCTGAACTTCATGACCGTCGACCGGGAGCACAGCAGCACCAGATGTTTCAGGCCGTCGACGCCATGAGTGAGATTTTAAGCACATCAGCAACGTGTGTATGAACAAAACGTATTTATTCAGCACTGTATTTAAAAGGTCAAAGTCGTGATATTCAACCACTTGAGTCTCATTAATGACATGCTTATAAAATGGATAGTCACTGTCCGTGTCCAAAATAATTTTCAAACTAAACTAGTTGAACTAAAATGATCTGAATCGATGAGTTTATTGTTAACAATCATAGGTTTGCATGCAGTGATATAATTCAGAGACCGTCCACTGTTTAATGCTGGAAAAAAGCTTTAAAAAGGTAAAATGTGGAGTATTGTGGTTTAGAAAGAAGATAAACAGTGAGACAATCATAAGTAACATTAATTTTTGTCAGAACAAGTAAACACAACAAACCGCTTTCTTTGAATACTTTCAGATTAGGTTTTAAACAAGTTTAGCTTCACTGCTGCTGTGAGCTGAGGAAACACTTGAAGTGGTGTTACAAGTTAGTCAACAGATGAAAAAGGGTTCGTGACTCGCTACTCATACCTCAATTTAAAATAGATCAATATGTAACTTGTACAACAGCACAGAGAGGAGGAGGAGGAGAGGGGGAGTGGACCGGCAACACCGGCAACGGTACACCAGGAACAACGAACACTGTGAGTAAATTGTGGGAATCATATGCAACCAAGTAGTGCCACAATCAACAGCTGTGACACAGAATGGCTCGAGTTATTTGCTCGATTGATCCCTTTGATGAAAGTATAGAGCAAGGGTGAGTTTGGGGATACATGAAGTGATTCATAAAGGGACAGGCTTGTATGTGGACTGAAAAATGAAGCAGCTCAAAAGAAATGACTGACAGAAACTGACTTGACTCTCAAGAAAGCAATTTAAATAAGTGTGTCCATGGAAATGGCATCTGAAGAGGCCCAATAGCTGCAGGCACCAGGGAGACAGAGATGTTCACGGGCCACGCTTTGGCAGTGACGGGTCTGGCCATCCTTTATCTGCAGGCTAGTGCAAAGACATGGATTGCCGTTTAAAAAAAGAGACACATTCACACAGTCAGTGGTGGAAAAACAGAGTAACAGTGATTCTTCAGAGCGAGACGTGTCTCCTTCAGTGAAAGCACGAAGAGAAATGACTGTGGGGGATAGTTCAAATTGCGTCTGTTCCCAAGTTATGTTGGAAAGAAATTCCATAAAAATGCAGATAGACACTGAAACGAGAGCATCATGAATGTCTGACAAATTCTCAGCCAAAAGTTGTTGATTTAAACTTAACAAAAATGTTACAATCAATGTTGTCTTGAAAGAAAGAACAGAACGAAGACGGAAGTATTAAATATTTGATAGGTTTAATATTGAGTGTTTGTAGCTGCAGACAAGAGGATTACATTCAACCTAAGACTTGCCTGAAAATATAAAGTGTTGAAACTTATTAGTTTCAATTTTTCAACTTTATGCACATTGCATCCTCGGAGGTTCTCCTAGTGGGGGTGTGGTCTCCACAGCAGGCGTATCAGTGGTTTCATCCATGGGCTCCTCACTGAGTTTCCTTTGCTCACGTGGAATTTTTCGCTGTGGATGAAAATGTTCTTTGGTGTGCTCTGCATATTCCAACCTTTCACTGAATCAAATCAAAATGTTGTCGGTATTTTTAAACATCTAAATGATCCTGCCCTGTCTGTTCATCAGTACATATGTCTATTGTTTGCACCGGCTCCAGCTGCACAGCTGAAATGCGGCTAGTATGTCTGTTTCATATAAGTCTATGGTTGTCCACCACCAATACCGAATTGTCATGCGATAATGTTCATTAAAGAAATGCATGGTTGAGTAACACAGCCTGCATTCAGGAAGGTAGCGGTAATTTAATTGCTGTATGTGCAAATGTGATTGCTTAATTCACTCGTGACTTAAAAAAAAAGTAATCTCTTCCATTGTCATTCTGTCTCCTCTCTTCAGCTGCAGTTCTGTTAGGCCCAGACCCCATTGATGGCTTGGATGCAGCTTTGAGAAGCAGGAGAATGTTCTGTTTCGAACAACCCTTCAAACCCAGGATGTGTCATCAGTCAGATCGACACCTGCGTCAGTCTCTGAGACTTTCTGAAACTGGAATGGAACCTGACGTGGATCTCCTCTCCAGTCAGAAGCAAGCCCACAGCTCACACTGATCTGGTAAGCCTGCTGGTTTCAAGAACTATGAACATGAAAACATGTCAGTACAGTAATGTTCCTTTTATTGGCAACATATTTCTTGAACTAGATGAGACTGCAGCATGTCATCTGCTGATGGGCTGCTTGTGTTTTTTTTATTTGGCGTTCCTGAAGGGCCTGCATGATGCCAGGACCACCCTGAACTGAGGAGGAGAGATGAAGGCTGCCCACTCCCACCCTGGAGCCAGGATCCTCTTCCTCACAGCACAACAACCTCATCTAACGGTCAGGTAAACACACACCCTCATCGCCTTGTATACCTGTTGATTACAATTATTCTGAAAGCAAAACCATGCAACTTTTGCTCTCGCGCTCCCCCTACTGGTCCCCTGTGAAAGCTCACTGTCATAAACGTTCTCTGCGTCAAAATCGCCCCGAGCAAGTGGCGAGTGTGGCTAAACTTTGTCTCCCATCAACAAACCGAGCACATGTGGAGCGTCGCAAGGTCCTTCCGAAAAAGATGATGTGACATATGTAGGGATAATTTGATGATGTATGTCCGTTTTCGCGACAGAGAAAAGGCGTGTCCCCGATATTTTCTGTCAGTTTTAATCAAGCTGGATTCAAGAAAATCTCAATTTTATCACAGACGGACGACTTTTGCATCAAGACTTCTTCAAAAACCACACAGACTGAAAGAGAACCGATTTTCCAATTAACAGCGATAGGTTAGTCCTGGATATGAACCGGGTGGCCGGACGGATGGATCCTCCAAAGACTGGCGCCCCATCTCTGCTCGGATCGATGACAAGGTCTGCCTCGTCTCTCATCAGTGCGTTTGCAGAAACGCCCCCACCTGCCTGCAGGAAGTGTGACACATCCATTATTTTTCATCCAGTTTGTATCGTTGAAGAAATGTCGTGCGTCGATAACCGAGAGGTGAAAATGAAAAAGATTATTATTTACTGTGAGTGTAAATGAGGAAAGGCGTGAGGCGCAGTTCTTTAGGTTGATTCAGCAACCAAGATGGGTGTCGGTCAGAACACAGGAGGATGAGGAGGTTTGGCTCTTCAGGAGTGTATTTATTAGTTGATGCCCATGATCACAAATCAGTTTCTGGAAATAACAATAATAAAGAAATCAGCTTCAGTCTCTATTTCTCATACATTAACATAAATCATTCACATCAATCATGTGATATACACCAACACAAAAAAATACATAATTGAATGAAGAACAACAAACATAGGGGCAAATAAACGCCACCCGCCCGGATTGTGCGGGTGTAGGGACAAACGCTCCCACAACACGGAAGCTAGACTAACTCCACCCGCCACTCGCAGTGTGGGTGAACAAACCAAGCGCTTCCATCGGCGAGAACTCCGACACTCGATTTATCAATTAAGGGAATAAAAACGGATTAAACTACCGGATGACACACAGGCACGACTTGGTCGCAGCCGAAATGCTTGCTGTAACGAGGGAGACCAGCGCGGCGCAGAAGGAACAGGGATCACAGCTGATCGGGACAAACGCACACGTCTGCGAGGTGGAGGTACCACAGACTCGTAGGCCAAGGATTTAGGTAACTCAAAGAGGGGGATCTGCTAATCCACTCGCTCCTCGGGACATTAACACGCCACAGCTGACGACCCGTCGTCATTTCCGGCCACCAGGAACCAACCCGGACACTCCCTAAACCCAGCCTTTTATACAGCCGCCCCCAAATGTGCATAGAACATTTGCATGCCATAAGAGGCTCAATCAGCCTTACAGAGTCCAGACGTTGAAGGAAGGTCTTCTACCGATTGGAGGACTGGCAACCTCGCCAGTCGGCCTACGGGCTGTGTGAAGAGGTGTCCGTTGATGTCAATGTCCGCAGGTCTGAAGTGACCGTCGTTGCTCTGCAGACTCCAGCCCAGTCCAGTCGGCCATGGGCTGGAGGTAGTGGGGCTCCATCCACATAACGACGGTGTCGTCCTGTAAACCCAGAGGACCAGGATTGGTCCGCCAGGACTTGGGAGCGTCGCCAGTGGCGACGGCTGAGTTGCTCCGTCTTGGGGTGCACCACCGGGGGGAGCGAGCCATCAGGCCGCCCCATGAGGAAGCTGTCGGGTGTCACCGGATCCATACTGGCTATGTCTGCAGGATTAGGGGCTGAAACCACGTGGCGCCCAGTACAGCTTCCAGTCAGCTTCTGCTCACCGGCTTGGTAGGTTGTCACCCGCCCAGGGTCTGTCAGGAACCGCAGCTCCGTTCTCCGCAGACAGGCCATGACGGACTTCTTCGGTGCCTGCAATGGGGGCGTGGTATACTTTCTCACCCTGTTGACCTCAACACAGGTTGTCTTGACATCCAGCCGGGCGACCGTCTGTTTGTTTTGTTTGGACCGGGTCACCTCTCTTTCAGGTCGACCAGGGACAGCGTCCATCTGGCCAAGCCTCTTGACATGGCGGTTCAGTCCGTCCATCTGTGGGGGAACAGAGGTGGAAAGACACTGCACAGAGTTAGCTGGCCGCCCCATGGAACCGATTGGACCTTGGAGGGTCCACCCCAACCGAGTGTGGACTGCTGCCGGTCCGCCAGGTGATCCAAGTCGGACCGGTCCTATAGGTGTTATAAGGTGTGATTGATCGGAGCCAAGGAGCAGCGATGGCCTGACATCCTTCAGGGCCGATATAGGAAGACCACGGAGGTGTCTGTGCTTTTTCTGCAGTTGCTCGATAGGGTAAGTATGCTGGGCTAGGCTGAGGCGACCGGCTATGAAGGCTCCGTCGACCTTGTAGCTGATCTTGGGGTTAGTAGCTGGGGAAACCCGGAAGGATATCCTTTGTCCATGTAGCACCTGGATGTCCTGCTGGACTGTCCGTAGGGGGAGGTTCTCTGGAGTGCCCTTTATGCCCAGGGATTTGGCTGCGGCTGGTAACAGCATGGACCTCTCCGAACCATCATCCAGCAGGGCGAAGGTGCTAATGGTTCTTCCCTTGTGATGGAGAAGTACTGGAACCACCTTTAGCATGACCCGATTACTGGTTTCAGGCCTGTTGAGGAGGAGGGAGCCGGAGGCGGAGTTAGTAAGGCAACTCTCTTCTTTAGGTGCAGCCTCTCTATTATTCCTCTCAGGCCTGAAATTTATCTCATGGAGGGCAAGGAGGTGTTTCCCTTGGCAGATGTGACGAGGCTTCTTCAAGGTGCACCGAGCTGCTTGATGGTTGCGCGCGCAGCGCCAGCACCGCTTGTTGACTGTGATCCACTGCTTGAGCTGCTCTTGGGTGAGTTTGGCAACCTCACCGCACTGACTCAGGTAATGGTCTTCACTCTGACAGTAGGGACAATAAGCCTTCCTCACATGTTTCTTCTCCCCAGGTTTTGGTGCATACACAGCCCCGGAAGGTTCGTTAAGGCTGTGCAGGACTGCCACTGGAGGCTTGGTGCGAAGGTCCGGCCTGGGAAACTGTCTCTCCCTGCTGGTTGCTGTACTGACTTGGCTGTCGAAGCTCAGGCACCAGGACTCGCAGCTGAGCCACTCGGAAAGGTCGTGAAGGGTGTGAACGGTTCCAGGCTGCTTGAACTGATGGCGGCGGAAGTCAGCTCTCTGGTCTGCTGGGAGCTTGGTCAGGAGGCGAGCTACACGGGAGCCGGAGTTGAGCTCAACCTCTCCCGCGGGGCCTAGTGTCTTGAGTAAGCCCACCAACGACTGAACCTGAAGTGAAAACCGCTGGTGAACCTGAAGTGAAAACCGTCAGAAGCATTTCATAGGATTAAACTGACATTTTTATTTCTGTAGGATCATCCATGTTGCAGGAATGAGTTCGTAAAAATGCGTAAACTTTTGGTTTTCAGCTAGAAAATCTCTTTCCAGAATGCATTGGAGCGGATGCGAGGAAATTCTGCCGTCTCCTCAAACAAACGCGTCTGGCGAGAGAAACATTTGAGATACAGAAAAAATAAAAGCATTGCCAGTATCACAAGGACTCTAGCTACGTTTTGATGTATAATATGTTCAGATTGAGCCAGAAATGTGGCCGTGGGGACCAGAAAACTGTACTGCATTAATACTGCATGTAATGTCTAACCTGGTTTCCATAGTAACAGTGTGTCCAAGTTACCCCGGGGGAATTATATGACATCGTCGCCTGAGTTGCCTGGCAACTTTGAATCAAACCTGTGATGTCATCACCAGCATTGACAGCCAGCATCTTCAGCCTGCAGTTCACCACTCTGAACTATTCAGACGCCCGGATCAGTCGTAGCTTTGCGCTTTGGAGAAGAATCACCCACCCACCAAGTTATCCATCACTGAGTTAGCTTGTGTTTGCTAGATCTCTTCAGATTTCATTTTGACAGAGGATATTTGAGTATGTTTGACCAGACGAGGAAACCTCAAGAGCATTGTTCACCGACAAATGTAAGAACACGTGTTTTTTAAGTGAGAGTTTCCACTAAAACTGGAAATAGTATTTGTCATTGATGTGTTACTGGACATTTATGAAAATAATGACCTTCTGAACATTGCATTTACAGATGTCAGGTTACAGGAAGACAAAGCCAATTCTGGACCAGTTTGCGCCCATCAACCCATCAGCTTCTCTGTATGTGGGAGACCTGCTTCCCACCACCACAGAGGTGATGCTTTATGAGAAGTTCAGCCAGGTGGGGCAGGTCATCTCTGTCAGGGTTTGCAGACACCGGATCACCCGCCGCTCTCTCGGCTATGGCTTCGTCAACTACACGAAACATGAAGATGGTGAGCTTTGTCTAAACAACCTCTAAAGGAGGCGCTGTGCCTCCAGTCGATCTTAATGTTCTTCAATTCATGTCTGATGCTGCATTTTGAGGGGCGAACCTGTGAATACGCTTATGTTTTTTTTCTTTTCTTGTGGTCTTTGTGTAGCTGAGCGAGCGCTGGACGACCTGGCCTTCACTGTCGTCAACGGCCGGCCTGTGCGGATCATGTGGTGTCGACGAGACCCCTCCCAGAGAACCAACGCAGCGGGGAACATCCTGATTAAGAACCTGGACAAATCCATCGACAGCCTGTCCTTGCTGAACACGTTTTCAGCCTTCGGGACTGTGCTGTCCTGTAAAGTGAGTATGGGGTCATAACAGTGTTAAAACTTTTTAGGAAAATTCATGATGCTTGTGAATGTGTTTGACTCATAACTCTTCCTCTTTCCAGGTGGTTTGTGACGACAACAACGTCTCAAAGGGGTACGGCTACGTGCACTTTGAGACCGTGGAGGCGGCTGAGCGCGCCACTCAGAGGCTGAACGGCATGCTGCTCAATGACCAGATAGTGTAAGTGTGATTTCCGTTCTTTAAACTTTTCGAACCTGCTTACTACAAGTTCCGAAGTCAGGTTTTGACACATTTGACTTAATGTTTCATGATGTTTTCTTCAACAGAACTATTGAGCCGTTCCGATCGTTTAAAGACAGGGAGGCGGAGCTCGCCACAAGTGCAGAGGAGTTCACCAACGTTTATATAAAGAACTTCGGAGAGGACATGGACGACAACAGGCTGACGGAGCTGTTCAGCAAATACGGTAATTTCCACTCAGCATTCACAGCTGAGGATGTGAACCGATGTTGACCAGCTGCTTTTTTTTTTTTGGACAGGACCCACATCCAGCGTTCGTGTGATGACAGACAACAATGGAAATTCGAAAGGATTTGGATTCGCCCGCTTTGAGAGCCACGAGAACGCCAAGAAGGTAAGAACCACTTCTGAGGAAGACTGATGGGTAGATCACATATTCTCTGCATTTCTGCTTGCTTCAAATCACGATACCCATGTTTATTTCCTCTCAGGCGGTGGACGACTTGAACGGTAAAGTGTTGAACGGCCGGCGGTTGTACGTGTCTCGTGCCCAGAGGAAGGCAGAGCGGCAGACGGAGCTCACGCGCAGGTTTGAGCCTGAGAGTTTGGATCGCGGATCCAGGTATCAGGTCAGTAGGTCACTTAACTCCAGCGTCCAGTCACTTTTTGAGGAGCAGATCCGTCATGCTCAAAATGAAAGTGGCAAAGGACCTTTGAGCCCAGGCTGTACTGTTTAAAGACTGTTATTCGGGGTGGCACTAACTTCTCCTTTGTCCTTGAATAAACTAGGGGGTCAATCTGTACGTCCACAACCTGGACTCCGACATGGATGAGGAGCGTCTGCACCGAGCTTTCAGTCCCTTTGGAACCATCACAAGTGTCAAGGTGAGCAGTCAACTAGCAGTGAATTACAAATTTGAATTTATTTCTTATTCCTTATGGTAATTCCTGTCATATCACAATGAGTCTTGTGTAAATTGAGGTGACAGGTATAGGTGTAGTTAAAGATATAAGTAGGAACTCTGAGAAAGAGCATGTTTAATTGAATGTTTTCATACCTGAACTGATTGAGTTTAATTTGTGTCTCTTCCGCAGGTGATGACGGAGGGGGAGCGCTGCAAAGGATTTGGGTTTGTCTGCTTTTCGTCCCCTGAGGAGGCCAGCCGGGCCATGACTGGGATGAACGGCCACGTCTTGGGCACCCAGGCGCTCTACGTGGTGCTGGCCCGGTCTCGTCCTGACGCGCGTCCTCAGCGCGAACCCTTTGTCCAACCCCGACATGAGGCCTACATGCAACCCCAGCGAGAGACACAGGTACACCCCCAGCAGCAGCCTCTCCCACTCCAACAGCAGCAGCTTCTCCTCAGATGCCCCCAGTGTGGGACCTGGCTGCTTCCACAATCTCAGTCCTTCGTGTGCCCTCAGTGGGAGCCTGACGCACGCTTCCATCACGGGCCCCACATGCTCCCCCAGGAGGGGACCCCCTCAAACCCTCAGTGGGGGGCCAACATACTGCCCCGTTATGAGCCCTATGTGTGGTCCCAGCAAAATCTTCACATGCACCCCCAATATAGACCCTATGTGTGAAAAGGTGGAATAGATTTATAAAAAGTTAACTAAAGGAAAGAATTGTGTGGGGGGGGGGGGGCGTAAAATGAAGCATTGAAGAAACAAAAACTCAGGAAAAAAAACAATTGATATCAACTTTCCAAACACAGAGGGAAGGATGGAAGGAAAGAAAAGAGAAATTAAGCATTGAAGAAGGAAAACCTCAGAAAAAAGTGATATCATCATTGCATCTCTGTGTCTGAGGATCGGGTCGCCGGGGACCCTGCCATCGGCTGCCACCCAATCCACGGTGTCTCTGGATTGGCAGTCCAGGGGGACCGGAGGGTGTGCTCCAACTATAGAGGGATCACACTCCTCAGCCTCCCCGGGAAAGTCTATTCCAGGGTACTGGAGAGGAAGATTCGACCGATAGTCAAACCTCGGATTCAGGAGGACTGATGCGGTTTTCGTCCTGGTCGTGGAACAGTGGACCAGCTCTATACCATCCACAGGGTGCTCCAGGGCTCGTGGGAGTTCGCCCAACCAGTCCACATGTGTTTTGTGGACTCGGAGAAGGCGTTCGACCGCGTCCCTCGTGGTGTTTTGTGGGGGGTGCTTCGGTAAAATGGAGTCCGGAGCCCCTTGTTCAGGGCTGTCCGGTCTCTGTATGACCGGAGTAGGAGTCTGGTCCGCATTGCCAGCAGTAAGTTGGAGCTGTTCCCGGTGCGTGTTGGACTCCGGCAGTGCTGCCCTTTGTCACCGGTTCTGTTCATAATCTTTATGGACAGAATTTCTAGGTGCAGCCAGGGGCTGGAGGGGGTCCGGTTCGGGAACCACAGGATTTCATCTCTGCTTTTTGCAGATGATGTTTTCCTGTTGGCTTCATCGAACATGGACCTACAGCTTGCACTGGGGCGGTTCGCAGCCGTGTGTGAAGCGACAGAGATGAGGATCAGCAGCTCCAAATCCGAGGTCATGGTCCTCGACCGGAAGAAGGTGGCTTGCCCTCTCCAGGTCGGTTTAGAGACTCTGGCCCAAGTGGAGGAGTTTAAGTATTCTGGGGTCTTGTTCACGAGTGGGGGACGGATGGAGCGTGAAATTGACAGGCGGATCGGTGCAGCGGCTGCAGTGATGCAGTCGTATCGGTCTGTTGTGGTGAAGAGGGAGCTGAGCCGAAAGGAGAAGCTCTTGATTTACCGGTCAGTCTACGTTCCCACCCTCATCTATGGTCATGAGCTTTGGGTCCTGACCGAAAGGACAAGATCCCGGATACATGCGGCTGAAACAAGCTTCATCTGTATGGTGGCTGGGCGCTTCATTAGAGATAGGGTGAGGAGCTCAGTCACCAGAGAGGAGCTCGGAGTGGAGCCGCTTCTCCTCCACATCGAGAGGGACCGGCTGAGGTGACTCGGGCATCTGTTCAGGACGCCTCCTGGACGCCTCCCTAGGGAGGTGTTACGGCCATGTCCCACTGGGAGGAGACCCCGGGGAAGACCCAGGACACGCTGGAGAGACTATGTCTCTCGGCTGGCCTGGGAACGCCTTGGGATCCTCCCAGAGGAGCTGGAGGAAGTGTCTGGGGACAGGAAAGTCTGGGCATCTCTGCTGAGACTGCTGCCCCTGCGACCCGGCCCCAGACCACAGAGGGAATGATGGAAGCAGAGACAGAAAAAAAAAAAAAAATTAGGCATTACAGAAGCAACACCACTGAAAGAAGTGATATCGTCATCACAACAAAAGAGGAAATGATGGAAGCAAAGAAAGAAAAAAGAAATTAAGCATTGAAGAAGGAAAACTGCTGGAAAAAAATGATTGATATCATCATTACATCTCTGTGTCTGAGGATCGGGTCGCCGGGCACCCTGCCGTCGGCTGCCACCCATTCCACGGTGTCTCTGGATTGGCAGTCCAGGGGGACCGGAGGGTGTGCTCCAACTATAGAGGGATCACACTCCTCAGCCTCCCCGGGAAAGTCTATTCCAGGGTACTGGAGAGGAAGATTCGACCGATAGTCGAACCTCGGATTCAGGAGGACTGATGCGGTTTTCGTCCTGGTCGTGGAACAGTGGACCAGCTCTATACCATCCACAGGGTGCTCCAGGGCTCGTGGGAGTTCGCCCAACCAGTCCACATGTGTTTTGTGGACTTGGAGAAGGCGTTCGACCGCGTCCCTCGTGGTGTTTTGTGGGGGGTGCTTCGGTAAAATGGAGTCCGGAGCCCCTTGTTCAGGGCTGTCCGGCCTCTGTATGACCGGAGTAGGAGTCTGGTCCGCATTGCCAGCTGTAAGTTGGAGCTGTTCCCGGTGCGTGTTGGACTCCGGCAGTGCTGCCCTTTGTCACCGGTTCTGTTCATAATCTTTATGGACAGAATTTCTAGGTGCAGCCAGGGGCTGGAGGGGGTCCGGTTCGGGAACCACAGGATTTCATCTGTGCTTTTTGCAGATGATGTTGTCCTGTTGGCTTCATCGAACATGGACCTACAGCTTGCACTGGGGCGGTTCGCAGCCGTGTGTGAAGCGACAGAGACGAGGATCAGCAGCTCCAAATCCGAGGTCATGGTCCTCGACCGGAAGAAGGTGGCTTGCCCTCTCCAGGTCAGTTTAGAGACTCTGGCCCAAGTGGAGGAGTTTAAGTATCCTGGGGTCTTGTTCACGAGTGGGGGACGGATGGAGCGTGAGATTGACAGGTGGATCGGTGCAGCCGCTGCAGTGATGCAGTCGTATCGGTCTGTTGTGGTGAAGAGGGAGCTGAGCCGAAAGGAGAAGCTCTTGATTTACCGGTCAGTCTACGTTCCCACCCTCATCTATGGTAATGAGCTTTGGGTCCTGACCGAAAGGACAAGATCCCGGATACAAGCGGCTGAAACAAGCTTCATTTGAATGGTGGCTGGGCGCTTCATTAGAGATAGGGTGAGGAGCTCAGTCACCAGAGAGGAGCTCGGAGTGGAGCCGCTTCTCCTCCACATCGAGAGGGACCGGCTGAGGTGACTCGGGCATCTGTTCAGGACGCCTCCTGGACGCCTCCCTAGGGAGGTGTTACGGCCATGTCCCACTGGGAGGAGACCCCGGGGAAGACCCAGGACACGCTGGAGAGACTATGTCTCTCGGCTGGCCTGGGAACGCCTTGGGATCCTCCCAGAGGAGCTGGAGGAAGTGTCTGGGGACAGGAAAGTCTGGGCATCTCTGCTGAGACTGCTGCCCCTGCGACCCGGCCCCAGACCACAGAGGGAATGATGGAAGCAGAGACAGAAAAAAAAAAAAAAAATTAGGCATTACAGAAGCAACACCACTGAAAGAAGTGATATCGTCATCACAACAAAAGAGGAAATGATGGAAGCAAAGAAAGAAAAAAGAAATTAAGCATTGAAGAAGGAAAACTGCTGGAAAAAAATGATTGATATCATCATTACATCTCTGTGTCTGAGGATCGGGTCGCCGGGCACCCTGCCGTCGGCTGCCACCCAATCCACGGTGTCTCTGGATTGGCAGTCCAGGGGGACCGGAGGGTGTGCTCCAACTATAGAGGGATCACACTCCTCAGCCTCCCCGGGAAAGTCTATTCCAGGGTACTGGAGAGGAAGATTCGACCGATAGTCGAACCTCGGATTCAGGAGGACTGATGCGGTTTTCGTCCTGGTCGTGGAACAGTGGACCAGCTCTATACCATCCACAGGGTGCTCCAGGGCTCGTGGGAGTTCGCCCAACCAGTCCACATGTGTTTTGTGGACTTGGAGAAGGCGTTCGACCGCGTCCCTCGTGGTGTTTTGTGGGGGGTGCTTCGGTAAAATGGAGTCCGGAGCCCCTTGTTCAGGGCTGTCCGGCCTCTGTATGACCGGAGTAGGAGTCTGGTCCGCATTGCCAGCTGTAAGTTGGAGCTGTTCCCGGTGCGTGTTGGACTCCGGCAGTGCTGCCCTTTGTCACCGGTTCTGTTCATAATCTTTATGGACAGAATTTCTAGGTGCAGCCAGGGGCTGGAGGGGGTCCGGTTCGGGAACCACAGGATTTCATCTGTGCTTTTTGCAGATGATGTTGTCCTGTTGGCTTCATCGAACATGGACCTACAGCTTGCACTGGGGCGGTTCGCAGCCGTGTGTGAAGCGACAGAGACGAGGATCAGCAGCTCCAAATCCGAGGTCATGGTCCTCGACCGGAAGAAGGTGGCTTGCCCTCTCCAGGTCAGTTTAGAGACTCTGGCCCAAGTGGAGGAGTTTAAGTATCCTGGGGTCTTGTTCACGAGTGGGGGACGGATGGAGCGTGAGATTGACAGGTGGATCGGTGCAGCCGCTGCAGTGATGCAGTCGTATCGGTCTGTTGTGGTGAAGAGGGAGCTGAGCCGAAAGGAGAAGCGCTTGATTTACCGGTCAGTCTACGTTCCCACCCTCATCTATGGTAATGAGCTTTGGGTCCTGACCGAAAGGACAAGATCCCGGATACAAGCGGCTGAAACAAGCTTCATTTGTATGGTGGCTGGGCGCTTCATTAGAGATAGGGTGAGGAGCTCAGTCACCAGAGAGGAGCTCGGAGTGGAGCCGCTTCTCCTCCACATCGAGAGGGACCGGCTGAGGTGACTCGGGCATCTGTTCAGGACGCCTCCTGGACGCCTCCCTAGGGAGGTGTTACGGCCATGTCCCACTGGGAGGAGACCCCGGGGAAGACCCAGGACACGCTGGAGAGACTATGTCTCTCGGCTGGCCTGGGAACGCCTTGGGATCCTCCCAGAGGAGCTGGAGGAAGTGTCTGGGGACAGGAAAGTCTGGGCATCTCTGCTGAGACTGCTGCCCCTGCGACCCGGCCCCAGACCACAGAGGGAATGATGGAAGCAGAGACAGAAAAAAAAAAAAAAATTAGGCATTACAGAAGCAACACCACTGAAAGAAGTGATATCGTCATCACAACAAAAGAGGAAATGATGGAAGCAAAGAAAGAAAAAAGAAATTAAGCATTGAAGAAGGAAAACTGCTGGAAAAAAAATGATTGATATCATCATTACATCTCTGTGTCTGAGGATCGGGTCGCCGGGCACCCTGCCGTCGGCTGCCACCCAATCCACGGTGTCTCTGGATTGGCAGTCCAGGGGGACCGGAGGGTGTGCTCCAACTATAGAGGGATCACACTCCTCAGCCTCCCCGGGAAAGTCTATTCCAGGGTACTGGAGAGGAAGATTCGACCGATAGTCGAACCTCGGATTCAGGAGGACTGATGCGGTTTTCGTCCTGGTCGTGGAACAGTGGACCAGCTCTATACCATCCACAGGGTGCTCCAGGGCTCGTGGGAGTTCGCCCAACCAGTCCACATGTGTTTTGTGGACTTGGAGAAGGCGTTCGACCGCGTCCCTTGTGGTGTTTTGTGGGGGGTGCTTCGGTAAAATGGAGTCCGGAGCCCCTTGTTCAGGGCTGTCCGGCCTCTGTATGACCGGAGTAGGAGTCTGGTCCGCATTGCCAGCTGTAAGTTGGAGCTGTTCCCGGTGCGTGTTGGACTCCGGCAGTGCTGCCCTTTGTCACCGGTTCTGTTCATAATCTTTATGGACAGAATTTCTAGGTGCAGCCAGGGGCTGGAGGGGGTCCGGTTCGGGAACCACAGGATTTCATCTGTGCTTTTTGCAGATGATGTTGTCCTGTTGGCTTCATCGAACATGGACCTACAGCTTGCACTGGGGCGGTTCGCAGCCGTGTGTGAAGCGACAGAGACGAGGATCAGCAGCCCCAAATCCGAGGTCATGGTCCTCGACCGGAAGAAGGTGGCTTGCCCTCTCCAGGTCAGTTTAGAGACTCTGGCCCAAGTGGAGGAGTTTAAGTATCCTGGGGTCTTGTTCACGAGTGGGGGACGGATGGAGCGTGAGATTGACAGGTGGATCGGTGCAGCGGCTGCAGTGATGCAGTCGTATCGGTCTGTTGTGGTGAAGAGGGAGCTGAGCCGAAAGGAGAAGCTCTTGATTTACCGGTCAGTCTACGTTCCCACCCTCATCTATGGTCATGAGCTTTGGGTCCTGATCGAAAGGACAAGATCCCGGATACAAGCGGCTGAAACAAGCTTCATCTGCATGGTGGCTGGGCGCTTCATTAGAGATAGGGTGAGGAGCTCAGTCACCAGAGAGGAGCTCGGAGTGGAGCCGCTTCTCCTCCACATCGAGAGGGACCGGCTGAGGTGGCTCGGGCTTCTGTTCAGGATGCCTCCTGGACGCCTCCCTAGGGAGGTGTTACGGCCATGTCCCACTGGGAGGAGACCCCGGGGAAGACCCAGGACACGCTGGAGAGACTATGTCTCTCGGCTGGCCTGGGAACGCCTTGGGATCCTCCCAGAGGAGCTGGAGGAAGTGTCTGGGGACAGGAAAGTCTGGGCATCTCTGCTGAGACTGCTGCCCCCGCGACCCGGCCCCAGACCACAGAGGGATTGATGGAAGCAGAGACAGAAAAAAAAAAAAATTAGGCATTTCAGAAGCAACAGCACTGCAAGAAGTGATATCATCATCACAACAAAAGAGGAAATGATGGAAGCAAAGAAAGAAAAAAGAAATTAAGCATTGAAGAAGGAAAACTGCTGGAAAAAAAATGATTGATATCATCATTACATCTCTGTGTCTGAGGATCGGGTCGCCGGGCACCCTGCCGTCGGCTGCCACCCAATCCACGGTGTCTCTGGATTGGCAGTCCAGGGGGACCGGAGGGTGTGCTCCAACTATAGAGGGATCACACTCCTCAGCCTCCCCGGGAAAGTCTATTCCAGGGTACTGGAGAGGAAGATTCGACCGATAGTCGAACCTCGGATTCAGGAGGACTGATGCGGTTTTCGTCCTGGTCGTGGAACAGTGGACCAGCTCTATACCATCCACAGGGTGCTCCAGGGCTCGTGGGAGTTCGCCCAACCAGTCCACATGTGTTTTGTGGACTTGGAGAAGGCGTTCGACCGCGTCCCTTGTGGTGTTTTGTGGGGGGTGCTTCGGTAAAATGGAGTCCGGAGCCCCTTGTTCAGGGCTGTCCGGCCTCTGTATGACCGGAGTAGGAGTCTGGTCGGCATTGCCAGCTGTAAGTTGGAGCTGTTCCCGGTGCGTGTTGGACTCCGGCAGTGCTGCCCTTTGTCACCGGTTCTGTTCATAATCTTTATGGACAGAATTTCTAGGTGCAGCCAGGGGCTGGAGGGGGTCCGGTTCGGGAACCACAGGATTTCATCTGTGCTTTTTGCAGATGATGTTGTCCTGTTGGCTTCATCGAACATGGACCTACAGCTTGCACTGGGGCGGTTCGCAGCCGTGTGTGAAGCGACAGAGACGAGGATCAGCAGCTCCAAATCCGAGGTCATGGTCCTCGACCGGAAGAAGGTGGCTTGCCCTCTCCAGGTCAGTTTAGAGACTCTGGCCCAAGTGGAGGAGTTTAAGTATCCTGGGGTCTTGTTCACGAGTGGGGGACGGATGGAGCGTGAGATTGACAGGTGGATCGGTGCAGCGGCTGCAGTGATGCAGTCGTATCGGTCTGTTGTGGTGAAGAGGGAGCTGAGCCGAAAGGAGAAGCTCTTGATTTACCGGTCAGTCTACGTTCCCACCCTCATCTATGGTCATGAGCTTTGGGTCCTGATCGAAAGGACAAGATCCCGGATACAAGCGGCTGAAACAAGCTTCATCTGCATGGTGGCTGGGCGCTTCATTAGAGATAGGGTGAGGAGCTCAGTCACCAGAGAGGAGCTCGGAGTGGAGCCGCTTCTCCTCCACATCGAGAGGGACCGGCTGAGGTGGCTCGGGCTTCTGTTCAGGATGCCTCCTGGACGCCTCCCTAGGGAGGTGTTACGGCCATGTCCCACTGGGAGGAGACCCCGGGGAAGACCCAGGACACGCTGGAGAGACTATGTCTCTCGGCTGGCCTGGGAACGCCTTGGGATCCTCCCAGAGGAGCTGGAGGAAGTGTCTGGGGACAGGAAAGTCTGGGCATCTCTGCTGAGACTGCTGCCCCCGCGACCCGGCCCCAGACCACAGAGGGATTGATGGAAGCAGAGACAGAAAAAAAAAAAAAATTAGGCATTTCAGAAGCAACAGCACTGCAAGAAGTGATATCATCATCACAACAAAAGAGGGAATGATGGAAGCAAAGAAAGAAAAAAGAAATTAAGCATTGAAGAAGGAAAACTGCTGGAAAAAAATGATTGATATCATCATTACATCTCTGTGTCTGAGGATCCGGTCGCCGGGCACCCTGCCGTCGGCTGGCACCCAATCCACGGTGTCTCTGGATTGGCAGTCCAGGGGGACCGGAGGGTGTGCTCCAACTATAGAGGGATCACACTCCTCAGCCTCCCCGGGAAAGTCTATTCCAGGGTACTGGAGAGGAAGATTCGACCGATAGTCGAACCTCGGATTCAGGAGGACTGATGCGGTTTTCGTCCTGGTCGTGGAACAGTGGACCAGCTCTATACCATCCACAGGGTGCTCCAGGGCTCGTGGGAGTTCGCCCAACCAGTCCACATGTGTTTTGTGGACTCGGAGAAGGCGTTCGACCGCGTCCCTCGTGGTGTTTTGTGGGGGGTGCTTCGGTAAAATGGAGTCCGGAGCCCCTTGTTCAGGGCTGTCCGGTCTCTGTATGACCGGAGTAGGAGTCTGGTCCGCATTGCCAGCAGTAAGTTGGAGCTGTTCCCGGTGCGTGTTGGACTCCGGCAGTGCTGCCCTTTGTCACCGGTTCTGTTCATAATCTTTATGGACAGAATTTCTAGGTGCAGCCAGGGGCTGGAGGGGGTCCGGTTCGGGAACCACAGGGTTTCATCTGTGCTTTTTGCAGATGATGTTGTCCTGTTGGCTTCATCGAACATGGACCTACAGCTTGCACTGGGGCGGTTCGCAGCCGTGTGTGAAGCGACAGAGACGAGGATCAGCAGCTCCAAATCCGAGGTCATGGTCCTCGACCGGAAGAAGGTGGCTTGCCCTCTCCAGGTCAGTTTAGAGACTCTGGCCCAAGTGGAGGAGTTTAAGTATCCTGGGGTCTTGTTCACGAGTGGGGGACGGATGGAGCGTGAAATTGACAGGCAGATCGGTGCAGCGGCTGCAGTGATGCAGTCGTATCGGTCTGTTGTGGTGAAGAGGGAGCTGAGCCGAAAGGAGAAGCTCTTGATTTACCGGTCAGTCTACGTTCCCACCCTCATCTATGGTCATGAGCTTTGGGTCCTGACCGAAAGGACAAGATCCCGGATACAAGCGGCTGAAACAAGCTTCATTTGTATGGTGGCTGGGCGCTTCATTAGAGATAGGGTGAGGAGCTCAGTCACCAGAGAGGAGCTCGGAGTGGAGCCGCTTCTCCTCCACATCGAGAGGGGCCAGCTGAGGTGACTCGGGCATCTGTTCAGGACGCCTCCTGGACGCCTCCCTAGGGAGGTGTTCCGGCCATGTCCCACTGGGAGGAGACCCCGGGGAAGACCCAGGACACGCTGGAGAGATTATGGGCGAATCCCAATTCTCTGCTTAATCCTCAATCTTACTCCTCATTCCTGAAAATGCGCGCTCCCGTGAAGTTAAGTGCTGTCCCATTCCTAAAGAAGTTGAGGAAAGGAGCGAGACTAAGGGACGTTATCTCCCTTAATTTTGAGATTCTACGAGACCTACCTTGGAGTTAAGGATGACCCAGAATGCTTGTTAAATAATTTGTTTTGCTGTTATTTTATTAATAAACCATTTTGTATATTAGTTTGGGAGTAATTGTATTAACTTTCTATCACAGATAGTATTTACAAAGGCTATTAGAAAGAAATCAAGATAAATTCATTTGAATGCAATTATTAACAAGGTCACACATGCAAAATGTTAAACATTTCTAATGCAGGGCGCATTACTTACAGTTATAAAGGGTGTTGTTATTGATCATTGACCGAAATTATTACTGCTGCTCTTGTACTTTAGCCCCCCCCCCCCCCCCCACGCTAAAAAAAAAAAAAAAAAAGCTCTCCACGCGTGTGCGCTCTCTCTCTCCTTCGGACGGTCTAAAGAAGCGTCGCGCTAGCCGCTAGCCCCCTCCCGACGGTCCAAAAACTCCCCGCCGCGCGTGCTCCCCCCTGGCCAAACTTTCTTCCTGCAGGAAACACTGCACTTCTGGCTTTCTTCTACCCTCTTGCGCAGTGCTGCCCCCTGTGGTCCAAGGACGTAACTGTCTTTAAGGGTTGTCCCATTTCCAAGTGACATTACATTTCTTAACACTTGTTTTTAGGAGGCACTTAATTTGATATTGAGGATCAAGGTTGAGGAGTGAGGATTAAGCAGAGAATTGGGATTGGGCCTATGTCTCTCGGCTGGCCTGGGAACGCCATGGGATCCTCCCAGAGGAGCTGGAGGAAGGAAGTGCTGGGGACAGGGAAGTCTGGGCATCTCTGCTGAGACTGCTGCTCCCGCGACCCGGACCCAGACCACAGAGGGAAGGATGGAAGCAGAGAAAGAAAAAATAAATTAAGCATTGAAGAAGGAAAACCACTGAAAAAAGTGAATGATATCATTATGACCAAAGAGGGAAGGACGGAAGCAAAGAAAGATGGTTTCCGGGTCTCAGGGGATGACAGCTTAGAGAGAGGTGTCCCAACCAAAAAGGAGAAATCTAACATTTATAGACAGGTATTTGACATAATGGTAAACTCTCAAGGAGTAGTAATCTGTGGAGACTTTAATATTCGAGTAAACCACCAATTAGTTGTATCAAAATCCATTAATCAAGAAAATTCATTATCGAACAAAGTTAATTCATTTATAAAAGAAGTTGGAATCGTCGATGTCTGGAGAGAACCACATCCCAAAAGCAGAGATTACACGTACGACTCATGCCCACACAGAATCTATTCAAGAATAGACTATTTTTTATGTTCAGTAGTGAACGTTTCAGACTAAGAGAATGTAAAATAAAGACAATTCGGAGTATCGGATCACAGCCCTAGTTAAGTGTCAATCAACTTAGAGAAAAAGGGTTAGAAACCTCCTGTGGAAGTTAAATGCCGACATACTGAATAATTCTGAAATAAGGGATATCATCATTACCCATCACAGAGGGAAGGATGGAAGGAAAGATGAAGCATTGAAAAAGCAAAACAAACCTTTGAGAACATTGGAAAAACTGATATCATTCCGAACACAGAGGAAAGGAAGGGAGGTGGGAAAGAGAAAAAGGAAAGGAAACGTTGAAAAACGAAAAATCCTCTGAAAGAATCAATTGATATCTCTCTTACAAACATGTTAATGAAATAAACATTTAAATGCATCAAACAAATGATGTAGAACAGCGCAACTCACCTTTGGAGGCTCATAACTGATCACAGATGATCCATAATCCAGATAATCCAGCAAAAACTGCCACAGTCCAAATGTATGCATCCAGGCAAAGCTAGAAAGTATAGCCTTTTGTCCAAAACATGTCTTGAAATAAGCAAATAATCCAGAATTAGACGCGGCGCGTCTCTCCGCGTGCGCATCCGATAATAATCCATTTTTTTATCAGATAAAAACATCCAGACGTCTCTCACTCGCGCTGAGGATATCCAATATGGCGACTGATCGGTTTCCGTTGCTTATTCATCATATTTCAACCAATGAAGTGACTCATCCCTGCCTCCGATGGCTAACCAGCCAACCGCTGCCGAAACTGATGGGCCCACGTCATCGGTCGTCATCACTCGTCGTCAATGAATTCTGAGCCAATCACGTCGGTAGAAACGTTTGACTGACAGGGCTGGTAGCCAATGAGCTTGCTGAATGGCTGGTTGGCCCGCGAGCGGGGTTTTGTGACTTCTCAGACATCTGCTGAGGGATGCACCTGCTGTCTGTCCCTGCTCCTCTCAATCCGAGTGCCTTATCCCACACTGAAGCCTATCTGAAGTGATTTTTTGAGTACTTTATGAGTTTTTGGAGTGAAAATAATGTAAAAACGGGCCAAAAACCAACATATACCATTGTACAGAGGGCATCCAGAGGGTATACAGAGGATGTCCAAAATTGACCCCGCCGGGGCATAGCAGTACAAATACATGTGTGAAACACTCATTTCCTGTAGTACTGCTCTGACATTTTCACCTGAACTATGTAAGACCCCAGGCTTTAGTAAAATTGTGTTTTCAAGCTATTTCAGTGCTGCCACACTTATTTCCAGGTGTTTTAAGAGGGAAAAAATTCAGGCGAGAATGAAATTCATCCTAATTCAGTGTGCTGCAACATAAATAAATCTGTGCCAGTAGCACCTAGAGTAATTCTGACTGCACTGGGTGAAAATACAGGTTGTCAGCTTTCAAATGAGACCCCAACCATGCATGTACTCCAAACAGTTCAAGAACAGCATTCAGTTTACTTTGGGTACGTCTTAAGTTGAACTTTCAGGCGAAAATGGCCCCGAGCTAAAAGGGTTTTAACCTTGTTATATAGTTATGTACTCACCAAAAACACCCCCAAAGCGTTTTTTTTCCCTTAGTGCCTGTGCGTTTGAGCTTTCTTCGTGTTTATGCTGCTCAGAGAGGCAGCCCCTCCCGCACCCATGAAAACGCTCTGTTTCCCATGTTTACGTCACAGGGTGAAGATGGCTCCCCTGAGCCCCCCTCCCGCAGGCCCTCGGCAATCAGCGTTGTTGCTTTTTGTATCTCCGATTACGGAAATAAACTTTGACCATCGACACTCGTTCATTTGTCTTCTATACCAGTGGTTCCAAACCTGAGGAACCTGAATTTTACTCTTCTGTTCATGAAGGCTTTTGAAGATGCCAGGCCTGTAGTGAGATGGTTCACCCAGCAGCAGCTTGTGGGCGGAGGCTATGGATCAACCCAGGTACAACAAAACTTCCTCCACTCTTTGTCCTCCGTGGACTTTCTTTGTTTACTCATCGCCTTCGCCTCACATTTTCTTCCTCCTTGTTTTCTCTCCAGGCGACACTCATGGTGTACCAGGCTCTATCAGAGTGCTGGTTCAGTGCTGTAAAACCAGAGTACGACCTGAATGTGGACATTTTGATGCCGGGCAAGCCGAAGCCTTACAAGTTCAACGTGAACAGAAGAAACCACCGCCTCACAAGAACATTGAAGGTGGAAGCACACTCCTCCATTCACACTCAGAAAACACGCCTGTGATGCCTTCTAACCTTTCTTTGTGTGTGTGTGTGTGTGTGTGTGTGTGTACATCTAAAATTCTCAACAGAGTAATGGTATAAACCACAACATGACAGTGAGAGCCACAGGATCAGGAGCAGCTATAGTAAAAGTGAAATATCAGCTTTGTGTTTCCTCAATATAATTTCAAGCTTTTGTGAACGTTGTTATATTTACATTATTCTTCCATCTGTTTCAGATGGTGTCCGTGTACTATGCTCTGCCTCAAGAAAAACAGAGTGACTGTCAGAGGTTCAACATGTCAGTGGAGCTCATCCCAGGTAACCTGCTGCTTTCCGTTTCTGCTATATGTTAACCTACCTGTGTTTATGATGTTTTCGGTAATCTGATGCTTTCCTTTCTCAGAGAAAATGGATGTTGAGGAGAAGGTATTCCGGCTGAGAATAGGTGTCTTGTACGTGAAGCTCACCTCTGGTCCTGCTTGTTTGAAATCAGTCTTTTGATAAGTGAGCATGTTTGACTTTTTGTAGTTCCTCTCTTATTTTTCATTTTATACAGGCACAATGACAAAGAGCGCGATTCCACTTTGACAATCTTGGACATTGGATTATTGCCTGGCTTCACTGTGGATACAGACGACTTGAACCTGGTGAGAAATTTCAAAAACATCCACATTGAGTAAAGTTTAAAAGTTGGCGTATTGAATGCTACACTGTGCAACCCTGTTGGGATATCTGTCAGTATCTGCTTCCCCCCCAGATTGCCTGTGGAATGGTCAAAAGTTTATAGTGAAGCCAAACACTGCAGACCCTCCACTCTCTCAGCCAGTTTCTCCAATCAAACTCCAGATTGTACTTGTTAGGTTTTTATAATCTCAGACCAACACTTGGACCCCCGTTTGTGATCACGTCCCCAAAGAGGTCCTCTGCAGGGCTGCATCACACTGCTTTAACACTATGTGGATTCACTCCTGCAGCTTACATTCAGAGCAATCATAATTTATATAGGTTTGTGAGCACTATTGGATGTAGGACATGTAATCTTATAGACGCAAGATAAAAACTGCAGAAATGTTTTCATTTCATGTGGTCTTAAAACTCCAACAAAAGATATTTTCTCTTTTTATCATCTTTCTGTAAAAACAACCTTGTAGTTACAATGTGAGTGTGTGTGTGTTTTTGCACACAGTTGTCTCAGGGACGAGCCCGCACCATTGCAAAACATGAGATGAACACCGTGCTGCCAGAAAGAGGCTCGCTCATCATCTATCTTGACAAGGTGCGGCCATCTCTATCACCGTCCTCATCTCCCCTCCTCGCCACGGTGTTGCTTCAATAACATCAGGTTCCCCCGTCGCTCCACAGGTTTCTCACATGCGACCGGAGGAAATCAGTTTTAGGGTCAGACAGACACTCAAAGTGGGCGTCTTACAGCCGGTGGCTGTGTCTGTCTATGAATACTATAAAGGTGAGTCTCTGGGTCACGAGTCGCCATGGTTCAGTAGCGCAAAACTGTTCCTCATGAACTTTCTTTGTTGAAGCAGAAACAAAATGCGTGAAGTTGTACCATCCAGACAGGAGAGCCAGACAGCCTCTGTGGTTCTGCAGAGGTGGTGAATGCACATGCGTCGCCGAAGGTGAATGAGATTCACCCATTTGGATGATGTGCCCTGAAAAGTAAAACATTGTCTGGTTGTCTTTCTTGACCTCAGAAGACCGGAACATTCACACGTCGTCTTCATGTTTTTGCTTCCAGGGAGCTGCAGTCTGCAGAAGAAGGGCAAAATCAGCAATGATGAGCGAAGCACTAAGATTTGTGAGGCTACACTGACCAACAAAAGAGAGTTTGGTAAAAAAAAAAAAAAAAAAAAGTTTCTCTCCAATTATGAAAGTGTCTCTCTATGTGGGAAAGGACATATCACAACAAATCAGTCTCTCACTTTTTACACAGCATACAAAGTACAGCTGGAGGAGACAGTAGCTGATCTGTCCACAGACACTTACGCTATGAGGATACTGGACGTCATCAAAGAAGGTGAGTATCTTTAACTTTCAATACCTTTTTATTTACATTTTTAGTCTGTTAAAGGCCAAACAGTCTTTATACCTCCAGTTTTATCCACGGATCTATTTTACATGTGTAAGAGAGAGGATCTTAATAAATCTCCTGTTAGTAATCCTAAAATCTCTCCACTCGTCACTGCTTGCAGCTCATCACACGAGCCTTTGTTAAGTTAGTCAAGCTAAAAGCAGTTGACTTATGGTGATATAACTGCAGTTCCTCAAACGATTGACTGTAGTGCCAACAGGAAGGCATTACGTGTCTCTTACATGGAATTAAAAGAAGTGGTCTGTGCTGTCATCATGGCAGGAAACACTGATGTTGGTCTTATGGGTAAACTGCGCTCGTTCCTCAGCCATCAGCACTGCAGAGGGGCTGTAGGTCTTCAAAAGGGTAAAACGTATCTCATCATGGGCTCGTCCCAAGACATCCGCAGAGATGACCAAGAACAGACGTACGTGCCGTCAGACTTTTCTGCTATATATATAATCTATTCTCACATCAGTTCATCATGAGCTCCTGTGTATCTGGCTCGTTGTTTTCCACTCTTCAGGTTTTGGTACATGCTTGATGAGAAGACCTGGGTTGAGTACTGGCCCACAACAGAAGAGTGTCAGATGAACACCGACCGTCCTGTTCGGGCTTGGAACACATGGTGGATCAGTTTCAAGTCTTTTCATGTCGACTAGGGATGTGCGATACCACTTTTTTTCAGACCGATACCAAGTACGAGTACTTCATCTTCAGTACTCACCGATACCGATACTTGCATACCGATACTTTATATACATAAAATGTAAAATAATGCAATGAGATTATTTTTGAAAATGAATTTTATTTCCAATAAAAAGGCAGCCCAGCCACTACGTTTAAGTCCAAAATAATAGTCTGAAAAATAAAACAAGCAACTCTGAGTTTGCACTTATTTAAATGAAATTAAGTGCAAGATAAAACAATTTCTCTGAGTTTTACACTTTACATAAACTAAGGTTTTTAAATGTACTAATTTTAATGATGTTTTTATGAACTAAAGTCAAAGATAGAAGTTTAAAGAGTTGCTCGTGTTCTCTGTGCTGCTCTCGGATCTCTGCTCTTCAGTTTCTCGGTCTTCTGCAGAGTTTGCCGTCGAGTTGCTGCCGGGTTTTCTTTTTTCCAGCACAACAGCGTCAGACTCTCGTCCACAAGCTTCGCCCTGAGGTGTTTAAACAAATTACTAGTGGTACATGAACAACATCGCGCACCTCCTTTAGCAATTTTAGCATTGCAGAGTTAGCATTCTGCAAAGCTCGGCTCGTTTTCACTTATATAACAGAATTTCCACACCGGCGGAGTTTTGGTGAGACGAGCAGCCGTTCTGGATTCATCCTGTTGTCTCTGCTCTGGATGAGACTCATGGAGAAGTCAGCCCGCTGCAGTGAAGCCCTGCGCCTGTCAGCGCTCCAGAGAGGAGCTTCTTCCTCTTTCATGTTTGTCGGCAGCTTGCATCCCATTTGGTTGCACTACCGCCAACTGCTGGTGAGGAGGGCTTACTACGCGTGGGGTTTTCTTGCCGTGAGTATCGGCGGCTGGCATCGGTAGCCTTCACGAGTACCCGATACCTTGAAATAAGGCCAGTATCGGCCCGATACCGATACCTGGTATCGGTACTCGCACATCCCTAATGTCGACAATGACGAAGTCCAAGGAACTGTAACCTTTATTTTTCATCCATCTAATGTGTTTTCTATGCAACATTGCATGGGAGAATAAAGTATGTTGTCCTTAAAATTTGGTGTTTTTCATTTCAATTCTCTTTGCCAGTCCTTGTAAACTTCATGATTTGTATTGGCGATGTTGCCTCACAAAGAAATCTCAATACATTGATCCTGACATGTGTGGAATGTCTGCTGTTCATTATTGTACGAAGAACAGTTGTTTGACACATTCATGGTAAAGTTAGTTAGAATGGGTGTGAAATTTAAAAATTAAGATTTTTGGTGGATTGTTTTACTTCATTAGCTTCAATTTGGAAGCAAAATGATTCACCTACATCTTGAGCCACACAAACCTTGACATTTTTTAAAAGTTGAAATTTAGTTTCATCAAATGGTGGAAGACGACTCGCCTGTGGCGGCCAAGCGTTCATAGCGACGTTGTTTGATGATCCTTTGATGTCGACTCTTCCTATCATTGTGAAGCAGAATTCACAAAGTGTTGGATTGTTCATCCACTAATAGGGAACATGAGCTGGTTTAGACCGTTGTGAAACAGATGAGTTTTTACTCTTATGATGTGTTGTTGCAATAGTTATTCTGCTGTTACGATAGTAAGATAATAGTAATTATCTTCGTATTGGATGACTTCTTTTTGTTCAGTTCAATGACTATGACTGAGAGGACAATCTGTGTTGCAGTCATGATCACAGTTCCCTCCTGGCCCTTGAGCAGTGCGCTTATCAGCCACTGGAAAATCTGAGGAGCATTAATGTGTTGTCCAGTCATTCTATATTATTAAATGCTCCACAGATGTCACCATTCAGTCGAGAGTAGCTGTTCACATGACTGTTTTTGACACCTGTGGGTTAAAAATTTGAATTATGGTGCTGATGATGAGAATTTCGGGATTCTCACAAAACCATTTTAATTCACAATAACCTTTGAATTTAAACTTTTCTTTGTTGATATGTTTGAAGATATTGACATTTTCACAAAAAAACCAAACAGTTATTGCAGAAAATGACAACAATGTACAATGCAGCGAGTACTTGCTGATTGGAGACAGAGAAGGGCCTGTCGTGGCTTCACCATCCTTGGGGACAAGTAGACATTCGGACTCATAGATACTGCTGAGTGGTGCATCATGGGGGAGTTGGAAGTTAGTGTTCATGCTGCTTCTGGTGCAAAATGCAATGAAATGTTGGTTGTCAGCTTTTATGGCAGCATCGCCGATGCTCGGATCTCAGTGATGTATTGAGTCCATTGTTCTTGAGTCCGTTTTGGCCCACGGGCCTGCTGTTTGACACCCCTGTTCGCATATTGTCAACATAGTGCTGTCCTTGGTGCTGAATTATCAACTTAATCCAGTCATAAGATACATTGTGTGAAAGACAAACACACACGCTTAGAAACTCATGCATGGAGTAAATATAGTGCTGTGCATGGTCCTGAAGTTTCAAGTAAAATACAGTTTTTTGGTACATTTGTGAAAGACGCACCCTAACACAAACGCATAGAGTAAACACAGTGCTGTCCATGGTGCTGAAATACCACTGTTATCAGGTATGTTGTGTGAAAGACAGCCACGAACACACACCCATGCATCAAGTATGCATGGTGCTGTCCATGGTGCTGACTGGTCAACTGAATACAGTTACAAGGTACATTGCATGACTCTCTGTCTCGATCTCTCTCCGTCTTCATCTCTGTTTCTCTCTCGCACACTTGTATACCCACACAGCTAACCCAAAACCATATCCTAAACCTAACCTAAGCCTAATTCTAACCCTAACCCAAAAATCTAACATCACGTACGTTGTGAGGACTGGGCAAAAATGTCCTCGCAGTGTAAAATGACTTCCCAACAATGGTGTTCAGCCGGCCAGGACCTGCTACTCACAGCCACTGAAAGACAAACACACGCTGTTTGACAAACACGCAGTGCTTAGCCCGTAGGTGGGCTAAGCATCTACGAAATAGAATAGGAAGTTAAGACCACCAAGAGACTTCAGTGGGTTATTTGGGAGAATATTCCACATGTCATTTGGACACGTAAGAAATCTTTTAACCCAGTTAATGTTCATAATTTGGTGAAATGATGTTGAAGTCAGTGGATTGAGACCTCCTTCAGATGAGGACTGATCTTTTACTCTGATGAAGTTTATTCTTTAAGTTGAATTTGAGTTCTATGGAGTTGAGAACAAGCGGGTGTGGAGACATCTAGAGAAGAGAAACCAGATGCTCTCTTCACATCTCTGCTGCTTTGCTTAACAAAACCCTGCCTTGAATGGGCAGATCTCTGGCAGACCAACAGTTAAACTCAGTTTTGTTGGAATGAATGACTGGCAGCATATTTTGCTCAAGAGATTGTCTGGGATTTTTGGATACTTTCATTCCGTGTTCAGTTATTGCATTTTTGAGCGGAATATTACATATTTCAGATTGACTGCTGTCTCGAGCTGTCGGAGTTTTTACTGTCCTTTGGCCGCTACAGTCGTCAGATTTTTTCCGCACCTTTTTCCGTCCACATAATGTATTGACTTCTCCCAGGGGGCAAGGAGCATTTCACTCAGTATGACAAAAAGTGCTTTTGGACAACATCGCCCACCCCAGCTTTAAAGTGTTGTTTATTGTTTTAATCCTCTCAGACTAAAGACTGTCGACTCTGTCTCCATATTGTGGCAGAATTATTTCACTGTAAAGACAAATATTTGATTTGATTTGATTTGATTTATTATTTCATTCATTTAAATAAAACAAAAAGTGAATGCAACATACTTGCATCTGCATACTTCAGCACAGATATGAATGAAAAGGTACAGAAAGAAGCAAAAGCTTATAATATCTGCCCCTTGTCAATTCAGAAATCCTTTAAACTTCCGATGTGCGCGCTACATTCAATACATAACAAAGAAACAATACATAACAAAAAAACAAGTTGTCATCATACAACACAAATTTCAAAGATGTCCTACATGGCGTCTTTGTATCTATCCATCAGAATTAGTTTCACACTCTTTTTGAAACAATGGATGGATTTTGAGGTTTTGATTTCACACTCAAGGCTGTTCCATAGATTTACACCGTGGACTGAGATACACCTTTCCTTTGGTTTAGTTCTAAACTTAGGTTTACAAAAAAAATCTGATCCTCTTAAATTATACTTACTTTCTTTCTTTTTGAATCTATTTTGCAGGTTTTCTGGTAATGTTTTCTGGTGAGCTTTATACATACATTTGAGAACGTTAAGTTCAACCAATTCATTAAATTTTAATGTTCCTAATTGTAAAGAAATTGGATTTGTGTGAGCTCTGTATCCACTGCCATTTACAACACGAAGAGCACGTTTCTGTAAAATGCAAATTGGATCAAGGTAGGTTTTACATGCATTTCCCCACACTTCTATACAGTAAGTCAAATGTGGAATAATTAAGGAATTATACAACAGTAATAAAGCATTCTTATTGAGAGACTCTTTAACCTTGTGTAACACAGCAACAGTTTGGGATAATTTTGTTTTAACACGTTCTGTGTGTGATTTCCATGTTAAATGTTCATCAATTAAAACACCCAAGAACTTTACTTCGTGCACTCGTTCGATCTCTAACCCTTGAATGGAAAGTCTTGCACCAATATCTTTTTCTTTACAAGTAAAGACCATAAATTTTGTCTTGTTAATGTTTATAGATAGTTTGTTAGCATTAAACCAATGTAATACTTTCTGAAACTCATTTTCCACTGTTTGTAACACCTCATTTATGTTTTTTCCCGTGTAAAACAATGTGGTATCATCTGCAAATAAAATACATTTTAGTACATTTGAAGCAGACACAATATCATTCACATAGAGGAGAAAAAGAATTGGTCCAAGGACTGAGCCCTGGGGTACCCCACAAGTTATATTGCAAAAGTTGGATTTTGTGTCATTAACTTCCACAAACTGACTTCGATCTTTTAGGTAACTTGCGACCCATTGATGTGCGACTCCTCTGATACCATATTTGTATAATTTTTGCAGAAGTATCTCATGGTCTAATGTATCAAATGCTTTCTGAAGATCGACAAAGATGCTTACTAAAAATTGCTTATTGTCCATAGCATTGGTGATTTCTTCAGTCAGCTCCATTAATGCTGTTGCAGTTGAATGATTTGCACGAAAACCATACTGGCTGGGACTTAAAATTTTGTATGTTTCAATAAATTTATTCAGTCTAATCACAAACAATTTCTCTAATACCTTTGAAAATTGTGATAGCAAAGCCACGGGTCTGTAATTTGAAAAATCATTTTTATTACCTTTTTTAAATAGTGGTATTATTTTAGCTACTTTCATATGGTCAGGAAACAGTCCGGTGGTGAATGACAGATTACATATATACGTAAAAGGTTCAATAACAGCATCTATAATGTTCTTTATCAGCAGCATATTCATGTCTGTATAATCGTTGGATTTTTTGTTCGCTAATTTATTCACAATTGACAAAATTTCGTTCCCATGCACTCTCTCCAGAAAAATACTGTTTACATTTTCTGCTATATTACAATCATTGTCTGTGTTTACCTTAGGAATATGCTGTGATAAAGTTGGTCCAGTATTCACAAAGAAGTCATTAAATTCATTCACTATTTCCTCTTTACCAAAGATATCTACATTATTCTTTGTGAAATAGTTTGGGATATATGATTTAGCTTTGTTTTTATGCAAGACTGTGTTTATTATACTCCATGTATTTCTAATGCTATTTTTATTTTTGTCCAATAATTTGGTATAATAGTCCTTTTTTTGTATTCTTATAATTGATACAAGTTTATTTTTATATTTTTTATACTTAACCTCTGCATCTTTTGTTCTCAATTTAAGAAACAACTTGTATAAGTAATTTTTTTTCTTACATGCATTCTTCAATCCGTTTGTCATCCATGGACAATGAGTATTTCTCTTATCCTGACCACGAATTTTAATCATTTTGCAATTTTTATTATATAAGGTTATGAATGTAGTCATAAATGAATTATAGGCATCATTTAAATTACTTACATATACATGATCCCAATTTTGCTTTTTGAGGTCTTCTTTAAAGGCCTCTAAAGCCTTACTTGATTTATCTCTTATAACAATTGGAGTATTGTCTTGCACAAAATCAAAACACAATTTTTCATAGATTAGAAACACAGGGAGATGATCACTTACATCTACTATGAAGATGCCACTAATTATTTCACCGTATATATTTGTATATATGTTGTCTATGATAGAAGCGCTGTGACTAGTGATCCTGGTTGGTTTAGTTATCATAGGGCATAGGCCAGCCATTTCCATATAATTTTTAAAATTGTTGGTTACTGCAGGGTTTCCAATATCTATATTGAAATCCCCACACACGATTACAGATTTATTAACATTTTCAAACAATTCAATGATTTTATCTGTGAATGAGTCAATACCTGCCCCCGGCGGTCTATACACACAACTTACTAATATATTTTTACCCTTGTCATTAATGATTTCTATAGTTAATATTTCCATTAAGTCACTCACAGTTGTTTTCTGCTCCACAATCTTACATTTTAGATTTGCATCAACATAGAGGGCAACACCTCCTCCTTTCTTCTTTAACCTATTTAAATAAAACATGTTGTAACCGTCAATGTGTACCTTGTTAATATGTATGTCCTTTAACCATGTTTCTGTAATGGCTATTACTTTGAAGGTGCGTTTAAGATCACTGAAAAACTCCCTAATTTTTTCAAATTTACATGTCAGACTTTGACTATTAAGATGTATGATCGAAAATGCTTTATCAGAAACATCATCCGTTCTAGTATTAAACTGTTTTGCTGTATAATAATTACAATCTTCAAGTGTTATAATCTTATGTGCTAACTCAGTTTCCAATTCATAAATTTTATCACTGTTTGTGTCAACGTTTGTGTCCATAACCACATCAGTGTGTAAGTCCATGATGATGTGTACCCAACCTGTTTGCTTTCAGCGTTTTCAGATCTTCTCAGACGTAGCCTTCCTCCTTCATTGTCCAGTCTTCCATCAATGTCCAGTCTTGTATCTCCCAAGTTCCTTCATGTCTCTAATCATCCTTGCTGCTCCATCGTTTTCTCTTATCCATACATTTCCATTCCTTGTCCATGTCCCAGTAATCCTACTCTGCTTTCTCAAAAGTCTTGCTTCTCTCGCGATGCTTCCGTTCTTTTTTGTAAGACGTTCGTTATTTATTTGAAATCTTAACAATATTTAATCCTGTCAGCAGTTTTACTAACAAGTTCTTTTTTTCCCCACAAATGACATTAATTTATTTCTTATTTCAAATGTTTGCACTTGCTTCCTAATTGAATGTGTTTCTGCTCCAAGACTTGATAAAATACAAATAATCAATTCAGTTTGATTTATTGAGACATTGATCGCTCTGTGACAGATTGGGTGGGGGTGTGAATATTCTTGTTTTATGTGTATGCACTATGGAAATGTCTGAATTATTTTTCCTTCGCTGTTATAATGTTCATTATTTATGTTTCTCAGTAAATAGATTTTGAACCAAAAAGGATGGTTGTACTGCCTCCACACCAGTTATCATTAAAAATGGCAAAACTAATCGATAAAAGTGATTGGTCTGCTCCACCTGCTCACTGACGATGACTTAAGTTACTCAGAGATTTGAAGGTGAATCTCTACACACTGTATACTTGTTGTAAATGTCAATTATTACTGGTAAAGATAATTGGCTGTAACTACATTTTTCTGTTCTTGTAAATCAAAAACAAAGACTGAAATTAATTTAAGTTCCATCCTTAACCTAGCCAGAAGTCAGTCCTGAAACTGGTCTGAAGCCAAGAGCAGAACACAAATAGAATGAGTTTTTCCTCCCAATGTCACATTAATTAGCCTATTCTCCATTTTTTTTATGATCTTGTTTAATCTTTTCTAATAATGACGAGAAGTTTTCTTAAGATAATTCCCTGGAAATCAAATTTCAAAGAAGGAAATCAAACTGAGTAAAGTTTCAGTTAAAACCAGTCTGATTTATGTTGGAGGTTCTCTCTCTCTCTCTCTATCTCTCTCTCTCTCTCTCTCTCTCTCTCCTGGCACAGAGAGAAAAACAAATGACCCTTGATCAACAGTGATTGACATTGAGAAGGAGAAAATCACACCTGAAATAGTCAAATCAACAATACAACATCAATACTCCACATTTGACCACTTGAAATGGTTTTTTAATCAGTTTTTAATCCTGTCAGACTGAAAGACAGTGGCCTCTGCATCTTGTGTTCGAATTATATCACTGAATAAAACCTGTGATCATTAAATGAAAGAAAACTAATCAAAAGGGATTTCTCTGCTCCATATGGTCGTTGATGACTCATCAGTAAAACCAACCTGTCTCACGACGGTCTAAACCCAGCTCACGTCCCCTATAAGTGGGTGAACCACAGATGTTGTCATGTTTGTTGTTGGACACTTCTGGACAGTTTGTGGTTTTATTTTTCAAAATTAACACGGCTAATGAATTCATGTCAGTTGTTCAGTTTGCACGGTTGAGCAAATCCAGCCAATAGTATCCTGTTTTAAGATGTTCTCAGTGTAAATATTTACCGTAATTCAAGTGACTGTTGTGCTGTACTTAAGTGTGAAACTTACAGGAACATATTCTCTGACTAATTAGAGGTTTTATTTTGAAGTAGTCCGAGTTTGATTTCAGAATACTGTCGTTTGTGATTTTAAACTCGTTTTGTTGTCATAAAAGCTTCGTAATTGACATATTTATGTAACTGTGTGTTTGTCAGGCTGCTAACTGCATTGCTTTTGTTGATGTAGCAGATGTGTAAATTGGAAATTACTACATTTGACATGAGATTGTCTTTTAATATTTTTCTTGTTTACTATGATTACTTTATACCAAATTTTACTAGCTTTTACTGTTTCATCTTGCTCATTATAGTTAGATTTAGGTGATATGTGTGTGTGACAGATGTATGTTGGACATTTATGAAAATGATGTTTTGACCCAATGTATTTACAGTTGTCAAGTTTCTGGAATATAAGAGGTATTGATGATGGACCAGAGATGATGGTTTATGATTAATTCAGCCAGGTTGGGCCCATCATCTCTGTCCGGGTGTGCAGACACCGTGTCACCTGCCGCTCCCTTGGCTATGGCTTCGTGAAGTACAGTGGTATGAAAAAGTATCTGAACCTTTTGGAATTTCTCACATTTCTGCATAAAATCACCATCAAATGTGATCTGATCTTACATGCACAAAATATTACATGTGATGGTTCAGTTACTTATTTCTCCCCCTTCTGTCATTGTTTGCATGCTATCCTCATTAAAATATAAAAACCTATAAATGTTTGTTATAAATGTTAAACATTTGATGGTGATTTTATGCAGAAATGTGAGAAATTCCAAAAGGTTCAGATAATTTTTCACTATTGATTGTCATTACAATCAATAGTGTACATTTCATTACATTTTAATAAGGCTATTAAGTGGTAATTGCTAGTGACTTTGTGTGTGTGTTTTGTGTGTGTGTGTGTGTGTGTGTGTGGGGGGGGGGGGGGTTATTTGTGTATTGGTGTAAGTTAAACGGTCATTTTGTAATAGCATCTCCGTTTAACCAACACTTTCAAGTTACAAAGGACAACTGTGTCTTGTTTTGGGGATTGGATGCTGTGTAGATTTTTCAGGACTGAAAAAAACTGCAGGTTCTGACCAGACTTCCTCCACTACTCAGAAGATGAGCTTATCTCCAGCTCCTCTTTCACTGCTGATCAAGACGGCAACGATCCTCACAGACGACACGTACGGAGACATCCAGCCGGCGGCGTGGGAACTCCTGCTCAGCGTGGACAAACATGTGGCAGCTTCTGCGGGTGAGATGATGGAGACGTACATTTTCCTTTTACTTATGCCTCACCCTTGATTATTGTGAGGACATTCATTGACATCCTGTGGGAAGAATCTGGCTCTATGTGTGCTGGTTTTGGCTTGTAGTGCTCTGTAATGCCTACCGGATGGCAGGAGTCTGAATAGTTTGTGTGTGGGGTGTGACGGGTCTGCAGAGATGGCCCTGGACAGGTACAGGTGTTGGATGGAATGCAGGTCAGCTCCTATTATTCTTTCTGGACCCATACACACATATACACTTCTGAACACATACATGGAGGAAACACAGTGCTGTCTCTGGTGCTGAAGTATCAAACTTAAGTCTTTTAATAGATACATTGTGTGAAAACACACACACACACACACTCATGCACAAATCCATAGAGAGTTAATACTGTGCCCTCCATTGTCCTGAAGTTTCAAATTAATGCAGTTATTTGGTAAATTTTGTGAAAGATATGAACACTAAGACACGAATGCATAAACATTGTGCTGTAGTTTCAACTTATTACAGTTTCTTGATACAGCATGTGGAAACACCCTCCATACACATGCACACATGCATGAATGCACACACACACTGACAAAAAAAAAAAAAACTCACAAAAACACAAATACATGGAGAGTAAATACTGTGCTGTCCATGGTACTGAAATATCAACTTTATACAACTATTAGGAACAATTTGTGAAAGATACACTCAAACACAAATACATAAATTAGTCATAGTGCTACCCATTGTGTTGAAATGCCAATGGAAATTCTTCCAAAAGAACTACTAGGTCTTTTTTACACATTGTGTGAAAAAGACACACACACAAATACATAGAGTAATCATGCCGCTGTCCATGGTGCTGAAGTATCACCTTAATACAGTTGCCACATTGCATGAAAGACACACACACACACTCACACACAAAAAAAACCCCAACAAAATCTCATGCACAAATGCATAGAGAGTAAATAGTCCATAGTCCTGAAATATCATCTTCATACATCTGTGAGGACTTTTGGTAAAACGTACACTCACATTCAGACACAAATGCATAGATTAAACATAGTGCTGTGCATGGTGCTGAAGTGCTACTAAATACAATTACGAGGTGCATTGCGTGAAAGAAACACACACACACACTGACAAAAAAAAAAAAAAAAGTCACACAAAAATACACAGAGTCAATACTGTGCTGTCTATGGTCCTGAAATATCAGCTTAATAGAGTTATTGGAAACCTTTGTGAAAGACATTCCAACACAAATGCGCAGAGTAAACATGTCACTGTCCATGGTTTTGAAGTGTCAGCTTAATACAGTTGCTACATCGCATGAAGGACAGACACACACACACACACACACACACACACACACACACACGATGTGTTGTTGCAATGGTAAGACTTTGGTGAAATGAAAATTACGAGAAAAAAAATCTCAATTAGAAAAAAAAGAGGTAAATAAGAGAAGAACCACTATTACCATTGTCTGTTTTTTTAAATTGGAAGTTTTCTGTCCTAACCCTAATCGTTGGACTCGTAACTCTGCTGGATATAACTAAACACACGTTCCTGTGCCATCTTATTGATTTTCTCATGTTGATCTCTTTCCTCTGAGTGCCAATAATGTTTCACAACAGCTGCTGGGAGGTCAGGTGTCTGTGTTTTCACTGAGAGTTGCTGTTGGGAGGAATACGGATGTAGCAGGAGGAGATTGCTGGGTGAATAATGAGAAGGAGCTGCACCAGGACCAGGAGACGGAGGATGAGGAAGACTCTGCTGCCGCTGCTGGCCTCTCTGGCCTTTGTGTCTCTCATGACTTCGGCTGATGGAGCTCCGCTGTGAGTAGACCTGCTGAGGCTTCTTCAACTTTCTGTTAGACAGTAGACTGGGCAGAGGGCTCAAAATGTACTGAAGTGCCATTACTGCTATAGTTCCGAGGTGATGTACTGTCAACAAACACTCAGGAAAAGCACAGAGCAAGGAATTCTTCTCAAAGTTGGTTCATTTTCATTGTAAATTGTCGTAAGGAAGTGCTTCTTTTTCTACATCTTTCTTAAACAAGTACAGATTTTCCACTTTTCTAAAAGTTAGAGTTGTCAACGTCAGAGTTGCACAATCCATGGTTCGAGTAATAATTCAAATTACGTGCAAGCTCAATAACATTTGTAAGTCCGAGCAATATTACTGTACTTCTGCATGTATGCATCAAAAACCTGACTTAAATTCAGCAATTTGAGTGTTTGTATTCTCTTGCCCCCAGTTTGATGATTTGATTTTCAAAGTTTAAATTAAAAAAAAAAGAAAAAAGAAAAAAAAAAACTGTTCTCGCCACCCCGGCGGTATTGTGTTTGTCTCCTTCAAGCTCGGGTCCTCTACCAGAGGCCTGGGAGCTTGAGGGTTCTGCACAGGATCTTAGCTGTTCCTAGGATTGCGCTCTTTTGAACAGAGATCTCAGATGTTGTTCCTGGTATCTGCTGGAGCCATCCTCCCAGCTTGGAGGTGACTGCTCCCAGTGTCCCGATCACCACTGGTATCACTGTTGTCTTCATGTCCCACTCTCTCTCTATCTCTTCCCTCAACCCTTGGTGTTTCTCCAGCTTCTCGTGCTCCTTTTTCCTGATGTTGCTATCACTTGGGATTGCTACATGTATCACCACAGCTGTCTTCTGCTGTTTATCCACCACCACTATGCCTGGTTGATTGGCCATCACCTGCTTGTCAGTCTGGATCTGGAAGTCCCACAGGATCTTGGCTCAATTGTTCTCGACCACCTTTGGAGGTGTCTCCCATCTTGACCCTGGAATCTCCAGTCCATACTCGGTACATTTGTTCCTGTACACTATGCCCGCTACCTGGTTGTGCCGTTCCATGTATGCCTTGCCTGCAAGCATCTTACGCCCTGCTGTGATGTGCTGTACTATCTCTGGGGCTTCTTTGCACAGTCTGCACCTGGGGCCTTGTTTGGTGTGGTAGAACCCCGGCCTCTATTGATCTTGTGTTAAGGGCCTGTTCTTGTGCAGCCATGATTAGTGCCTCTGTGCTGTCCCTCAGTCCAGCCTTTTCCAGCCACTGGTATGTTTTCCCAATGTCAGGCACTTCTTCAGTTTGTCGGTGGTACATGCCATGCAGGGCTTTGTCTTTCCACGATGGCTCCTCTGGTTCCTCCTTACTGGGCTTTTGATGTCTGAGGCATTCACTTAGCAGATCATCACTGGGGGCCATCTTCTTGGTATACTCATGGAGGCTCTTGGTTCCTTCCTGGATAGTGGCTCTGATGCTCACTATTCCTCGGCCTCCCTCCTTTCTCTTTGTGTATAGCCTCAGTACGCTGGACTTCGGGTGGAACCCTCCATGCATTGTAAGGAGCTTTCTTGTCTTGATATCAGTGGCTTGCATTTCTTCCAGTGGCCAGGGTATTATGCCAGCAGGGTATCTGATTCCTGGTAGGGCATAGGTGTTTATGGCCTGGATCTTATTTTTGCCATTCAGCTGACTCTTCAGGACTTGTCTTACTCTCTGTAGGTATTTGGCTGTGGCTGACTTTCGAGCTGCCTCCTCATGGTTACCATTTACCTGTGGGATCCCCAGATACTTGTAGCTGTCCTGCACATCTGTTATGTTCCCTTAAGGTAATTCAACTCTTTCAGTTGTGATCACCTTCCCTCTTTTAGATACCATTCGTCCATACTTATCTAGTCCGAATGACATCCCAATGTCATTGCTGTATATCCTGGTGAGGTGAATCAGGGAGTCGATGTCACGCTCATTCTTGGCATACAGTTTAATGTCATCCATGTAGAGGAGGTGGCTGACAGTTGTTCTGCTCTTGAACTGGTATCCAAGGCTGCTCTTGGTAATGATCTGGCTGAGGGGGTTCAGGCCTATGCAGAACAGCAGGGGGGACAGGGCATCACCTTGGTATATGCCACATTTGATGCTCACCTGTGCCACTGGCTTTGAGTTGGCCTCCAGACTTGTCTTCCACAGCCCCATTGAGTTCTGAATGAAAGTCCTTAGAGTCCTGTTGATGTTGTACAGTTTCAAGCACTCCAGTATCCACGTGTGTGGCATTGAGTCACAAGCTTTCTTGTAATCAATCCAGGCAGTGCACAGGTTGGTGCTGCGGGCCTTGCAGTCTTGGGCGGTTGCCCTGTCAACCAGTAGCTGGTGTTTTGCCCCCCTGGTATTATTGGCAATCCCTTTTTGTGCTTTATTCATGTACTGATTCATGTGCCTACTTATCTTGGCCGCTATGATGCCTGATAGGAGTTTCCATGTGGTGCTGAGGCAGGTTATAGGCCGGTAGTTTGATGGTATTGTTCCCTTCTGGGTGTCCTTCATGATGAGGACTGTCCGACCTTGGGTAGTTCCCTGACATTAGCAGCTGGTTCATTTGTGCTGCAAGGCATTCATGGAGTGCAGTTAGCTTCTTAAGCCAGTAGGTGTGAATCTTGTCAGGCCCTGGAGCTGTCCAGCTCTTCATTTTGGCCACTCTTGCCTGTACATCTGCTGTTGTAATTACTAGTGGCTCTTGTTCTGGGAGGTTGCTGTGCTCTGCCTGCAAGCCTGCCAGCCATTGGGCATTGGTTTTGTGTGGCACCTCTTTCTCCCAGATACTCTTCCAGTTTTGCTCAGTCTCAGCCCTGGGTGGGTCTGCTGTGGTCTTACTACCCTGCCACTGAGAGTACACCTTAGCTGGATTGTTGGAGAACACCCTGTTTATCCTCCTGGTCTCCACTTCTCTCATGTATCTCTTTAGGCGAGTAGCTGGGGCTGTGAGTCTTTGCTTAGCAGTTTCCAGTGCCTCAGTTATTGACAGCTTTCTGTATTTCTTGGGCAGTTCTTTCCTGAGATTCACCCCTCTGCTTAGTTCTGCGAGGAAGCTGACTTCTCTCCGTGTTGCCATGATTTTTGCCTCTAGCCTTCTTTTCCATGGAGGTTCTTGGTCTTGGCTACTCATGCTGTTCATCTTGTAGCCAAGCATCTCTGGGATGACTGTCGCTGTTGCATATATCAGCTGATTGGTCTCAGTGATGGTATTGGTAGGGATTGTTAGCAGTGCTGTGTTCACTTCTTCCAGTAGAGATTCCGATGGTACTTTATCATTACTTAGCCTTGGCAGCCAGGAGGGTGTTGAGTTCCCCCAGGACGTCATGATCCTCTCTCTCAGGTCAGCTGCTCTCGTGTTCAGCTCTGTTATTGGGGCTTGGTACCTAATCTCGTATGACCTGTCATCCTGGCTCCCCCTTGATGTAACATCTTGTACCATGGGTGAGGTGCTGGGTCTTGGTACCCATTCCTGTTCCACCTCATCAATCTCCAACTGTGACAGTAAGTTCCTCTTGCGGATATTCGAGCACTGACTTAGTAGCTGTTTGTAAGTCAGCTTGGATGTTGGGTTTCGACGTAACCATTGTTCCCACATTCTCTGCATGTATCCCCTTTCGCTGGGATTACTGCTGTAGTAGCATTTCATTAACGCTCTGTTCTCCGACCTGCTCCACGAGCGTCTTGTTCCAGTAGCCATATATATATATATATATATATATATATATATATATATATATATATATATATATATATATATATATATATATATATATATATATGTATGTATGTATGTATATATATATATGTATATATATGTATATGTGTATATATATATTAAGGCTTTGTCTTTAACGCGTTAGTTACGATAGTTAGTTACGATATGTATATATATATATGTATGTATGTATATATATATATATATATATGTGTATGTATATATATATATATATATATATATATATATATATATATATATATATATACATATATATATATATATTAAGGCTTTGTCTTTAACGCGTTAGTTACGATTAATTAATTACAGAAATTTTAACGCGATAAAAAAATTATCGCAAATTGTCGCGGGACGTTTGTCACCGGACAAGTTTCACCCAGACATTTTTTGCTGTGACACAACAACGAAACAGCTCCCAACTTGGTGACTTTCTCTTTAAATCTGGCGACTTTCCAAAGCCTCCTGGCGACGAGCAACAAATTTAGCGACTTTTTCTGGTGCTCTGGAGACGTGACAGGACGTCTCATTCTGCAGCTGCTGTCCTCAATGAGCTGCAGGTGCTGCGTGAGCCCCTCCCCCGTCCCAAAGCACTCACAAGCGGTCAGTCTCACGCAGCGCTCCCCGCTGCAGAGCAGAGAGGAGACCAACAGCACTCTGCCACACTTCAAATGAATCGCGTGTGCGCAAATACGCCACTGCTCACTTGCTGACAAACCAAGAATCAAAAGAAGAAATTTCATTTGTAGTTCTAAACATATTTAGGGTGTTTTTTTAACTCACATTTTGCTTCTCCCATGACGTTATTCCTCTCTCCTACAGCGTCCATTACAATTACATGCAAATTGCAAATTAGGTAACAACCTCATCTAGCGACTTCTGGCGACTTTTCGGACAGCCAATAGTGACTTTCCTTACTGGGGAGTTGGCAACACTGCTCCTGACGACAGCGCACTACTTGGTCTCGTGCACAGAAAGTTTATATTTAAAAAGCCAGCGGATGGCAGCATGGATAAAACCAAAGCTATATGCACATTGTGCAGCAAAGAATTTGCATACCATCGCAGCACATCGAGCCTGCTATATCACCTGAATGCTAAGCCTGTCGCAGCAGCGGCCAACACGCAAGCCTCGCATATAGCTAGAGTTGAAGAGGACGTCACTCCGACTACTTCAAGGACCCTCGCCCAGCCCAACAAAAGTTGCACTAATCAATGTGTATTGGTTTATTTGTCTTGGTTAAATTCCTCCTTCCTTGCTGAAAAAATGAACAGTGTTTTGTTGCTTAAGCTTATGTATCACTATATTGATTCACTATACCAAAATCCATTAGAAAAAGAAGGTTCTCACTGATCTCGGGTCAAATATCGATATGCGAGTAATTGAGATTAATTAATTACAAAGGCCCTAATTAATTTGATTAATTTTTTTAATCGAGTCCCACCCCTTATATATATATATATATATATATATATATATATATATATATATATATATATATATATATATATATATATATATATATATATATACGTGTGTGTGTGTGTGTGTGTGTGTGTGTGTGTGTGTGTGTGTGTGTGTGTGTATACATACGAGATACTCGTTTGTATCAAAATGTATCAAAAAACGTATCAAAAGCAAAACTCAGTCCAGTCTGAGAGGAGAAGTTTGATTTGATCCCGACTGGATGTTTGTCAAGCTCATCAATAGATCACTCATTGTGTGTAAAGTCCAGGCAACAGCAGCTCATCACCCTCATCTGAGCAAATACATGCTTTTGGTGCACAAGCTTTGTAATTCTGGTTAAACTGGACCTAAAGAGAAAATCAATTATATTATTTTCAGTTTTCATATTATGCGTCTTTTCACAAACTCCTGTTGGCACAGAAAAGAGGCCACGAAGCTTTATTCTGAAGCCTTTCTACATCCCAGTTCTCTGTCTTCTCTCCTCTCTGCAGCAAAGTCATGTCGGCCCCCAACCTGCTGAGAGTGGAAACAACAGAAAACATCTTTGTGGAGTGTCAGGACTGCACCGGGGGAGACATCAGGGTCCAAATCAACGTGATGAATCACCCAACCAAAATTGAAGTCCTCGATTCCACGTCTGTGACTCTCACCAGGCAGAATAACTACCAAATGTTTGGACAAGTCAAGGTGCGTGAAACAATCCTAATGCAGAAATGGTTCTGTTGAACGTTCCTCGTTCCTCTCACTGTCTGTTGTTTTAGATCTCGGCTGCAACATTCAGCAAGGATCCCAGGGTGAAGCAGCACGTTTACCTGCAAGCTCAGTTTGATGATCAGTTGCTGGAGAAGGTCGTCTTAGTTTCCTTCCAGTCTGGACACATCTTCATCCAGACAGACAAGACCCTCTATACCCCTGACAGCAGAGGTGAGTCTGCTGCTGTTGAAGCCTGACAACACCTGTCCTAATAGAGAAGTCAATCTCTACAGTGTGAATTATAGAAACAGTAACAATTACAATGGTGTTTTTGTATGAATACAGGATTTTTTAAAAAAGATTTTAATAGCTTTTAGATCGAAAGAGATCTTTTAAATATAGTCAGCAGCTGTTGTTGCACTCAAGGTTTTGCAGTGAAGCTTATTTCACAGCTCTAGAGCTCCGTACTTTTTAAGACAGGGCTAATTAAAGTAATCCCAAACGACAGATTCACCAGCTGTTCCTTCCACAAATGAGCTCTCCCATTTTTTAACTCTTTTCACAGTTGTCTACAGGATGTTTGCTGTGACGCCCCAGATGGAGCCTGTGGAGAGGGATCCACGAACCAGATTTGAAAACACCATTGACATTGAGATTGTGGTAATGTGTCTCGTTTTTAGTAAACACAAACATGCAGCTGAAAACATGAAGAGCATGCAGACACGCTTCGAATTGAATTTCACATAAGCTGGAACATTTGAACTTTGTGCTCTTTGATTCTTTTTGTTTGAAGTTTGGAATCAGAACATTTTTTTCATAAAATATATGAAGTAAATAAATAAATGAATATTATATATATATATATATATATGTATTCACACACATGTATACACATTGTTACTCACAAAAGATATGTTTAAATAATAAAAGATTTTCTTTCCTTCAGACCCCTGATGGCATCATTTTACCACTTGGTCCAGTCTCTCTGAGATCAGGGATTCACTCTGACTCTTATCAACTCCCCAAAATCGCAAGGCGAGTTTCTATATTTACATTCTTATCCTGAACAATTGCAGGAGGTGGGTGCCATGACACCCACAACAATTAAAAGATTTATTACAGTAAAGAATGCATACTGAACCAAAACATAACAGTTTTGTAACCTGCCACCCAAGTCAAATATTGGACTATTTCGAATGTATTCAAGCTTAAAGGAAAACAATAACTTCCAAATAGTGTGATAACATATTTCAGCCAATATCTTTTGGAGTAATTATATCACTGGCTTATTTTTACATGAGTGACGTGGCTTCAAATGTAATTTATAAAATGGAAGGATGGACTGTATTTCTTGAAAATGGGGGGTGGTAGGGTGGCTGTAGGGGGATTATTGTAGAGTTTGCTTATTGAATATAAACAGTAGATGTCAATATTGAATCATTGATGAGGATAAAAACTATGTAGAATTGTCATTTATGAAGAAATGGAATAGAATCCAAATCCTTAAAAAAAGCAAAAGCTGCTAGATGTGACTTCCTTGCATTTCTTGCCTCCATCCAATGGGATCAGTTTGGGATTCAGAGTCTTGCTCAAGAACACTTTTAAAAGTGGACAAGGAGAGGTGGAGAATTGAACCGACAAGCTTTAGATTTAAAGATGGAAAAAAATATTCAGAAAATGGGTCTAGCTAATAAAATGATTAGATAACCAACACGGTTGGCTTTATTACATTTTAAAATTGCTGTAACGGTTACATTATTGATAATTGACTCTGTGTGTGTGTGTGTGTGTGTGTGTGTGTGTGTGTGTGTGTGTGTGTGTGTGTGTGTGTGTGTGCAGTCCTGGCCTGTGGAAGGTTGTGGCCAGGTTTTACAATAATCAGCAACAAAGATTTTCAGCAGATTTTGAGGTTAAAGAATACGGTGAGTCTCTTCTTAATGTCACTGTTTAACATATTTTACTTGAAAGGAATAGCATATAAAAAATGTTTTCTTTTTCCCAGTGCTTCCCAGTTTTGAGGTGAAACTCAAGCCTCAGGTCCCCGTCTTCTACGTGGACAGCAGCGACCTGACTGTGGAAATCAGAGCAACGTGAGTCAAACTTTAGAGGAGTTTGAGTTCAGGCTGGGTTGTTGGTGTAACTGTGAGAGATGGGAAAAACATTGAAGCACTGTATAATCTGGATGGCTTCTGTTGCTTCTAAATTGAACCACCTTTTTTTTAAGTCCTGTTTCAGTCCCTGTGGAGGCTTGTTCTGGCTCATTCTTGTGGTTTCAGGTATCTGTTAGGTGAAGCGGTGGACGGGACAGGTTATGTGGTGTTTGGGCTTATGCAGGATGGACAGAAGAAGGGCTTCCCGGCCTCTATTCAGAGGCTCCCAGTAAGTACATATTCATCCTACTTCAAATGTTGCAAAGGGACACAAAGCAAATTCAACTGATGGCACCCTCCATGGCAGGAAGAGAAAATGCCTGGTCTTCTGCCCTGCACTTGTATTGATGCAATCACAAATACAGTCTGTATTTTGACAACATCAACAAATCCAGTTCAGGATGTTTAAATAACTTCCAAAACTGGATTGTTAAACTCTTAGTTATAATTGTTTATGAAGCTGCAAAGATTTGAAATGCTGAACATTGTTTGTTGTGGTATTAGGTCCAGCTGGGGGAGGGGAGGGCCGTACTGAAGAGGGAGCACATCACTCAGACCTTTCCCAACATCCAGGAACTTGTCGGAGACTCCATTTTTGTCTCTGTCAGTGTGTTGACCGAGAACGGTAAGAGACCAGGACGTCTGCTGATGCAGCTGAATGAAACTAACAGATGACCCTCAGCTCTTCACCTCCTGCTTGTTTTGTGGCTTCCTTCCTGTCGCAGGTACTGAAATGGTGGAGGCAGAAGTCGGAGGAATTCAGATTGTCACTTCACCCTACACTATCCACTTCAAGAAAACTCCCAGATACTTCAAACCAGGAATGCCATTTGATCTCACGGTGAGGAGCTTCACTTGTGTGTACATAAAATTTAACTGCAAAAATTAGGATAGTTCGATAAATGTGATCTTTAGGTTAAGAAGTTAACCCCGGTTCTCTTAAACATGAGTGAGGTATCTCACTATGGGACACGCCCCCAACGCTGTTCCCCAGAAGCAATATTACACCACGCCAGTCCTGACTGGCAGACTCAGTCATAGTAAGCACACCTCTTCCTCGCTCCAGGTAAGGAGGGTGGTCTGGTGGAAAGCTGTTGGAGTGTGATATCTGTCGTTGTGTTGCAATAGACGATCTTTGCATGATGTGTTGATTGGTTCTAATTTCAGTTTGGTAACTGGAAAATAAAGAGGAGTGGCACCTCCTCTCGTCGAAATGAGCGCGAATCAGTTCGCTGCACTGAGCATCTCCGAGTGTGTTTGTTTTCCAATAAGTTTGAGTGTGCGAGGCAGGCATGTCTACGACAGAGGGAGCAACTGGGGGAAGTTCCCAGGCAGCGCGAGGAACTGCCACTGCAGAAGATTTAACAGAAGCACGTAATACAAACATGAAACCCTTGCTAGTGTTAGCAACGCCACCCTTAAGGCCTCAGTATGCTCCCCCGTCGCCGCCACGGTGTTCCTACGCCGGCAGCCCTACGCCGCTACTGAACATATCTTGCTCCTGCGTCAAGGGAACGCCCTCCTCTGCCAAGCCGCGAGCAGTCACAACAACAATGCGGCTTCCGTAGCTCCGGCTTTACCTAGACATAGACCTGTAGTCATAGATTTCTAGACGTACGTATCTAGACACGCGTGCATTTACCTTACATATATCTGTATTTATAACACATCTGGTGAGACCGGGCTGTGGTGGAGGAGAGGCTGAGCGGACCGTGATGAAGTATTGGTGAAACTAATGAGCTTTTGGACGATTAAAGCCAATTGAGAAGCGGCTATACACATAGCCCCGTCTGCTAACAGTGCTAACACTGCTAACAGTATAGGGATGTGCGCCGCTCAATTTTGGATCTAAATTTCTCCCGAAGCACTGTTCAGATCAGAAAAGCATTCAGGATGAGTTCTACTTTATTATATAAACAACACGAAAGTGGACCAATCACAGCCCTCGACGTTCACGTCACCACGCGTCGAAACGACGCGAAGTCACAATTTTCGGGAGGCGCACGTCAAGCCCCGACGTAGCCCGTCGTAGGGCTACGACGTCTACTTCGTAGGAACGACGTAGCGGCGACGGGGGAGTATACTGAGGCCTTTAGGTGTTCACGGATGGCAGAACCAAAAAGACAGAAAAGAACTTTGTCTAACGAGCGGAAAAAAATGAAACGGGAGTGGGACGCTCTTTGCACGTGGGCGGCGGGGGTGGGGGGGGTGATGCGGAGGACGTTTACGACAGTGAGCTTTCACAGGAGACCAGTAGGGGGAGCGCTAAAGCAAATTTTGCATAGTTCTGCTTTAAGTTCTCTTTCAACATTCGTTTCGGTATCTCACTATGGGATATAGAGACTCCTGTATTGCCAGACAAGCTTACCTCGAAGACCAGACACATATGTCCAGCCGGTCAGGCAGACTTAGTGGGTACAGAACCCACACCCAACACAGCATGAGACAATGATGGCGCAGTAACATCCAGGTTATAGAATCTGGTGAAAGTGTGAGGCATCGCCCAGCTGGCAGCCGCACATATGTCTTCCACAGAAACACCCCGGAAAAGCACCCAAGACACAGCCATCCCACATGTAGAATGTGCGCGTAACCCCGCAGGGGGCTGCATTCCCCTGCTGTTATAAACCACGCTAATAGTGTCCACAAACCCGTGAGATAAACGCTGCTTTGTGAGCGGTTCTCCCAGATGTGATACGGCCCATGACACAAACAGCTGCTCGGACTTCCTGAGTCTGGCTGTCCTGTCAACATATGCCCTCAGCACACGCACAGGGCAGAGCGCGTTTACCATCTCATGCTCCTGCGTCGCGAAAGGAGGGGGATAAAATGCCGATAACTCGATAGGGCGATACGAAGAAGCCTGGTTAAAAACCTTAGGCACAAAGGCGGGGTTAGGTTTCAATAAAACTTTATGGCCCCCCATGAAAAACTGCATGCAGGACGGGTTCACCAATAACGCATGGATGTCACCCACATGCTTCACAGATGCCAGCGCGAGTAATAAAGCCGTTTTCAGGAAGAGCATTCGCAGCTCCACCTGTTGAAATGGCTCAAAAGGTGGGCGTGACACAGCTTCGAGCACCAAGGATAAATCCCAGGGCGCAGTTAAGCTCCTGGATACTGGGCGAAAGAGGATGCTGGCCAGCCGTTTTATCTCCAACACCGACGTGACAAGCCGATATAGCAGCTAAATACACTTTAACGGTGGAGAAAGCCAGACCTTTATCCAGAAGCTCTTGCAGAAACATCAGGATAGCAGGGACGGGGCTCTGAAAAGCGACCAAACCTGCCTTTACGCACCATTTTTCAAAAGCTTGCCATTTTCCCTCAAATGCACGGTGTGTGGATGAGGCTCTGGCGCTCTGAATAGTTGTGATGACGTTATGCGGGAGTCCACCCATCAGCAGGTTCAACCTTTCACGGGCCAAGCCCACAGCGCCATGCGTGGGTGAGGATGAAAGATTTCTCCGCGTGCCTGCGTCAAAACGTCCCTGCAGAGTCGCAGGGGCCAAGGTTGACCGCACAACATCTGAAATATCTCTGCCAGCCAGTGTTTCCCTGGCCAGCGCAGAGCTATCAGAATCAGAGCCAGCTCCTTCTGCCGCACCCTGGCGAGCGTAGGAGTGATCAGCTCTAACGGGGGAAACGTGTACAGGAGGGCACGCGGCCACTCGTGCGCCGAAGCGTCCAGACTCAGGGGAGCACTCTGGTCCAATAGGGAAAAATACAAGGGCACTGCGCGTTTTCCTCCGAGGTGAAGAGGTCCAACTCAGCCCGTCCATATTTCTGCCATATCTGGGCCACTACCTCGCTGTGGAGTCTCCCCTCCCTATAGCGAGGATTCCCTCTGGAGAGCAGATCCATCCCCCGGTTCAGGATGCCGGGGATGTGCGTCGCCCTCAGCGATAACAGGTGAGAACTGCTCCACACGATCAGTCTGTGTGCCAGAGTTCGAAGGTGATGCGAGCGCAGCCCCCCTTGTCTGTTGATATATGCCACCACCGTGGTATTGTCTGTTTTGACCAGCACACGCTGTCCTCTCAGGAAAGGCAGAAAATGTTTCAGTGCCAGTGAGACAGCCAGGAGCTCCAAGCAGTTCATGTGCATCCCATGCACCTGCGCACCCCATGGACCATTCACTATCCTGCCCTCGTGCGTGGCTCCCCAGCCCGACAGAGAGGCATCTGTAGTGATCACTTCCCTCAGCAGGACCGTTCCCATAGTAACGCCTGCAGTGAGAAAACCTTCATGTTTCCACGGGTGCAGCGCAAAAGCGCATGCAGAGGAAACATGAACATGACGGTGACCGTGGAGCGCTGGTTTCATCCGCAGTGACGTAACCCATCTCTGACACGGTCTCATGTACAAGTGGCCAAGTGGAAGAACTTCTAGTGCTGATGCCATCAGTCCTAGCAGTCTGAGACACGTCCTGAATCTCAGAAGTGCGCCACTGTGGAACAGTGCCAGACAAGCCTGAAAGGCTTTCACTCTCTCCACCGACAGGTGAGCCGTGAACGCAACTGAGTCCAGTGATAGGCCAATGAATGAGATGTTCTGAGTGGGGGTCAAAACACTCTTTTCCCGGGTTATTGTGAAATCCAGGCCAGTCAGATGTGACGTGAGCAGCCTCACGTGCTCCTGGGCCTGGTGTGACGACTGCACCATGAGAATACAGTCGTCGATGTAAGTTGCCACATGCATGCCCCTGTCCCGCAGAGGTGCGATGACCGCCTTGGTGCATTTCACAAACACCCGCGGGCTTAAAGAAAGCCCAAATGGGAGCACCTGATATTCGTATGTTGTGCTCTGAAAGGCGAACCTGAGATACTTTCTGTGAGGGGGGCAAATAGGGATGTGAAAGTAAGTGTCCTTCAGGTCTATGGATGCAAACCAGTCGCTTGGACACACGAGGTGGATCAGGACTGCATGCGTCAGCATCCTTAACTTGTACCTTCTCATGTACTTGTTCAGAGAGCGCAGATCCAGAATCGGCCGTAACCCCCCATCCTTCTTCGGAACCAGAAAATATCTCGAATAGAAACTGTTCTGGCTCTGATCCAGCGGCACTATTCGAATAGCTCCTTTGATCAGCAGAGAAGTAATTTCTTCCTGCAGAACACGAGCCCTGTCTCCCCGAGCCAGCGACTGCAGTATCCCATTGAACTGGGGAGGAGCGGACGCAAACTGGAGCCTGCAACCTCTGATTACAGTCTTTATTACCCAATCTGCTGCTCCACATGCCCGCCGCTGCTGGGCTTGGGCTGCTAGTGGGCCGAGCGGGGATTCTGTGTGAGCGTGCTGCTGTGGTTCCACCGAGCCCTCTGCACGTCTGAGTATTCTCCTCTTCACTGGGCTGTGAACTGTGAGTGCCTCCACGGCCTCTGCACACCTCTTCTGTGGGCTGGAACATGCCTTGAACATGTGACCAGAACATGACTCGGGGGGGATGACGTTGGCGTCTAGCAGAGCCCGTCTTCCCTCCTCGATGGCTGCGCTCTAGGTGGTGCGACGCTTCTTTTTGGCCCCCAGAGTGGCAGGAGGGCCAGCTTGGTCCCCTGGCGACACACTGGTGGCAGCAGGCTTCTTCAGCCAAGCACCTTAGAGCTCTGGAGGCTTATGGGAAACACGACCTGCTGGCTGAGACTGACGTCTTGGGGTCCGGTAGGCCGATCTGGCCACAGCCTGCGCAAAAGTCTGTCTGGGTGCAGTAAGAGGAGGGGAAGGCATCTTTCTGGGAAGACGCAGTTGCTTCTCCCTCCTTCTCCTCACATTGTCTCTGCATGGCGGCCATGGCTGGGCCAAACAGGCCCTTTGGATCCACCTGGACGTCGAGGAGGTTCGCCTTCTCTTTTTGGGAGAGGCTGGACAGGTTCAGCCACCTGGCTCTCTCCCGGGCAACCATGAGGGCCATGGCTCATCCCGAAGCCTGAACAGCGCTCCTGTGCAGACGGAGGCAGAGGTCGGTGACCACGCATAGCTCGTCCCACAGGTCTGGCGCAGGTGAGGACATCATCTCGTCCGGCAATTCAGCCTGGTAGGCTAGAAGCAGGGAAGAAGCGTTCAGTGCTCTCACCGATGTCGCCACCATTTTGTAGCCCTTTTCATTCAGGGAGGACTGAAAAGACTCGGCGTTGGAAGGCAGGGAGGGTCCCACTGCTGTCATGGTGGACTTCAGACTGGGGTGGAGGTGAGATGCCACAAGAGGTTCAAGGTGGGAAAAACCTTTCTCCTCCATGTTTTCCCAGTCTAACGCCAACCCTCCCTGGACGGGGTTCTTGGCGGTAAGTGGATTGCTCCACGACCGGGTAGCCTCCTCCAGGCACTCAGGGAAGACTGACAAAAGTTGTCTGGCCATGGCTTTGGCTTTTGGGAGCCTTTTTCCCTCACAGCGAGACTCTGTGGTCTCGGCGGGGGTTTCAGGCCACGCGATGCCGAGCTTTGCAGCTGCTCTGCGGCAGATGGTGTGTAGATCCATGCAGGCGGCCGTGTTTGGGAACCCGCTACGCATGCTGTCTTCCGCCATCGGCTTTACAGCCGGAGAGGGGTTTAACGGCCCGCCGTCCTCCTCATCCCTGTCGGAGCTGACGGGCTCGTCCCCGGACTCGTAGTCCACCGCCCCAAAGTTGCACTGCTCAGCTATTATGCTGATAGCGTCGTCATCGGGGTCGGTGAGTGGGGCTACAGCGTCCAGCTGTTTGCCCCAGCTCGTTCCCGTGGGAATGGTGTTCCCTTGGGGGCACAGTGACACCTGTGTTGAGGGAATGGTTGCCCGCAACATAGGGTCCACCTGCGACAGGCTAGCCTGGCAAGCTAGCCTGCGTCGGTGGGTCTTGAGCGAGAGACGTGCACAATGCTCACAAGAAGCTGGGAGTGCAAGCACTTCCTGGGCATGTTGCAGCCCGAGGCAAGCGTTGCAGGCAGCATGGGTGTCTGCCTCCGAAATCTTCTTTCCGCATGTGCAGGTCTTGGTTGGAGGTTTTGTCCTGTCCATGGTGAGGAAGCGGTAAAAATTAAGGATCGACCAATTATCGGCCTGGCCGATAATATCGGCCGATATTGGGCATTTTTCTAATAATTGACATCGGCCTTTTTTTCCACCAAAATCCGATTAAAATTTTTTTTTTACCGTATTTTCCGCACTATAATGCGCACCTAAAAAACCTCTCACGTTCTCACAACCCAACAGTGGGCCTTATATTTCGGTGCACCTTTTTTGCGTAAAATACGGTAATAAAGACCACCCGGTTGTCAGTCCATTGTCTTGACAACGGTTCCCATTATCCTTTGCAACGTGATCACATGAGCGAACAACTTCTTGTAGCTAAGCTAGCCAGTTCAAACAGAAAGGCAAACATGAAGCTTTAGGCACATTATCCACCTCTAATCTGTCAGTCACCATAATTACACAGTTTGTCCTCCAGTCTCCCAACCGGAGAGCATGGCGCGTGGCTGCACAGCTACAGTCCAACGCGAGGAGTGGCCGGACGCCGGCCGGCAGCCCGCTCGCCAGGACGCGGAGAGCGGGCGGCCGATAGCCTGCCCCCCGGGAGCCAGCTGGCCGCCGGTGTTGCGCCGAAAACAGACTGCCTGCCATAAAATGACTGTCCCCGACGGGAACGCGCATCGATTAATGATAACATTGATTGTAATGTATTTTTTGCGTTACAGTAGCCTACAACTTTAGTTCAACCAGGATTCTTCATTGTTTATTTTATTCTTTTTTTTTTTTCCTACAGTACACGGACATACAGGGGACAAAATACAAGAAAATGAAGGACAGAGTTGTGCTATCAGCAGTGACAGATAGTTGAATATTGGAGTTTTGGGGAAGTTATGGATGAGATATGACTATTATTGTGAGTGAGTGAGTGAGTGTATGTGTGTGTGCGTGCGTGTGTGTGTGTGTGATAAATATAATGACATGTATCAGACATGAACATTACAACATTACAAGTCCTGCCTGTGAGAAGAGGCAGGACTTTTCTGACATTGGCCTGAAAAGAGAAACTGTTGTCGGCAGAATTTCACATCAAAAGATCCCAAGAGCCAAAGTTAAATCATTTATTGTGCTTTTGGATGCACTTTTTGTTTCGATTTAATAAAGCTGTTGTTTAAGAATTTCTAACCAAGACTTGCAGTATTTTGTGTTTATTCTACAAAATTCAAGGATGTTCTGTACAAAAAGAAATGGTACACTGTACTCAGTCAAATCCCAGGTACGTTATTCTAAATTTTGACACCAAAATGTCAATTTTTACTGCAAATGAATATCAGTTCGACATATCGGTCATCGGTTTCCAGAAGTACCAGTAATCGGCATCGGCATCGGCCCTAAAAAAGCCATATCGGTCGATCCTTAGTAAAAATCTCCCGCCATTTAGCTCCGTTAGCTAGCGAGTTTTGCAACTAGCTATAGTAGCCGCTGTTTGGAGACACGCCGTCCCAAGCTGCTAATGTGGAGAGCAGGTACCGTTCGGGGACCAAGATGTTAGCTTGCTCTGTGAACAGTAAGCTAGCCTGTTAGCCACAAAAGCGTCTGAGACGTGCTTCTGGGAGCGAGAAGACGTGAAAGACTGAGGAACTGACGTCGACGTCGGGCTCTTATAGCAGGGAGAGGTCCCCCCCCTGCGGAGCCGACGTCACCTCAGTCTGCCAGTCAGGACTGGCGTAGTGTAATATTGTTTCTGGGGAACAGCACTGGGGGCGTGTCCCATAGTGAGATACCGAAACGAATGTTGAAAGAGAACTTGTTGATATTATAACATTAATATAATATATTGCACTAAAGTAAAGAAAAATACCTAGAGTTGCAGCTATATAAAGTCTTACTGTTTCTCCACTGATGGCAGGTTGAAGTTTTGAACCCCGATGAGAGTCCAGCTGGAAACGTTCCAGTGTTGGTTTTTCCTGGTGAAGTTCAAGGTGTCACTGCCAGCAATGGCATTGCAAGGCTCTTCGTCAATACAGAAGGAAACAGTCAAAGTCTCGACATCCAAGTGAGTCCAAGAAGGTTTTCTTATAAACTTTGCAAATGGAAGCAGAAAAGAGTACAAACACAACTTTTTATTGGTTGTTTTATAACTGATGTATCTCCAAATGAAAAACATCCTGTGTGCTCCACAATTTAAGACATTTTTCTAAATGCTCCCAATATTCTCATTTTTACATGACCTTTGGTGGATAATCCCCTCGACGTCCTTAATAATCTAATGTGTCACATAGTGTAAGCACAAAAAACATGTATTGTAAAATAATATCAATGAGAACTTTATCATAAAATGCAGCTTTCAATTTTTCACAAGGAGAAAAAATGTTAATCAGTACAAAATCAGAGAACATACAGTACAGATGGAAATACAAATATATATCTGGCTCAACATGTCTGAAAATAGGTGTAAAACTTGTTTAATCCTATCCCTTCTCCAGTATTCAATAATCAGAATTTGCAAGGGTCCTCCTTCCTGTACAAATGACTTAAAATGTCTTTGTGCATATTGATTCCAGGCCAGAACCAATGATCCTGGACTCACACCGACAAGGCAGGCAGAGGCCAAAATGACAGCACATTCATACGCCAGCAGCTCTGCCAGATTCATCCATATTGGTAAAAAACATACAATGACATCCGATGGTCCTTTATTAATGTGATGGTTTTATACAGTGGTGATTTACTGCTTTTTTTTTTTTTTTAGGTGTGGATTTAGTAGATATACAAATAGGAAACAACCTGATAGTCCACCTGTCCTTAAACAGTTTGCCCAATAGAGAACAAGACATCACTTATCTGGTGAGTTCTCTTTCATTCCTGCAAATATACTCACATGCTCACTCGGGCGGACTGACTGTGTCGACTGTCTCTGCAGATCGTGAGCAGGGGTCAACTCGTGAAATTTAAACGTTTCAAGACACAAGGACAAGTGTTGATTGCGCGAAATATTCCCATCACCAAAGAAATTCTGCCGTCCTTCCGCGTCGTTGCTTACTACCATACAGACGATGAAGTGGTATCAGACTCCGTTTGGGTGGATGCTAAAGACTCCTGTATGGGCTCGGTAAGATGTGCATATTTTCTACAACAGAGTTTATATGATGTTAAAGAAAGAAAATATCAATTTATCTTCATTTCTCACTTGTTTGCTCCACTTTTAGTTGAAACTGGAACTGGAGAGACCTGCAGCATCATATCTCCCTCGCAGGACGTTGCGTCTGAAGGTCACCGGAGACCCCAGAGCCACAGTGGGACTGGTGGCAGTGGACAAAGCTGTCTCCGTCCTGAACAACAAGCACTGGCTCACACAGAAAAAGGCAACCTGTCACTCTTCAACAGGAATGCAAAAAAAAGAGAGCGTGTGTGCATTTTGTGTGTGTGTGTGTGTGTGTGTGTCTATATATATATATATATATATACATATATATATATATATATATATATATATATATATATATATATATATATATGTATATGTATATATATACAGAGGTGGCAAGAAAGTACTTTCCCATGCTATGTTTTCCATGTACCCAGTCAGTTCTTGAAGAGCTGGGCTGATTGTGATCACCTGGGCCCAGAACTGTTTTTTGCAGGTGATTCAAATCAGCCCAGCCCTTTGTTAACTGACTGGGCACAACAAAAACATGGCATGGGAAAGTACTTATATACATATACCAGTGGTGATTGCTCTAAGACTGCAAGGGAAGCTCAACTTCCCCTAAAATGTCAAAAAAAAAATAAGTGGTCCAATATTTACTGTTGTGTGAGCTACTTATCTCAGGTAGTTGACTCGGCTTTTTTCTCACTCCTCCTCGCAGCGGCACGGCGCTTTAAACAGCCGGACGCTGAGCGTCCATGCGGAAGCTAGAGTGGGTTGTTCTGCTGCAGTGAAACTGGACGCTCATTGGATAAATGCTGGGCTGGTCCCGCCCATCGGACGCTCCTTTTTTCCAATTTACAACCATATCTGAAATACACCCTTTTCTTCTGTATTGCATTAACAAAAAAACGAAAGGATATGATTATATATATTTAACACATGATGTGTTTTATATTTAAGGCTCCAATTAAAATAAATATTCAAAAAACTAAAACACGCACACCATAACATATTGTCTGTGTGTGTGCAGTTCTCCCTCTGCAGTCCCTCTAAAGTTGGCTTTTGGCAGGAGTTACATTTTAAGGTCTGTAACAAATGTGGTATCACAAGAAAAGTAAAACTAAGAGATACCACACTTTTTTCTTACACAATTAAACAGGGCACTCTTAGCCAGTGTTCCTTTTTGTGTGGAAAACAGAAAACTGCTTCAACATTTTTTTAATCAAACAAGTAGAATCCATGGGGCCAGCCGGCTTATCTCCCTCCATATTGCTTTCTTCTTCTGTTTTGATAAATGAGTTGACCAGGCCTCCTTTGCCTCCTGTCTGCTGCCCGTCCATGCTTCACATGTCCACGTGGGTGCGCGTTGCACGTTGGTCTGCGTGACGTAAAAATCGTCATGAATTCCTGTCCGCTAGGGTCCACGCGGACCGAACCGCGGATGTCCGTGCAGCTGCCAGATTGCAGTGTGGGAGAAAGCACGTGCGCATCGGTGGTGCGCGGACACTCCAAAGCAGATGCGGAAACGCGTACATGTGAAGCATGGATGAGCCGAGCTGAGGTGAGGCTTCTTCTTCTTCTTCGTTTGCTGGCAGCTTGCAGGCAGCTTGCATTCCACGCGGGTGCACTACCGCCACCCGCTGGTAGAGGTGAGGCTTGTCATGATGCGCATGCGTTAAACTGCGTTAAAAATTTTAATCAGATTATTTACATAAATTAATTAACGCAATTAACGCGTTATTTTTGACAGCCCTAATATATATATATATATATATATATATATATATATATATATATATATATATTTATATATGTGTGTGTGTGTGTGTGTGTGTGTGTATATATATATATATATATATATATATATATATATATATATATATATATATATATATATATATAAACATATACATATACACACACATAGTTGAAAGATACATCTGACGGATGCGCTGGTACACATCATCAGTGATGTAACCTGGGGTCATTGGGTGTTTCGGGTCTTTCAGCATCAGACATCCTCGCCCAGGCGACCCGAACAGAGGTGATCAGACTCTGGCCTGTATCCCAACAGCGCTCGCCCACGGGTCTGCCCTCTTAATTCATAGCCATCTTGTGGCTTTCTCTTAAGCTTTATTTATTTATTTATTTATTTATTTCAGGCGAAATGTTACCATAGTCACACAGGACAAGCCATTTTCAAACAAAAACAAAATGGGCGAAAACAGAAAAAAAAAAAAAATGTCCTGTACACTAAATCAGGCTGCCTGAAAGGGAGTGGGGAGAAGAAAAAACTTTTGTTAACCCCACCCCTAATCCACATTTCTCAATCACAATCACTGCCGCTTCTACCAACAGAAAAAGAACAAAATAAGCTGAGTTTAAAATCATAAGCTTAAACGTGCATACATCCTTGTTGAAAAGGATGTATAAAATTCTTTACTGCCAAGCTGATGCGCACTGTGAATCGAATTAGAACTTCTGTGAAATTATTAACTTGTGTTACAATGCTGCATTGTATTATTGACACCAGGCACCGCCACTTCAATTCCCTTCATACCATACCCCGTTCGTACAACCAAACATATGTGTATGTGGATTAAACAGATTAAATCAGTTTCAAAATGTGCCGAAAAAAAAAAAGACCAACTTATTGGTGTCCTGCACTATGCATTAAAAGAGGCAAGATTTGGATACTGCTGTCAGAAGAGGGTACTCTTCAGTCGTGGATCTTATGACCTTCCGCTTCACCTCCCCTGTGAGGCCCAGCAGTGATAGAACTTTGCAGAGGGATCGCCCTGCAAATCCTCGGCAGCCTACCTCCAGAGGTTCACAAGAGGTTTTCCAGCCCTGCCTCCTGCACTCGTCTACCAGTTCCTGGTACTTGGCGCATTTCCTTTCTTTGGCCTCATCCATTAGCTCTTCCCAGGCAACTGTGAGTTCCAGCATGACCAATTGCTTGGTGGATTCTGACAATAGGATCATATCTGGTTGGAGCCGCGTAGATGTTATCATGGCTGGAAAGTTTAGCTGTTTGCCCAGGTCTACCTGTAGTTGCCAGTCAGCCGCGGTGGTGAGGGGACCTAATTTCACCCTTGGCTGTTTTTCCGGCTTCTCTCCAGCTCTGTGGAACTTGATGGTCTGTACCCTGCTGTGGCTGTTTGTGGTGCTGATGGCTGTGGCTATGCTGTCAGCAACTGCCTTAAGGACTTGGTCGTGGCGCCAGCGGTAGTGCCCTTCCCCTAGTGCTTTTGGGCAGCTGCTGAGGAGGTGTTCCAGGGATCCCCGTCCTGGACACTGGGGACAGGATGGTGTTTCTGTTTTTCCCCAGACGTGGAGGTTACTTGGGCTTGGTAGGACATCATACACAGCCTGGACTAGGAATCGGATGTTATGAACGTCTGCTCTCCAGAGGTTGGACCAGGTGACCTTCTGTTGCAGAACATTCTCCCACCTAGTCCACGCTCCTTGTTGCCCCATTCCCACAATCCTGCTAGTTCGTTCTTCTTTCACGCCGACCCGCACCTCCTCTTGAATGCTGTCGTTTTTTACCCTGGGCCTTATCTGCCCTGGTTGCCGGGAAGTAGCCCACACCTGCGCGGCCTGAGGCTATGGGCCCCGTTAGTGCTTTCTGCCTCAGCCATGACTCTGCCACCTCCGGAGCTTTGTCTGCCCTCAATTTCCTACCTGTTTGTACCTGGATACCAGCCAATGCACTTTCTCATCCCTGGATTCCCTGTACTGCAGGATTTCCCGTGTTCTGGATACCTTGAACTCTTCAGTGAGTCCACTAAACGGGAGCTGCAAGATGTTACTGCTGCCATACAGGGCAGAACTGCTCAGACTGCGGGGTAGGCCAAGCCATCTTCGCAGGAAGCTGCTGATCTTCCTCTCCATGGCCTCAACGGCTGTGATGGGCACAGCATACACGAGCAGAGGGCAAAGGACCCTGGGCAAGATGGAATGCTGGTAAATCCAAGCCTTGAACCTCCCAGGCAGGCCTGATCTATCAATGAGCCTCAGCCAGTCCTCCAGCCCTTTGTTGGTTCTGAGGATAGATGTTAAGTCTTTGAGGCTGCAGTCAAAGTGATTCCCCAGGCTCTTAACTGGCTGCTCCGTGATGGATGGAATGTTGGTTCCAGCCAAAGTGAACCGGAACTTATCCGTCACTTTGCCCGTCTTGAGTACCAGAGACCTAGATTTTGCTGGCTTAAAACTCATCCTTGGCCCAAGTGATGAGCTTCTCTCGGCCTTGGAGGATCCATCTGCTTCCTGGGATGGATGTGGTGGTGACAGATCATCCATGAAGGCTTTTACAGGGGGCTAACTCCTGATTTTGTCAAGGGTCCCCTGCACTCCACCTCTGATTTGACTATCATTTATATATATGGCTGGATAGTCTAGTGGTTAGGGACATGGACTTTGGAGCAGTAGGTTGGGGGTTCGAATCCCGGTCAGGGCGTATGGTAATCCAGTTGGGCCCTCGGACAAGGCCCTTGAAACTTACACGTCACCTCAGCATGAGCGAAACCATAAATGGAAGAGTCATACCGGCTCGGACGTCACCTGGGTCAACAAGGTCCGCGTCAGTTGTTGTGGAACCAGGGCATACCGATGACAAATTGGCTGCTGGAGCAGGTCGGAGCATTAATGGAATGCTACTACAGCAGTGTTTTTGCAGAGAATGTGGGAACAATGGTTACTTCAAAACCCAACATCCAAGCTGACTAAGAAACAGCTTCAGTTCTCGAATATCCGCAAAAGGAACTTACTGTCACAGTTAGAGATTGATAATGGGTACCTCAAGATGCGACATCAAGGGGGAGCCAGGACGACAGGTCATACGAGATTGGGTACCAAGCCCAAATAACAGAGCTGAACACGAGAGCAGCTGACCTGAGAGAGAAGATCACGACGTCCTGGGGGAACTCAACCTTACTTAGCCTGGTTGCCAAGGCTAAGTTCATCTACAACAGGGGTCGGCAACCCCGTGGCACACGTGGCACTAACACTGGGCACGTTTGCATGCAACCCATATAATGGCTTATAGGGCAGAACGGATGTGTCATGTGAACGCCGAGTGGATCCGCTTCACTCTGACCAGATTGTATTTCGGAGCTGATTGTACGAGGTGGTGTACACCTATCGATAATCCGCTCGTGTCTCATATAAAAGCTGCCTGACAGCAGAGCGGAAAAAAACGGGGGATTATTTGTTCCGCATGCACGCCCCCGTACGTAGTGACGTGACGACGTGCGCAGTAAACGGGAAACAGGACAGTCAAAAACAAGAAGAAAAACATTTTTTTAATAAAAACCCAGAGAGAAAAAGAAACTGGAGAGGAGGAAAGATGGAAGCAAATCATGCTACAGCGAGTTGTTTAAAAAAATCTATAGCAAAATAAGAGCGATCGCCCCGCCGGTGTTATGGATTAACTAGTTCCCGTGTTAATGAGTGATGGCAGACTTCTGTGTAAACACATGCTGATAACAGCAGCTGTTAAAGTAAGACTCAAAAAACACTTTAAACTTATACATTCACTGTAACTGTAGAAAACCGACGTTCGCTGTATCGACTTCAAGTCTCATTCATCTAATGGTCACAAGTTAACACGGGCACCAGTTAATTCGAAACATCGGCATGCAGAGCACAAAACACAACGTTTATGAAAGCACTTTTTGGAGGTAACAACAGAAAAAATATCTTTAAAGATATGATTGTATGTGCTTTACCTGAATGGAATAAATTTCCAGGTATGTTGGAAATCTTTTTGGATTTTGTAATTTGCATTTTGGTTGATAATGGCACACACATTGATGAGAACATTTTAAACTGGCACTCCATGACAAAAGGTTGCCGACCCCTGATCTACAAAATGAACAGCATGAGTAGCTGGAGTGACCAAGAACCTCCATGGAAAAGAAGGCCAGAAGCAAAAATCATGGCAACATGGAGAGGAGTCAGCTTTCTCACAGAACTAAGCAGAGGGGTGAATCTCAAGAAAGAACTGCCCAAGAAATACAGAAAGCTGTCAATAACTGAGGCACTGGAGACTGCTAAGCAAAGACTCACAGCCCGAGCTACCCGCCCAAAGAGATACACGAGAGAAGTGGAGACCAGGAGAATAAACAGGGTGTTCTCCAACAATCCAGCTAAGGTCTACTCTCAGTGGCAGGGTAGTAAGACTGAGCAAAACTGGAAGAGTATCTGGGAGAAAGAGGTGCCACACAAAACCAATGCCCAATGGCTGGCAGGCTTGCAGGCAGAGCACAGCAACCTCCCAGAACAAGAGCCAGTAGTAATTACAACAGCAGATGTAAAGGCAAGACACCTTCTGGCTTAAGAAGCTAACTGCACTCCATGAATGCCTTGCAGCACAAATGACCCAGCTGCTAATATCAGGGACCCACCCAGAGTGGCTAACCCAAGGTCAGACAGTCCTCATCATGAAGGACACCCAGAAGGGATCAATACCATCAAACTACCGGCCTATAACCTGCCTCAGCACCACATGGAAACTCCTGTCAGGCATCATAGCGGCCAAGATAAGTAGGTACATGGATCAGTACATGAGTAAAGCACAAAAAGGGATTGGCAATAACACCAGGGGGCCCAAACACCAGCTACTGGTTGACAGGGCAATCGCCTGAGCCTGCAAGACCAACCTGTGCACTGCCTGGATTGATTACAAGAAAGCCTATGACTCAATGCCACACACGTGGATACTGGAGTGCTTGAAACTGTACAACATCAACAGGACTCCAAGGAGCTTCATTCAGAACTCAATGGGGCTGTGGAAGACAAGTCTAGAGGCCAACTCAAAGCCAGTGGCACAGGTGAGGATCAAATGCTGCATATACCAAGGTGATGCCCTGTCCCCCCTGCTGTTCTGCATAGGCCTGAACCCCCTCAGCCCTCAGCGGCTTTGGATATCAGTTCAAGAGTGGAACAACTGTCGGCCACCTCCTCTACATGGATGACATCAAACTGTATGCCAAGAATGAGCGTGACATCGACTCCCTGATTCACCTCAGCAGGATATACAACAATGACATTGGGATGTCATTCGGACTGGATAAGTGTGGACAAATGGTATCGAAAAGAGGGAAGGTGATCACAACTGAACAAGTTGAATTACGTGAAGGTAACATAGCAGATGTGCAGGACAGCTACAAGTACCTGGGGATCCCACAGGTAAATGGTAAGCATGAGGCAGCAGCTCAAAAGTCAGCCACAGCCAAATACCTACAGAGAGTAAGACAAGTCCTGAAGAGCCAGCTGAATGGCAAAACTAAGATCCAGGCCATACCAGTAATCAGATACCCTGCTGGCATAATATCCTGGCCACTGGAAGAAATGCAAGCCACTGATATCAAGACAAGAAAGCTCCTTACAATGCATGGAGGGTTCCACCCGAAGTCCAGCATACTGAGGCTATACACCAAGAGAAAGGAAGGGGGCCGAGGGCTAGTGATTGTCATAGCCACGATCCAGGAGGAAACCAAGAGCCTCCATGAGTATACCAAGAAGATGGCCCCCAGTGATGATCTGCTAAGTGAATGCCTCAGACATCAAAAGCCCAGTAAGGAGGAACCAGAGGAGCTATCATGGACAGACATAGCCCTGCATGGCATGGACCACCGACAGATTGAAGAAGTGGCTGACATTGGGAAAACATACCAGTGGCTGGAAAAGGTCGGACTGAAGGACAGCACAGAGGCACTAATCATGACTGCACAAAAGCAGGCCCTTAACACAAGATCAGTAGAGGCTGGGATCTACCACACCAAACAAGAACCCAGGTGCAGACTGTGCAAAGAAGCCCCAGAGACAGTACAGCAGATCACAGCAGGGTATAAGATGCTGGCAGGCAAGGCATACGTGGAATGGCACAACCAGGTAGCGGGCATAGTGTACAGGAACATATGTACCGATTATGGACTGGAGAACCCAGGGTCAAGATGGGAGACACCTCCAAAGGTGGTCGAGAACAATTGAGCCAAGATCCTGTGGGACTTCCAGATCGAGACTGACAAGCAGGTGATGGCCAATCAACCAGACAAAGTGGTGGTGGATAAACAGCAGAAGACAGCTGTGGTGATAGATGTAGCAATCCCAAGTGATGGCAACATCAGGAAAAAGGAGCACGAGAAGCTGGAGAGATACCAAGGTTTGAGGGAAGAGATAGAGAGCGTGTGGGGTGTGAGGGCAACAGTGATACCAGTAGTGAGTGGGACACTGGGAGCAGTAACCCCCAAGTTGGGAGGATGGCTCCAGCAGATACCAAGAACAACATCTGAGATCTCTGTTCAAAAGAGCGCAATCCTAGGAACAACTAAGATCCTGCGCAGAACCCTCAGGCTCCCAGGCCTCTGGTAGAGGACCCGAGCTTGAAGGAGACAGACACAATACCGCCAGGGTGGTGAGAACACAGTTTTACATATATATATATATTAGGGATGGGACGGGATCTCGTGTCACGAGATCTCGCGAGATCAAAATGATTTCTCATCCATGCGTTGAACAATATTGAGTACCTGTACATGCAGGCAATAAACCCTTCTTAACTGGAATATTGCCGGAATAATACATTGCATGGTGCACAGCCATGTAAACACGTGCAAAACCCTGAATATGCTCATATTCATCTTTAAAAACCGGGTTGAAACGGACATGAAATACTGTTCTGCGCATGTTCCATCCGCAAGGAAAATTGGTCTTCTGAGTACACAAGCTCCTTGGATACAGTTTAATTGATATGACGTAAATAAAATGTGCGGAAACGATCGTTAAGTTCTTCTCTTTTACTGAAAAAATGGTGCATCGCATCATTGAACATATTACCACGTCTTGCCGGCTCACACTCTTTTTCTGCAGCGGCTGCAGCACCCTTCTTCTTCTGTGGTGTCTGTGTAAAATAAGGTTGAACATGCAAGCAGCACACCTAGTACCATGAAGTGCAAATGCACTTCCGCGACGCGAGCTGGCAGCAGCGGCAACCCGCCTGCCGCGCCACTTGCATATAAAAAAATTATACACATCTCAAGCATCGCATTGGTTTGACCTTACAGAACAGCATTTCTTTAACAGCCATTGGAAAATATATCTGTAATAATGTACCAGACAGCCACACATGCTAGCAGCTAACAACATACATGCTAACTCACCACTTATCCAAAACATCTCTTGAACTGCTGACAAATACAACTTAACATCACTTAGTAAAACATTATAACAGCACCATCACATGCAATAACTTACGGACAAAGATCCTTTCAGGCTAAACCACTGATGAAATTGTCTTTCCATCGCGCTGCGTTGTGACTGTGCTTTATGTAGAAATAAAAAGAAAACCCCCCAAAAAATGAAACCTAAATCAAGTCCGGTCACCAGGGGGCAGTATCTGAACACAATTCACCTGGGACTTAGGAACAAATATCTCACTGTAACTGTACAATTCCTGACCATAAATATTCTTTCTGCTAACTGGGACCTTACCATGGATGGACAAAATGTTTCAGAATAGGAGCTTAACTCCTTTAAACATATGCGATTCTTTGTCAAACTAAAAATCAGAAACATTAAAATGGGGAAACATTAAAGTTCTCTCTTTATGCTTATGAGCTCCTCTTGGAAGAACAACTCTGTCTGCATGTAACAGCAGCACCATTCTACTGCTTCCATGCTGGACATGACAGGATAATTAAGTTTTGCACAAGTTTTGAAATATCTCAATCATTCATTTTGTAAATAAAAAAATAAAAAAATGCAGCCTCCAGTAGATTGAGACCTTACTTCTGTTCTTTGTAAGCCTAAAGTTTGTGTTTTCCTCACAGGTGTGGGACAAAGTGGAGAACCACGACACGGGCTGCACACCAGGCGGAGGGAAGGACAGCATGGGAGTTTTCTACGATGCGGGGCTGCTGTTTGTGACAAACACTGGTTCAGAAACTCCTCATAGACTAGGTAACAATGCATACCCCCCCAACCCTCTGATGTAGATGTGCCCCCTCATTCTAAAAAGACATTGGAATTATATGCATTATATCCTAACAAACAGCAAATTGAAAAAAAAAACCCAACCCTAAACACAAGACATGAATAACCACAAAGCATGGCTCTTTATTTTGTATTTTTATTTTATTGTATTTTTTAGAATTGGCCTTTGTTGACTGCTCACTCATGTGTTCAAGATTCTCTTTTCTTTGTGTCTTTTCAGAACTGAAATGTGCAGAACCTCAGGCAGCGAGACGGAAGCGAGCGTCTCCTCTCATGGAGGGTCCCACCACTTTAGGTGAGAATCACAGCTCATGATAACTCAATTATTACAAATTCAGTCTTTTCTTTTGAAGTCACACTTGTAATTTTGCTGTCTTTGTATTATTGGTGAAGAGATATTAACTGGCACAAACTGTTCATTTGCAGTTGATAAATATAAATCGAGCGAGCAGCAGAAGGACTGCTGCGTGGATGGTATGAGGGAAACATCTCCTTCATACAGCTGTGAGAGACGCAGCGAGTACATTGTCGACGGCCCCGCCTGTGTGGAGGCTTTTCTGGACTGCTGCAGAGAGATGACCACACAGCGAGCTGACCACCAGGAGGACAGTCTCAAACTGGCTCACAGTGAGAGACGACTTCTCAGCAGGAGGTCATTGTCTGACGTGGATTTTGTTAACCCTTCAGGAGAGGAGGACGACGACAGTTACGTGGACAATATTGACATCTTTACTCGCAGCAGCTTCCCTGAAAGTTGGCTGTGGACTGATGTCGACCTGCCCGCCTGTCCTGCTGGAGGACCGTGGTGAGTTCGCTGCAGCTAATCGATGCACATCCAGAGTTTTCACTTCCAAAGTCGCACGCTTAAATCTGCAGTGCTTCATGTTCTCTGTGTCACAGCAAACTTACTTCAGTTGAGAAAAGTTTTCCCCTGCCAGACTCCTTCACGACCTGGCAGTTCACCGGGATCAGCCTGTCGCGGACTCACGGTGAACAATCCCAACTCACAATGCAGCGTGTTTCACCTTTGCCTCTCCTCCTTTTCACACCCTTCATGCTGTCCTCCTTCCACGCTCCTATAGGAATCTGTGTTGGAGAGCCGTTGGAGGTTATTGTCCAGAAAGAGTTCTTCATCGACCTCAGGCTGCCTTATTCCGCTGTCCGAGGAGAGCTGCTGGAGATCAAGGCCATCCTCCACAACTACTCTCCCGATGCTATCACTGTATGTTTCAGCTCGATTTTCTAAAACAAAAGCGTTACTATTATTTCATAAGGTATATTTATTTTTCCAGTGAGACTTTAAAAGAAATCAATTATTTTGCTGATTTTGGTACAAAACTGTCATCATTTCTGTCACAATTGCTTTTCAGTCACTAAAAAAATTTTTTTTTTTTTGCATATGTGATATATATGATATGTTACAAGTAACTTTACAGAGACACAAATCAAGTTAAAGGTAAACACATGCACCTCAACACTCTCAATATACTGAAGACATAATTATTTAAAGCATCTTAAAATACCAGTGATGGGACCTGAACCGGCTACATACAGTTTTAGTGTCCTCAGCCTTTTCCGTGCACAGGTCAGATCAGCGGCCTGATCCACTTGTGGGGATTTTCACACTCATGTTTGTCTTTGTGTTGCTTTCCAGGTGCGAGTGGATCTGATGGAGACGCAGCACGTGTGCAGTGCAGCGTTCAAACATGGGCCATATCGACAGGAGGTCAACGTTGGACCCCAAACCACACTATCGGTGCCGTTCATCATTGTCCCCATGAGGGAGGGAGAGGTCCAGATTGAGGTCAAAGCAGCTGTCAAGGACTCCTCGCTCAGTGACGGTATCATGAAGTGGCTACGGGTGGTGGTGAGAGACACCGACACAAGTTCTTTCTCATCTCCACAGAGTCCTCCACAGAACTCAGGACATTTATTCTTTCAGAAAGTTATTTTTGAAAGTTGGGAAGTTGATCTCATGCTTTCTTTAACAACAACGAAGAAGCTACAGCTGCAAAGAGCAATTTGCAAGTTATTATTTCGAGGGAAAGAAAGATGTGTTTTTACAAGGATGTTCACAACAGCACAGCTCTGTGTGCAGCAGCTCATTTGTTAAAATTCACACAACACCTTGAGGTTATCCATTACGGGGCAGGTTGGCCTTGATTTGACCCATAACATCCATGGTGCTCTTTAATGTCCTTGTTGTTTTTCTAGCCTGGAGGTGTACTTGTTAGGAGTTCTAAGATCATCACTCTGGACCCTGAAGGTGTGGTTGAGTTAATTAAATTCACTGAAACCATTTATTTTCACTTGTCATTTTCCCTATCCAACCACTACTTTTCCATTCAGGTGGAATACAAGAAGAAATTCTCAACAGTCAAATTCCCAGAAAGGATATGATTCCACACTCAATTGAGAGCACACACATCTTTATCACAGGTAAGACAAATCAATATTATATATATAATATTTATAATATATATTCCAATTGACCTTTCACCAAAGCCCCCACCCTTATTTTCTGTAGTACACCGGTGCGTGTCAGTGACTGTTTTTTGAGCGACACCAGCGCCATATCCGTAGTCGGCTCCTCTGACTGTAGCGCTATATTTTGAAGCGCTTTCTGCAGTAAACTTAGTGTGATGATGAAAAGAAGATGATAGAGTTAGATAGATGAATACTTTAGTAATGCCCCATAGGAGAAATTCAGGTGTGACACATTAGTGACACATTTTATACACATAAAAGACTCATACAGACAAACATATAAAAGGGACAGATTAAAAGTCACCAGCAATGGTAGTAAAATGCACATGTTCAGAGTTGTTATGCAGTCTTATAGCAGAGGGAACAAGTGATTTTCTAAAACGCTCCATCCTGCTGCTCATACAAAGAAACCTTTTACTGCGCTGACTTTCCTGAGCGGATAGTGTCGCATGCAGTGGGTGTTTTGTGTTTCCTAGGATGCTCTGCTTTACAGCCCTCATTCTCCTTTTGAGCATCACTCCCACTGAGTCCACCTTCCTCCCCAACACAGACACAACCTTCTTAATCAGCTTATCCAGCCGGTAACTGTCCCTCTGGGTCATATTGCACCCCCAACAAACAACCCCAAAGAACAACGCACTAGCCACCACAGACTGATAACAGATGTAAAGCATCTCACTGCACAGGTCAAAGATCTTAGCCTACGCAGAACGCAAGGCCGAGTCTGTCCTTTCTTGTACACGGCGTCTGCCTGTACGGACCAGTCCAGTTTACCGTCCAAATGGACTCCCGGGTACCTGTAACTGCGCACCACTTCAATCTCAAAGGGTGCTCATGGACTTCTGAGGGATTTGTTGCGCTTTAAAAAATGGTTCAGTTTGCAAGACAAAATGAAAACTTGGTCAAGAGGAGTTTAACTACCAGTGAAGTACGTCGACTTTGAGCAACCGCCGCCACAGTAAACACCCAGGTGCAGCCGACATACCACAGTCGAGGGAGTACCATTTTCGATTGTTAGAGTCGCTGCAGTTGCGTGGATGGAAGTACGTGGAATAAGCTGGATAAAGCGATCACTAAATGGTTGGAAACTGACTGCAGACTAGTCAACATGGTCGAAGGCTCCAGTCTGAATGATGTTATCAGGTTGACATGTTCTGATCTCATGGGGATTGTGACGACTTGAAAGACCAACCTTGTCACCTGAAAGGAAAGTTTAGGGTCCAGTATTTATCTGACGCGCTGCCGACTCATCCAGGAAGCACACCAATACTCGGGATGCAGTTTGGTGGTTTGATTACGCTCACACTCGATGGGTTCTGGTACAATGTTGCAACTCAACATAAAACATGCAGACTGAAGCAGTGTGGCGCTTAGGGTAGCTGCACAAAGGAAGCGACATGCGCTAACTAATGCGTTACATACGAACATACGCTAACAAAACAACATGCGGTGAACAACCCGCTCTCCTCTCTCCAGCTGACTGCAGGCAAACACGTCCTTTTTGTAGCTACCTGTCAATAACTGCATGCATCACGTGACTCAAGCCCCCGTGCGTTGCCATAGTAACCCCAAACATCAGATGACACATTCATTCACTATATTATGGCTCCTACAGGGATGTTAGCATTTCGTATTTTATATCTGCGTTGCCAACCCGAATTTCATGCGCCCCGGGACGGCCCATAGCTGGCCATGCTTCCCCACTGCTCGTGCATTGCGTAATTAATCTTTTGACAGCCTTCATATGTAAATATATATTTTTGATGTTTGTCATGGTTAAGATCTATGCCTGGGCCAGGTATGGCACTAGCTGTATAGTGACTCCACAGGAAAGGTCATCTCGGATGTAAATAGTTCTTTACTCCATTATCAATAGCCTCTACCAACACGTTACCTTACGCAAAGCATTCTGGGAACTAAGCATCAGGGGGAATAGTAGTCCTACTGCTACACCTCCTCCTTTTAGCTCAAGACATACTTTTTCTTCTCTCCATTATGGCTAGGTGAGAGACTCAGGAGCAGGCAGCAAAGAGGAGATGGAAGTGGTATTGATTGGCAGATTTATTTTGATCCAAGATGAGTGGAGCGAGAACAGTGTTCCTTGGATCCTTTGAGAGCTCGTCGATAGCCTCGAGGAGTGAGAGAGGCTGAGATCAGATCAGTATCCTTGAGGAAGCAGTCCGGGGTTGGCGTCATGAGTGGGTCGGAGAACTCAGAGCAGAGAACTCAGTTAGCTGGTGCACAGGAGCCGGTAACAGTCCCTGTAGGCCGAAGATGATTCCTGTTTCTCCGAAGAAGAACTCTTTCAGTCTCCACCACATATGATCTTGGAGCATTTGCAGGCTCGATGACTGACCCTACAGATCTGTCTGTGGTAATCCAAACTTTCTGTTCAGATGTGAGTTCTGGGAGGGGTCTGTAGCGGTGTCTCCCATTGTCGTGTTTTGCCTGCTGACGCCTTCCTTCCTCATCCTTCTTGTGAAAAAACTGAAGATCTGACCATTTCGGATCCAGTTTGGATGTTATTTGGGGACGGGAGCTGCGTGGGTTTCTCCCTAGAGAGAACTCGTGCTCCAGTGGAGTGGCTCTGTATGCAAGCAGCGCTCAGCTGTGGCCCTTGTCTTTTTTCCACAAATCTTTAATGGTATGAACCGCACGTTCAGCTTCCTCGTTGGCTTGTGGGTAACATGGGCTGTTCATGGTGTGAGTGAACTGACTGTGCTTGGCAAACTGAACAGTTGTTTTGAAAACTGCTGATCATTACCTGGTACAACAGTCTCCACAGATCTATGTCTGGGAAAGGCCTCTTTGATCGCTCTTGGCATGGTGATTCACCGGTGCCTCCACTCCCCCCGGTGTTTGTGTTCTGAAAACAGCACTTGCAACTTTCAGAGGAGCGGACCCGAGTACCTCTCTCGAGAACAAACCTGCTTTACGGCACTCATATGAGAGTACAAGTATAAAAGCGCGTAAAATAAACATGAAACCCTCGCTAGCGTTAAGGCCCCTACATACTCCACAAGAACAAGAACAAAGTTCGGCAGGATGACGTCATCAAGCTGCCGAAGAAAGTTCGGCTGCCTGGTGACATTTCATACTCCAGCAGAAGCAAGAACTCAAAGGCCACGCCCCTCTGAGGCCACGCCCCCCTCAGTGCTGGCTCTGCTTCTCCAGCAACTTTTTCCAGCAACTCTCCATGGCTGGATAGTGTAACAGTGGCGTTTTTATGGAAGAATTGGTGAAGGATTACTTATTGAAGCTTGCCTTCCATGAGCAGATGAAGAAAAGAGGACTCCAGACTCCTGGTTCAACAGAATTCACCACTTCACCGTCCTCATTCAGGTATTGTTGATCAATTACTCCCTTGTTTGTACATAAAATAAATAGAAATAAGCCCATTTTGTTCTGCAAAAGCTGTAAAAGTTTATTTATTTATTTTTGGCTGCAGGCAAGGCAGGTTGTTGGATGGTAAACAGATCAGAGAGCTGCAGATTTGATCGTGAGAGCTTCATCAGTTTCTCTGTTGTTCTTTCATCATTAAATATTTCAATTTTCATCTATTTTGCCAGTAATAATTTTGCCCCCCCCCAAAAAAAAAAAAAAAAAAAAAAACTTAATAGAAGTAATAAGTGTCTAAACTGTTTTTCAGAGTCTGTTGAGGAGCCACACTTGTTACAATAGCGGACACATACGCGCTGCTCCACCAATATTAATTTATACTCATATATATATATATATATATATATATATATATATATATATATATATATATATATATATATATACACATATATACACACACACATACACATATATATACATATATATATATATATATATATATATATATATATATATATATATATATATATATATGAATTTTTGTATCATTTTATTTTTACATCATCATAATCAGCAATATTAAAATAAAAAAAGGCTTGAAATATTTCAGTTGATTTGTAATGAATCCAGAATGTATGACATTTTTGTTTTTTTAATTGCATTTCAGAAAATAAAGAACTTTATCACAATATTCTAATTTTCTGAGACAGTCCTGTATATATATATATATATATATATATATATATATATATATATATATATATATATATATATATATATATATATATATATATATATATATATATATTTACATCATGTCATTTATACATCATTATAAAAATAATTCTGACTATATTTCAATTTCTACAAGATTTTTTGCTCCTGCTTTGACCATCAAATCATCAGGTATTAAGACAACTTGTGTTTTATTGATCCTCTAGATCCAGTGGCACGCTGAAGAAAAGGCTCTTTAACAGACAAGGCATTGAAAATGATTTTTTTCATGATCTGTACAGATGCAGCTGCTGCACCACCCATGAGATACATCCACCAACTCCACCTGCACTGCTGCTCCTGTGGCAGTGTACAAGGTGTAGGAATCAGAGGGTGGAGGAACCAGCAACCTCCAGGACCAGAGAGAAACTGTCGGGACTCTGATCATCTCAAGAAATGACTTTCTGGAGTTTTCCAGACTCCTCCAGGACGGGAGCCTGGCAGGAGGGAATTATAGGGGCTGTTATTAATTCATTTTAAAATCAAGAATCCAACAAAAATATTTAAATAAATGTAACTAGTGTAAAATCAGGTGAAAAAGATGACGGTGTTTGTAAATATTGGGAAAATATGATATGATGAAAGAAGGGGCAGACATTACAAGTTTTTCTTCTTTCTGCTCCTTTTTCATTCATTCTTGTATTGTATTATTTTCTTTTATGTATATTTTTGTGTTATTTTTTTAATTACAATAAACACAAAAAAATACAGCAATCGATGTGAATAATTTCTGACATGTCTTTTAAAAATGTTTCATTCAGAAATATATCGGTTTTTTAAATTCTGGTTCAAATTTTTTTGGGAGAGATGTGAGGACTATGCAAGTTGTGTTTATTTTTTTTCCCGGAGAAATGTGTTTGTGGTTCTTAATTGGCAATATATAATAAAGCCATTATGGTTGAAGATTATCAGAGTCGTGAAATCCATCTTTTGGAAATGTGTTCACTTCAGTCATTAAATAAAATCAGTTTAAACATGATCTGAGTCCAGAATAATTTTCAATGTAGTTCTCCGTTGAACAGTGGTAACATTTTGTTAAACAGAAAGAGGTACAAGTAATGTAATCATATACCTGGACAGTTAAATCATTCTAAAGACGAAATCAGCTGACTTTATGAGGGATTGTTGAAAAACTTGGAGCTTTCTGCTCCGTTCAATACCGTCTCTTCATTCAGCTCCGCTGTGACAATAAGTGGGAGTGTCGAGGTGAAGCAGGAAAATCTGACCAATCAGAGAAGACTTCTCGTTCACCCAGCCGAACAAAGTTCTGACAGGAGGAGGGCGCGAGGCTGCCGAAATTTGTTCGGCAAGGAGGCGGTGCGAGAACAAAATGACGTCATTTTGTTCTCGCACCGCCTCCCTTGCCGAACTTTGTTCTTGTTCTTGTGGAGTATGAATAGGCCTTTAGCAACGCCTAGGTGCTCATGGATGGCAGAAGCAAAAAGACAGAAAAAAACCTTTGTGTGACGAGCATAAAAAAAATAAACGGGAGTGGGACGCTCTCTGCACGTGGGGGCGGGGGTGGGGGTAGCAGCCGGGACAGTGCTCACTCGTTCCGTCTCCTCTCTGCTTGACCTCAGTGGGCCTCTGAACCATGAATGTATCAGGGTGTGGCATGTCAATGTTGATCCATTTCAGCCAAAGTATTTATCATAGCCGCTCATTCGTATGCTGATACCGGTCAGATACGAAGGTTTCCTAAATCGTACTTGTGTTCTGTCATGCGGTGAGATTGGCAGTCTGATCTCCTCTCATGTCTGTGCAACATTGATAAAAGGTGGCTAATGTGTTTGTGCAGGAAGAGAAGATGTTTCAGCTCTTGTGGAGAGCGTCGTCAGTGGGAAGCAAATGGGCGCACTGATCTACCAGCCCTCGGGCCCTGGAGAGCCAAACATGATCCACATGACTTATCCTGTCAGTGCAACCATATATCTGGACAGAACTAACCAGTGGGAAGCTGTCGGCTTTCACAAACGTGATGAAGCCCTCAAATACATCAAAACTGGTAACTCAGTCTAGCACACATACATTATAAATCACGCAGCATGCAAATGACTGTAACTATGCCGCCGTAGAAGTAAAACTACACACATTTGATAAGAGATATTGAAAAAGCTGCATTTCTTTTTGTCCAGGCTACTATCGGGAGTTGACTTACCGTAAAAAGGATGGGTCTTTTGTCTCCTGGGCGAATCGTCCGAGCAGCTCCTGGTGAGAATTATATCCAGAATAGTGATCACACCACGTTTACCCTCCCCCTTTGAAAATGTCTGAACACACATATGAACAATAAAGTGCAATAACAATTTGGTGCATGAACAAAAAAAAAAAAAAAACGGGACCAGACTACCGATTTACCTTCCGGTTACCCTGTGGATTATTCTGGTTCCTATTCACTGGCCATTAAACTAAGCTTAGGTTTAAAAGTCAGTGATATAGTCATTGAGGTCCTGGATGCACAGGCTCAGGCGGCACGGCCAACTCACAGGATTGCCTCACTGAAGTCTCCACCTGTGCTCATGGAGGGTCCCAGACCTTATCGGTGTTGAGGGAATCCGAGACAGTCAGCTGATCAGACGGTGATGGTGACGCCACCCGTCGGAGGCAACTGGCATGCCAGCGTGAACCGTCGTTCAGGCGAAAAGTGACCGGTCTTAGATGTGATGTGACCTGCAGCAGTGCAGATTGGAGCGTGGTACATCACAGTTCTGATGTGTTTTATCCCCCTCCCTGCCATGAAAGCTGCAAAATCAGCTGTTATCCATGGTGTTGGTGTCAGGTACACCCCAGCAGGCAAACAGGGAGGAGAGGAAGCCGATGATCACCCATTTTATTTGGCATACATAAAGCAAGAACAGCGCCTTCAAAACTGACGGCATGACGTCATCTCGATGTGACTTAAACACACCACAGTGAGACTTCCATATCTCCATCTTTCATTCAAAACCTTGACCTGTGCACCTCCATTACACAAATATACTGAACACACGTAATTCCAAATTAAATAAAATAAGACATTCTCTCCTCTTTAAGGCTGACAGCCTATGTTGCTAAGGTGTTTACCATGGCCCATAGTCTGGTGGCGGTGCAGGAAGAAGTGATCTGTGATGCCATCAAGTATTTAATCCTCAACACGCAGCAGCCCGACGGCATGTTTAGAGAAGTTGGAACCGTGCTCCACGCAGAAATGACTGTGAGTGAAATTATTGTGAATCCTTTAAATTTTCCCTCTGAGATGAATAACAAAGCTAGAACAGATTCATCTTTTAAAGTCACATTGATGTGGGCATCGTAAATATGACTGGGATTCTGTCTGCGTAGGGAGACGTAAAGGGAAGTGATACAGAAGCCTCCATGACGGCCTTCAAACTGATCGCCATGCAGGAATCACGGCCGCTATGTGCTGCCACCGTCAACGTGAGGATGCCACCAGCATGCGCTCTCTTCTCTTATATTTTTATTTTATTAACTTACTTCATCTATTTCCATTAAACTTGTAAATTGCAGTTATTTATGCATTTTTAGATATGATGAAAACAGACACATAAAATCCCCCACCCCAAATATTTCATGATAAATCTCAGCTACGCTTCTCAGATGGACAAAACGAGAGAAAGAGGTCAAACCCGCAACCCTGTTGCCTGTTTCCCTACGCTTGTGTTTAATACCTCGTGTCTATACTGCTTTCTCCATCTTTCCAGAGTCTGTCAGGCAGTATAGACAAAGCAGTGAGTTACCTGGAGAGGCGCCTGGACAGCCTCACCAATCCTTACGCCGTCGCCATGACTTCCTACGCGCTGGCCAACGAAGGCAAACTCAACCGGGAGGTGCTCTACAGTTTTGTTTCCCCAGGTGTGTTCACAGTGGAATGTACCAAGCAGATATTCACACACAACCTGCAAACATTTCTTTGTCATAGTATTCTTTGTGTTCTCAATGATTTCTCAATGATGATTTCATGTCGGATAGAAATTCTTCAAGAATATCATTTAGTGAATGGATTAACACAGTAAGTGCTGCAGATGTATTAAATATAAGCAAATACAAAAGCATGAAACATCAGCGCACCACTTTAGACCTAAAATCATAGCTAAATTTGGTAAAACATTTTTAAAGACTGATGCATGAACAGTGTGTATCAGTCTGCTGGATGAGGCGTCTTTCATGTCGAGCACAGTGTTTACAGTGTTTTTGTCTTTCAGATTTGTCTCACTGGCCTGTACCTAAGGGACATCAATACACACTGGAGGCCACAGCGTACGCTCTCCTGGCTCTGGTCAAGACCCGGGTAAGCAAACCAATAGGCTGAGAAGGCAACGAACCTGAGCTCAGAGTTTGATGGTGAATGGTTTTTGGGGATATTGGAGTTTTTGTCACGCTCGAGGGTGAAGAGTACCGGGAGAAAGTCCCAGAGAGCCAGGCAGAGCCGCGGTTCAAAATGAATGCTGCACTTGTTCATTTGTCTTCTATACCAGTGGTTCCAAACCTGAGGAACCTGAATTTTACTCTTCTGTTCATGAAGGCTTTTGAAGATGCCAGGCCTGTAGTGAGATGGTTCACCCAGCAGCAGTTTGTGGGCGGAGGCTATGGATCAACCCAGGTACAACAAAACTTCCTCTACTCTTTGTCCTCAGTGGACTTTCTTTGTTTACTCATCGCCTTCGCCTCACATTTTCTTCCTCCTTGTTTTCTCTCCAGGCGACACTCATGGTGTACCAGGCTCTATCAGAGTACTGGATCAATGCTGAAAAACCAGAGTACCACCTGAACGTGGACATTTTTATGCCGGGCAAGCCGAAGCCTTACAAGTTCAACGTGAACAGAGAAAACCACCACCTCACAAGAACATTGAAGGTGGAAGGACACTCCTCCATTCACACTCAGAAAACATGCCTGTGATGCCGTCTAACCTTTCTTTGTGTGTGTGTGTGTGTGTGTGTGTGTGTGTGTGTGTGTGTGTGTGTGTGTGTGTGTGTGTGTGTGTGTGTGTGTGTGTACATCTAAAATTCTCAACAGAGTAATGGTATAAACCACAACATGACAGTGAGAGCCACAGGATCAGGAGCAGCTATAGTAAAAGTGAGATATCAGCTTTGTGTTTCCTCAATATAATTTCCAGCTTTTGTGAACGTTGTTAATATTTACATTATTCTTCCATCTGTTTCAGATGGTGTCCGTGTACTATGCTCTGCCTCAAGAAAAACAGAGTGACTGTCAGAGGTTCAACATGTCAGTGGAGCTCATCCCAGGTAACCTGCTGCTTTCCGTTTCTGCTATATGTTAACCTACCTGTGTTTATGATGTTTTCGGTTATCTGTTGCTTTCCTTTCTCAGAGAAAATGGATGTTGAGGAGAAGGTATTCCAGCTGAGAATAGAGGTCTTGTAAGTGAAGCTCACCTCTTGTCCTGCTTGTTTGAAATCAGTCTATTGATAAGTGAGCATGTTTGACTTTTTGTAGTTCCTCTCTTATTTTTCATTTTATACAGGCACAATGACAAAGAGCGCGATTCCACTTTGACAATCTTGGACATTGGATTATTGCCTGGCTTCACTGTGGATACAGACGACTTGAACCTGGTGAGAAATTTCAAAAACATCCACATTGAGTAAAGTTTAAAAGTTGGCGTATTGAATGCTGCACTGTGCAACACTGTTGGGATATCTGTCAGTATCTGCTTCCCCCCCAGATTGCCTGTGGAATGGTCAAAAGTTTATAGTGAAGCCAAACACTGCAGACCCTCCACTCTCTCAGCCAGTTTCTCCAATCAAACTCCAGATTGTACTTGCTAAGTTTTTATAATCTCAGACCAACTCTTGGACCCCATTTGTGATCACGTCCCCAAAGAGGTCCTCTGCAGGGCTGCCTCACACTGCTTTACGCTACGTGGATTCACTCTGCAGCTTACATTCAGAGCAATCATAATTTGTATAGGTTTGTGAGCGTTAAAGCGACACTAAGGAACTTTTCAACCTTAATAAAACATTTTAATATCTTTTGTGATGATACATCGACTTACAACGGGTTGAATGACCCCTCTGTCACGGGCTGAGGGCGTCAGTATTGCTTTCAATTGGACTAAGAAACTGTGAGGAGGGTGGTAGGAACCCAGCACACGGCATGCGTCAAATTATGATATAATATTGTTTAGCCACCATTAGATTCATTACCTCGTCGCTGTCCGTCCTTCACACAGCCATTGGAAACAAATGTAGGCGAGTTCAGTCTGACAGCATGCCACGGGAGCAGCATTTTACGACGTCACGCACTAGTCCTCATGGGAACTGTAGTATTCCTTTAGGCAAAACACTACCGCTTTTGTCCACTGGCGCCGCCAAAATCAACGGAAACTGAAAGTTCCTTAGTGTTACTTTAATGGATGTAGGACATATAATCTTATAGACGCAAGATAAAAACTGCAGAAATGTGTGTGTGCACACAGTTGTCTCAAGGACGAGCCTACACCATTGCAAAATATGAGATGAACACCGTGCTGTCAGAAAGAGGCTCGCTCATCATCTATCTTGACAAGGTGCGGCCATCTTTGTCACCGTCCTCATCTCCCCTCCTCACCACGGTGTTGCTTCAATAACATCCGGTTCCCCCGTCGCTCCACAGGTTTCTCACATACGACCGGAGGAAATCAGTTTTAGGGTCAGACAGACACTCAAAGTGGGCGTCTTACAGCCGGCGGCTGTGTCTGTCTATGAATACTATAATGGTGAGTCTCCGGGTCACGAGTCGCCATGGTTCAGTAGCGCAAAGCTATCCCTTATGAGCTTTCTTTCTTGAAGCAGAAACAAAATGCGTGAAGTTGTACCATCCAGACAGGAGAGCCGGACAGCCTCTGTGGTTCTGCAGAGGTGGTGAATGCACATGCGTCGCCAAAGGTGAATGAGATTCAGCAGTTTGGATGATGTGAGCTGAAGAGTAAAACATTGTCTGGTTGTCTTTTTTGACCTCAGAAGACCTGAACATTCACACGTCGTCTTCATGTTTTTGCTTCCAGGGAGCTGCAGTCTGCAGAAGAAGGGCAAAATCAGCAATGATGAGCGAAGCGCTAAGATTTGTGAGGCTACACTGACCAACAAAACAGAGTTTGGTAAAAAAACAAACAAAAAAAAATTGTTTCTCTCCAATTATGAAAGTGTCTCTCTATGTGGGAAAGAACATATCACAACAAATCAGTCTCTCACTTTTTACACAGCATACAAAGTACAACTGGAGGAGACAGTAGCTGATCTGTCCACAGACACTTACGCTATGAGGATACTGGACGTCATCAAAGAAGGTGAGTATCTTTAACTTTCAATACCTTTTTATTTACATTTTTAGTCTTTTAAAGGCCAAACAGTCTTTATACCTCCAGTTTTATCCACGGATCTATTTTACATGTGTAAGAGAGAGGATCTTAATAAATCTCCTGTTAGTAATCCTAAAATCTCTCCACGAGTCACTTCTTGCAGCTCATCACACGAGCCTTTGTTAAGTTAGTCAAGCAAAAAGCCGTTGACTTATGGTGACATAACTGCAGTTCCTCAAACGATTGACTGTAGTGCCAACAGGAAGGCATTACGTGTCTCTAAAATGGAATTAAAAGAAGTGGTCTGTGCTGTCATCATGGCAGGAAACACTGATGTTGGTCCTATGGGTAAACTGCGCTCGTTCCTCAGCCATCAGCACTGCAGAGGGGCTGTAGGTCTTCAAAAGGGTAAAACGTATCTCATCATGGGCTCGTCCCAAGACATCCGCAGAGATGACCAAGAACAGACGTACGTGCAGTCAGACTTTTCTGCTCTATATATAATCTATTCTCACATCAGTTCATCATGAGCTCCTGTGTTTCTGGCTCGTTGTTTTCCACTCTTCAGGTTTTGGTACATGCTTGATGAGAAGACCTGGGTTGAGTACTGGCCCACAACAGAAGAGTGTCAGACAGATGAACACCGACCGTCCTGTTCGGGCTTGGAACACATGGTGGATCAGTTTCAAGTCTTTTCATGTCGACAATGACGAAGTCCAAGGAACTGTAATCTTTATTTTTCATCCATCTAATGTGTTTTCTATGCAACATTGCATGGGAGAATAAAGTATGTTGTCCTTAAAATTTGGTGTTTTTCATTTCAATTCTCTTTGCCAGTCCTTGTAAACTTCATAATTTGGCCGGCCGGCCCTCATTGAGGTTCTGGAGGTCCAATCTGACCTTGTGTCAACTTCCAAAAAATTCTTGGTGTTTTTGTAATTCTCTTCCCCTTTTCAAGAACATTTGTTTATATCCTCATTTAATATTTTTCTTTTCAATATTTTTCCATTGTTTTGTGAATCTTGATTAAATGTTCCTTTATTTTAGATTTTTTTTAAAAATTATATTGTTATATTTGTATTTGTGAAGGACTGAAAAGTCACCTCAACTAAGGATGTGGCTGTCTTATAGATTAATTTATATAAAATACGAAAAATCCCCCCCAAAATGCACAGGATCAGCACCTGTGCCTCAATTGGGCCATCGTTACTGGCTGGGCTAAACCAAAACCCGAGGGGTGTTTGAAACGAAGAATATTACATTCACGAAGGACATAACTAGATGTAGATAAAATAAATAAGAACAGTTCATAAATATATACAACGCCTTTTTTTTGTATAACCTTTTAATAGTTCCCCAAAAGTATGTATAGAACCACATACATAAACAGCACACCCCTACAGGGTCCGAACAATGGACTGCGCCGTCTGAGGTCAGACAGGTGAAACAGCGGTGGGCGCGCACCTTTCTGAAGGAGCAGACAGGAGGAAGAAGGGCGGGGCCAAGGTGAGTTTTTGGAGTGTTACGGGAAGTTCAGACAATATTCCAGGAGGGGAGTCGTGGAAACATCGCCAGCAGTAGGGCCGTTTGAACATTTATTCAAAGAACACGTCTATCTGTTGCTCCGTTGTTGGAACTCTACAATAAATTCAAAATTGCAATATTCTTAGGAAGAATCATTAAAACGAATATCCTCAGTTACATTTTTGCTTGTGTACACATTTTTTAACAGTGTAAATCTTAACTAAAATTCATGGCTGTGTTCGAAACCGCATACTTACGTACTACTCATACTAACTTATTGAGTATGCAGTGTGTTTACACTGGCAGTATGCGATTTTGAGTATGCGAGAAGTTCCCGGATGCATACTGCATTCGCCAGAAATGTTAAGTATACATCGTGTGTTCACCATAGATATCATATAAAAACTAGATGCCTTAAGGCGGAGTCAGCAACGTCGTTCACTGGCGGCCATCTTTGTACAGTGGACCACTCTGGGGCGCTCTGTGTAATCTAAGGGAAGGTGAGTGATTTACACTAATTAAAATACTCAACTCACTGAATTCTTCATGGATTTACAGACAGTTTGATTTATTACTAACATTATGTTGCTATGATGCAGACTAAATTTTAATATCACAACTTTTCTTTTTGCATGCAGTTAAATGCCTACATGTCTGACGTTTATAACAAACCAAGTCGTTTGAAAGTCGATTGAAAATTGAGCAATCTATAGCTATTTCAAAGTTGACGCTCAATTGACATTAATGTGATGAGTGAGTGAGCGGCCCTGTACCAAGATGGCCGCCATGTGACGACGTTAGTCCCCATTGGGTTACAGCGCGCATGAGCCATCTAGTGTTTCTATATATATCTATGGTGTTCACTACTCATACTGAAATTGCCCAAGATGCAACGCGACGGACATTTGAATAAACTTTATTCAGTTCACAATGACTGTTTCTTCATGATGTACATTTAGCAAGCTGAGTATTGTTCTAGATTTAATCTTCCCTCCATTGTTTGTGCTCGTAGGTATGTCATATTACGAGATTTGTGATTGGATTGACAATGATTAAAAATAGTAAAAAAAAAGAAAAACAAAAAAACGAAAAAATAACCCTGACATCTGAGAACAAGTCCATGCTGAAAGCGACCATGATGTACCGAAGACGGCGAGCCGATCTTTGTTGAAGAGCCGAAAAAACTCTCCGTCGGTAAAGCATCATAATTGGCATAATAAGTGGTCCGTTAACGGGACACCGGTCCAAACGGCGATGTTAAGCGAGATATATTGCTGAAAGATTGCCTTCTTGTTTTCAAAGTAAAAGCACAGATTTATCACTGAGGTTTTTTTGCATGAGAAAGTGAAAGGGGGGGTTTATTTTGGTGAAAATAACCGGAAGTGCGTTGCTCACTGCGGCTGGCTTGAATTTCTCCGAATTCGTCCGAACAAAATCATAAACGGCTGGTATTCTGACAAATAAACGACATACTCGGGCTCTAAACGACCACTTTGTCGCCTAATTTAAAAAAAAATCCCGATGAAGTTATACATTTGACGAGTTTAGAGCTAAAGTGAAATCAGCTTGAGCAGATCGATTTCTGCTAATGGAAGAAGTGCAATGCATTGTGGGTTATTATGTAGTATGCTGTAGTGTAAACGCTTCGCATACTGTTTGATGGACTGAGTAAGCAGGATGCAGGATGGATAGTATGAGTATGTAAGGATGTAGTAGACAGTATGCGGTTTCGAACACAGCCTATGTATCAACAAAGCTTCATATGATGTCCCACGTTGATGACATCATCATCAGCGCGACAGTGCACAGCGATGTAAACAATGGAGAAGCGCACAGTCCCGTTGACGAATCTCCTCTTCCCCTCAGATCAAGAGAAGCTCTCTGATCTCGCTATCTTGCCAATGCTGGGTCCATCTTGATGAAGGATATCTCACGCTGTGTCCAAAAACAACAAGCGTGCAAACGAAGGCACGCTATGTCGACGTCATCACGTAAATTACCTCGTCGACCCAGGTCTGCCTTTCCCACTGAAGCGAGCTGATTGAAACCCGGGTCACTTGCAGGGTCAATCGTCCCGGATCGAAATGCCATTTAAATCCTTTGCCACTGCCAAAAAGAGCCGATTATTAGCAGGTTTAAACTAAAATGGGGTCGTGCTATAATGGAGGACGAGCCAAAGTACCGGTGACCTGAACTGCCTCTGCTTGCATGCAGTGGCTCAGCCGCCCCGTTAGGGGGAGCTAGTGAGCTGGACAGAGTGTAAGCCTACAGCAGTGTGAGAAGAAGGCTGAGCAGCGTGGCTGGTGTTTGTTTTTCTAAGGTTCATTTCAAACACTGCATCGAAAATATCTGCCTGTAAGTACTCGAATATACTTAGTTGATGTTCAGGATAGAGGTGAAATTGATTCTTGTGAGTTTGTCCGTTTTTTTTGAAGTTTCAACGCAGATGCCAATTCCGTTAGCATGATAATGGCGTTTCCATTAATAGTTAGCATTGAGCTAGCGGCTTTGATTTTAAATACTATCTTGTTTCAGTTTCACAGTGCCTTCAGGAGAAAGTAATAAACACTCAGACCTGCTGAAATCTCATGCTTTCTTTCTGAAGAACTGTTACCTACATGATAAACTGAATCCAACATTCACAGAGGCCAAAATTATTAATGTTCATGAAGTTGAATTGAACTTGGATTTGATGGTTATAAAGTTAATTACATCATTATTGCAGTTATTCAACCTTTGAGGTACTTAATTGTTCCTTATTTTGAGAAAGAGAAACTATTTTTTATTTAATACTACAATAATTTATATTTTATCTTAAATCACGTGAAATGTTATCTCTGTTGTGAGTTTTTGAGTTTAGAATAATTGTACAAAAAAAAGTTATTAGGGACCGAGCCCCGGAGGGCAAGGTGGCCGCAGGCCACCTTGCCCGTAGGGCAAGGTCTCTATTGTATTTCGTTCGTTTATTGTCGTCGTTCTCCTATATTATTATTATTATACTAACGCCCAAAGAAACGCAAATTTGACCCCCTAAACATGCACGAAAACTCACCAAATTTGGCACGCACATCGTGAACGGCGAAAAATTTTATTAAATACAAAAATAAAAACTATCAGCTCTCTAGCGCCACCTATATCCCCAAAAACGTCTAAAACAGTTGCTGCGACCTGCAGGAATGTCGTAGAGAGATCAAACCAACACTCACGCGTTCATCTCATCATGATCTACATTTCACGCGCTGACACCCCTGACCTAAATCCAACAGGAAGTCCACTATTTCCCTTTCAAAGTAAAATTTTGATCAAAATCACTCCTCACGAAAAAATTATCTCCTCCGAGACCGTTTGTCGTACAGACATAAGAGTCACGCGGCATGAAAGAGGACAAATTTCTCTACAAAAGTTGTGAACAACTTTGTCAAAAGTCTAACGGTGTGCATTTTATTAGCGTTCAAAGTTGGAAGTCTGAAATCCTGCCTCTCTCCGGCCCTCATCCGTTATAATGGGGAAAAAAGGAAAAAAGTCGCCTTTTTTCAGCACCTCGAACAAGTGGCGACTACGGCTAAACCGTGACTCCTATCAACAAACCGAGCACACGTAAAGTTCCAGCAGGTTCTCCTGAACAAGATGATGTAACATAAGTGGGGAAATATGATGATATATGCATGTTGACACAGGTAAGAATTGGGGTGCGCTTTGCATTTTTTTTGCTCTCAGTTATAATGGAGCCAGATGGGGAAAAATCTTGCGCTTCTCACAAACTGAGGCCTCTACGGTCCAAACTAAAAGTCTGACTGCTCTGAAAGCCTCACCAACTGAAAGACAACAAATTTTCCTATCAAACGTGATATTTTTTGTTCAGTTATGCCAAACAGCAAAGGAACAAGGAGCAGTTGTTTCCCCAAAAAAGACTTTTATTTTCTCCTCTCTCCACTCTAACTCACATTACCATATATGGGCATGCATTGCAGTTACACAGCTGACAGCAGCTGTCAATCAAACTCTGCCACTGATTGCCTTCATTCAATGACTCTCAAAAGCAGATGGGAGAAGCTAACAAGTCCATGTAAGTGGATGGAACATGCTAACAACTCCATGTTAGTGGATGACTGATGCCACCAGCTCCATGTTAATGGATGGAACATGCTAAGAACTCCATGTTAGTGAATGGGAGATGCTAACTACTCCATGTTAGTGGATGGGAGATGCTAGCTACTCCATGTTAGTGGATGGGAGATGCTAACTACTCCATGTTAGTGGATGGGAGATGCTAACTACTCCATATTAGTGGATGGGACATGCTAACTACTCCATGTTAGTGGATGGGAGATGCTAACTACTCCATGTTAGTGGATGGGAGATGCTAACAGCTCCATGTTAGTGGATGGGAGATGCTAACAGCTCCATGTTAGTGGATGGGACATGCTAACAACTCCATCTTAGTGGATGACAGATGCTAACTACTCCATGTTAGTGGATGGGAGATGCGAACAACTCAATGTTAGTGGATGGGAGATGCTAACAGCTCCATGATAGTGGGTGGTAGATGCTAACAGCTACATGTTAGTGGATGGGAGATGCTAACTACTCCATGTTAGTGGATGGGACATGCTAACTACTCCATGTTAGTGGATGGGAGATGCTAACTACTCCATGTTAGTGGATGGGAGATGCTAACTACTCCATGTTAGTGGATGGGAGATGCTAACTACTCCATGTTAGTGGATGGGAGACGCTAACTACTCCATGTTAGTGGATGGGAGATGCTAACTACTCCATGTTAGTGGATGGGAGATGCTAACAACTCTGTGTTAATGGAAGACAGATTCTAAAAGCTTTATGTTAGTCGGTGGACGTCTCAGTCGCTGGCCAGCGTGGAGGCTCGGTCCCGACCAATGCCGCTTGCGGCTTTAATTTTATGAGTAACCTTATTGTTGTCAACATATTTTTATTTTCACAAAATGATATTTGAAAAATAGGGGTCATCTCATAATCAGAGTCGTACTATATTCAGGTCAATACGGTAGTTTATTACTTTATTTATTGTTACTTTTTGTGTTTATAACTGTTTATTACTTGATTATTGTTTATAAGACTGTATTATGTCTATTTTTCTCTCTTTCAACCAAACACACATACACACACATGTCATTGTAACCATATAAGGACATTAATGCCGATGAAAGGATTCTCTGGCTGGAATCTCCCGCCCAACACCGAAACCCCGAGCCATGCTTTACATCGGTCATCATGCTGAATTAGTCAAAACATTGTGTTTGTGTGTGCTCTGCTGTCCATCGTTTGGTTCCCTCAGAAAATGATCGTGCCCCAGACCGCAAACAAGATCCTTTCTTCTGACCAGGGAATTGGGAAAATTTAATGGATCGCAATTAAATGAAAATCTTTAATTGTCACTCTTACAGCTATTCACCACTCAGAATGACTGGAAGCTGAACTTCATGACCGTCGACCGGGAGCACAGCAGCACCAGATGATTCAGGCCGTCGACGCCATGAGTGAGATTTTAAGCACATCAGCAACGTGAGTATGAACAAAACGTATGTATTCAGCACTGTATTTAAAAGGTCAAAGTCGTGATATTCAACCACTTGAGTCTCATTAATGACATGCTTATAAAATGGATAGTCACTGTCCGTGTCCAAAATAATTTTCAAACTAAACTAGTTGAACTAAAATGATCTGAATTGATGAGTTTATTGTTAACAATCATAGGTTTGCATGCAGTGATATAATTCAGAGACCGTCCACTGTTTAATGCTGGAAAAAAGCTTTAAAAAGGTAAAATGTGGAGTATTGTGGTTTAGAAAGAAGATAAACAGTGAGACAATCATAAGTAACATTAATTTTTGTCAGAACAAGTAAACACAACAAACCACTTTCTTTGAATACTTTCAGATTAGGTTTGAAACAAGTTTAGCTTCACTGCTGCTGTGAGCTGAGGAAACACTTGAAGTGGTGTTACAAGTTAGTCAACAGATGAAAAAGGGTTCGTGACTCGCTACTCATACCTCAATTTAAAATAGATCAATATGTAACTTGTACAACAGCACAGAGAGGAGGAGGAGGAGAGGGGGAGTGGACCGGCAACACCGGCAACGGTACACCAGGAACAACGAACACTGTGAGTAAATTGTGGGAATCATATGCAACCAAGTAGTGCCACAATCAACAGCTGTGACACAGAATGGCTCTAGTTATTGGCTCGATTGATCCCTTTGATGAAAGTATAGAGCAAGGGTGAGTTTGGGGATACATGAAGTGATTCATAAAGGGACAGGCTTGTATGTGGACTGAAAAATGAAGCAGCTCAAAAGAAATGACTGACAGAAACTGACTTGACTCTCAAGAAAGCAATTTAAATAAGTGTGTCCATGGAAATAGCATCTGAAGAGGCCCAATAGCTGCAGGCACCAGGGAGACAGAGATGTTCACGGGCCACGCTTTGGCAGTGACGGGTCTGGCCATCCTTTATCTGCAGGCTAGTGCAAAGACATGGATTGCCGTTAAAAAAAAGAGACACATTCACACAGTCAGTGGTGGAAAAAGAGAGTAACAGTGATTCTTCAGAGCGAGACGTGTCTCCTTCAGTGAAAGCACGAAGAGAAATGACTGTGGGGGATAGTTCAAATTGCGTCTGTTCCCAAGTTATGTTGGAAAGAAATTCCATAAAAATGCAGATAGACACTGAAACGAGAGCATCATGAATGTCTGACAAATTCTCAGCCAAAAGTTGTTGATTTAAACTTAACAAAAATGTTACAATCAATGTTGTCTTGAAAGAAAGAACAGAACGAAGACGCAAGTATTAAATATTTGATAGGTTTAATATTGAGTGTTTGTAGCTGCAGACAAGAGGATTACATTCAACCTAAGACTTGCCTGAAAATATAAAGTGTTGAAACTTATTAGTTTCAGTTTTTCAACTTTATGCACATTGCATCCTCGGAGGTTCTCCTAGTGGGGGTGTGGTCTCCACAGCAGGCGTGTCAGTGGTTTCATCCATGGGCTCCTCACTGAGTTTCCTTTGCTCACGTGGAATTTTTCGCTGTGGATGAAAATGTTCTTTGGTGTGCTCTGCATATTCCAACCTTTCACTGAATCAAATCAAAATGTTGTCGGTATTTTTAAACATCTAAATGATCCTGCCCTGTCTGTTCATCAGTACATATGTCTATTGTTTGCACCGGCTCCAGCTGCACAGCTGAAATGCGGCTAGTATGTCTGTTTCATATAAGTCTATGGTTGTCCACCACCAATACCGAATTGTCATGCGATAATGTTCATTAAAGAAATGCATGGTTGAGTAACACAGCCTGCATTCAGGAAGGTAGCGGTAATTTAATTGCTGTATGTGCAAATGTGATTGCTTAATTCACTCGTGACTTAAAAAAAAAGTAATCTCTTCCATTGTCATTCTGTCTCCTCTCTTCAGCTGCAGTTCTGTTAGGCCCAGACCCCATTGATGGCTTGGATGCAGCTTTGAGAAGCAGGAGAATGTTCTGTTTCGAACAACCCTTCAAACCCAGGATGTGTCATCAGTCAGATCGACACCTGCGTCAGTCTCTGAGACTTTCTGAAACTGGAATGGAACCTGACGTGGATCTCCTCTCCAGTCAGAAGCAAGCCCACAGCTCACACTGATCTGGTAAGCCTGCTGGTTTCAAGAACTATGAACATGAAAACATGTCAGTACAGTAATGTTCCTTTTATTGGCAACATATTTCTTGAACTAGATGAGACTGCAGCATGTCATCTGCTGATGGGCTGCTTGTGTTTTTTTTTATTTGGCGTTCCTGAAGGGCCTGCATGATGCCAGGACCACCCTGAACTGAGGAGGAGAGATGAAGGCTGCCCACTCCCACCCTGGAGCCAGGATCCTCTTCCTCACAGCACAACAACCTCATCTAACAGTCGGGTAAACACACATTCTCATCACCTTGTATACCTGTTTATTACAATTATTTTGAAAGCAAAACCATGCAACTTTTGCTCTCGCGCTCCCCCTACTGGTCCCCTGTGAAAGCTCACTGTCATAAACGTTCTCTGCGTCAAAATCGCCCCGAGCAAGTGGCGAGTGTGGCTAAACTTTGTCTCCCATCAACAAACCGAGCACATGTGGAGCGTCGCAAGGTCCTTCCGAAAAAGATGATGTGACATATGTAGGGATAATTTGATGATGTATGTCCGTTTTCGCGACAGAGAAAAGGCGTGTCCCCGATATTTTCTGTCAGTTTTAATCAAGCTGGATTCAAGAAAATCTCAATTTTATCACAGACGGACGACTTTTGCATCAAGACTTCTTCAAAAACCACACAGACTGAAAGAGAACCGATTTTCCAATCAACAGCGATAGGTTAGTCCTGGATATGAACCGGGTGGCCGGACGGATGGATCCTCCAAAGACTGGCGCCCCATCTCTGCTCGGATCGATGACAAGGTCTGCCTCATCTCTCATCAGTGCGTTTGCAGAAACGCCCCCACCTGCCTGCAGGAAGTGTGACACATCCATTATTTTTCATCCAGTTTGTATCGTTGAAGAAATGTCGTGCGTCGATAACCGAGAGGTGAAAATGAAAAAGATTATTATTTACTGTGAGTGTAAATGAGGAAAGGCGTGAGGCGCAGTTCTTTAGGTTGATTCAGCAACCAAGATGGGTGTCGGTCAGAACACAGGAGGATGAGGAGGTTTGGCTCTTCAGGAGTGTATTTATTAGTTGATGCCCATGATCACAAATCAGTTTCTGGAAATAACAATAATAAAGAAATCAGCTTCAGTCTCTATTTCTCATACATTAACATAAATCATTCACATCAATCATGTGATATACACCAACACAAAAAAATACATAATTGAATGAAGAACAACAAACATAGGGGCAAATAAACGCCACCCGCCCGGACTGTGCAGGTGTAGGGACAAACGCTCCCACAACACGGAAGCTAGACTAACTCCACCCGCCACTCGCAGTGTGGGTGAACAAACCAAGCGCTTCCATCGGCGAGAACTCCGACACTCGATTTATCAATTAAGGGAATAAAAACGGATTAAACTACCGGATGACACACAGGCACGACTTGGTCGCAGCCGAAATGCTTGCTGTAACGAGGGAGACCAGCGCGGCGCAGAAGGAACAGGGATCACAGCTGATCGGGACAAACGCACACGTCTGTGAGGTGGAGGTACCACAGACTCGTAGGCAAAGGATTTAGGTAACTCAAAGAGGGGGATCTGCTAATCCACTCGCTCCTCGGGACATTAACACGCCACAGCTGACGACCCGTCGTCATTTCCGGCCGCCAGGAACCAACCCGGACACTCCCTAAACCCAGCCTTTTATACAGCCGCCCCCAAATGTGCATAGAACATTTGCATGCCATAAGAGGCTCAATCAGCCTTACAGAGTCCAGACGTTGAAGGAAGGTCTTCTACCGATTGGAGGACTGGCAACCTCGCCAGTCGGCCTACGGGCTGTGTGAAGAGGTGTCCGTTGATGTCAATGTCCGCAGGTCTGAAGTGACCGTCGTTGCTCTGCAGACTCCAGCCCAGTCCAGTCGGCCATGGGCTGGAGGTAGTGGGGCTCCATCCACATAATGACGGTGTCGTCCTGTAAACCCAGAGGACCAGGATTGGTCCGCCAGGACTTGGGAGCGTCGCCAGTGGCGACGGCTGAGTTGCTCCGTCTTGGGGTGCACCACCGGGGGGAGCGAGCCATCAGGCCGCCCCATGAGGAAGCTGTCGGGTGTCACCGGATCCATACTGGCTATGTCTGCAGGATTAGGGGCTGAAACCACGTGGCGCCCAGTACAGCTTCCAGTCAGCTTCTGCTCACCGGCTTGGTAGGTTGTCGCCCGCCCAGGGTCTGTCAGGAACCGCAGCTCCGTTCTCCGCAGACAGGCCATGACGGACTTCTTCGGTGCCTGCAATGGGGGCGTGGTATACTTTCTCACCCTGTTGACCTCAACACAGGTTGTCTTGACATCCAGCCGGGCGACCGTCTGTTTGTTCTGTTTGGACCGGGTCACCTCTCTTTCAGGTCGACCAGGGACAGCGTCCATCTGGCCAAGCCTCTTGACATGGCGGTTCAGTCCGTCCATCTGTGGGGGAACAGAGGTGGAAAGACACTGCACAGAGTTAGCTGGCCGCCCCATGGAACCGATTGGACCTTGGAGGGTCCACCCCAACCGAGTGTGGACTGCTGCCGGTCCGCCAGGTGATCCAAGTCGGACCGGTCCTATAGGTGTTATAAGGTGTGATTGATCGGAGCCAAGGAGCAGCGATGGCCTGACATCCTTCAGGGCCGATATAGGAAGACCACGGAGGTGTCTGTGCTTTTTCTGCAGTTGCTCGATAGGGTAAGTATGCTGGGCTAGGCTGAGGCGACCGGCTATGAAGGCTCCGTCGACCTTGTAGCTGATCTTGGGGTTAGTAGCTGGGGAAACCCGGAAGGATATCCTTTGTCCATGTAGCACCTGGATGTCCTGCTGGACTGTCCGTAGGGGGAGGTTCTCTGGAGTGCCCTTTATGCCCAGGGATTTGGCTGCGGCTGGTAACAGCATGGACCTCTCCGAACCATCATCCAGCAGGGCGAAGGTGCTAATGGTTCTTCCCTTGTGATGGAGAAGTACTGGAACCACCTTTAGCATGACCCGATTACTGGTTTCAGGCCTGTTGAGGAGGAGGGAGCCGGAGGCGGAGTCAGTAAGGCAACTCTCTTCTTTAGGTGCAGCCTCTCTATTATTCCTCTCAGGCCTGAAATTTATCTCATGGAGGGCAAGGAGGTGTTTCCCTTGGCAGATGTGACGAGGCTTCTTCAAGGTGCACCGAGCTGCTTGATGGTTGCGCGCGCAGCGCCAGCACCGCTTGTTGACTGTGATCCACTGCTTGAGCTGCTCTTGGGTGAGTTTGGCAACCTCACCGCACTGACTCAGGTAATGGTCTTCACTCTGACAGTAGGGACAATAAGCCTTCCTCACATGTTTCTTCTCCCCAGGTTTTGGTGCATACACAGCCCCGGAAGGTTCGTTAAGGCTGTGCAGGACTGCCACTGGAGGCTTGGTGCGAAGGTCCGGCCTGGGAAACTGTCTCTCCCTGCTGGTTGCTGTACTGACTTGGCTGTCGAAGCTCAGGCACCAGGACTCGCAGCTGAGCCACTCGGAAAGGTCGTGAAGGGTGTGAACGGTTCCAGGCTGCTTGAACTGATGGCGGCGGAAGTCAGCTCTCTGGTCTGCTGGGAGCCAGGAGGCGAGCTACACGGGAGCCGGAGTTGAGCTCAGCCTCTCCCGCGGGGCCTAGTGTCTTGAGTAAGCCCACCAACGACTGAACCTGAAGTGAAAACCGCTGGTGAACCTGAAGTGAAAACCGTCAGAAGCATTTCATAGGATTAAACTGACATTTTTATTTCTGTAGGATCATCCATGTTGCAGGAATGAGTTCGTAAAAATGCGTAAACTTTTGGTTTTCAGCTAGAAAATCTCTTTCCAGAATGCATTGGAGCGGATGCGAGGAAATTCTGCCGTCTCCTCAAACAAACGCGTCTGGCGAGAGAAACATTTGAGATACAGAAAAAATAAAAGCATTGCCAGTATCACAAGGACTCTAGCTACGTTTTGATGTATAATATGTTCAGATTGAGCCAGAAATGTGGCCGTGGGGACCAGAAAACTGTACTGCATTAATACTGCATGTAATGTCTAACCTGGTTTCCATAGTAACAGTGTGTCCAAGTTACCCCGGGGGAATTTGATGACATCGTCGCCTGAGTTGCCTGGCAACTTTGAATCAAACCTGTGATGTCATCACCAGCATTGACAGCCAGCATCTTCAGCCTGCAGTTCACCACTCTGAACTATTCAGACGCCCGGATCAGTCGAAGCTTTGCGCTTTGGAGAAGAATCACCCACCCACCAAGTTATCCATCACTGAGTTAGCTTGTGTTTGCTAGATCTCTTCAGATTTCATTTTGACAGAGGATATTTGAGTATGTTTGACCAGACGAGGAAACCTCAAGAGCATTGTTCACCGACAAATGTAAGAACACGTGTTTTTTAAGTGAGAGTTTCCACTAAAACTGGAAATAGTATTTGTCATTGATGTGTTACTGGACATTTATGAAAATAATGACCTTCTGAACATTGCATTTACAGATGTCAGGTTACAGGAAGACAAAGCCAATTCTGGACCAGTTTGCGCCCATCAACCCATCAGCTTCTCTGTATGTGGGAGACCTGCTTCCCACCACCACAGAGGTGATGCTTTATGAGAAGTTCAGCCAGGTGGGGCAGGTCATCTCTGTCAGGGTTTGCAGACACCGGATCACCCGCCGCTCTCTCGGCTATGGCTTCGTCAACTACACGAAACGTGAAGATGGTGAGTTTTGTCTAAACAACCTCTAAAGGAGGCGCTGTGCCTCCAGTCGATCTTAATGTTCTTCAATTCATGTCTGATGCTGCATTTTGAGGGGCGAACCTGTGAATACGCTTATGTTTTTTTTCTTTTCTTGTGGTCTTTGTGTAGCTGAGCGAGCGCTGGACGACCTGGCCTTCACTGTCGTCAACGGCCGGCCTGTGCGGATCATGTGGTGTCGACGAGACCCCTCCCAGAGAACCAACGCAGCGGGGAACATCCTGATTAAGAACCTGGACAAATCCATCGACAGCCTGTCCTTGCTGGACACGTTTTCAGCCTTCGGGACTGTGCTGTCCTGTAAAGTGAGTATGGGGTCATAACAGTGTTAAAACTTTTTAGGAAAATTCATGATGCTTGTGAATGTGTTTGACTCATAACTCTTCCTCTTTCCAGGTGGTTTGTGACGACAACAACGTCTCAAAGGGGTACGGCTATGTGCACTTTGAGACCGTGGAGGCGGCTGAGCGCGCCACTCAGAGGCTGAACGGCATGCTGCTCAATGACCAGATCGTGTAAGTGTGATTTCCGTTCTTTAAACTTTTCGAACCTGCTTACTACAAGTTCCGAAGTCAGGTTTTGACACATTTGACTTAATGTTTCATGATGTTTTCTTCAACAGAACTATTGAGCCGTTCCGATCGTTTAAAGACAGGGAGGCGGAGCTCGCCACAAGTGCAGAGGAGTTCACCAACGTTTATATAAAGAACTTCGGAGAGGACATGGACGACAACAGGCTGACGGAGCTGTTCAGCAAATACGGTAAGAGAGTCAGATTTAATTTCCACTCAGCATTCACAGCTGAGGATGTGAACCGATGTTGACCAGCTGCTTTTTTTTTTTGGACAGGACCCACATCCAGCGTTCGTGTGATGACAGACGACAATGGAAATTCGAAAGGATTTGGATTCGCCCGCTTTGAGAGCCACGAGAACGCCAAGAAGGTAAGAACCACTTCTGAGGAAGACTGATGGGTAGATCACATATTCTCTGCATTTCTGCTTGCTTCAAATCACGATACCCATGTTTATTTCCTCTCAGGCGGTGGACGACTTGAACGGTAAAGTGTTGAACGGCCGGCGGTTGTACGTGTCTCGTGCCCAGAGAAAGGCAGAGCGGCAGACGGAGCTCACGCGCAGGTTTGAGCCTGAGAGTTTGGATCGCGGATCCAGGTATCAGGTCAGTAGGTCACTTAACTCCAGCGTCCAGTCACTTTTTGAGGAGCAGATCCGTCATGCTCAAAATGAAAGTGGCAAAGGACCTTTGAGCCCAGGCTGTACTGTTTAAAGACTGTTATTCGGGGTGGCACTAACTTCTCCTTTGTCCTTGAATAAACTAGGGGGTCAATCTGTACGTCCACAACCTGGACTCCGACATGGATGAGGAGCGTCTGCACCGAGCTTTCAGTCCCTTTGGAACCATCACAAGTGTCAAGGTGAGCAGTCAACTAGCAGTGAATTACAAATTTGAATGGATTTCTTACTCCTTATGGTAATTCCTGTCATATCACAATGAGTCTTGTGTAAATTGAGGTGACAGGCATTGGTATAGTTAAAGATATAAGTAGGAACTCTGAGAAAGAGCATGTTTAATTGAATGTTTTCATACCTGAACTGATTGAGTTTAATTTGTGTCTCTTCCGCAGGTGATGACGGAGGGGGAACGCTGCAAAGGATTTGGGTTTGTCTGCTTTTCGTCCCCTGAGGAGGCCAGCCGGGCCATGACTGGGATGAACGGCCACGTCTTGGGCACCCAGGCGCTCTACGTGGTGCTGGCCCGGTCTCGTCCTGACGCGCGTCCTCAGCGCGAACCCTTTGTCCAACCCCGACATGAGGCCTACATGCAACCCCAGCGAGAGACACAGGTACACCCCCAGCAGCAGCCTCTCCCACTCCAACAGCAGCAGCTTCTCCTCAGATGCCCCCAGTGTGGGACCTGCCTGCTTCCACAATCTCAGTCCTACGTGTGCCCTCAGTGGGAGCCTAACGCACACTTCCATCACGGGCCCCACATGCTCCCCCAGGAGGGGACCCCCTCAAACCCTCAGTGGGGGGCCAACATACTGCCCCGTTATGAGCCCTATGTGTGGTCCCAGCAAAATCTTCACATGCACCCCCAGTATAGACCCTATGTGTGAAAAGGTGGAATAGATTTATAAAAAGATAACTAAAGGAAATAATTGTGGGGGGCAGAAAGAAGCATTGAAGAAACAAAAACTCAGGAAAAAAACGATTGATATCAACTTTCCAAACACAGAGGGAAGGATGGAAGGAAAGAAAAGAGAAATTAAGCATTGAAGAAGGAAAACCTCAGAAAAAAGTGATATCATCATCACAACAAAAGAGGGAATGATGGAAGCAAAGAAAGAAAAAAGAAATTAAGCATTGAAGAAGGAAAACGGCTGGAAAAAAATGATTGATATCATCATTGCATCTCTGTGTCTGAGGATCGGGTTGCCGGGGACCCTGCCGTCGGCTGCCACCCAATCCACGGTGTCTCTGGATTGGCAGTCCAGGGGGACCGGAGGGTGTGCCCCACTACAGGGGGATCACACTCCTCAGCCTCCCCGGGAAAGTCTATTCCAGGGTACTGGAGAGGAAGATTCGACCGATAGTCGAACCTCGGATTCAGGAGGACTGATGCGGTTTTCGTCCTGGTCGTGGAACAGTGGACCAGCTCTATACCATCCACAGGGTGCTCCAGGGCTCGTGGGAGTTCGCCCAACCAGTCCACATGTGTTTTGTGGACTTGGAGAAGGCGTTCGACCGCGTCCCTTGTGGTGTTTTGTGGGGGGTGCTTCGGTAAAATGGAGTCCGGAGCCCCTTGTTCAGGGCTGTCCGGTCTCTGTATGACCGGAGTAGGAGTCTGGTCCGCATTGCCAGCTGTAAGTTGGAGCTGTTCCCGGTGCATGTTGGACTCCGGCAGTGCTGCCCTTTGTCACCGGTTCTGTTCATAATCTTTATGGACAGAATTTCTAGGTGCAGCCAGGGGCTGGAGGGGGTCCGGTTCGGGAACCACAGGATTTCATCTGTGCTTTTTGCAGATGATGTTGTCCTGTTGGCTTCATCGAACATGGACCTACAGCTTGCACTGGGGCGGTTCGCAGCCGTGTGTGAAGCGACAGAGACGAGGATCAGCAGCTCCAAATCCGAGGTCATGGTCCTCGACCGGAAGAAGGTGGCTTGCCCTCTCCAGGTCAGTTTAGAGACTCTGGCCCAAGTGGAGGAGTTTAAGTATCCTGGGGTCTTGTTCACGAGTGGGGGACGGATGGAGCGTGAGATTGACAGGCGGATCGGTGCAGCGGCTGCAGTGATGCAGTCGTATCGGTCTGTTGTGGTGAAGAGGGAGCTGAGCCGAAAGGAGAAACTCTTGATTTACCGGTCAGTCTACGTTCCCACCCTCATCTATGGTCATGAGCTTTGGGTCCTGACCGAAAGGACAAGATCCCGGATACAAGCGGCTGAAACAAGCTTCATCTGTATGGTGGCTGGGCGCTTCATAAGAGATAGGGTGAGGAGCTCAGTCACCAGAGAGGAGCTCGGAGTGGAGCCGCTTCTCCTCCACATCGAGAGGGGCCAGCTGAGGTGGCTCGGGCTTCTGTTCAGGATGCCTCCTGGATGCCTCCCTCGGGAGGTGTTCCGGCCATGTCCCACTGGGAGGAGACCCCGGGGAAGACCCAGGACACGCTGGAGAGACTATGTCTCTCGGCTGGCCTGGGAACGCCTTGGGATCCTCCCAGAGGAGCTGGAGGAAGTGTCTGGGGACAGGGAAGTCTGGGCATCTCTGCTGAGACTGCTGCCCCCGCGACCCGTCCCCAGACCACAGAGGGAATGATGGAAGCAGAGACAGAAAAAAAAAAAAATTAGGCATTACAGAAGCAACACCACTGAAAGAAGTGATATCATCATCACAACAAAAGAGGGAATGATGGAAGCAAAGAAAGAAAAAAAGAAATTAAGCATTGAAGAAGGAGAACTGCTGGAAAAAAATGATTGATATCATCATTACATCTCTGTGTCTGAGGATCCGGTCGCCGGGCACCCTGCCGTCGGCTGCCACCCAATCCACGGTGTCTCTGGATTGGCAGTCCAGGGGGACCGGAGGGTGTGCTCCAACTATAGAGGGATCACACTCCTCAGCCTCCCCGGGAAAGTCTATTCCAGGGTACTGGAGAGGAAGATTCGACCGATAGTCGAACCTCGGATTCAGGAGGACTGATGCGGTTTTCGTCCTGGTCGTGGAACAGTGGACCAGCTTTATACCATCCACAGGGTGCTCCAGGGCTCATGGGAGTTCGCCCAACCAGTCCACATGTGTTTTGTGGACTTGGAGAAGGCGTTCGACCGCGTCCCTTGTGGTGTTTTGTGGGGGGTGCTTCGGTAAAATGGAGTCCGGAGCCCCTTGTTCAGGGCTGTCCGGTCTCTGTATGACCGGAGTAGGAGTCTGGTCCGCATTGCCAGCTGTAAGTTGGAGCTGTTCCCGGTGCATGTTGGACTCCGGCAGTGCTGCCCTTTGTCACCGGTTCTGTTCATAATCTTTATGGACAGAATTTCTAGGTGCAGCCAGGGGCTGGAGGGGGTCCGGTTCGGGAACCACAGGATTTCATCTCTGCTTTTTGCAGATGATGTTGTCCTGTTGGCTTCATCGAACATGGACCTACAGCTTGCACTGGGGCGGTTCGCAGCCGTGTGTGAAGCGACAGAGACGAGGATCAGCAGCTCCAAATCCGAGGTCATGGTCCTCGACCGGAAGAAGGTGGCTTGCCCTCTCCAGGTCAGTTTAGAGACTCTGGCCCAAGTGGAGGAGTTTAAGTATCCTGGGGTCTTGTTCACGAGTGGGGGACGGATGGAGCGTGAGATTGACAGGCGGATCGGTGCAGCGGCTGCAGTGATGCAGTCGTATCGGTCCTGTTGTGGTGAAGAGGGAGCTGAGCCGAAAGGAGAAGCTCTTGATTTACCGGTCAGTCTACGTTCCCACCCTCATCTATGGTCATGAGCTTTGGGTCCTGACCGAAAGGACAAGATCCCGGATACAAGCGGCTGAAACAAGCTTCATCTGTATGGTGGCTGGGCGCTTCATTAGAGATAGGGTGAGGAGCTCAGTCACCAGAGAGGAGCTCGGAGTGGAGCCGCTTCTCCTCCACATCGAGAGGGGCCAGCTGAGGTGACTCGGGCATCTGTTCAGGACGCCTCCTGGACGCCTCCCTAGGGAGGTGTTCCGGCCATGTCCCACTGGGAGGAGACCCCGGGGAAGACCCAGGACACGCTGGAGAGACTATGTCTCTCGGCTGGCCTGGGAACGCCTTGGGATCCTCCCAGAGGAGCTGGAGGAAGTGTCTGGGGACAGGGAAGTCTGGGCATCTCTGCTGAGACTGCTGCCCCCGCAACCCGGCCCCAGACAACAGAGGGAATGATGGAAGCAGAGACAGAAAAAAAAAAAAATTAGGCATTACAGAAGCAACACCACTGAAAGAAGTGATATCATCATCACAACAAAAGAGGGAATGATGGAAGCAAAGAAAGAAAAAAGAAATTAAGCATTGAAGAAGGAGAACTGCTGGAAAAAAATGATTGATATCATCATTACATCTCTGTGTCTGAGGATCCGGTCGCCGGGCACCCTGCCGTCGGCTGCCACCCAATCCACGGTGTCTCTGGATTGGCAGTCCAGGGGGACCGGAGGGTGTGCTCCAACTATAGAGGGATCACACTCCTCAGCCTCACCGGGAAAGTCTATTCCAGGGTACTGGAGAGGAAGATTCGACCGATAGTCGAACCTCGGATTCAGGAGGACTGATGCGGTTTTCGTCCTGGTCGTGGAACAGTGGACCAGCTTTATACCATCCACAGGGTGCTCCAGGGCTCATGGGAGTTCGCCCAACCAGTCCACATGTGTTTTGTGGACTTGGAGAAGACGTTCGACCGCGTCCCTTGTGGTGTTTTGTGGGGGGTGCTTCGGTAAAATGGAGTCCGGAGCCCCTTGTTCAGGGCTGTCCGGTCTCTGTATGACCGGAGTAGGAGTCTGGTCCGCATTGCCAGCTGTAAGTTGGAGCTGTTCCCGGTGCATGTTGAACTCCGGCAGTGCTGCCCTTTGTCACCGGTTCTGTTCATAATCTTTATGGACAGAATTTCTAGGTGCAGCCAGGGGCTGGAGGGGGTCCGGTTCGGGAACCACAGGATTTCATCTGTGCTTTTTGCAGATGATGTTGTCCTGTTGGCTTCATCGAACATGGACCTACAGCTTGCACTGGGGCGGTTCGCAGCCGTGTGTGAAGCGACAGAGACGAGGATCAGCAGCTCCAAATCCGAGGTCATGGTCCTCGACCGGAAGAAGGTGGCTTGCCCTCTCCAGGTCAGTTTAGAGACTCTGGCCCAAGTGGAGGAGTTTAAGTATCCTGGGGTCTTGTTCACGAGTGGGGGACGGATGGAGCGTGAGATTGACAGGCGGATCGGTGCAGCGGCTGCAGTGATGCAGTCGTATCGGTCTGTTGTGGTGAAGAGGGAGCTGAGCCGAAAGGAGAAGCTCTTGATTTACCGGTCAGTCTACGTTCCCACCCTCATCTATGGTCATGAGCTTTGGGTCCTGACCGAAAGGACAAGATCCCGGATACAAGCGGCTGAAACAAGCTTCATCTGTATGGTGGCTGGGCGCTTCATTAGAGATAGGGTGAGGAGCTCAGTCACCAGAGAGGAGCTCGGAGTGGAGCCGCTTCTCCTCCACATCGAGAGGGGCCAGCTGAGGTGACTCGGGCATCTGTTCAGGACGCCTCCTGGACGCCTCCCTAGGGAGGTGTTCCGGCCATGTCCCACTGGGAGGAGACCCCGGGGAAGACCCAGGACACGCTGGAGAGACTATGTCTCTCGGCTGGCCTGGGAACGCCTTGGGATCCTCCCAGAGGAGCTGGAGGAAGTGTCTGGGGACAGGGAAGTCTGGGCATCTCTGCTGAGACTGCTGCCCCCGCAACCCGGCCCCAGACAACAGAGGGAATGATGGAAGCAGAGAAAGAAAGAAAAAAAAATTAGGCATTACAGAAGCAACACCACTGAAAGAAGTGATATCATCATCACAACAAAAGAGGGAATGATGGAAGCAAAGAAAGAAAAAAGAAATTAAGCATTGAAGAAGGAAAACTGCTGGAAAAAAATGATTGATATCATCATTACATCTCTGTGTCTGAGGATCCTGTCGCCGGGCACCCTGCCGTCGGCTGCCACCCAATCCACGGTGTCTCTGGATTGGCAGTCCAGGGGGACCGGAGGGTGTGCTCCAACTATAGAGGGATCACACTCCTCAGCCTCCCCGGGAAAGTCTATTCCAGGGTACTGGAGAGGAAGATTCGACCGATAGTCGAACCTCGGATTCAGGAGGACTGATGCGGTTTTCGTCCTGGTCGTGGAACAGTGGACCAGCTTTATACCATCCACAGGGTGCTCCAGGGCTCATGGGAGTTCGCCCAACCAGTCCACATGTGTTTTGTGGACTTGGAGAAGGCGTTCGACCGCGTCCCTTGTGGTGTTTTGTGGGGGGTGCTTCGGTAAAATGGAGTCCGGAGCCCCTTGTTCAGGGCTGTCCGGTCTCTGTATGACCGGAGTAGGAGTCTGGTCCGCATTGCCAGCTGTAAGTTGGAGCTGTTCCCGGTGCATGTTGGACTCCGGCAGTGCTGCCCTTTGTCACCGGTTCTGTTCATAATCTTTATGGACAGAATTTCTAGGTGCAGCCAGGGGCTGGAGGGGGTCCGGTTCGGGAACCACAGGATTTCATCTCTGCTTTTTGCAGATGATGTTTTCCTGTTGGCTTCATCGAACATGGACCTACAGCTTGCACTGGGGCGGTTCGCAGCCGTGTGTGAAGCGACAGAGACGAGGATCAGCAGCTCCAAATCCGAGGTCATGGTCCTCGACCGGAAGAAGGTGGCTTGCCCTCTCCAGGTCGGTTTAGAGACTCTGGCCCAAGTGGAGGAGTTTAAGTATCCTGGGGTCTTGTTCACGAGTGGGGGACGGATGGAGCGTGAGATTGACAGGCGGATCGGTGCAGCGGCTGCAGTGATGCAGTCGTATCGGCCTGTTGTGGTGAAGAGGGAGCTGAGCCGAAAGGAGAAGCTCTTGATTTACCGGTCAGTCTACGTTCCCACCCTCATCTATGGTCATGAGCTTTGGGTCCTGACCGAAAGGACAAGATCCCGGATACAAGCGGCTGAAACAAGCTTCATCTGTATGGTGGCTGGGCGCTTCATTAGAGATAGGGTGAGGAGCTCAGTCACCAGAGAGGAGCTCGGAGTGGAGCCGCTTCTCCTCCACATCGAGAGGGACCAGCTGAGGTGACTCGGGCATCTGTTCAGGACGCCTCCTGGACGCCTCCCTAGGGAGGTGTTCCGGCCATGTCCCACTGGGAGGAGACCCCGGGGAAGACCCAGGACACGCTGGAGAGACTATGTCTCTCGGCTGGCCTGGGAACGCCTTGGGATCCTCCCAGAGGAGCTGGAGGAAGTGTCTGGGGACAGGGAAGTCTGGGCATCTCTGCTGAGACTGCTGCCCCCGCAACCCGTCCCCAGACAACAGAGGGAATGATGGAAGCAGAGACAGAAAAAAAAAAAAATTAGGCATTACAGAAGCAACACCACTGAAAGAAGTGATATCATCATCACAACAAAAGAGGGAATGATGGAAGCAAAGAAAGAAAAAAGAAATTAAGCATTGAAGAAGGAAAACTGCTGGAAAAAAATGATTGATATCATCATTACATCTCTGTGTCTGAGGATCCTGTCGCCGGGCACCCTGCCGTCGGCTGCCACCCAATCCACGGTGTCTCTGGATTGGCAGTCCAGGGGGACCGGAGGGTGTGCTCCAACTATAGAGGGATCACACTCCTCAGCCTCCCCGGGAAAGTCTATTCCAGGGTACTGGAGAGGAAGATTCGACCGATAGTCGAACCTCGGATTCAGGAGGACTGATGCGGTTTTCGTCCTGGTCGTGGAACAGTGGACCAGCTCTATACCATCCACAGGGTGCTCCAGGGCTCGTGGGAGTTCGCCCAACCAGTCCACATGTGTTTTGTGGACTCGGAGAAGGCGTTCGACCGCGTCCCTCGTGGTGTTTTGTGGGGGGTGCTTCGGTAAAATGGAGTCCGGAGCCCCTTGTTCAGGGCTGTCCGGTCTCTGTATGACCGGAGTAGGAGTCTGGTCCGCATTGCCAGCTGTAAGTTGGAGCTGTTCCCGGTGCATGTTGGACTCTGGCAGTGCTGCCCTTTGTCACCGGTTCTGTTCATAATCTTTATGGACAGAATTTCTAGGTGCAGCCAGGGGCTGGAGGGGGTCCGGTTCAGGAACCACAGGATTTCATCTGTGCTTTTTGCAGATGATGTTGTCCTGTTGGCTTCATCGAACATGGACCTACAGCTTGCACTGGGGCGGTTCGCAGCCGAGTGTGAAGCGACAGAGATGAGGATCAGCAGCTCCAAATCCGAGGTCATGGTCCTCGACCGGAAGAAGGTGGCTTGCCCTCTCCAGGTCAGTTTAGAGACTCTGGCCCAAGTGGAGGAGTTTAAGTATCCTGGGGTCTTGTTCACGAGTGGGGGACGGATGGAGTGTGAGATTGACAGGCGGATCGGTGCAGCGGCTGCAGTGATGCAGTCGTATCGGTCTGTTGTGGTGAAGAGGGAGCTGAGCCGAAAGGAGAAACTCTTGATTTACCGGTCAGTCTACGTTCCCACCCTCATCTATGGTCATGAGCTTTGGGTCCTGACCGAAAGGACAAGATCCCGGATACAAGCGGCTGAAACAAGCTTCATCTGTATGGTGGCTGGGCGCTTCATTAGAGATAGGGTGAGGAGCTCAGTCACCAGAGAGGAGCTCGGAGTGGAGCCGCTTCTCCTCCACATCGAGAGGGACCGGCTGAGGTGACTCGGGCATCTGTTCAGGACGCCTCCTGGACGCCTCCCGAGGGAGGTGTTCCGGCCATGTCCCACTGGGAGGAGACCCCGGGGAAGACCCAGGACACGCTGGAGAGATTATGGGCGAATCCCAATTCTCTGCTTAATCCTCAATCCTGCTCCTCATTCCTCAAAATGCGCGCTCCTGTGAAGTTAAGTGCTGTCCCATTCCTAAACTAGTTGAGGAAAGGAGCGAGACTAAGGGACGTTATCTCCCTTAATTTTGAGATTCTACGAGACCTACCTTGGAGTTAAGGATGACCCAGAATGCTTGTTAAATAATTTGTTTTGCTGTTATTTTATTAATAAAACATTTTGTATATTAGTTTGGGAGTAATTGTATTAACTTTCTATCACAGATAGTATTTACAAAGGCTATTAGAAAGAAATCAAGATAAATTCATTTGAATGCAATTATTAACAAGGTCACACATGCAAAATGTTAAACATTTCTAATGCAGGGCGCATTACTTACAGTTATAAAGGGTGTTGTTATTGATCATTGACCGAAATTATTACTGCTGCTCTTCTACTTTAGCCCCCCCCCACGCTAAAAAAAAAAAAAAAAAAAGCTCTCCACGCGTGTGCGCTCTCTCTCTCCTTCGGACGGTCTAAAGAAGCGTCGCGCTAGCCGCTAGCCCCCTCCCGACGGTCCAAAAACTCCCCGCCGCGCGTGCTCCCCCCTGGCCAAACTTTCTTCCTGCAGGAAACACTGCACTTCTGGCTTTCTTCTACCCTCTTGCGCAGTGCTGCCCCCTGTGGTCCAAGGAAGTAACTGTCTTTAAGGGTTGTCCCATTTCCAAGTGACATTACATTTCTTAACACTTGTTTTTAGGAGGCACTTAATTTGATATTGAGGATCAAGGTTGAGGAGTGAGGATTAAGCAGAGAATTGGGATTGGGCCTATGTCTCTCGGCTGGCCTGGGAACGCCTTGGGATCCTCCCAGAGGAGCTGGATGAAGTGTCTGGGGACAGGGAAGTCTGGGCATCTCTGCTGAGACTGCTGCTCCCGCGACCCGGACCCAGACCACAGAGGGAAGGATGGAAGCAGAGAAAGAAAAAATAAATTAAGCATTGAAGAAGGAAAACCACTGAAAAAAGTGAATGATATCATTATGACCAAAGAGGGAAGGACGGAAGCAAAGAAAGATGGTTTCCGGGTCTCAGGGGATGACAGCTTAGAGAGAGGTGTCCCAACCAAAAAGGAGAAATCTAACATTTATAGACAGGTATTTGACATAATGGTAAACTCTCAAGGAGTAGTAATCTGTGGAGACTTTAATATTCGAGTAAACCACCAATTAGATGTATCAAAATCCATTAATCAAGAAAATTCATTATCGAACAAAGTTAATTCATTTATAAAAGAAGTTGGAATCGTCGATGTCTGGAGAGAACCACATCCCAAAAGCAGAGATTACACGTACGACTCATGCCCACACAGAATCTATTCAAGAATAGACTATTTTTTATGTTCAGTAGTGAACGTTTCAGACTAAGAGAATGTAAAATAAAGACAATTCGGAGTATCGGACCACAGCCCTAGTTAAGTGTCAATCAACTTAGAGAAAAAGGGTTGGAAACCTCCTGTGGAAGTTAAATGCCGACATACTGAATAATTCTGAAATAAGGGATATCATCATTACCCATCACAGAGGGAAGGATGGAAGGAAAGATGAAGCATTGAAAAAGCAAAACAAACCTCTGAGAACATTGGAAAAACTGATATCATTCCGAACACAGAGGAAAGGAAGGGAGGAGGGAAAGAGAAAAAGGAAAGGAAACGTTGAAAAACGAAAAATCCTCTGAAAGAATCAATTGATATCTCTCTTACAAACATGTTAATGAAATAAACATTTAAATGCATCAAACAAATGATGTAGAATCTGTCCTTGATAGATGTCGTTTACAAAAGGTCAATGAATTTCAATGTTTTACATTGTAAAAGTAGTCTGTGTTCAAGTTTCTTCTGTTCTGACTCATCTGTGGTGATGTACAATCTATTTGTAGACAGCCTTCTAGCCAAGAGTCCGCTGTGCCTCAGAGCAGATTCCTCCAGTTTCCTCTGTAGTATTTTCTTGTCTATAATGTCAAAGGCTTTCCGCAGGTCAGCATCAATACCAATGGGATATCTGTCATTTTCAGATGCCTTAGCAGTTTCTTCTGCCATCTGCGTTATGACATGAGTAGTTCTGTTTTCTCTGAATCCAAATTAATTTTCATTTATTATTTTAAAGGGACTGTATCATGCAAAATTCACTTTTTGTATGTTTTAACCCCTTTAGCTCAGACCGGCCTGCCGGCGGGCCGGTAAACTTCTCCGGATGCATTTATCAATTATCCAGACGCATTTTGCAAATTCCACAGACGCACTATGTACCGTTAGAAAGCTGATATTCTCATGAATCCACTGGTATAAACCACTTTCAGATGTGATTACCATAGCGGGTAATATAAACACATTTGTCCAACATACAGCAAATTAAGTAAACAGTGCAACTCACCTTTGGAGGCTCATAACTGATCACAGATGATCCATAATCCAGATAATCCAGCAAAAACTGCCACAGTCCAAATGTATGCATCCAGGCAAAGCTAGAAAGTATAGCCTTTTGTCCAAAACATGTCTTGAAATAAGCAAATAATCCAGAATTAGACGCGGCGCGTCTCTCCGCGTGCGCATCCGATAATAATCCATTTTTTTATCAGATAAAAACATCCAGACGTCTCTCCCTCGTGCTGAGGATATCCAATATGGCGACTGATCGGTTTCCGTTGCTTATTCATCATATTTCAACCAATGAAGTGACTCATCCCTGCCTCCGATGGCTAACCAGCCAACCGCTGCCGAAACTGATGGGCCCACGTCATCGGTCGTCATCACTCGTCGTCAATGAATTCTGAGCCAATCACGTCGGTAGAAATGTTTGACTGACAGGGCTGGTAGCCAATGAGCTTGCTGAATGGCTGGCTGGCCCGCGAGCGGGGTTTTGTGACTTCTCAGACATCTGCTGAGGGATGCACCTGCTGTCTATCCCTGCTCCTCTCAATCCGAGTGCCTTATCCCACACTGAAGCCTATCTGAAGTGATTTTTTGAGTACTTTATGAGTTTTTGGAGTGAAAATAATGTAAAAACGGGCCAAAAACCAACATATACCATTGTACAGAGGGCATCCAGAGGGTATACAGAGGATGTCCAAAATTGACCCCGCCGGGGCATAGCAGTACAAATACATGTGTGAAACACTCATTTCCTGTAGTACTGCTCTGACATTTTCACCTGAACTATGTAAGACCCCAGGCTTTAGTAAAATTGTGTTTTCAAGCTATTTCAGTGCTGCCACACTTATTTCCAGGTGTTTTATGAGGGAAAAAATTCAGGCGAGAATGAAATTCATCCTAATTCAGTGTGCTGCAACATAAATAAATCTGTGCCAGTAGCACCTAGAGTAATTCTGACTGCACTGGGTGAAAATACAGGTTGTCAGCTTTCAAATGAGACCCCAACCATGCATGTACTCCAAACAGTTCAAGAACAGCATTCAGTTTACTTTGGGTACGTCTTTAGTTGAACTTTTAGGCGAAAATGGCCCCGAGCTAAAAGGGTTTTAACCTTGTTATATAGTTATGTACTCACCAAAAACACCCCCAAAGCGTTTTTTTCCCTTAGTGCCTGTGCGTTTGAGCTTTCTTAGTGTTTATGCTGCTCAGAGAGGCAGCCCCTCCCGCACCCATGAAAATGCTCTGTTTCCCATGTTTACGTCACAGGGTGAAGATGGCTCCCCTGAGCCCCCCTCCCACAGGCCCTCGGCAATCAGCGTTGTTGCTTTTTGTATCTCCGATTACGGAAATAAACTTTGACCATCGTCTGAAAGCAACAGTCAAGCAAGAGCAAGAGTCTGAGGAGTCGTGCGCTTGGTGAGTTATGCCTTTTCTAGGGTTTGGACTAGCTAAAAAAGCATGATACAGCCCCTTTAAGCTTCCAGAGGAATGAATCTAATTGTTTCAAAAAGAATTTCTCCAGTGTTTTGGAAAACTGAGGAAGGAGGGGGGATGGTCGGTAATGAACATGTTCAGTCTTTGTGACTCGAACTCCTGTAGTGTGAGTCAAGTCTGTCCACTCCCTCATCATCAGCCTGGTATTCACTCCCTGATTGGCTGGACGACTCAACAAGGCGCTGCTGGAGCTGCTGTTAAACTCCTCCTCAGCGCTCAGTGTGTTCTGGAGACGGTGAAACAGGGAGAGGTGGGAGCTGCCGGTACAGAGTTCCGAGAGTTTTAAAAACATCAATTGAGCATCCTGGCACTTCGCCAAGTGAAAGAACCCAAAGAAAATTCAAATGCAGACGAGGGAATAGTAGCTGAAATAACCATTGTTTACCACACTGTGCAACACGCAGTGGTGGCTGTAGAAGAGAGGTGGCCGGGGGCAAAGGGGAATAAATTCTAAATAATAAACTAACAATGCGTTTGCTTCATTTTCTAGAAATAATCTGCCACAAAAGAGCAGATAAACAGTTTGGGGCGCTTTTTTATATGAAAGTGTAACTTTGTAACCCCCAGGACTCCCTTGAAAAAGGGGTTTTTAATCTCATTGGGACTTTCCTGGTTCAATAAAGGTAAAATAAATGAATACATTTTAGTAGTGATTCCACCAATTACTGAATAATTTAAATGAAGGACATGAAATTAAACCAACCAGCTGTTTGATGGCTGCAGCTTGAGGCTCCTTTTAGATTCCCCTTCACTATATGGTGTATAAACGTACTGTATTTAAGTTAACACTCACTGAAGACTGAAACTGAAGAACGATGAGGTGCCCAACCAAATAAATTCACCACCAGCTGCCACTGGCAACACTCCCCGTCACAGCAAAGCTTTGGAACGTTATAAGATGAGGGGCAGCTTTTTTTTTTCTTTAATGTTATTTTGGACTCGATGCATCAAGAATGCGTTGGTGTCCCACTTTGTCCCACACAAACAGTCTTATTCTCATCTGGGGAGTCAGGATCTGGCCAGTTTAATTTGAATCCTTCAAATAGCTCTTCCTGCCACTTATCAGCCTTCACAGTGCCGAGCGCACGTTCACTACTTCATCCTGCAGAGACTTCATTACCCATACTGCACTGAGCTTTATGAGAGAAGTAAGCATGCGCTGTTGACAGAGTGACTGTCTGACTCCATCCAGCTGCTCTGTAACTCACATAGAAAATCTTTTGCTGTGTATGGTGTCTGCTAACTGCTGAAGAGGTAAACCTGGGGGAAAAATGAGTTTGTAGCAGTGTTTTGAATGAGTGGTCGTATCAAGAGGCAAGTTTGTTTCGCAATGAGCCATGCCTGCACTTCATAATTTTTTTTTTCTTTAAAGATTGAGTTATGCAAAAGAGAGCACCGGCACATTCAGACAAGTCGGACTGCTTTAATCTGAGAGGATATCTGTAATTCTGTCATGAAAACACAACCACATCCTGACATATGACAGCAGCCTCCTATCAGATCTAATTATACAAGTCCGTTTCTCAGGAAATCGCTTCTTGCTCAACATGGTTACAAAAGTTTCATAACATGCACAAATATCCAGAGTTAAAAGTCCAAAAAAAAAAAAAAAAAAACCTGATGCAAATGACAACAAATACATGAAAAACCTCCAGAAAGTGATGGAAGCCAAAAAGCAGGTGTAAAAATGCAATAAAGACATGTAAAGTCAAATCCTCAGGTGTGTAAATCCACCAATATGAGAGATGATGTTAGACTGGACACCAGGAGGAAAACTGCTTCATTTGAATCCAGACAGAAAATAGCTTCCCATGTGAGTCTGTGACAACAAGAGTCTTTAGCATCTCCTGAAAAACATGCAGACAGGACGTGGGTGTGTGTGGAAGCTCCACCTCCAGCTCAAAAATCGCCATTTTTGAATGGGTTCCAATGAGACCCAGGCTCTTTTTGAAACCAACATCATCGCCCCCTGCTGGAATTTCCCCAGTATTGCCAAGAGTGTCCGGCTACAGACCTCCACTCTCAGCCGGCTAACAGCTGCTCCGCTGTAATGGAAGCCACCTCCAATGTGTGACGGAGTGATGTAAATCTATTCCTTTTTTTTCCCAGTATTACACGTCTGATTGGCTTTACCACCTCCAGCTCCTCCCCCTCCTCCTCTGTCATTTAAAGGGAAGGGATGTGGCTGTGCTTCATTCATCAGCTGGACTTCGATTACTCGACACTTACAGTGTACAGACGTTCTCGATCAGTTAGGCAGATGACTCTCTCTACCGTGAATTGCATTAGATCAAAACACTTTTATTTTTAGAATGCTGTGATAATGTCAGTTAGCTGTAGTGGTTTTTCTCTTAATTTGTTTTCAAATATCACGTTTCAAAACAGGTTTTGTTTTGATTATATTTTGCCCTTGTAACTGTAAGTGAACTGGGGACATATTAAGCTACAATGTTCTGCACGTTCTTGCATTGTTCATTTCATATTTATTACAAGGACTCATATATATGACGTGTTAGTATACTTTATAAAACTGTGGTACTTTAAAGGTGCATTAAGGAGTTTGCTAGTTTTATGCGAAACAACGGCCCCTGCAGGCCTTGGGCGTAACTGCAGCTTAGTGAAATAGTGAAATAGAATTAAAACCATTTCACTAAAACTAGAAGTAAAGTGCATTTACAGCAATTTGGTGCATTAACAACAACAAAAAAAAAATTCCGGGTCGACTACCAGTTTCTTCATCACCTGTGCTCGTGGAGGGTCCCAGACCTCATCGGTGTTGAGGGGATCCGAGACAGTCAGCTGATCAGACAGTGATGGTGACGCCACCCGTCGGAGGCGACCGGCGTGCCAGCGTGAACTGTCGTTCAGGCGGAAAGTGGCCGGTCCCAGCTGTGCTGTGACCTGCAGTGTGCAGACCTTCCCCTGTGCACCTCCATTACACAAACATACTGAAAACACATGTAATTCCAAATTAAATAAAATAAGACATTCTCTCCTCTTTAAGGCTGACAGCCTATGTTGCTAAGGTGTTCACCATGGCCTATAGTCTGGTGGCGGTGCAGGAAGAAGTGATCTGTGACGCCATCAAGTATTTAATCCTCAACACACAGCAGCCCGACGGCATGTTTCGAGAAGTTGGAATCGTGCTCCACGCAGAAATGACTGTGAGTGAAATTAATGTGAATTCTTCAGATTTTCCCTCTGAGATGAATAACAAAGCTGGAACAGATTAATCTTTTAAAGTCACTTTGATGTGAGCATGGTAATGTGACTGGGATTCTGTCTGCGTAGGGAGACGTAAAGGGAAGAGATACAGAAGCCTCCATGACGGCCTTCAAACTGATCGCCATGCAGGAATCACGGCTGCTTTGTGCTGCCACCGTCAACGTGAGGATGCCACCAGCATGCACTCTCTTCTCTTATATTTACTTTATTAACTTACTTCATCTATTTCCATTAAACTGTGTAAATTGTAGTTATTTATGCATTTTTAGATATGATGAAAACAGACACATAAAATCCCCCACCCCAAATATTTCATGATAAATCTCAGCTACGCTTCTCAGATGGACAAAGCGAGAGAAAGAGGTCAAACCTGCAACCCTGTTTACCCAAGCTTGTGTTTAATACCTCGTGTCTATACTGCTTTCTCCACCTTTCCAGGGTCTGTCAGGCAGTATAGACAAAGCAGTGAGTTACCTGGAGAGGCGCCTGGACAGCCTCACCAATCCTTACGCCATCGCCATGACTTCCTACGCGCTGGCCAACGAAGGCAAACTCAACCGGGAGGTCCTCCACAGATTTGTTTCCCCAGGTGTGTTCACAGTGGAATATACCAAGCAGATATTCACACACAACCAGCAAACATTTCTTTGTCATAGTATTCTATGTGTTCTCAATGATTTCTCAATGATGATTTCATGTCGGATAGAAATTCTTCAAGAATATCATTTAGTGCATGGATTAACACAGTAAGTGCTGCAGATGTATTAAAAATAATCAAATACAAAAGCATGAAACATCAGCGCACCACTTTAGACCTAAAATCATAGCTAAATTTGGTAAAACATTTTTAAAAACTGATACATGAACAGTGTGTATCAGTCTGCTGGATGAGGCGTCTTTCATGTCGAGCACAGTGTTTACAGTGTTTTTGTCTTTCAGAGTTGTCTCACTGGCCTGTACCTAAGGGACATCAATACACACTGGAGGCCACAGCGTACGCTCTCCTGGCTCTGGTCAAGACCCGGGTAAGCAAACCTGTAGGCTGAGAAGGCAGCGAGCCTGAGCTCAGAGTTTGATGGTGAATGGTTTTTGGGGATATTGGAGTTTTTGTCACGCTCAAGGGTGAAGAGTACCGGGAGAAAGTCCCAGAGAGCCAGGCAGAGCCGCGGTTCAAAATGAACGCTACACTCGTTCATTTGTTTTTTATACCAGTGGTTCCAAACCTGAGGAACCTGAATTTTACTCTTCTGTTCATGAAGGCTTTTGAAGATGCCAGGCCTGTAGTGAGATGGTTCACCCAGCAGCAGCTTGTGGGCGGAGGCTATGGATCAACCCAGGTACAACAAAACTTCCTCTACTCTTTGTCCTCAGTGGACTTTCTTTGTTTACTCATCGCCTTCGCCTCACATTTTCTTCCTCCTTGTTTTCTCTCCAGGCGACACTCGTGGTGTACCAGGCTCTATCAGAGCACTGGATCAATGCTGAAAAACCAGAGTACGACCTGAATGTGGACATTTTGATGCCGGGCAAGCCGAAGCCTTACAAGTTCAAGGTGAACAGAGGAAACCACCACCTCACAAGAACATTGAAGGTGGAACCACAGTCCTCCATTCACACTCAGAAAACACGCCTGTGATGCCGTCTAACCTGTCTGCATGTGTGTGCGCATCTAAAATTCTCAACAGAGTAATGGTATAAACCACAACGTGACAGTGAGAGCCACAGGATCAGGAGAAGCAACAGTAACAGTGAGACATCAGCTTTGTGTTTCCTCAATATAATTTCAAGCTTTTGTGAACGTTGTTAATATTTACATTATTCTTCCATCTGTTTCAGATGGTGTCCGTGTACTATGCTCTGCCTCAAGAAAAACAGAGTGACTGTCAGAGGTTCAACATGTCAGTGGAGCTCATCCCAGGTAACCTGCTGCTTTCCGTTTCTGCTATCCAGCCTGTGTTTATGATCTTTCTTGGTAATCCGATGCTTTCCTTTCTCAGAGAAAATGGATGTTGAGGAGAAGGTATTCCAGCTGAGAATAGAAGTCTTGTAAGTGATAGAGGTTTGTTTGTTTGTTTGTTTGTTTTATTGAGATCCCCATTAGCTACTGTTAAAACAGTTGCTATTCTTCCTGGGGTCTAAACTTCATCAGAAATATTTCTGCACCAACACTCAGCAACGCGTCAACAACAGGATGTACAGACAACATTCATACAGACAATACAATAACATAACTATCAACAAAGACGACATTAACAAAAACAAAACAATATCAAAACAGACGAAATAGCTCACCATTAAACAATCATAAATGACCAGTTCCATGTTATTCCTGAGTGAATAAAAATAGTCTCATTTGTTTACAAAAATAAGTTGTGTGCATCTGTGAAATCAAAAACTGCGGCAAACGATTCCAGGCCACCATTGCCCTATAGTGCACGGATCTTTGAATGTGACTGGATTGACAGACAGGTAACAGAAAACGTCCCTCAACTGTTTGACGGGTAGAATGCTGATGCACATCACTGAAAAAGGTCAGCTTATTATAGAGTATTGCTGGTGTTCTTGTAATTATAATATTTCTGATAAATTTTGTAAGAGAATAATTTATTCTACTTTTACTCTCAGCCACGCCAGCTGGTTATGCATGTCTTCAATGCTTGTCCTAAAAGAACAGTTCAGGACGAGCCGAGCTGCTTTATTTTGTGCAACCTGAAGTTTATTGATATTAGTTTCTGTAGTGGCTGACCAAATAACGGAACAATAATCTAAATGACACAAAACTATTGATTCAACCAAAATCTTTCTTATTCGGTGTGGTACACATTTTCTACAATTTCGAACTGCTGCCAAACTTCTGCCCATTTTATGTAATATCTGTTTTATTTGATGATTCCACGTAAGCAGGTGTGCTGATACATCGATTATTAGATTAATCGTGATGCGACACATAATGATTCGATTACGACTCATAAATATTTAAAATCGATTATTTTTCATAATAACTAGACGCCAGGAGCACGGACGCCACTTGCGGAACCAAAGTATTGTTCCTACGCACCACCCGGACATCTGTAGTGACGGACCGGTTAATATGGCGACAGCTAGCTCTTTAGCTACAGTAACAGAGTGTGAGATTCATTCTTCTGGATTAAAAGCTAGTGCTAAATGCCAACGCTGCTTTTGCTAAAGAGAAAATCATTCAAAGTTCTCGTCCACAACATATTCATCCAATAGATATTCGTCCATTTTACGCTACACTGGAACAAAAAGCACCGTGTAGCCTCATGTCGCCCCGGAAACAATGAGCCGTACTGCGCATGGCGCGGCGCCGTAAACAAAGCTTTCAGTTCAGAGGTAAACAAAACAACCAAAACATTTATCTCTGTAATATGCCTGAAAGAAGTCCAGAGGCGTTTGGCAGCGTGACGATGTTTATTCCAAGAGCAGGGATCAGAAACATGCGTTAGCATCGGCAGTCGAAAAAACACGCACACAACAACACTGCAGCTCCCGTAGCTCCCGCTGACGTCCCACTACCGCCTAGACATATAGACATAGATATCTAGATGTAGGTGTCTAGATATGCTGCACGCCAAGTAGTAAATTCAAATTGAACATATATCTGCATATATGACATATCTGCTATTGTTTGCACTTAAGGGAGGTAACTGTTGATCTTTTGTCAACAGGGGCAGCCTTTTGTTGTATTGGCTCTTTAGGCCACAGCTACAGGCACAGAGTTTATGCCATGGTTGCTGATGGACCACTTGACATCAATAAAAAATACTTTTTTTGAATTTGTTTGATTACTTTGATTTATGTATACCGAGAAACAGCTGTACATTGTTTCAAAGTATGAAACAATGTACAGCTAACATTAAAATCTGTTCGGATAGTAAAAGGCTACAGTCATACAATATTGCACGCCCCAGCTGCCGAACAGGACAAGGGGAAAAAAAAAAGATTTATGTATACCGAGAAACAGCTGTACATTGTTTCAAAGTATGAAGTGGGCACGAAGTGAGGGGGAAAAAAATGCACAAAAAATCATGATAATCGTTTTTATCATTAATATCGTGATAATCGTTGAATAATTGAATTGTAGCACCCTGAATCGTAATCGAATCGAATCGTGAGGTGCCTTAGATGGCACACCCCTAGTAAGTGAAGCTCACCTCTGGTCCTGCTTTTTTGAAATCGGTCTTTTGTTAAGTGAGCATGTTTGACTTTTTGTAGTTCCTCTCTTATTTTTAATTTAAACAGGCACAATGACAAAGAGCGCGATTCGACTTTGACAACCTTGGACATTGGATTATTGCCTGGCTTCACTGTGGATACAGATGACTTGAACCTGGTGAGAAATTTCAAAAACATCCACATTGAGTAAAGTTTAAAAGTTGGCGTATTGAATGCTACACTGTGCAACACTGTTGGGATATCTGTCAGTATCTGCTTCCCCCCCAGATTGCCTGTGGAATGGTCAAAAGTTTATAGTGAAGCCAAACACTGCAGACCCTCCACTCTCTCAGCCAGTTTCTCCAATCAAACTCCAGATTGTAATTGTTAGGTTTTTATAATCTCAGACCAACGCTTGGACCCCATTTGTGATCACGTCCCCAAAGAGGTCCTCTGCAGGGCTGCCTCACACTGCTTTAACACTATGTGGATTCACTCTGCAGCTTACATTCAGAGCAATCACAATTTGTATAGGTTTTTGAGCACTATTGGATGTAGGACATGTAATCTTATAGATGCAAGATAAAAACTGCAGAAATGTTTTCATTTCATGTGGTCTTAAAACTCCAACAAAAGATATTGTCTCTTTTTATCATCTTTCTTTAACAACCTCGCGGTAACAATGTGAGTGTGTGTGTGTGCACACAGTTGTCTCAGGGACGAGCCTACACCATTGCAAAATATGAGATGAACACCGTGCTGTCAGAAAGAGGCTCGCTCATCATCTATCTTGACAAGGTGCGGCCATCTTTGTCACCGTCCTCATCTCCCCTCCTCACCACGGTGTTGCTTTAATCACATCGGGTTCCCCCGTCGCTCCACAGGTTTCTCACATACAACCGGAGGAAATCAGTTTTAGGGTCAGACAGACACTCAAAGTGGGCGTCTTACAGCCGGCGGCTGTGTCTGTCTATGAATACTATAACGGTGAGTCTCCGGGTCACGAGTCGCCATGGTTCCGTAGTGCAAAGTTGTCCCTCATGAACTTTCTTTGTTGTAGCAGAAACAAAATGCGTGAAGTTGTACCATCCAGAGAGGAGAGCCGGACAGCCTCTGTGGTTCTGCAGAGGTGGTGAATGCACATGCGTCGCCGAAGGTGAATGAGATTCAGCAGTTTGGATGATGTGAGCTGAAGAGTAAAACATTGTCTCGCTGTCTTTCTTGACCTCAGAAGACCTGAACATTCACACGTCGTCTTCATGTTTTTGCTTCCAGGGAGCTGCAGTCTGCAGAAGAAGGGCAAAATCAGCAATGATGAGCGAAGCGCTAAGATTTGTGAGGCTACACTGACCAACAAAACAGAGTTTGGTAAGAAAAAAAAAAAAGTTTCTCTCCAATTATGAAAGTCTCTCTATGTGGGAAAGAACATCACAACAAATCCGTCTCTCACTTTTTACACAGCATACAAAGTACAACTGGAGGAGACAGTAGCTGATCTGTCCACAGACACTTACACTGTGAGGATACTGGATGTCATCAAAGAAGGTGAGTTTTTTTTTTTTTAAATATCTTTTTATTTACATTTTTAGCCTGTTAAAGGCCAAACAATCTTTATACCTCCGGTTTAATCCACAGATCTCTTTTACATGTGTAAGAGAGAGGATCTTAATAAAGCTCCTGTTAGTATGAGACATGAACTCGTTCATCCCGACATCTATTCACTGGTTGCTGCTTGCAGCTCATCACACAAGCCTTTGTTAAGTTAGTCAAGCTAAAAGCAGTTGACTTATGGTGATATAACTGCAGTTCCTCAAACGATTGACTGTAGTGCCAACAGGAAGGCATTACGTGTCTCTAAAATGGAATTAAAAGAAGTGGTCTGTGCTGTCATCATGGCAGGAAACACTGATGTTGGTCCTATGGGTAAACTGCGCTCGTTCCTCAGCCATCAGCACTGCAGAGGGGCTGTAGGTCTTCAAAAGGGTAAAACGTATCTCATCATGGGCTCGTCCCAAGACATCCGCAGACACGACCAAGGGCAGACGTACGTGCAGTCAGACTTTTCCACTACATGTTATCTATTCTCACATCAGTTCATCATGAGCTCCTGTGTATCTGGCTCGTTGTTTTTCCTCTCTTCAGGTTTTGGTACATGCTTGATGAGAAGACCTGGGTTGAGTACTGGCCCACAGCAGACGAGTGTCAAACAGATGAACACCGACCGTCCTGTTCGGGCTTAGAACACATGGTGGATCAGTTTCAAGTCTTTTCATGTCTGCAATGACGAAGTCCAAGGAACTGTAACCTTTATTTTTCATCCATCTAATGTGTTTTCTATTCAACATTGCATGGGAGAATAAAGTATATTGTCCTTAAAATTAGTTGTTTTCATTTAAATTCTCTTTGCCAGTTTGTGTAAACTTCATAAATTGTATTGACAGTATTGCCTCAAAAAGAAACCTCACTACATTGATCCCGACATGTGTGAAAGGTCTGCAGTTCATCGTTATTGTACCAAAAACAGTTGTTTGACACATTCATGGCAAAGTTGGTAACAACGAGTGTGAAATATTAAAATCAAGATTTTTGGTGGATTGTTTTACTTCATTAGCTTCAATTTTGTAAGCAAAGTTAGTGTACATGCTGCTTCTGGTGCAAAACACAATGAAATGTCCTTAGCCAGCTTGCATGGCAGCATCACCGATGCTCGGATCTCAGTGATGTGTTGAGTACGTTGTTCTTGAGTTCGCTCTGGCCCGTGGGCCTTATGTTTGACACCCCTGTTAAACACACGCATAGAGTCAACATAGTGCTGTCCTTGGTGCTGAAGTATCTACTTAATCCAGACACACACACACACACACACACACACACACACACACGTAGGCCCACACAGCTAACCCCAAACCATACCTTAAACCTAACCTAAGCCTAATTCTAACCCTAATCCTAACTTCTTACATTGTGGAATGCGGGTGTAACTCCGCCCAGGAAGCACTTAGATGGCTGGGATTAGTTTCAAATGAAAGCTTGCGCCTCCCGAGCTTAATGCAAGTGGTTACAAGTGTGCAGTAATCCACACAGCCACTGGGGGCACTGTGTCACCCACAGCTGCTGGCAGCATGGTGCTGTCCATGGTGCTGACTGATCAACTGAATACAGTTAAAAAGTACATTGCATGACTGTCAGCAGTCTTGTCTTGTTCGCAGAATTACCCCAAAATTAAAAAGAGGATGTTATAGCGCTATGTACAGCGACAGCAAGCCATTTGGTGGCAGAAAATGGATAGCTTCCACTGTTTTGGTCAAACACACACACAGGCACCAGTAGGAGTCTACTGGGGCACACTTTGAGTGCCATGTGGTGTCTGAATCCTAGACAGCAGGAAATAAGGCTGATCTGGTGACATCAGGTGGACATTTTATAGAATGCATCTGTACACATTCATTATTCATTCCATGTTCTTGCATTAGATTACTTTGTGTATTTTAATCCATTCTATTGATTGTACTGTGTTCATTGCATTTATTCAATGTGAAATGTTTATCTTTAACCCTATTACAAACAAAACATGGGATTTCCTGTTTCACTGATGAATGATAGAATGCTTGTGTCGCAGAAAAAAGGGACAAATGCAGTGTGATGTGATATGTGGTGGGTACCGATATGGAATAATGCTTTGTTTTTAAGTTCTCAGGAACACAGTGTGAAGGCCGCTCTGTTTTGTCTGAAGTCACTTAGAAACAGAGTCTGCTAGTCTCGTGAGATCTGGCTATATGACATGGCATGGCCGGAAGTCATGCCAGAGTCGGGCTGGATTCTCCTCTGAGTGACAGTATTGCTCTCAATCAGTTGATTTGTGTGTGCTTCCTTTGCAATCCTGAATAAATCCTCCTTGTGCAGCGTCAACACCTTGACTCATCATCTTTGGCTCTGATTCACCAAAAATTCCACAACAGGTTCATTGAAGTATGCATGTGGAGTGAAATAAATGCGAGCCACATCACAGGGTTTGTTGAGACCAAAAACAAGTATTTACTTTCATGAGTATCAAAAAACACACCAAAGAAAAACCAAAAAACAACACTTCTGAAATCTACAAATGAACAAATGAGAGTCCAATCAAACAAAATTAAGAAACCAAACGAGCTGGGCAGCTGACTCGTTGAGCTGGGCGGCCGACTCACCGGGCTGGGTGTGCGACTGGCCCGGCGTGACCCTGGGGGGTATTCCAGTGTTCAGGGGAGGAGAGTGGGCTGTAGGGCGGGGATCTTGGGGGGGACTCCCTTGCTGAGGGTAGAGGAGTGGGCTGTGGGCCGGTGGGGGTGGGGTGTTACCCTTTTGGGGGGGGGGGGGGGGGGGGGGGGGGGGGAATGTGCGCGCACGTGCAATCGGAGGGAACAGTGAGACCCTTACCAGGGTAGACACGCTGCTGCGGATCAGGCCGAATGGGACCTCCCCCAAGAAGCCAGCATCCCTCTAGGCGGCCTGCAGAGCCCTGTTGGGCTTTGGGAGAGGTCGGCCGTCCAGGTGCCCTAGCAGATAGTGTGGCCGCGGAGCAGACCGTGTCCCCCTGGTGCCCTGGTGTGTGGCGGACGTCTGGCGGATGGTGGAGGCGGCGGGGGAGGCGAATGAGCAGCGTAGAAAAGGGGAGACACTCACACTAAGCCGGAACTGCTGTGAGTCGCGGGTGGCCTCCGCTGGTGGTCAAGACCACCGTGCGATGGCTGGTGGTGATGGCCAGATAGGCCAGGAGGTAGCCCATCAGGCCATGTACATCCTCCAGGCTGACGTCTTGAGAGAGAGAGTAAGAGAGCAACAGGAGGATTGTGAGTGGGCCTTCGGGACGTCACAAGCCACTTTACGATCCGCTTGTCTTGTTTGTGGTCGTACCGAGCAAGTGGGGCACTTTCTGCCTGGCCTCCTCGAAGAACCTGTACTGGTCCTTCGGCCTAACGGACCTTTCTGAGACCAAAGGACACAAGTGAGACGTGAGCGGGTGGGTTGTCGGGATGACGCAAAACCCAAACCCCGAGTACCTATGTGGGCTTCTGTTCTTACCGGTTTTCTTGTGGAGGACCTGCTGCCAGTGCGTAGTGATTTTCACCGCGACGTCAGCCTGGAGACGCCTCAGCTCATACAGCAGCCGCCTAATGTCGGCCTCCGCCGGCCCGCTCTCAGCCAACTGTGTTGTGTATATAACTTATGAAATGTCTGACATTCAAAAGAATAATTTTTAGGCTTGTCACCTGGTAACCTTGCTTAATAAGGTACACCAGCCATCTGCAAGCAGAAAAAGGGAAAATCACATTCACTGAAATTGATTGTGATGAGTGTGTAACGTGGGCAAGGGTTCTCTCTGTGGCGGTTAGGGAAGACAGACACGAGGAACTTACTCCCTGAGTCGCGCCACACTGCCCAGGAAGGCTAGGTTGTCGTGCTGGCGCGAGGGGTCGGCCGCCATCATGAATTCGACCCAACGCTGGGCATGGGACAGAGCCCCTCGCGCATTACGCACCCACCTCCGGGATATGGCGTTCCCCTTTTTGTGCTCCTGGAAATCATCCAGCATTCGGCCTGCGAAAAATAACAAAAGAATGAATGTGGGCCTGCCTGGACTACTTGGTGTTGAAAAGTGTGTCAGTCTGTCTGTCTGTCCGTGCGAGACTGCGTGTGTCTGTATGCGAGTGACTGCACGATTGATTGAGTGACTGAATGAGTGAGTGTGACAGTGACATGAAGAGTGGGTACTTACCGTGCATGGTGTCTGGATGTTTCCTGAGCAATTTCTCCCCCTTTTGGACGGAGGTGGAGGTTGGGTTTGCGTAGGGTGTAAGCCCTTGCCAGGGGGTCCCACCCTGGCGGCACTGCTCCTCCACCACGGTCATCCTGCCCATCAGGTCGATCAATTTTGCGTTTATTTCCCTCTGCTCCTGCAGCAGGCACGCCACCTGCTCGCGGAGGGCCTGCACGGAGTTGACCAACTGCTGTGGGTTAAATGGGCTGCTGCTGCCTGGCGCCGTGGCTGACGCCCGTATCGGTGGACATGGCGTGGCTGCAGGTGGTGTGGCCGCTGGCACCGTGGGTGCCGCGGAGCACACACCGGCAACCGGGCAGAAGACTGACCGGGTCTGATGGAGGGGGGGGCCTGCCGTCGTCCTCCGGGGCCCCCCTCCTCTTCCTGTGGGCCTGGGCTGGCCTGCAGCTCCACGTTGTCATCCATGTCCTCGGGCATTGTTGGATTAGCTGCAAAGAGAGCACGGGCAAAATATGTTAAATTACCTGTTGTTGTTTACATCGATGCAAAGACTCAGCCTTTGACTGACTGAGTGCTTATAAGGCTCACCGCTGTACAGCTGGAGGTCCAGCGTGGAGGACATTGGTGGGTTTGGATTGCTGGCTACCACTACCGCCTTGCTCGTAATGTGGTGTGCATTGTGCAGATACTTGTCAATCCGCGCCAGGTTTTTACGGTCGCACATTAAGCAGTCAACGGGTCGGTTGCACCTGTGAGACAAGGGATGTGTGTTACTGTGCTATGTAGGCAGGCCCACCATTTTCACTGAATTCCTTCCTGCAAAATAAAACAAAAAAAATCATAAATGGGGTTCAATTCACAGCAGTAACGAGGCCGTGGTGAAGGTTTTGGCATAGCAAAGTGGTAACGGACAGATATTTAAGTGACACAATGACAACGGACATGTGAGTCTTCACATGTTCGAATGTGCACTGATCATCTTCTAGTGTTGAATTCACTCTGAAAGTGTTGAATAAACCCTTTTGTAGTGTTGAATGTTAGTGTTACAATATACACTTTAAAGTGTTCAATCTAAGAATTAACACTCTATAGAGTTAAGCATGAACACTGGTGAACAGAGAGGAGTATTAATAGAACTCTACACAGTGTCAGCATTAGAAAATTAACAATGGTCATTGTTGATTTACAGTGTTATTGTTGCATTTTCTTGGGTGTTGTAATGTTAAAAAGTATTATTTACAAATATAGACACACACACACACACACACACATATCTGATAAACAGCAGAAATGTGAACTGGATTATCAACAGAACTAATGTATGCAGTCATGAATGTAATGGAGAACACAGTGTTCATGTTGAAAATCACATGCAATCCATCACTGAACTGTTTTTACAGTCAGCAAATGGATGTGTGTACTGGCGCGCGCGCCAAAAACATTCAAACTGCGTGACAGTCCCCGGATGCTTCTTGTGAAATTGAATCACAGCACCTTGAGGTGCTCCACTTGCGGCGCTATGCGGGCATAACACCCGCGAGTGCATACCACCCGAACATGGAAGAGAAAGTTGGATTTCGGTCACTCACCTCCTGACGCGCGCAAATATCCACAAGCCACCTAGAGTCAGAATGAAGGAATGGCCCCGGGAGAAGCCCCTTTTAAGCTGTGGCTGGTTTGAGTAGGGTCACCACTCCATCACCATATCCATCAACTCCCCCCCCCCCCCCCCCCCCCCCCCCGCTCTCTCTCTTTCCCTCCCTCTATCAGTTTCTCTCTGTCCCTCCACCCCCTTCCTCTCTCACTCTCCTTCCCTGCCCCTCCCTCTCTCTCTCTCTTGTTTCAGGCTGTCGTCCTGTGGGAGCAGTGTATCCATTAAAATGTAATTTCCAGGATACTGAACATTCCTTCTCCTGCGAAAGATGAAAACAATGGCCGTGATGATGAAACAGATCACAGTGACTGTGACAGATGTGCAACTGCAACGGGATCAGCTGTTGCATCAGGTTCTAGTGTAAAGGTGCATGTTTCCAAACCGTCGAGGTTACGAGCAGTGCAGACATAGACAGATGATATATCTGCTCTGATTAGTTTTAAAGTCAGGTCAACATCTAAGGAGCTTCCATGCCAGTGTAGGGGATCATCTTCCCTTTGTGTCGTTTTTCCCATGTGTACCAGATCGGAAGACTACCTTGTGTAGACGGGCATTTAAGCACCACGTTCTGACCCTCTTCGACCACACCTTCAGGGTAGCACACAGGTTTGCTTGGCCTCTCCATCACATGCAGGCGAGTGTGGATGCTACTGAATGAGGGAAGTTCTCTAACCAGGCACCGGTACATGTCAGAGTCAGTAACCTTCAAGTCGTAGATGATAATTGATGCATTGCCACTTGCAGGATCCGGAGAAACAAAATGAACTCTTCCTTTGAATCTTTCAGAATGATCATAGATGCGATCCGCATACCAAATAAAAACTGTCTACTCCATTCAATGTCAATTTTTCCCAAGTCTTCAGGAGCAGGGGTGAAGTGACAGTGAAGGGTCATCTTGTCTCTCACTGCCGCATGTTGGTGACACTTGCCATGAGATGATCTGCAGGCACTGAGATGGGTTTGCAGAGAAGAGCAGAAATGACAAAGCCAACAGCAAATGCCAAAGCTGAAGCCTAGTGATGGGAGCCTTTTGAGACCTCATGTAGAGGGGCATCTTAACCTTTGAAAAGTAAAACAATGTTCCAATTAACCCACCCCCCACCCCCCCCCAAAAAAAAAAAAAAAAAAAAAAAAAAAAAACAGAATTCACACATGGAGTTTTATTTATTTATTTTAGATATTTTATTATCTATATTTTATTATATTTTTATTAATTTATTTTAGATTAAAAAAACAAAAGCTAATGACATCAGAAACCAAGCTTCTTATCTGTCACTAAATGTTTGCTTCCTAATTAGGAAAGCTAGAAAACACACATTAACAGAACAGTACTGTATAGAAAAATCAATTCACTCATTATTTTATTATCTATCTATCTATCTATCTATCTATCTATCTATCTATCTATCTATCTATCTATCTATCTATCTATCTATCTATCTATCTATCTATCTATCTCTATGCAGAGAGAACTCTGGGGTGGAGCAGCCATATTGTACAAGGAGCAACTGGTGACTACTGGCAAATTGCTGGAAATAATGACCAAACGTTTTTAACATGATGAGTAATTTCTCTTTAACAAGTTCATAGTCTGTTTTATGATTTTTTTTAACAACAATTTCAACTCTTCTTTGACAACTTTCAGTCATGTGTGTGGCCTAAAACAGTTGCGGGGGTAGGGATTTACATCTACGCCATTATATTTCCAGATCTGATGGACTAGTGATCAAAATAAGTTTAGAGGTTATTTAAAAGCAACTGCAAACCTTGCAGAGTATTGAACTTTGGGGTGTTACAGGCTACTTGAAAGCTAAAACAATCAAATTTCTACAAATATTGGACAAGAAAACATGATAAATTTGGAGAGCTACTCCCCATGTGACGCCCAGCCAGCATTGTGCTGAGTTGGCAATGGGCCAATTTTAATCATAGAAATTTTTTTCCCAATCTAAACAATATCCAGTCTTGAACGTTAAAACAATGATGTCAGAAATTTCGTGGTTTAAAAACGTAGCTTGTATTTGTTACAGGTGGCTGCTTCACTCAGTTTAGTCAAAAAAGCAAAACAACAATAAGCTGAATTGTGAAACTCCTGACAACAGCAGCCTGGAGTTACTGTGGCTGCTGTCTTCAGTCACCAACTTGTTAAATAAATTGTCTTTTAAGACAAGAACATGTGTGAAATGTGGAAAGTACATTATAATAAATAATTAGAATTCTGTATTGTGTTGAGACTTGAGCAAAAAACTGAAGAAAAGAGTGATTAAAAATGCTCGAAACGTTGAAGTCTCTGCACAAGATCTTTAATTCAGTAGAAAGTTGATCAGACAGGGAGATAACCTAAATGCTAGCAATAAAAGAAAAACAGGAGTCCTGAACCATGTCCGTGAGATCTGACAGCATCAGAGTCTCCAGGAGAAAACGGCATCGAGCTCTCCTTTGCTCGGGAAGTTAAACCTTCAGTTTGCATGATTCAAGCGGATTGATGGTTACATTTTGATAACACTGACCGTCACAGGTTGTTTTTCCCGGAGACCAGTACAGACAGCAATTGTTTCATGAGACACAGAAGCTTTTTTCTCATGTGGGGAGAGAACAGGGAGTAGATCTACTCCCTGCTCCTAACATTGAAACCGGCCTGGGACCGTCAGAATGCACAAAGAATGAGCTTTCAGTTACAGCCTGTTATACTGAAGGCCTCAAAATCATGAAACAATCACAGAATACGTATATATGAGGTAAAAATATAGTGAACAGCTGAATCAGTACATATTCATTAGAATGTGATTAAAACTGTATATAAACAAGTGAATCTCAGCATAATGATTTAGAATGTGATTAATATGGTGGATTAATGAGTGATCACAGCATAGTGGTTAGAATGTGAATGCATTATACGACAATTGCCAACAATTTAGAACCATTTCAATGTTGTGACTGATCGCTTTTCCTTAGAAACGAACATATAGAAGCGCCGACTGTGAGTATTTAAAATGTTTGATAAGACCTCTGATCTGAAACGAGCCGGTGTCGTCCTGCCAAAAAGTGGCACGGCACCGTTTTCAATTCATTTTGATTTAGTGCCAAAAATAACAGTCATTTCAAGATATTTTCACAGAGGAAAAGTCAACAATTCAACATGGAAGTCTGAGAGGCAGGAGGAGAGGAGAGACAGATTCTGGTTGGCGATCCAAATCCTGGTTCAGGTAGAGATCTCAATCATCTTGTGTCTCTTATGTCTTCATGGTTATCTTTTTTTTTTTTAAAAAAAAAAAAAAAAGCTTTGTATCTCTGATGTGTCATTGGTGTCACAGCTTTTGTGTTTGTATTGACACACACCGACCACCAGAAACCAGATTAGTCTGAAACAGTGAAAGCGTGATGAGTGTGCTCTGCTGTCAGTCGATTGATTCCGTCAGAAAATATTACCCCCCCCCCCCACCCCCACCCCCCACAGACGGAACCAAAGCTTGTTCCTCCAACTAGTCGATTGAGAAAATGTAAGTAAAATGTAAAAAAAATGTAATAAAATCATAAGTAATTTGAATTTCCTTACATTTAAATCTTTTATTGTCACTGTTCCAGCTGTTCACTGTTCTGAACTACTGGAAGCAGAACTGCATGACCTCCGACCGGAAGTACAGCAGCACCAGATGATTCACACCGTGAACGCCATGGGTGAGATTCAAAGTATATCATCAATGTGAAGTTTTTATTTATTAGTGTGATACTCAACATTATATGAAGAAGCAAACTTAAGAAGTGAAAAGTATGTTTTCAATTCAACCTATACATTAAAAAAAAACCCAGGAAGAACAAATGGTGTGAATGTTAAAAGTTAAAGTCAGCAAATAAAGTTGATCTTTCCTATCATTCTGTGGTCGATCGATTTAATGATTGGTTCTTTCTTGTTGTCAGTTTTCACGAGAGCTCCTCCTCTTTATTTCCCAGCTCACACTATTTCTACTGAAAACACTCCAGTCTATGAGTTTGTTGTATCTAAATAGCTGTGTGCACATTTGGTATGGATTTATTTATTTATTTATTTATTTATTTATTTATTTATTTATTCATGCATAGATTTTTGTGTGTGTGTGTGTGTTTGTTTCTTGTGTCAGACCAGCCATGGTCTGGAAATGTCTGGAACTAATTGATAACAAACCAAAATATTATAAAACATAAATAAGTAAATGTTCAGAATAAATTGTGAAGAATGGAACCAAACTTAGTGGAGTTTCAGTTGAAAACAGTCTGATTTATGTTGGAGTTTCATCAAACTGATGGAAATCTGGACTGTTGTAATTCCTACAGTTTTCCACAAGAGGGCAGGTGGAGCACAAGACAGGAGTTCATCGAGAAATGGAGGTTTGCCCTCTGGTGGTCAAAAGTCGGAACTAATACAACCGCGTAAACCTACAATGAAATAAATTACAGTCAAAATTCCTTTATTAAATTTACAGTCTGATTTATGTATTCAGTCATTCTTCAGTCATTTTTTAAAGGTTGAAATGTCCACAGTTTACTGTCTTTACAGCCGCTGTGTATATTCTTCCGTCCGTACACGGACGCAGGAGAGAGGGGATCGAGGAGATAAAAGTAATTCCCACTGAGCAACTGCGACAGAAAGTGCTAATTGACTGGAGAAAAAAAAAAAAAAACAAAAAAAAAAGAAAAGTATTAAAAAAATAAAATTAAAAAAGGTACGAACAAAGAAGCCAAGAGAACATAACTTAACATCAATTCTTTATGACTTTCAGCATCATGATAGATGACCGTTGAACCAGAAGCTTGTCTTAAAGATATAAAAACCAAGATGAGTCGTAATTTTCTGCTCTGAAATTCAGATAAAAAAGAAGTCATTATATTTGGCCCAAAACACCTGAAAGAAAAATTCAACTGGTTCAAAATGCTGCACCAAGAGTTCTGACAAGAGCCAGCAGGAGAGAACACATCAGAACAATATTAGCTTCTCTTCACTGGCTTCCTCTTAAATCCAGAACAGAATTTGAAATACTTCTCTTGAGCTTTAAAGCTCTGGACAACCAGGCCTCATCATATCTTCAAGAGCTGTTAGTCCCATATGAGACATGAAAGATGCGTGCAATACTTATTCCTGGACGCAAACAACATATCAAGTTGTTGGGATTTATATCATGAACTCCCATGAGACTGAGTTGACCGACGTCCCGTCTGCATGTTTTTCACCAGACGCTAAAGAGTCTTGTTGTCATAGACTCACATGGGAAACTTTTTCTGTCATCCTGGTGTCCACATCATCTCTCATATTGGTGGATTTACACATTGGGATTGGACTTTACACGTCTTTAATGCACTTTTACATCTGCTTTTTGGCTTCCATCACTTTCTGGAGGCTTTATATCGATTTTTTGCCTTTTGCATCCGTTTGTTGGAGTTTTAACTCTGGATATTTGTCCAGGTTGCAAAACTTTTGTAACCATGTTGAGCAAGAAGTCATTTTGTGAGAAAGGGACTTGTATAATTAGATCTGGTCGGAGGCTGCTGTCACATGTCAGGATGTGGTTGTGTTTTCATGACAGAATTAGAGATATCCTCTCAGATTAAAGCAGTCTGATTTGTCTGAATGTGCCGGTGCTCTCTTTTGCATAGGTCAATCTTTAAAGAAAAATAAATCATTTATGAAGTGCATGCGTAGCTCAGTTGGCGGTTCAGGCTGCACTGTGTGGTCTTGTCTATCAACCCGGAACACGGGACGTTCGGAACCTCAGAGGAGAACCAACAGCAAACTAATGCAGAGCAGTAAAAACTGGAGGGAACAGTGAGCTGTACTCAGAACTAAAGCAAATGCAGCTACAACAGAGACTGGAAACGCTCTCTCTCTCCCTGGATGAACACAGCGGAAGGTCAGTCTGACAGTTTCAGTGAAGTTTGTTGAAGTCGTTTTTCTGTTTCACACTGAGAATGTGAGATTCACAAAAAAAATGTGTTTCCCAGAAGGAGGCTTCCCGTTCTATGGACATGTTCCTGCTAGAACCCAAAGAAGATTCAAACCCAGAGGAGGGAGCAGCAGCTGAAATAACCAGCGTTCAGCACACTGTGCATCAAGAGTGGTGGCTGTAGAAGAGAGGAGGAAAAAGAGAGCACCGGCACTTTTTTTTGAGCCACTTATTTCACTGTCATATATAGTGAATATATTTTTAGAACACAGGACCATCAGACACCATGTCGTTTCCACACATCCATCAATCCAGCCTTTGTTGACTCTGATCATCAGCGATCAAAGGCCTGTTAAACAGGCCCGAACTTCCCACTTCTCTCAACTTATTTCAGACAATAAAGACAACCCCCGGTTCCTCTTCTTCACCTTCAACATTTTAACTGGCACTAATTTTAATTAATAAAGCTTTTAAGGTGCCGACAGACACTCTCTGTGAAGACTTTGCAGACCACTTCAGAACTAAAATCATGGACATCAGGTCTAGTCTTTTACCTCAACAAGTCTTATCAGTCAACACAGCTGAACCGTTGTCCATGCCTGAGGAAACAGCTTTGACCTGGTTGATGCGAGGACTCTTGGTCGAGTTTTCTCCCAAGTAAAATCAACAACCTGCCTTTTAGATCCTATTCCCACACCACTTTTTAAATCACTTTTTGGATTCCTTGAGGAACACATTTTAAATATCATGAATTGCTCTCTTCGGACAGGTGTCTTCCCCACTGCCTTTAAAACGGCGGTGGTGAAGCCCCTTCTGAAGAAGAGCAATTTAGATCCCAATGTTCTTAATAACTACAGACCAGTATCCAACAGACGATTTTTAAGTAAAGTTTTAGAAAGACTGGTTCTTAACCAAGTCAATGACTTTTTAATGATCAATAACATTTTAGAACGACATCATTCAGGTTTTAGAGCGAACCACAGTACCGAGACGGCCCTTTTAAAGATTTTAAATGATATCAGGTGGAACTTAGATAATAAAAAGCTCACAGTGTTGGTTCTGCTGGACTTAAGTGCCGCTTTCGACACAGTAGACCATCACATTTTAATAAATAGATTGAGTCACCTGGTGGGCCTCTCTGGTACTGTTCTGAACTGGTTCAGTTCTTATCTCACAGATCGATGTTTTTTATGTAAGTATGGATACTTGTTCCTCAGGAACCCATGAAATTAGGTGTGGGGTTCCCCAAGGTTCAATTTTAAGTCCCATACTTTTTAATCTCTACATGGTTCCACTTGGGGGACGTCATCAAGAGACACGGCATCAGTTTTCATAGCTACGCTGACGACACTCAGCTGTACATCGCCGTATCTCCTGGTGACTCAGGGCCAATAGAAACCCTTTTTAACTGCATTTCAAACATCAAGTCATGGATGGCGGTGAATTTCCTACAGCTCAACCAGGACAAGACTGAGGTTTTGGTTATCCCGAAGGTCAGAGAGAGAAAATTTTACCAAAATTATTAGATTTTAAAGCAGCACAATCAGTTAAGAACCTGGGCGTGATTTTTGACTCTGAGCTAAATTTTATTCCACACATTAAAAACATAACTAAGATTGGATTTTATCATCTTAAGAATATAGCCAGAGTCCGCTCGTTTCTCTCTCAGGCCAGTACAGAGGTGCTAATGCATGCTTTTATCTCCTGTAGATTAGATTATTGTAATGCCTTGCTCTCTGGTCTTCTCAAACCTACAACTATTACAAAACTCAGCTGCACGCATGCTGACGAGGACCAGGGGGCGGAGCCACATTACACCGGTCTTACAGTCGCTGCACTGGCTCTCTGTCCGCTTCAGGATCGATTTTAAAGTTCTCTGAATAGTTTTTTAAATGTCTTAATGGCCTTGCGCCTTCTTATTTAGCTGATTTGTTTTTACCGTATCGACCCTCGCGGGCCCTGAGGTCCTATGGCAGTGCCTTATTGTGTGTTCCCAAAGCTCGAACCAAGACGCATGGCGAGGCGTCTTTTAGCCACTATGGCCCCCGCCTGTGGAACAGCCTGCCAGAGAACCTCAGGACCGCAGAGACTGTTGATATTTTTAAAGGGAGGTTAAAAACACACCTTTTAAATCTGACTTTGAATTGACCTTTTATAGTTCTTATCTCCACCATTTTAATTTTTTTTTTGTCATTTTTATTTTTAATCTACTTATCCTATTTATTTGTTTATTCTATTTTTATTATGTACTTCTAAGTTATTTTACTTTTTTACTTCATAATCTTATCTACTTCATTTCTATTAACTTTGTGTCATGTTTTTTTATGTCTTTAGCTGCTTAACTCCAGTGTTTCCTGAGGGGGGTTCTTCACACCGGGAGTTGGTCCCGGTCCTCTGCTGGGGTCACTGAGCTCGAGTCCTCTGGTCCTGGCTGCCCTGGGGGTCTCCACACTTCGGTGTGCGGGTTCCCCTTGGTCTGGCGGGGTCGGGGGTCGAGCGCTGGGGCCCCAGTATTAATGACCTTTGCCTTCTCCTGGTGTGGACGGCCCCACTGGTAGTGTTTTCCCATGATGCTTAGTGCCATGCCATGTCTCCTCTGCTTTCCTGTGTGCAAAAAATTGGGAGTATGTCTGTTTGTGTGGGTGTACGTGTGTGTGTGTGTGTGTGGTGTATACTTATTGATGGTGCGGTTTTTATTATGTTGTTTTTATTACTGGTTTTTAATGTTCAGCACTTTGCGTCGTTTTTATTAATATGAAAAGTGCTATACAAACAAAGTTTGATTGATTGATTGATTGATCAGGACAAAATTCATCCTGTCGTGTGTTTCTGCATTAGGCTGTGAGCTTTTGGATCTTCCAGCTGTATGAAGGTTTTACTTATTGATCCAGCCTGATTGGATCAATTTACTGATTGAAATCCTGTTTGAGAACATGAAGAATAAAGAAACACAAACGTGTTGAGGTGTCGTGAATATCAGTTTTCAAATCAGACTGCTTTAATCTGAGAGGATATCGCCAATTCTGTCATGGAAACACAACCACCTCCTGACGTGTGACAGCAGCCTCCTATCAGATCTAATCATACAAGTCCGTTTCTCAGGAAATGACTTCTTGCTCAACATGGTTGCAAAAGATTCGCAATCTGGACAAATATCCAGAGACACAGAGATAATCAGACACACAGAGAGACGTGGTCGACCTGGAACATGGAGCTGAAGCTGCTGCTGCTGCTGCTGCTGCTGCTGCTGCTGTGGAGCTCAGGTAGGACTCTGCTGCTCACTGCTGCTTCTCTCTCTGCTGGGAATTCTCCTCCATCTGGGAGTTTCAGTGCTCCACACACTAGAAAGAAGACATTAGTGTGGTCCTGAAAGCTGCTTCATGGATCATCCTGATGGCTCTTTTCTGCAGTGAGGATTTGGAGCTGTTGCTCCAAACTTCCAGGCAGTGGTTCTAGTACGACAGTATCAGTGAACAATATCTCATCTGGAGAGCTTTGCTGTATAGGAAGGATTCTGCTTTGCTGAGGACTGAAAGACTTGTGGATATTTTGGATTCAGCTTATTTGATTGTGAGGTTTCCAACAGATCTTCTTGTTGATTTTCACCCTCAGAAACTTGATTTCTGGAACTCTGTCTACTTCTACACCTTCTGTCAGAACTTTAGAGTCTCTATATTCCCCTAATGACTTCCAAACAACATACATTTACTGAGAGTTTGAGTGAATCAAAACACTTTTTGAATGTGTTCAGTTCTGAGTTGATTTCCTCAGAGCTGCTCTAAATTCTCCCTGGACAGAAAATATCTATGTCATCAGAAAACAAGATAAACAGTAGTATTTGACCGATTTTACATTCTTCATAACAGTTTTTCCCAGTGGCTTTGGTGCATTTCCCTCATGACTTTTTCCATTTGCTCAACAGTCAGTTCAGCCTCCTCCACATTCAGTCATTTGTTGTCATCATAGCAGCAGTTTCTCGTTTGATAACATGAAAGTTTGCTCATGTCCTGTCAGTCCAGATGAACTGTCATGCTTACTGCAGGCAGCTCAAAGGAGGCATGCGCACTTCTGTGGTGAAGCCCAGGGCAGTATGGGTAATGAAGTCTGTGCAGGATGAAGGAGGAAACGTACGTTGGGCCCTATGAAGGCTGATATGCTCTGATAAGCGGCAGGACAACTTGCTTTTGAGGAATGAACTTTCCATTTTGAATAAGTGACACGTTTTGCAGGTTTTCTACTCAGTTTAACTTTTTGCACTCATTGTTTTGAGAAATGCATTCACTGTTTTGCAAAAGTAAAAAGTGATGTGAGGAATGAACCAAAGTGATTGAGAACAACTGTCATGTCTGGAGTGAAGTGTTTTGTTTCTCAGTTTGTTCTTGACCTTTGACCTCTCTTGGCCCAGTCTGGATGCTGTTAACCTGAGCTGGACTCTTCATATTTTCAGCTCATCTTCAGATCAAACATATTTCACTAGAATGTTGACACTGAACTCAAGCTGCATGATCAGAAGTGAGAATCACTGAAACCTGATGAATATTGAACTCTCTGTTTCCCCACAGGAGTCCATCTGGAAGACAGACACCATCCAGCTGGTAAAGAAAGTCCTCAAAGATGAAGAAAGAAAGTGAATCTTTGTTCTTGCTGACTTTGTGCTCTTTGCTCAGAGGCTGATGTTGAGTTCAGGTTGGTGGGAGGAAGCTCTGGCTGTTCAGGTGGACTGGAGTTGAAGCACCTCGGAGAATGGAGACCAGTGGACAACAATTTCTGGAACCTGAAGTTATCAACTGCAGTCTGTGAACATCTGGACTGTGGCTCTGCTGTTTTCATCAATACAACATCTGGGTCATCAAGCAGATCTGCGTGGAGTGTTGAATATAAATGTTTCAAGTCTCTGTCAGATTTGAAGAATTGCTTCTGGTCCTTTGATTCTGCCGATTACATTAATCTCAGGTGCTCAGGTAAGGCCAGTGTGGTTTCATTAACTACATGTTGTCGGCGTGGTGAGTTCAGACATAAAGCTTTTACTGAAACATGACATTAGAATTGATCATTAAAGATTCAAGGTTTTTATTTTCCATTTGTTCACATAAATACACAGCTCAGGCACACAGGCTTTCATGTGAGGAGTTTCTGTTGAAGTCAAGTTAACAGATTCATATCAAAAATAGAATTAAAGACACTCAACAGGAGTGAAATAAAGAATAGATACAAAAGAGAAAGAGGACCAGATGCTGCAGCTGAAGAATGAAAACAATTCAACTGTCCATAAGAAGGTGTGTGTGTGTGTGTGTGTGTGTGTGTGTGTGTGTGTGTGTGTGTGTGTGTGTGTGTGTGTTTGTGTGTGTGTGTGTGTGTGTGTGTGTGTGTGTGTGTGTGTGTGTGTGTGTGTGTGTGTGTGTGTGTGTGTGTGTGCGCGCGCCCAAATGTCCCCACAAGGACAGGAAAACCTGCTCGATGTGCCTTGTGGGGACCTTTTTCCAGTCCTAATGAGAGGAAACAGTGTTTTCTTGACCATGCTGTTGTTACTGAAAAAAGTAAAAGTGCAAAAACAGTTATTTAGGGCTATGCATTGTTGTGGTTTGGGTTAGGGTTAGGATAAGGGTCAGGGTTAGGGGCTAGTAAAGGCATTATGTCAATGAGTGTCCTCACAAAGATAGAAATACAAATGTGTGTGTGTGTGTGTGTGTGATGTTTCCATCTCAGTTATCATCAGTTTCAGTGTCACAGGGAAAAATTGTTGTAAAACATGGTTTGTGTTCTGATCCTGTCTTCGCTCCTGTGTTTCAGAGTGTAGCTACAGTGTTTCAGGTTGTAGGTACAATGCTTTTTGAGGTTTTAGCTGCAATGCATGTGTGTGAGGTTGTAGCTGCAGTGTTTATGATGGGATTGTAGGTACAGTGACCTCCTGTCCTGTGTTCAGACTCGGTGCGACTGCTGAATGGATCCAGTCGTTGTTCAGGCAGACTGCAGGTGAAGACTAACCCGTCTGACCAGACCTGGTCCTCAGTGTGTGAAGCAGACCTGGACCTGCAGGATGCACAGGTGGTGTGTCGGGAGCTGGGCTGTGGGGCTCCTTCAGTCCTGCAGGGGGTGCTCTATGGAGACGTGCAGACTCCCAGGTGGAGCCCAGAGTTCCAGTGTGGAGGCCATGAGTCTGCTCTGCTGGACTGTAGAAGCTCAGGCTCAGCTAGAAGCAGCTGCTCACCTGGTAAAGCTGCTGGACTCACCTGCTCAGGTAGAAGAGGAGCTGCAGCTTTCACACCTCTTCTCTTCACACTCACTTCATCCTCTCACTCTTCTCTCTCTGCTCTGGGTTCAGGGGTCGATGAGTTCAGGTTGGTGGGAGGAGCCAGTCGCTGTGCAGGAAGTCTGGAGCTGAAATATCTTGGTGAACAGAGACCTGTGGTATACTATCTCTTCATGGTGAAGACAGCAGCTCTCATCTGTGAACATCTGAACTGTGGCTCTACTGTCTCTGTACAACCAACAAATGTGTCACATCAATCTATGTGGAGAATCTTCCCAGGATGTGTTCAATCTCAATCTGATCTGTGGAACTGTGTGGGATCATACCACTTCTTTCACAGCCTGAAACTCACCTGCTCAGGTATGTTTTGTTGACTTTAAAGGTGCATTAAGGAGTTTGCATGTTTTATGCGAAACAGCACCCCCTGCAGGTTTTGGGCGTAATGCAGCTTAGTGAAAAACTTGTGCCTGTCGCTTGCGCGCACGGAAGAGGGGAACTCCTTCCTCGGTCTTTCAGTACCTGGTGGAGTCTGTGCTGGAGCTGTGGCAGTGCTAGAAGCCAGTCTTTTCTTACTTTCTGGAAGCTCCTGCTCAATTGTTGCTCACTAACCATCTGGCGGAGTAATGGCGGACAAAACGAAACTTAACTCAACCAGGGCAGCCGGAGCGTGCATTACGTCATTCCTTTCAAATTCTCAGCAAAAAAATTCTGGTGCCAGACCGGCACTGCAACTTTCAAAAGACAATTTAGTGTTGTTAGCGGTACTTGCAATGAATATGTCAGGGGACATTGTACACATCATTAAAAATGTGTAACATATTTATGGTGGAAAATAAGCATTTTTAAAGTTGAAAAACTCCTTAATGCACCTTTAAGAAAAAAAAAAAGAATATTTTCTTCCTGGTTTTACAGCAGATTTGTTTTCTGCTGCTAACTAGTTACTTAGTAAAATAACTGTATGACCTGTCCCATTCCCTATCTGGGCTCGTACACATTGAGTTCCTGAGGGTGGAGAGGGGGAATTGTCTTGGACGCGTGTCCGCACAGCGAGTCAATCACTGAGTCACACACTTCCTCCGTTTGGGTGCTGCGACCCATTTATTTTCAGTGCATGAATCCACTTCCAAAAACCAGACAAATAAGGGCACACACGCCGCTCAGACATGGTGCAACCCGCCAAACAACATGATTGAAAGACTGTTTGCTGTCCCTCTCTGCACACACCTCCAGCTAATCATTTGTGCGCTCCAGATTTTCCTTCACTCCTCCTGCTCCCCCTGGTGGTCAATTAAAGAAATGATAAATGGTTCCTACAATAACTATTGCTTTACTTTTGAAAAAAAAAAAAAAAAGTTTAAATATGTCAAAGAACCTGGATCCCCTCATAACGGAATTTTAAGAAGCATGTTCAATTATAAAACTGAACATGTGATTAATGAAATAAATGGACAACTGACAGATCAAATTACAAACAGGAAACACTCCATTAATTTATTCAAATGTCGTGTGATAATATGATAAAAGAAACCAGTCGAATTTGGTATCTAACTGTTGATAGTGTTTCAATAGAGGTCTGTACTTCCATTTAGTTTAAAAGCTGCCTTTGAAAGATCAGGGCTCTCTATGGCTGTATCCAGTAGCGGCCGGTGGAGCGGGGCGGGGCGCAGGTGGCGGGAGCACTTGTTTCGTTCGCCTACACCATCAGCGGCAGGTGGTGCGGCGTTAATTCACTTCCGCACTGGCGGAAGTGCTCATTTCCATACCCGCACATTCCAGGCGGGCAGTGTTGAAGAAACCAGTTTATTAAAAATAATCGTTGCCTACCTGTTGTGTTGTTTGGAATGCGCCTTGAATGCGCGGGTGTGGAAATGAATGGATTCTCCAGCCCGTGACCAGTTGCCAACGGGCGTCGTACCATTCACTTGCTGCTCCTGCGGCGCTCTGCTCGCCGAGCAGGATCGTCATAAGCGCTACTTCGTCTGCCTCGGCTGGCAGCATCGCCGCCAGTGGTCCTCCTGCCTGGCCTGCCTTGCTCTGCCGCTCGAAGAAATTCAGCGGCGAGCGGCCTTCATGGGCGACACCTCTCCGGTTCCCGCCCATGAGGACACCGCCACTCCCGCCGCCTACGAATGGGCCGAAATGAGTGGCAGCAGCAGCAGCGCTTCGGTGTCGAGGAGCTCGACTCACTAGGACAACTCTGTCTCCACCGTGTCCCGCGCCAGCTGCCAGGACACCCCCTGCGAGCCTGTGGAACACCTCGCGGGGCTCTTCACGTCCACCGCCGAGCGCACCGGCCTCTGGAGCCGGTTCAGCGCGACTTCGCACTGGGGCTAGCAACACAGTCACGGACTCGGTCCCGGACTGCAGTGCTATGTCCGACCGTGTCATCATTCCAAGCGCACGTTCAGAAACATTGGGGTACGCCGCTCACCGCCAAGGGCACGGTGAAAGGCTACCATGAGTATTGCTGTGTGGATGGCTGGCCACCGGTCTCCGGAGTGCCTGTCAAAGAGGACTCCGTTAGACTTCTCCCCAGATCCTCAGCCTGGCCTGGTGGCAAGCCCAAGCTGCCGTCTGAGAGAGACAGGCACATGGCGAGCTTCCTGGATCGCGGTTATGCTAGCAGCAACCAGACATTCGCCCTAGCCAACAACTTGACCTTCCTGCTGGGCTCTGTGGACAAGATTTGCCACGAGAAGTCCCAGCTGTCTCCAGACAACATCGAGGAGACCCAGAATACGGCCGAGGTCCTGATGCGGATGTGCAGAGCTATCGCCATCAACGGAGGCCGCGTCATGGCCAATGCACAGCTCGCCATGAGGCATCTGTGGTTTGGTCTCTCCTCACTCTCTGAGCGGGACCAACGGGGAGTCCTGGGGCTCCCCCTGTCCACCTCCTCCCTCTTTGGACCTGACATACAGGTCATCATCGAGCGCCTGGAGGCGGCGGCGTGAGCGTCTCAGCAGTTCGCCCCACACCTGCAGCCCCGCTGTGAGCCGCCACCGCAGCAACGACGTTCTGCGGAGCAGCAGCGTCCAGCCCCCTGGAGTTCCACTGCGCCTGGCCAGACTCAACCGTCTTCCCGCCGACCCTCCTCCCGGGGCGCCGACCAGCCGACACGGTCCCGTGCTCCCAAGCCGTGGAGCACCCCGTCCGCTCATCCAGCTTCTGTTGTGAAAAATGTAAATAAAGGCCGTCAGGCCCGTTACATCTCTCAAAGAACAATCCTTCCTCTCCCCCGTGTTTGCATGATTGAAAAGTGTCAAACTCAGCAGGACCTTTCTTCCTCCCTTCTCCCACTCCGGGATAAAGCGGCTGAGAATGGTGAGTTGAACGTGCACAGAATCGCCTGGATGCACGTGCCGTCACCGGCTCTCCCTCCACGCTCTTGCAGCCCTGCAGCTGTGGATGCAGGGCACAGCACCGGGAGGCCACTAGCTTTCCCGCTGTGCGTGCCACGCAAGTGGAGCACTGCTGATGTCCTACTGGCACCCCGCAAACGCTCCAGGCTGCATTGTCTGCCGGCTTCGGCTCAGGTGAGCACAACAAAGCGCCAGAGCGGCATAGCCGTGCCGGCCCGGGTCCCCACTGTGGGGCATCCCGGCGCCAGCAGCATCCATAACGCTCCCGGCTGCCTTTTCCCATCAGCTTCTGCTCATGCTAGCACAGCAAATCTCCACAGCAGCGGAGCTTCACCAGCCCGGGTTTCTGCTGTGAGGCACCCCGCCCCCGGTATCACTCGTAACGCTTCCAGCTGCGTTTTCCCACCATCCTCCGCTCATGTTAGCACAGCGAGGCGTCAGAGCGGCAGAGCCGTGCCGGCCCGGGGGACCACCGTGCAGCGTCCCGGCCTCGGCATCTCTCATACCGCTTCCAGCGATGTTTCTCCACCGGCTCCTGTCTGTGTTAGCACAGCGGAGTGACAGAGGGGCTCTTGCCGGCCCGTGTTCCCGCCGTGGGGCGCCCCGGTCCCGGCCTCAATCATCACGCTCCCAGCATCGTTTCTCCACTGGCTTCCGCCTGTATGGAGACGGTGAAGCCTCAGCAGCGGAGCTCTGCCGGCTTGGGCTCCCGCTACTGAGCGTCCCAGCTCCGGCATCATTTCCGAGTTCAGCGGCTTAGGAAACTCCGGGATCATGCCACCTCTGCCCGGGTTGTCTCCAACAAAGCACCGGTCTGCGGCCCCGAAGCCGCCGCCCGCACTCATTCATGGGAGCCCCCCCATCTCCTGAGGCCGGGAGGACAGGTGGGCCGTCCCCACAGGCCGTGGTACAGCCACTCACGTTCCGTTTTCATACGTGGCGTGCCATGTTGGGACCACTTTCTCCCTGGCTGTTCAGGACGCTGAGAGGCGGCTATGACCTGCAGTTCGCCTGTCGTCTGCCCCTCTTCAATGGGATCCTTCGTAAGCGGCTCGCATGCCCTGCGGGGTTGCTGGGGTTGGAGCTGGACACGCTCTCCATGACGGCCCACCTCTCTGAGTAGAGATGAACCTCCCTTCTCTCGGCCCTGAGGTCTGCGATGACCACACCTCTGGTCATTGTCCGATTGATCAGGACCATCCTGGGTGTGATGGCTGGAGCCCACCCAGTGGTACGGTTGGGCCTTCTACACATGCACAGGCTGCAATGGTGGTTTGCATGTCTACGCTGCGTGGGGAAGCGGGACGGATGCAGAAAGATCCCAATCCCGCCCCAAGCATGCCAGGATCTCCGCTACTGGATGGATCCTATTCTCCTGATGCAAGGAGTCCCCCTGGGCTGTGTGTCGCATTGCGTCGAGGTGTTCACAGATGCGTCTCTCGCAGGATGGGGAGGCACCCTAAACCACCGCACGGTGGGCGGTGCTTGGGATTCTACTCCCATTCACATCAATGTGCTGGAAATGACGGCGGTGCAGAAAGTCCTGCTCCATTTCCAAGCCAGGCTGAAGGACAGCCATGTGCTCATCAGGATGGACAACACTACAGTGGTCACGTACCTGAACAGGCAGGGGGGGACCTGGTCTCCCCCTCTTCATCACAAGTGGCGGAGATCCTCCTGTGGGCAGACCGGCACTTTGCATCTCTCAGAGCGCAACACATGCCCGGGGTTCTCAACGTCAGTGTGGACAGGATGTCCCAGGGGGGACCCACTCTGCGATGAGTAGGGCCTGTCCCCGTGGGTCGTAGCCCGACTCTGGCACAGGTTCGGACGCCCAGTGGCAGACCTTTTCGCAAGTGCAGGGAAGGCACAGTGCCCACTCTGGTTCTCGCTCAGGTTGTCAGACGGACCCCCTCTAGGGGTAGACGCCTTCACACACAGGAGCTGACCTCCGGGCCTCCTGTACACGTTTCCTCCAGTCCACCTCTTGACCCCGCTGCTACGCAGGTTGAGGATGCACGGTCTCCACGTGATTGTGGTGGCTCCGGACACCCCGAGCGCTCGGTGGTTCCCAGACCTAGTTCAGTTGTCGATCGGGGACCTGTAGCCGATTCCCGATGGGCCCGACGTGCTGCTGCAGACAGGGGGCGCCCTCTGCTCCCGCCCTTTCCTGGGCAGGAGGCTCCTGGCTTGGAGGCTGAGAGGGTGGGACTAGTGGAACTAGATCTCCCCCCAGCAGTGGTGTTCACCATCCAGAATGCCAGGGCCCCCTCTACTGTCAAGGCCTACAGGTCTCGGTGGAAACTCTTCACGTTGTGGTGCTCGGAGAGGGGCTTGGACCCGATCTCCTGCACTATCGATGGAGTTTTGGAGTTCCTCCAGGCCCTGCTGGACAGCGGTCGTGCTGCATCCACCCTGGCGGTGTTTGCTTCGGCCATCACAGCGGGTCACGGCCGCTTCAGCCGCTTCTCTGCACAAAGCCACCCACTTGTGAAGCAGTTTCTGCGTGGGGTGCGTCAGCTACGGCCACCCACCAGGCATGTGGTCTCCCCATGGGACCTCCACATTGTGTTGGAGGGTCTTAAGGAACCCCCCTTCGAGCCTTTGGAGCAGGCAGAAGACCGCTTTCTCTCCTTCAAGGCCGCCATCTTGTTAGTGCTAGCATCCACCAAGAGAGTGGGGGATCTCTGTGCCTTGTCGGTCCACCCATCCTGCATGGTGTTCAGCGAGGATGGAGAACTCGTGCATCTCTGGCCTAACCCTTCCTTTCATCCCAAGGTGATCACTTCTGACTTCCGGTCGCGAGTGATCCGGATCAGAACGCTTAGCTCCCTGCCTGGCTCATCTGGCGACGACCCACGGCTGCGGTTGCTGTGCCCGGTCAGGGCCCTGCGTTATGTCCAGCGCACAGCTGGCTTTAGCACCACAAACCAGCTGTTTGTGAGGTTAGAAGCCCGGGGGCGTGGAGCCCCGCTGACCTCTCAGCATCTCGCCCACTGGGTGGGGGCGCTATATTGCAGCTGCCTACAAGGCACAGAATCTCTCGCCACCGGCAGTAATTCGTGCTCATTCCACACGACGTGTGGCTGCCCCTGCAGCTCTGTGCAGAGGGATCATGGTGAGTGATATCTGCCAGGCTGCCTCCTGGGCCTCTGCGTCCACTTTTGTGCATTCATATCTGTTGGATATGTGCACAGACTCTGTGGCCATGTCAGTTTTCAGCGAGAACATGAGTTTGGTCGCTTAACCGTTTCGGTCCTCTGGCCTGTCTGCCGCGTCCCGGGTGGGGTCGCGGACCAGGGCTTTCCCGCCTGCCATCTGGTTTTGCCGCGGCCTGCGGATGTTGTAATGCAACGGTGATTAGCAGGAACAGGAGTTCTGCCGCTTGCCATGTTGGATTCTAGCCCAGCTGCCGCTTCCCATGAGCAGATCGCGGACCTGGGGTTTCCCCGCCTGCCGCTGTAGCTTGCCATTCAAACGCTGAGAATGGCGAGGTACGGAAGTTTCTGTAATGCCGCGCAAGCCCCGTCGTACGATGAGCTCACCGCTCAGATATACACCCGTTTGAAAGATCGTTTGATAAATGAGGGCCATAATCTTTACAAATATCGTTATCATTAGTTCATTTAAAACTGTGATTTACTGTGGAGTCATCCGTTAAAACACACCATCACTTCAACATCACCAACAACGAACAATGCTCATGTCACAGTCAGAACCATGAACCTCAGTAGAATCATCTCCTTACCTCCCTTTTTGAAGTGGCAGACATTTGACAATCCTTCAATCTCCAAGTTATTCCACAGTTTTACACCACAAATTAAACACACTTTTTTGAGTTGTATGGACTTCATAAATTTTAAACTGAAACTCTCCTCTGAGATCATAGCCATTATTTCTGCTGCAGTTCAGTTTCTGAATGTTACCAGGCAGTAAGTTGTTGTTTGTCTTTTAAATGTAGGTTGTCGTCAGTTTCACTGTCACAGGGAAAAACTTTAGTGAAAACATGTTTTGTGTGTTATGATCCTGTCTTCACTCCTGTGTTTGACAATGTAGGTACAGTGTTTCTGGTTGTAGGTACAATGTTTTTGAGGTTGTAGCTGCAGTGTTTGTGTTTGGCTGCAGTGAGATCCTGTCCTGTGTTCAGACTCAATGCGGCTGCTGAATGGATCCAGTCGCTGTTCAGGCAGACTGCAGGTGAAGACTAACCCGTCTGACCAGACCTGGTCCTCAGTGTGTGAAGCAGACCTGGACCTGCAGGATGCACAGGTGGTGTGTCGGGAGCTGGGCTGTGGGGCTCCTTCAGTCCTGCAGGGGGCGCTCTATGGAGACGTGCAGACTCCCAGGTGGAGCCCAGAGTTCCAGTGTGGAGGCCATGAGTCTGCTCTGCTGGACTGTAGAAGCTCAGGCTCAGCTAGAAGCAGCTGCTCACCTGGTAAAGCTGCTGGACTCACCTGCTCAGGTAGAAGAGGAGCTGCAGCTTTCACTCCTCTTCTCTTCACACTCACTTAATCCTCTCACTCTTTTTTCTCTGCTCTGGGTTCAGGGGGCGATGAGTTCAGCTTGGTGGGAGAAAACAGTCGCTGTGCAGGAAGTCTGGAGCTGAAATACCTTGGTGACCAGAGACCTGTGGCATACGATGGATTCTTCAAGGAGACAGCAGCTCTCATCTGTGAACATCTGAACTGTGGCTCTGCTGTTTCTGTACAACCAACTGATGTTTCAGAACAATTTATGTGGATGATCTCCTCAGAATGTCTTCAATCTCAGTCTGCTCAGTGGGACTGTGCGACATCATGGAGTTCCTCTCACACCCTGAAACTCACCTGCTCAGGTTTGTTTTGTTGACTTAAAAAAATCTATCTTTCCTTCTTTGTTTAACAGTAGATTAATTTCCTGCTGCGTCTCTGCTCCTTCAGTTTGTTACTCAAACCAGAGATCAGCTGACTGGTCTCCAACAAAATCATTTTGTCCAAAAAAAAAAAAAAAAAAAAAAAAAAAAAACTAAAATCCAAAAAGATCTGAGGAGAAAAATACCACAACTGCTGGAGTTGAACTGAGTTTCTGCAGTTTCCTCTGTTTGACCTCTAACCACTAACTGGGGTTGGGAGGGTTACTTTAAAATTGTAATCTGGTACAATTACAAGTTACTTGTCAAAAAATTTAATCAGTAACTTACTCTAGTTACTTCAATTAAAAAGTAACATACCAGATTACGTTTAGATTACTTCACCAGCATATATAAACAAAAAGACAAATACAATGTGTCATCCTCACAGTGTATTGACAGCTCTACACAGTAAACACTAAATGCTCTGAGTGTTCTGAACTCTGCTGAACTCTGTGTGTTCAGCCCCGATTAATACCAACAACATGACACCCTCTGAACCTACTGAGAATCTGAGTTTCTTTCTTTCTGACTCAGGTTCAGCTTCATCAGTTCAGACTATGTTCTTCTAGTAGTTCTACAGTCCAGCAGCAGCACCAGGAGCCGCATTATTGACAGTGTTAGCACACATTTATATTATATACTCAATCTCCTATGTAGCTGTACTGCTGTAGTCACTACAGGAGTGAGGAGCAGTGTTTTGTGTTCAGGTATGCCATGCTCAGTATTTTTTTTTCAAGAGTTCAGAGTTGATTATTTCCTCAGTGACAGAAGGAAACATGCAGTGTCCAATAAATCCTCCATTCAGGCTGAAGATATTGTCTTCTGAGTTCAGCCTGGTGAGGCTGTGTTTCTCAGCAGCAGGTTACTAACAGGTTAGCAGGCTAATAGCACTTTAGCTTCACTGTGAGTTCAGTGTGTTTCATACCTGTAGATGTGTCATTAGGTTTGATGAGTCCCTTGATGTTGAGAGCATTTTCACAGCTGGGAGGCAGGATTTACATCGTACAGAGAAGTTATGGGCCTCATCTGACTTAAAGGGATACTTCAACATTTTGGCAAATTGGCCCATTTAGTGCAATTCCTTAGTCATTTCGAACAGCATACTTACTTTTTTTGTGAGGGCGAGCTATTGTTTATTCAGAGGTGAGTCGGGGAAGGTTTTCGGGATGGACACAATGGAAGTGAATGGTATTTTTGTTCCCCCTCGTCAAACTCATCAAATACAAAATTCAACAACCCCAAAACACTTTGGTGGACACGTTATAATCCACACATTCACTACGCTGTGGAACACCAATAAATAATATTGTAGCGTTACAACATTGAAGCAAATAGTGGGAACTACTTTTTCTTTTGAGATCAGTACGCCCAGATGCCATATTTAGTAAGTAGTTCCATCTTAGCAATCTTCGCATAAACAACTCAATCTCGTAATTTTGCAATAATATTTCACAGCGTAGTGAATGTGCGGATTATAATGTGTCCACTAAAGTGTTTTGGGGTTGTTGGATTGTGTATTTGATGAGTTTGATGAGGGGGAACAAAAATACCATTCACCTCCATTGTGTCCATCCCAAAAACCTTCCCTGACTCACCTCTGAATAAACAATAGCTCGCCCTCACAAAAAAAAGTATGTATGCTGTTCGAAATGGCTAAGGAATTTGCGCAAAATGGGCCAATTTGCCAAAATGTTGAAATATCGCTTTAAATACAAAATGTCTATGTTTCCAGCCAAAGACTGAGTTTCTCTCCCTGGGAGCAGCCATGACTCCAGCAGCCAGTAGTAAAATTCATGGTAATGCGGGTTGTTTCATCCACGGAAAAACATATCAGTAGAGCGGGAGGCTGCTCCAAGACAGTGGTCGATGAGGCGTCTATCATTTATATGTCTACGGCGTCTGTTGTTTACAGATCTATGGTGTGGCGGTTTGTGGCGGTTTGTAGGACAAGGGTCTTGTGTCTCAATTGGCAGTGTGACGCGTCTTGTGTGTGGGAGCTGTTGTGGTCGTGCTTGTCACTTCTCGCTTTCAGCTAACACCGCTGGCTAGCTTGTATGCGAAAAGGGGAGCCGAGTGTGTAAGTCTCCCTCTGCCAGTATACAGCCTCTCCATCTGCAAGCCCTATGTTAGCGGTTCCTCGTACCGAGACATGGTAACTGAGCACCTCACGGACTCAGGCCGAGCTACAAGGACTCGGAGGAGGTTGGCCCCCAGACATGCGGCATGCAGGCCCACCGGCGTGTGGACACGCCCTGGTGCCGTATGAACCAACCCCCAGCTATGGGTCAAATAGCTCCACTGCCTTGTGGATGTCTTGGGAAAGTCAAAGGCTAAGGGAGTAAACCCTACAGTAAATCCGGAGTGGAGCCCCGAAAGCGGTTGTATGGCATACTTGTCACCTTCCGGCAACTCCCGCATCCTGGTCTGTCCCCAGCCGTCTCGACTCTGTCTTGCCACTGGACCCGGCATATCAGGACGAGAGAGTGAGGCTGATCCTGCGCAAGTCTCCCTCACTTTAATCCAAGTCACGCGCAAGTCATGACATCACCATCATGCAACCCCCAAGTCCTGTGGCGATAGGGAAATGGCGAAGCAGCAGGTGAGGATACACTGGAAGCTGTAGCCGCGAACCTGCACACAGGCGGCTCAGGACATGTGGTCGTTCTTCACTGGACCGAGGCAGCAGTGGAGTCGGGCAGCCTCCTGAGTGACCGAGTAGCCCTTTTTAGGATCGCTCTGCTCGCCTCCATAGTCTGAGGATGGGGTAGAAAAGGTGCCCCAAAAATAGCCTGCCTCACCTCACCCTGGTCAGCATACCGCAGCTGACGGGGATCCCTTTCTAGCGGTCGAAACCCAAGCAAAAATAAAACAAAGGTACTCATCTTAGTGTCATGGAATGTAAGAACTCTGCTCGACAACATCAGAGCTGACAGACCCGAGAGAAGAACTGCGCTCGTGGCTAGAGAACTGGCTCGGTATAAAGTCGACATTGCAGCTCTCAGCGAGACGCGCTTCGCAGATAAAGGCCAGCTGACAGAGACTGGTGGTGGCTACACATTCTTCTGGAGTGGGCGCGGTAGTGAGGAGCGCAGAGAGGCTGGTGTAGGTTTTGCCATCAAAACAACTCATGTCCCAAACCTCGTAAGCATCCCGGAGGGCCTTGATGACCGGCTGATGAAAATGCAGCTGCCACTGGGACACAAGACCAATGCTACTCTGATCAGTGTCTACGCTCCAACCATGACAAACCAGGACGAAATCAAAGACAGGTTCTACAAAGAGCTCGCCTCCCTAGTCTCTTCTGTTCCTCAGTCAGAGAAGCTCATTCTTCTTGGCGATTTCAACGCACGTGTTGGCACCGACCACCAAGCCTGGCACAACGTCATTGGGAAACATGGAATAGGCAAATGTAACAGCAACGGACTCCTCCTCCTCACAATGTGTGCTGCACATGACCTGGCCATCACCAACACCATGTTCCGCCTACCAACCCGCAACAAGACATCATGGATGCACCCACGCTCTCGGCACTGGCATCTCATCGATTATGTCATTACTAGGGCTAAGGACAGGCAAGACGTGCGACTGACCAAAGCCATGTGCGGTGCCGACTGCTGGACAGACCACCGCCTTATCATCTCCAAACTGAACTTCTTCATCCAGCCGAAGAGAAGGCCACAGGGACAAAAAGCACCCAAGAAACTAAACACAACCAAACTGAAATGTCCCCAGATAGCTCTCAAACTTCAACTGAACCTGGACAGCAAACTTAAGGTCCTCCAGGCTGACCACAACAGCATTGAGGAGAAGTGGGCATCCTTCAGGGATGCAGTCCACTCTGCTGCTCTGGAAGTGCTCGGTCACGCCACCAGACACCATCAGGACTGGTTCGACGAGAATGATGGCGAGATCCGCACCATGCTGGATGAAAAACACTACTTGCTCCGAGCCCATCAGAATGACCCCTCCTGTGTGGCAAAAAAAGTCGCCTTCACCAACATGCGCAGCAAAGTTCAGTCCAAGTTGCGTTCCATGCAGGACTCCTGGCTCAGCGCCAAGGCCGATGAAATTCAAGGCTATGCTGACAGACATGACATCAAGAGGTTCTTCGATGCACTGAAAGCTGTCTACGGACCACAGTCTTCCGGATCATCCCCCTTACTCAGCACAGATGGCGCAACCCTGCTCACAGATAAGAAGCAGGTCCTCGAGAGGTGGGCAGACCACTTTAATAGTGTGCTGAACCGTCCCGCAGCAATCAGCGATGAAGCAATCGCACGCCTCCCACAACTGGCGATTAATCAAGAGCTTGATGCCCCTCCCTTGACTCAAGAGGTCAGTAAAGCCATCAACCAGATGACCAGTGGAAAAGCTCCTGGCCCCGATGCCATCCCCACTGAGGTGTACAAGACAGGTGGCGAAGCCATCCGTAACCAACTGACAAGCCTGTTTCAGACCATGTGGAACCAGGGGCAACTGCCACAAGAATTCAGGGACACCACAATCATTCACATCTACAAGCGCAAAGGAAATCGCCAGTCCTGTGACAACCACCGAGGAATATCCCTCCTCTCCGTAGCAGGCAAAATCCTGGACCGCATCCTCCTCAACCGCTTGCTGGATCACCTGGAGCAAGGCCTCCTCCCTGAAAGTCAATGCGGCTTCCGCGCAGGTCGAGGCACCACCGACATGATCTTTGCTGCCCGCCAACTCCAGGAGAAATGCATGGAACAGCACCAGGACCTCTACACGACCTTCATTGACTTGACCAAGGCTTTCGACACAGTCAGTCGAGACGGACTCTGGAGAATTATGGAAAAATTTGGCTGCCCAAGCACCTTCATAGCCATGGTCCGCCAACTCCATGATGGCATGACGGCCCGTGTTCTGGATGACGGTGAACTATCCAATGCCTTCCCGGTGACCAACGGTGTCAAACAGGGCTGTGTTTTGGCCCCGACACTGTTTAGCATGGTGTTCACGGCAATGCTGACTGACGTCTTCAGAGACTACAAGCCTGGCATCAACATCAAGTACAGGTCTGACAGGAAGCTATTCAACCTGAGGAGACTGCAGGCTGTCACGAAAGTGAAGGAGACTGCTCTCAGAGAATTCCTCTTCGCCGACGACTGCGCCCTTAATGCCAGTGACGAGCATGAAATGCAAGCTGAGATGGACAGCTTTTCCGCAGCCTGCAGCAACTTTGGCTTTACCATCAGCACCAAGAAAACTGAGGTGATGTTTCAGCCAGCTCCAGGCAACCAATACCACGAACCACAGATTTCTGTGAATGGACAGACTCTCCAGGCGGTTGAAACCTTCACCTACCTTGGCAGCACCCTCTCTCGCACAGCCACCATTGATGCCGAGATTAACAACAGAATCTCCAAGGCAAGCAGTGCTTTCGGGAGACTGAGGGAGAAAGTCTGGGAGAGGAGGGGAATCAGCCTTGAGACCAAACTGAAAGTCTACCGAGCAGTCATCCTCACCACCCTACTCTACGGCTCGGAAACCTGGACTGCGTACAGGCGACATGAAAAACAGCTTGATCGCTTTCACCTCAGATGCCTCAGAAACCTCCTCCGCATCGGCTGGCAGGACAAACTCCCCAACACGGAAGTCCTGAAGCAGGCAAACCTCCCCAGCATTACCACCATCATGCGCAAGGCCTAACTCAGGTGGGCTGGCCACGTCACCCGAATGCCAGACGACCGCATCCCTAAGCAACTCCTCTATGGAGAACTCTGTCAGGGTAAACGCACAGTTGGGGGGCAGAGAAAACGGTATAAGGACAGCCTCAAGGTCTCGCTAAAAGACTTCAACATCAGCACTGAATCCTGGGAATCACTTGCACCCCACAAACCCGGCTGGCGCCAACTTATCAGCAAAGGAGCCAATGCAGCAGAGGAGCCCAGGACCCTCCAAGCCGAGCAGAAGAGAGCAGCACACAAAGCCAAAGACACGAGTACCAACAGCACAGCGCCTACCCACTACTGTCCGACCTGTGGGCGAGGCTTCCTTGCCCGGATCGGCCTCATCAGCCACCTCCGGACACATCGTTAGCAGCTCCACCTCATAACAGATGTCATGGTCATCTTCGACTACGAAGGATGAACATATAGAGGACAAGGGTCTAGCTGCAGACCGCAAACCCTACAGAACACGCCCTTACAAAACACGCCAATGGCGGCAAGTATAGCGGAAGTGAAGACGTGAAGGAATCATGTTGTTATCCCTCATCCTAACCCTAACCCTAACCGTCACAGTGGGCGTTTTTTGTAGTATTACATGGGTCTGCGGTCTGCAGCTGGATATATTTCGTTTGAGGCGGTTTGTGCCGTAAAGTGCCGTAAAGTGTCACGATGTTTGTATACAGCGCGGATGTCTGTTGTAATTCTGGTATATTCCGTCTTATTTTCAAAAGTAATCCCACTCAGTAATCCGTGTTTTTATCAGATATACCTGTAACGAGATTACATATTTTTTGTGTGTACTGTAACGGATAAGTTACAATTTTTTTGTATCCTGATTACGTAACGCTGTTACATGTAATCCATTACTCCCCAACCCTGCCACTAACTTACTCTAACTACTGAAATAAGCTATTTACCAGAACACTTTTAGTTTTAGACCAGCAAACTGGAAAAAGACAAACACAGTGTGTCATCCACTCAGTGTACTGACAACTCTCACTCTCCACAAACACAAAATACTCTCAGTATTCTGATTACCTGCTGAACTCTGTGCTCAGCCTCAGTTAATACCAACAGCGGTTGTTGCTGTGGTCAATGTGGACAAGCGTCCAGGAAGCAATCACTGAAGGAGGAGCTGTGCTCCCTACAGGTGAACTGTACAGGAGCTTGATCAGCTGGAAGCAGGCCGGTCTTCATACATTCACTACTGGGGCTCCATTGGCTTACTGCGCCCCCTGGTGGGCGCAAGGAAGAACAGTCAACTTAAATGCAGTCTATAGAGTCTACTCTTTTTCACTGTTGGGAAAGTTACTTCTAGAAAGTAATTAGTTGCAGTTACTAGTTACTCCTTCAACAAAGTAACTGAGTTTTAATATAAAAAAAAACTAATTACAAGGAAAACTATTGCATTACTTTAGAAAAAATGTGTTTATATCAGAGAATCTGAATCTCCTCTTAATGGAACTTTAAGGTGCATGTTTATTTATTTATTATAAAATTAAAATTATGATTAATTAAATGAACACATGAGAGACAAAATTACAAACAGGAAACATGACATTAATCTGGTGTTGTGCTTGCTGAACTGTAAGACTGTTTTGCCAAATGATTTTGAAAAGGTCATTTGTGTTTCAAACAATGAGCTAAACCAGGAGAGACAAGCTCACACTTGTTATATATCGATGACGTCTACTCTTTATATATCTATGGTAGTGTCATGGTTTGTGCTGCAAAGTCTGTGGACAGCTCATGTGTCTGGATTATTCCATCTGATTTTCAAGTGTAATCCTGGTCAGTAATCCATGTTTTTATCAGATATACATGAAACCAGATTACACTTTTTTTAATGTAAAGTATAACAATTACAATTCTTTTTTATCCTAACTACAAAACTCTACTACATGTAATCCGTTCCTCCCTAACCCTGGTGCTCAGACTCGGTGCGATTGCTGAATGGATCCAGTCGGTGTTCAGGCAGACTGCAGGTGAAGACTAACCCGTCTGACCAGACCTGGTCCTCAGTGTGTGAAGCAGACCTGGACCTGCAGGATGCACAGGTGGTGTGTCGGGAGCTGGGCTGTGGGGCTCCTTCAGTCCTGCAGGGGGCGCTCTATGGAGACGTGCAGACTCCCAGGTGGAGCCCAGAGTTCCAGTGTGGAGGCCATGAGTCTGCTCTGCTGGACTGTAGAAGCTCAGGCTCAGCGAGAAGCAGCTGCTCACCTGGTAAAGCTGCTGGACTCACCTGCTCAGGTAGAAGAGGAGCTGCAGCTTCCATTTCTCTTCTCTTCACACTCACTCCATCCTCTCACTCTTCTCTCTGCTTTAGGTTCAGGGGGCGATGAGTTCAGGTTGGTGGGAGAAAACAGTCGCTGTGCTGGTTCTCTGCAGATCAGAAGCTCTGGAGTTTGGAGACCAACATATATCCAGAGGTGGTCTTTGGAGAAAGCAGCTTTTTTTTGTTCACATCTTGACTGCGGCTCTGCCGTGTCAGCAGATGAGACATATTCATCCAACGACACACTTACAGTGGTGATCGTGGAGGACTGCTTTCAGTCTGGATCTGATTTCATGAAGTGTTCACTTTTCATTGCAGAAAAAATCAGCAATAATCTCACCTGCTCAGGTAAGTTCATCAGTGGTGTGTTCCTCACTCGGCACAGTCAAAGTTAAAATTCTTTGAATGACGGGTGTATGTTCTCCAGACCTGCTGCTTCATCCAGTCATCTCCGTGTCCTCCTCCTCCTCCATCCTCGGGGTCTCTGAGGCCCAGCAGCAGGGGCTCCAGGTGATCTGGGGCTCCACCTTCACCATCAGCTGCTCCATCCAGCCACAGTACCCAGGAGGCTCCTTCCAGCTCACCTTCACCTCCTCCAACACCTCCTACAACTCCACCCAGCCGGCTGTCAATCACTCTGCACACTTCCTGTTTCCTGCTGCACAGCCCGCCCACCGGGGAAACTACAGCTGTGTTTATCACCTCTATGTTTTTGGACACAACTTCTCCTCAGAGAGCCGCCTGCTGTCTCTGTCTGTGTTCGGTAAGAAGAAGCTGATTACTCCACTACACAACACTTCAAGAGAAAATGTCTCGCTTTTACATTTTCATTTCAGATCAGTTTTGTCTGGGAAGGTGGAGGTAACCATGTAGGGGTGGAGGGAATCATGTTCGGGTGCAGGGCATTGTGTGGATATGGAGGCCATCATATGTCCTCTCCAGGTGGGACTGGGGAGCACCTTCCCCAGGTGGAGGAGTTTAAGTATCTCACAGTCCTTCAGGAGAAATGAAGCAGGGATGGAGAGATGGTCCACAGATCCAGACAGAGGGATGCAGTTGTGGCAGAACAAGTGGTGTGCTGAACAAAATGAACCAAAGACAACGCCACCTGGGGACTTGCACCCCAGGATCTCAAATGCTAAACAAAATTAAAAAAAAACAAGGACCCGCAGGTTCAAATGATTCACCGGACCGTAGACGTGATTTCAAATTAAAACAAATTTTATTAAATTCCAATTGTTAAAATTAGCAGACTAACTCAAAAATAAATGGGGTTTGAGGCCTGCCAAACAAAACCGAACTGGACAGGGCTGGGGCTTAGCACGACAGTGGTAACAGAAAGGGGGAAGGATCCAAAAACACACAGCACCCATGACACAGCAAATAAAAAGTGAAAAAAAGGGACCACCACCAGGGAACCGCTGCCGCTCCGGGGCCCCCAGCACCTGCCAAAAGAAAAGAAAAACAACAATTAAACTCATACAATGATGGCAGCCTTCATACCCCAAAACAAAAATCCAATACCTAAACAATATTCAAAGGAAAAGGAGAACAAAGTAATTTATACAAAATAAAACAAAAATCATTACAAAATACTGAACAAAATAACAAAACCAAATTGATTGAATTGGATAGAAAGCAATGAAACAAAGTAAACACTAATAAACGCAATCCAACAGAAGACAGAAAAAAAGAAAGAAAATCAAAAGAAAGGGTGCGTCTGCATTTATAAAAATGCCCGAGCACGGCGCATGCCCAAGCTCCTAGGCTCGGTGCAGGTGAGCCACACTTCTTAAGGAGCCCAGACTGTCCATCAGGCCCCTAGGGCAGCAGGGTGCACTGAGGAGCTGCGGTACGACGACTAGGTGCCAAGCACATCCAGAGAAGGGGAGCCAAAACAGCATTAAGCCCAGGATCAACTGCGGCTGATGACTGCAGACTGTAGAAACATTAAAAAAAAAATCAAAATCTAATAACAGAATCTAACAAAATTAATCTAAATAATAAATCACAATTTCCTACTGAGGAGCAGGATGACACACCTGGCAGCAGGAGGAAAAGTACATGCAGCCGAGTTCAGCAATGGCGGCTGCAGGGAAACACGCCACACCCAAAACAGACTCCAGGGCTGTCCAGCTCCCCGCCAAATCGCACAGCTGTAAAGTGCAGGGCTGGGGTAAACGCAAGGCGGCAGTTACCAAGTGAACTGAAGAGAAGCAGAACGTGCGTACCTTTCAGGAAGACCCACACTGCACCACACAGACGTGCCGTCAGGCAAACACACACATCTGCCAGCCCCATGAAGGAGGAAGAGGAAGGGCGGAGCAGCTGTATTTATAGACGCCCGGTAATTACAAGCCACACTGCCTCTAGTCAAGGGGAGTGCAACTCCCGACCATGCCACACAGTCATTTAGTCACTGTACTGGACTGTTGTGGTGAAGAGGAGCTGATCTGGAAAGCAAAGCTCTCTTTTTACAGATGGGAGCCAGTTGAGGAGGATCATCTGATCAGGATGTCCCCTGGTTCCCCCTTTAGAGGTTTAGCAGGCAGGTCCTACTGGGAGGAGGCCCTCAGGTGGATCCAGGACTCTCTGGTTTGGTCTGAGAGAGACTCGGTGTCCAACCAGAAGAGCTGGAGGAAGATGGAAGGGACAGACATGTCTGGAGGGGTTTGGTCTCTGTACCACCACCCAGACCTGATCCAGACCAAGAGGGAGCCCAGATGCATGACTCTGATGGTCTCACTGTCAGCAGTCCTCAGACAGATGGCTGATTGTTCTCTGTGTGTTCAGATCCAACAGCTGTGATCGTCAGATGGGTGGTCATGCCGCTGTCTCTCCTGCTGCTGCAGGCTGCTCTGTGGCTGTACTGTAAGGTACTGTTCACTTCTCTGCTGATGCTCTGAAGCTCTGGGTGGAGCCAGACTCTACGTCACTCCTGTGTGCTGTCATGTCTCTGCAGGCCAGCAGGAGGCAGACCGGCAGACTGGGTGGATGCTGAGCGGAGTGCAGTGGAGGGATGAAGTCGGTCCTCTGAACCTTCCTACTGTGGAAGACAAGATGTTTTTTATGAGCTTTTTACAGAAATGATGAATCTCATCACGTTCCCTCAGACAGTGGAACAAGGTTCTTTTTCCTTTTTTGGACTGTGTTGTTTTGTCGTATACTGGGCCACGGTGGATGTCCTTTTTATTTTTTCTCCCTTTTTACTCCTTTCTCACTGATGTTTAATGTAATATCGTGTTATCAGTAATATCATGGATGCTCATTTAATCATGTGTTATCATGTGTTTCCGCTCATGCTGGCTGTGTTTAACTGATAAGATATTTTTGTGATTGTAATCCCATTTATTAGCTTTTGCAAAAAGTTGCTTTTTCTGCACAAAGGTAAGGCAGGATGTGGTGTGAACAAGGTGTTGAACTGTCTGTACCTATATATGAACCTGACCAGTTTGTATTCCGTCCTGAGTGGTTGGATCTGGGCGTGAAGAACTCACGTGCCCTGCGTGCATGTTTTTTTTTCTTCAGAACTGAGGCTGCAGTTGGTTTCCTTGGTATCGGAACAGGTGCACAATGCAAAGTAGACCCTGTTTTGGTGGCGTGCCCTCTCTTGCTCAGAGACCCCCCCCCTCCCTCCCCCGCTGGAGCTCTTGGGTGATACCCTGTCAATTTTCCCTTCCTGAATAGGCAGAGAAAAGATCTTTGAAGGTTTTCTGAAATCTGGATAGTTCACCTCCTAAGTTGATGTCAGTCAGATACCAAATTTTGACTAAAAACAGATTATTATGAGCGGCAAAATCTAAAAACCACTCTCCTAAATTGACCATATTAAAATAATACATGCCTGAAATTTCAGACATTTAAGAACCAAAGCAAAATCACTTCGTTTTATTTCTTCATTTTTTGGTATTTTACCTTTCAGTGTTGACTTATAACCTGTAATCCTTTGAGTGAATAAAAACTCTCATGAAAATTTAAAAGTTCCGGTGGAGTGGCGTTATTTCTCTGAGTGAGACCAAAGAAGGAACTTGGAATAAGATTTCTTCTTCAGAAGTGAGAGACGTTTCTTCACCCCTGAGAGGTAAGCCTCCAGTACAACCAGCACTACGGCACACGACTGATCCCACAGTGACCACGTGTTGAACTCCAGTCCTGTGGGCCCAGAATCCTGCATGTTCCAGGTCTCCCCCAGTTGTAACACAGCTGATTGCAGTGAGGGGTTCCTGATTGTGCTTTTTTCACCTAAAAACTACAACCATCTGAAACATCCAGGATGCCGGCCCTTCAGGAATTCAGTGTGACAGCCCTGGCTGATCTCTCCTTCATGACCATGTGATGCTTTTTTGTCAGAGAAACCTCACTGTAATTTCCATTGTGTGTAGTGAGAACTGAATGAGCCACGTTTAAAGAAAAAGTATGATTTAAACAGCTTTCACGTTGTTTATAGAACAAAGTAGAACAATTTACTCACCCAGAAGGCTTTTCTGATCCGAACAGTGCTTCGTGAGAAATTTAGATACAAAATTGAGCGGCGGACATCCGTATACGTCTAGCAGACAGGGCATCGGTAACGTCGCTCCTAAAACGGCTTTAATCGTCCAAAAACTCATTAGTTTCACCAATATTTCATCATGGTCTGCTCACGCCTCTCCTCCACAACAGCCCGGTGTCGAGATGAATGTCTTTGTTGTTTTGTTGACCTCTGAACTGAAAGCTTTGTTTTAGTTCAGAGGCTCTGCTGCTTCTGGAGCACCTGCATATGCAGACAGTCTTTCAAAGATTTTCAGTAAAATCTTGTTTAGACCGTTAACTAAAATCTCCACTATTTACGGTCCTTTACCCGATACTATGTTATATTGAAGAGTGGACTGTCGCCCTCTTGTGGTCACAAGTGGAAAATACAGCCAAAGAATAAAGTTACAGATTTCGGATGAGCATCACACTTCTTGATAGCTCCTTCAAAGTTAGGCTTCCCAATTGCTGTGGTAAACGTGTGAACTTCAGTTTTGGCGTTCAGTGTAATAAATCAGCGTTTGACCCCTGCTGTTATTTAGTGGATCTTGTAAGGTTAGGACCATAAGACAACAAATCACATTCATTTTATCCCACACAACTTTCAGAGTTATCAGGCAATCAAACTGTGCTTGTATGTGTTAATCTAAGAAATTCAAAGGTTATATATTCAGATCTGTTGATAGATCAGTTGAATGTCAGGAGATCATCAACAACAATTTATATTTAAATTCGCAGTCATCAAACCACTGCTGAAAAACCTAATCTCGATCCTGATATTCTAGCCAACGACAGACCGATATCAAATCTGCCTTTTATTTCAAAAGTCCTGGAAAAAGTCGTGGTTAAACAGCTTTACCGCCACCTACAGGACAATAGTTTATTTGAGAAATTTCAGTCAGGATATAGAGCTTATCACAGCACTGAGACTGCGTTAGTTAAAGTCACTAATGACTTGCTATTGGCGGCTGACGCAGGTCTAGTCTCAGTCCTGGTTCTCCTAGACCTCAGTGCAGCTTTTGATACAATCGACCATAATATTCTCCTGCAGAGGTTAGAATGTGAGGTTGGCATCAGAGGAAAAGCCCTCTGCTGGTTCAAATCCTATTTATCTAATAGGTACCAATTTGTTCACGTTAACCAACAGTCCTCACCGTGCTCCCAGGTCAGTTATGGGGTTCCTCAAGGGTCCGTGCTCGGGCCAATTTTATTTCTGTTATAGATGCTTCCTTTAGGGAACATAATTAGAAGTCACGATATCAATTTTCATTGCTATGCAGATGACACACAACTGTATTTATCTATGAAACCTGATCAAACTAATCAAATAGACAGACTCAGTGACTGTATCAGAGAAATTAAATCCTGGATGACTACGAACTATCTCCGTCTTAATCCTGGCAAAACAGAGGTCATTATACTAGGCCCCCATAAACTGAGAGAGTGTCTATCCAAACAGATTATTACCTTAGATAACGTAAAGCTAACAGGAAATGTCAAATCTTAACTTTCTAACTTTACTTGTAGTTTCCACTTATTGCCACGAGAGGGCGACCGTCTAATAATCAGGCTCACACAGCAGCGGTGAGAACAGTACATGGAGGAGATTTTAGCTCATTAATCTTTGCTGAATGTTTGGAAGTTTGTCTTTATCTTTGATTTACTATCTACATGAAGAAAAGTGTAAGTTTAATCCAGGACGTTTGATTGTAACCATTTTTTCCAGATTTACACAGTGGTTGTTGTTCCTACTTTGGAACTTCCATTCTTATTGAACAGTTTCCTCCAGTTGTAGCCCCCTCTAGTGGACAAATGTATTAATAACAAGAACTCACCTGCTTGCAGACAAGCTGTGTTCTGGATGAGCGAATGATCACCCTCTGGTGGCCACAAGTGAAAACTACAACCCAAGAGTAAAGTCATCAATACTGCGTATATTATATTCTTCCGGAAAGCTTCTTTAAAATATAAACCTCATATAGCATGTTGCTGGTTTCAAGTGATATTTTCATTTGTTTAGTTTTATCATTAGTATTTTCTCTGAAGAAGAATTTAGTTTTGGCTCTTTACTGTCAGTTAAATTACATTTTTTATTTTCTGTATTATTTATTGTTTCATGATGCCATGTAACCAAATTGAAAAAAAAATAAAAATAAAAATCACAGTTGGAGATGTTTATCTCCAATGTACTGTACAGTGTCTGTATAATTCCAAGGCTTTGAAACAACTTTCATTGATTTTCAAACACTAAAATGTTACCCCACATGTTACTTTATTCAGTCTATTTTCAAAAAAGATGAGAAAGCCACATTTTAATGCCCTAAAAGAACAAAAAAGCTTCATTTTGTAGGCACACCTTGATGAATGACACATGACTTCACTCCAACTCACTTAGTGAACAGAATTAGAGAGGGAGACAGAAGTGCTGTGTGCCTGGCCTACAGTGGACCTCCAGGTGAGTCTTTCACACGGTCACTGTCTGACACATCCAGTCGATCACCTGTCAGATATCAGAATCGCATAGTTTTGTGTTGCTGCCTTCACGGATGTCGTCCACTGGTTTGTTCTTGTTGCTTGAATGAAGAGATTATGTGAAAATGCAGACAGAATAATTTCACACAGCGGACGGGACCCAGAGTGGTTTGTACAGTGGACCTCCGGGGGGACAAACTCATAGATGAGAGACACTTGAATCATCTTCACTGATCCAGTTTGACACTCTGGAAACACTGAACACGTCGTCTGATCATTTATCAAAATGTTTGTCTCGCACAAGCATGTATATAAAAGTGTCTTTCAGCTCAGACGAGAGTGACTTTAACTTCCGTGGTATTTAGTAGTATTTGGTAGCTGTCAGCTGATTTCTCCTCACCTCTGATGTCTTTGACCAGTTGAATCAAAAGTTCAAAGATCATCATATGGAGGAAAAACAGAAGCTCGTGCACATAGCTGTAAGTAGAGAGACTCTTTTTGAATGGCTTTAAACTTCAGTAAGTTTCATCGAAACATTTAAAATACAAGTGTGCCTAAGAATAATTTAAATGTGTCCAAATTTCCTTTGTTAATACTTTCTCATTTTTAATTAACTGTCTGACACTGCTATTTGTGTTACATGTGGAGTCCCATGTCCTCTGTGTTTTAATTGTCCTGTAATGCAGTGATCATCAACCCTCTGTGAGATGTACTTTATTTTGTTGAACAAAAAAAAAAAAAAACAGAAAAAGTTACAACCTCACAAACACTGATAATCTATTTCATCCAGACTGGCAACAGGTACTTTGCCAGCAATCTTTTAACACCTTCTCATTTATTTACACAAATCATTTCTGAAGGTTTATTTTTGACGAGTGTACAGGAAGTGCCATTCTGATTTCATTCCGTCATTTTACTTTTGGTTGTAGCTTCTCCTTGTGGCCGCTAGAGGGCTCTCACCACTCATTATTTACAAAGCAGTGTTAAGTTCAGTAAATTGATTTCAGAGAATTATCCTTGATAAATGATGAAACATTTATCGCAGATATGTGACGGACCGTCTACATGAAGCAGACTGTAAAGTCAATCCAGGAAATGGGATTGTAATAAATTTATTTTGAAGTTTGAATGGTTGTAGTAGTTCCTATTTTTGACCACCAGAGGGCAAACTTCCATTTCTCAAAAGAATATTTTCTCTTCCCTCCTGTTTTCCCACCAATTTGCCTAAAAGGAAGTTTGAAGCCTGAAGGAAAAAGTCCCTCTGCTCTGCTGAAGAACGTTTCATGTGTCTACCATCACCAGAAGACACTGCGTGAGATGAACTTCTCCCTCTGCAGGTGAGTAAATTGAACACACAGGACCGACCAGGCTGAACCAAAACCCCGAGGGGTGTTTGAAACACACTCAATAACTAACTCCACCCAACCAACCACAGCCTCCAAATGTCCACAAACCTTTCTAAACACCAAGTTTCCCTCGTTTAAACGCCAGCAGCTTCACACTGAGTCCATTTCTAAATAAGACGTGTGAATGTCTGCTGGTGTGTGTGTCATGAAGTCTGGACCCGCCCGCTCCTGCGGGAACAGTGAGGAAAACTTCTTCTTCTTCTTCTTCTTCTTCTTCTTCTTCTTCTTCTTTAGGGTTTAATGGCGGTTGGCAAACTAAAATGGTGCATTACCGCCACCAACTGGTATGATTAGACAAGGATGACGCGTAACCAAGATTGTAAAAAAAAATAAATAAATAATAATAATACTAATAACTAAATATGATTGCACAATTCAGTCTCCATCAAAAATGTCCATAAAGCTGTCCTCCCTGCACTGTTGGCAGATTCTTGTAAAAGACTAACCAGGTCCAGTTTTTGTTTCAGTCTATCCAGTCTCTGTACTAACTTGTTTCGATGTATATTATATTCTTGACATATGCAAATCACATGCTCTATTGATTCCTTCTGACTACAAAAATCACAATTTCCCGTCAAGTGTCTTCCTATTTTGAAAAGTGATTCATTCAGTCCAGTGTGCCCAATCCTTAATCTTGTCATGATTACATCTCACTTTTTATTCCCTGTTTCCTCGAGCATCCCTCCAATTCGTTTCTTTATTTTATAAAACCACCGCCCCGTTGTGCCTTGATCCCAGTCTTTCTGCCACTTTAGCTTCAGACTTTGTTTTATTATACTCTTTGCTTCTGCCTTGTTCACCCGTACTTGAATATCTATATCTAACTTATGGACTGCTATCTTAGCAATGCGATCCGCCTCCTCATTCCCCTGCAGCCCCACATGTGCTGGCACCCATATAAACACAACACTCAGCCCCATCATTTGAATCCTGAACAGTCCTCGTTGAATCTCATATAAAATGTCCTCCCTACTGTCTGAGTGACTGTTTTGAAGGCTAACTATAGACGAGTTGGAGTCTGTGCAAATCACTGCTTTTAAAGGCCTGACCTCTTCCACCCAGTGAAGGGCAAGGAGGATTGCCAGCATTTCCCCCGTATAAACTGACACTTCTTCATTTACTCTTTTCCCAACTTTAGCTCCAAACTCTGGAACTGTAAAAGCCACTCCTACTTTCCCGTTTTGACCTTTCGAAGCATCTGTGAAAATTTTAACATAACCAAAATATTCATTGATAAACATTTGAGCCGTCTGGCTATTTAAAATGAACTCCTTATTTTTGTGCTTCTTGTGAAGTAAAGTCTGATCTACTATAGCATCTGGAAGAATCCACGGAGGAAAGGCTGGCAAGGCCACAGTCGGACTAATTTCCAGTGTATCCACCTGAAATTCTTTTGCAGATGTATTTATAGTCCACCCAAAACTTCTACCTGACTTTCCCCCTATCTCCCAGCATGGTGTCAATGTTTTTAACACTGGATGGTCCAACCTTTGACCCTTGAGATTAATCAGATATGTTAGCGACATCTGTACCCTTCTCAAGGCTAGTGGCATCTGGTTCAGTTCAACTTGCAGTGCTGCTGTAGGTGAAGATCTAAAAGCTCCTGCACATAACCTCAAGGCCTGATACTGAATAACGTCAAGTTTTTTCAGGGAAGTTTCAGCTGCAGATGCATATACTATGCACCCATAATCTAAGCAGGATCTAATCAAGCCAGTATAAATTGACATTAGAGCACGCCTGTCCGCCCCCCATTCTTTTCCAACCAGACATCTTAAAATATTTAGTACCTTTTTGCATTTATCAATAGTTTTCTGAATGTGAATTGCCCATGTTAACCTTTCATCAAACCAAACTCCCAGTGAGGAAAACAAACGCCACTGAAACACCAGTTCACGTTGGGAAGGAGGGAATCAGTTTATTGATCAATTATATAGATAATCAGTTGGAACTATTGGCAATACAACAACAGCAATACACTTCATTTGACCTTCTTAAAAAGTGTTTTTTTCTTGATTTCATCCTCAAGACAGCCGACTCTGTCTCATTGTTGCAGAATTATTTCACTGTTAAGGACAAAATGTTTATTTGAAATGTAATTTCTTGCTCTCAGCAAGTGTACTAACAAGATTTTTTTTCCTCACAAATTGCCTCCATTTATTTCCGATTTCAAATGTTTTCACTTGCTTCACAACTGAATGTGTTCCTACTCCAAGACTTGATAATTTAGAAATAACAATTTTAGTTTTATTTATGGAGGCTGTGATCATTCGGAGACAGATTTGGGGGATTGTTTTAGTTGTTTATGCACAATGAATATATCTGAATTATTTTTCCATACTGTTGTTATGTTTATTTTGATTTTGAACCAAAAAGAAAGATTGGACAGCCAACACACCAATGTACTTGACAATAATTGCTGTTAAAGATAATTGGCTGTCACTAAATATTTCTGTGTTTTTGAACACCTGAAGCCAAGAGCCGGACAAAAATATCATGAATTTTACCTCCCAACGTTAAATTAATTAGTCTCCCTTTTTTATGGTCTTGTTCAATGTTTCCTAATAAAGATGAGAAATTTTCTTCAGATAGTTTTTGCATTTCTCTGTAAAATAAATTTTAAAGAATGAATCCAAACTTAGTGGAGTTTCAGTTAAAAACAGTCTGATTTATGGTGAAGGTTCATCAAACTATGAGGGGCAAAACTGCAATCAATAAAAATCAAAAATCAGAAATAAAAAAAAATGGGTGAATAGATGAATTTATGTGCCAATAACTCAGACAAAATAAGCCTATATTTTTCTTTCATGGGAAAATCCTTAAAATGTGACTGAAAATACATATTTATTTTGTCTTTTTCACTTAAGTCAATTAATTTATTTTGTGATTTTTTAAAAAAAAGATTTCTTTCCTCATTAATTTTTTGATGCCTGTGTTTTTTTACTTTCACATTTTCTTTTCTCCAAATTAGGTGTGTCTATGTTTTATTTTCATCTGGCATTTTATTTCTTTATTGACACTTTTTCATTCACTGTCACATTGATATCTTCATTTGTTTCCAGTCTGGGATTTTATTACATATTGACGCAGAAATAATAAATAGCAAGTCTTGGGGTCAGCACCGCACCTTTTGGCCAATCCTACTATAACGAGAGTTACGAATGTAACTACGGCTCTATGAATCCCGGATGACCTCCAGAGGAGATGCTTAAAGCACTGGAATGTTCCCTTCTGTTCGAGTATGTGTATCAACAACCTCACTTGTGACCCCTGGGTGACCCAGGAACTGTATAAATTCGGGATCTTGGCCCAGGAACAGCTTCTACGGATTCTTCTCGCGTGATGACGAGGATTCCGAGTGACAGAGCGCTCTGGCGGTCATCCAGGACCATTCATAGAACCGTACTTATTTGTAACTCTCATTCTATTTCATCCCTACTGACTGCCAAGAGCGCAGCTTGGTAGGACAAGACGGGCGAGTGCGGGAAGCTGAGGGAAGGGGGTGTACGCCACCCGCACAGTCAATGCAACATCACCATGCCAGCAAAGTAGCAGAGCCACATCCGGGAGAGGGAGCGGTCGCATGGCGACCCCAACTCCCTTCCGTCCTGCAAGACATCACCTGCTGGAAGCCACCACTCACCGCGTGGGAACCACCACCGCGGGGTCCAATGCAGGGGAAGCAACACATGCGGCTTACAACCCACAGCTAACCACGCTAGCCATGCCGCCATAGCGAGGATCGTGAGGAGCGCATGAATAGTACACTGTCCAGGAGGGGGAATGGCTGCCCAACAGCACCCGCCTCCATCAGCCCCCATAGCAGTGCCATCCACCAGCAGTGCCATCCACCAGAGCGGGGGGTGCAACGCAAATCAACGACTAGAAGCTCAGACAGCCACCCCCAGGCAGAGTGCCCAGTGGCCTCCTGCTCTGTCTGCCGCCTTCACAGTGCCACCCGCTGGATCAGCGGGTGCACACAACAGGGCGACACAACGGCAATGCGATAAGCTGGGGGAGGGTGGTGTACACCGCCCGTACGGTGGACGCCGTACTACCAAGCCCATGAAAACCAGCCCGGGGCATGCTGGAGAGGGAAAACAGCCGCCCAGCGGCCCCCTCGTTGCTGTGCCATCAGAGCAGAACCGGGCCAGAAGAAACAGCAGCATAGAGAAGCTGAGGGAGGAGGCTCGTGTCACCTGCACAAACAAACCTCAATCACCGGCCAGCAAGCCGGCCGAGGCACATCCAGGAGAGGGACGGCTGCCCTCAGCAGCCCCCTCTTCCATCAGCTGCCACCAATCCCACCACCAGGGGCAGGGAGGGGGTACACTCAGCAGCCAGAAAGTAAGAGGACAAGAGCGATGCAGTAAGCTGAAGGAAGGGGCCACACCCCGCCTGCACAGCAAATGCCAACCACCAGCCAGGGTCCCAGCAAAGGTCCCGTCCAGGAGAGGGAACAGCTGCCCAGCAGCCCCCTCCTTCAACAGCCTCTATAGTGGCACCACCCGACAGAAGCGGGGAGTGCACGCGCACCAGCAAAATCAACTGAAAAGTCATGCGGTAAGCTGCAGAAAGGGGGCTTAAGCCGCCAGCACAGCAAACGCAGAACAGCAAACGCAGAACAGCAGACCGTCCAGGAAGGGAAGCAGGACGGCCCCTTCCCCCCTCTGCCATAGTGCTACCCAACAATCAGGGCGGGTGCGGGCAACAGGCCAGAACAACGGTGGTGCGATAAGTTGAGGGACGCTATAACTGGCCTTACATTGGCATATGCTCCAGGCCGGCCTCAGCCGAGCCATACATGGCTGCCAGAGTCCAACCCCCTAACCCTCTTGTGGGGGTGGGGTGGGGTGGGGTGGGGTGGGGGGGGGGGGGGGGGGGGGGGGCTGGCTACCCCCAGCAGCAGAAGAGATCTGCGCCAGCCCAGTAGTCCACTGCGCATAGGGCATGTAGCCACAGCCCATGCGCGGGTCGTCGGACCACGCCTCCCTGAGATGAACAGGACCACGGCAACTGGAACAACGGTCATGGCCCCTGTAGTGGGGCTCCACAGGTAACACCACTGTGAGAGCCACCACGTCCCGTCTGTGGAGGCTGAGTTGAGGGAAGGGGCGCACGCCGCCTGCACAACCAAACCAGACACCATTCACGAGCAACAGAGAGAGCGGCCACCAGGTGGCTTTCTCTCACCGCCTGCCTGACAGCAGTGCTGCGCGCACGCAGCAGGCCAGAGTAATAGCAGCACAGAAGTCGAGGGAAGGAGGCGAACGCCGCCTGCACAGCAATCACAGCTGAGCCCGTCAGAGGAACAGGCGCCCGGGCTGGGAGATGGTAGCGCAGTAAGCCGAGGGAAGGGGGCATACGCCACCTGCACGGCAAACGCAGAGTGTAGCTGGCAGCCGGGCAGCACCACAATGAAAGAAACAGTTGACCGGGTCCACCTGCTCCCCACTGCTCTGCAGTGGTGCCAGTTGGAGCATCAGGTGCCCGGGACGATGGTGTGGTAAGCCGAGGGAGGGGGCGTACGCCACCTGCACGGCAAACCAAGTGGGTGCGGGGGGGAACGATCGCCCGCGGGAGCGGCGCCACACACTCAGCAACAGGTGTGGGGAAAAGGCTGGGCCATAGGCTGGAAACGCTGGCCGCACAGCAATGCCCGCCAAGTAGCACCAAGAACGGACGGAGATGCTGCCGCTCAGGCAGAACACAAAGCGGTCCGTTGCACAATAAGCGCCGGCAACGCAAGTAGCGTACCGCTCACCAGCGGGGACACAGCTCACCAGCGGGGACACCGCTCACCAGTTGGGACACCGCTACAGCATCAGGACTGCTACAGCGGAGATACAGCTCACAGCATGCGTACTGCCTACAGCGAGAGTACGCAGGAGTACTGCCTACAGTGAGAGCACCGCCTACAAAGTAGCACTGCCTACAGCATAGCACCGCCAACAGCGTAGCACCGCCAACAGCGTAGCACCGCCAACAGCGTAATGTAAGCCTGCAGCAACACACCACACCAGAACAATGACGCCCCCCGCCACGCACATAGTCCCCACAGGAACGGCGGCACTACAATACACAAAGACGTGTGTGTGTGTGTGTGTGTGTGTGTGTGTACGTGGTGGTACTACAATACACAAAGACAGGAATGTGTGTATCCTGTATGGCACCGGTGAACAGCAGGCTGGGTGGGGTGGGGTGTGTATGTGTGTGTGTGTGTGTGTGTGTGTGTGTGTGTGTGTGTGTGTGTGTGTGTGGGTGGGTGGGTGTGGGGGGGAGCACGGCCCCATCCTGACTGCAGTGGGGGGGCCAGCCTCAGAAAACAGTGATATGCACCTGGCCTGCACGCAAACACAGAGGCTGGAGCAAGCTACGGGTGGCAGGAGGAGTGCGGCGGCTCCTCCGCCTGTCTGCCCACTGCCACCCGCCGGAGCTGGGGTGCGCGTGATAGATCAGACGCATGTAACGATAACAGTACGGTTGTGCACGAGGAGCCTGTGCCTTCCGCCCATAACATACATCACTGATCAGCCGCTCAGCCGAGCTACGTGCAAGTGGCTGCATGCTACCACTCGCCCACTGCAGCGGCGCCCCGTCCGTCTGCTAGCGATGGCGTACCCGCGGGAGCGGCTGTACCCGCAACATACCAGAAAGACACGCAGCGGCCGGTTTGCAAGAGGTGGCTGCCTCTTACACCGCAACACACATCGCAGGCTAGCTGCTTAGCCAAACTAGCGCCCGTACGCCATCACCCGCAGTGCTCCTCACCAACCGCGACAGCGGCGGCGGCACCTCACACAGTGGGCAGCTCAAATGCGCCTTTACAACAGTCAGAAGCTCAGTACCACACCAGCCAGACTGCCACACACTTCCTGAAGCCGGGCGAGGGACGCGGGCGGCGTCCCTGAGCCCCAGCAATACCGAACATGCTACAACAGCCGCGGTCGTCTAAAAAAAACCCGGGGGGAGCGCTACCGCAACCCCCCATCAGTCATGAAGAGTAGTAGATTCAGCAACCTCACCTTCTGCTTCGAGGTTATGAATGAATCTCTCAACGCAGGCAACGCTGCCTCAGGGACCACAACATGTCACAGCCTTCGGAGGGCATCGGCAGTTCTGACCTACAAGGCTCACAAGGCTCCCAGCGACGGTGCGTCATGATGCCGCAGACATGCCCTGCAATCCACAATGTGTACGAACTGTACGCAAGAAGAAAATAGGAGCTGTTCCTGGGCCAAGATCGCGAATTTATACAGTTCCTAGGTCACCCAGGGGTCACGAGTGATGTTTGTTGGTATAAATACTCGAACTGCGCATGCGCGAAGGGAACATTCCAGTGCTTTAAGCAGTGCTTCTGGCAGTCAGTAGGGATGAAATAGAACATGGTCCACACGAATGTAGAGTAGGGCAGGGGAGGTGGAAACAGGCCAGTTGTCTCTCATTTCAGGCTCTGCTTCCCCTCCTCATGTCTGATTGCTGTTCTCCACCCTGATGAGCTTCACCTGTGTCTTATTAGTCATTGTGGTCACCTGGTGCTCGGGGTTTATGAGGGGCTTCTGTCTGTGTTCAGGTTATGGGATCATCTTGTCTTCTTGCTGTGTGAGTCGATGCTGTTCCTGTTCAGTCAGTCAGCAGAGAGAGCTGCATGCTGAGCTCCTGCCAGGCTGTCTGGAAGATATTCATTCCTGTTGCTTTGCCCTCTGCTGAAGCAGCTCCGAGTTTCTTTATTTGGCACCTGAGCCTGAGTCCATGGTGGACTCCTCCTTTTGTTTTTGGAGACTTTGGATTGTTGTTTCTCCTGATGGACAAAAAAATTAACTTTACACACAACTCTAGCAGTGACTGGCATCTTGGGTCATCCTCCATGCACCTTCCTCCCTGAAATGGCACATATTTGTTGTCATTTGCATCAGTTTGTTGGAGTTTTATGTTAGTTGGAGTTTTAACTCTTTTTATTTGTCCAGGTTATTGGACAAAACCTTTGTAACCATGTTGAGCAAGAAGTGATTTCCTGAGAAACGGACTTTAATGATTAGATCTGATAGGAGGCTGCTGTTACATGTCAGGATGTGGTTGTGTTTCCATGACAGAACTACAGATATCCTCTCACTTTAAAACAGTCTGATTTGACTCAGTGTGTCTTCTGCAGGCATAAAACTGATATTCACAGCGCCTAAACAGGTTTGTGTTTCTTCCTTCTTTATGTTCTCAAATGCATTTCAATCCAATCAGTAAGCTGGATCAGTAAGTAATAACTTTATACAGCTGGAAGATCCAAAAGCTCACAGCTTAATGCAGAAACACACCACAGGATGAATTTTGCCTTGATCTCTAATGATCAAAGTCAGCAAAGGCCCGATTGACGGATGTGTGAAAAGGAAATGGTGCCTGATGTTCCTGTGGTTGTTAGGAGTGATCAGAGAGACTGTTGATGTTTTTAAAGGAAGGTTAAACACACACCTTTTTAATCAGGCTTTAAACTGACCTTTTCCATTCCTCTTATTTTCATTTTTTTAATGTAATTTTATTTAATCTTATTGTGTACTTTTACTTATTTTACATTAACTTTGTGTCACAGCCTTTGAAGTTTTTAGTTGTTTAGCTCCAGTGTTTCCTGAGGGGGGGTCCTTCACACTGGGAGTTGGATCCGGTTCACTGTTGGGTTTGCTGTGCGCGGATCCTCCAGTCCCGGCTGACCTGGGGGGCACCACACCTTGTTGTGGGGGTCGGGTGCCGGAACCCCAGCAGTCCTGACCTTTGACTTCTCCCGGTGTGGGCCGCCTCATTGGTGGTGTTTTCCATGATGCTCAGTGCCATGCCATGGCTCCCCTTTAGTATGAAACTGTGTGTGTGTGTGTGTGTGTGTGTGTGTGTGTGTGTGTGTGTGTGTGTGTGTGTGTGTGTGTGCGTGCATATGGTTTTGCTTTTTTTTTGGTTTTTTATGACAGATTTAACTGTTTAGCACTTTTTGCTATTTTTTATGAATTTGGAAAGTGCTTTACAAATAAAGTTTGATTGATTGATTGAATCGGACTGCTTTAATCTGAGAGGAGATCTCCAATTCTGTCATGGAAACAAAACCACATCCTGACATGTGACGGCAGCCTCCTATCAGATCTAATCATACAAGTCCGTTTCTCAGGAAATGACTTCTTGCTCAACATGGTTACAAAAGTTTCTCAACCTGGACAAATATCAAGAGTTAAAAGTCCAAAAAAAAGCTGATGCAAATGACAACAAATAGATGTAAAGCCTCCAGAAAGATGGAAGCCAAAAAACAGATGTAGAAGTGCAGTCAAGTGAAGTCAAATCCTCAGGTGTGTAAATCCACCAATATGAGAGATGATGTTAGACTGGACACCAGGAGAAAAAGCTCTCCATTTGAATCCAGACAGGAAAAGTTTCCCATGTGAGTCTGTGACAACAAGAGTCTTTAGCGTCTGGTGAAAAACATGCAGACAGGACGTGGGTGTTTGTGGAAACTCCACCTCCAGCTCCACCTAATGGCTGATAAATGTTGGGGACAGTTGATGATGAGACTCAGAGAGACGTGGTCGACCTGGAACATGGAGCTGAAGCTGCTGCTGCTGCTGTGGAGTTCAGGTAGGACTCTGCTGCTCACTGCTGCTTCTCTCTCTGCTGGGAATTCTCCTCCATTTGGGAGTTTTAGTGCTCCACAAACTAGAAGGAATACATTAGTGTGGTCCTGAAAGCTGCTTCATGGATCATCCTGCTGGCTCTTTTCTGGAGTGAGGATTTGGAGCTGTTGCTCCAAACTTCCAGGCAGTCTTTCCAGTACGACAGTATCAGTGATCAATATCTCATCTGGAGAGCTTTGCTGTTTAGGAAGGATTCTGCTTTGCTGAGGACTGAAAGACTTGTGGATTTTTTGGATTCAGCATGTTTGATGTGAGGTTTCAAACAGAACTTCTTGTTGATTTTCACCCTCAGAAACTTGATTTCTGGAACTCTGTCTACTTCTACACCTTCTGTCAGAACTTTAGAGTCTTTATATTCCCCTCATGACTTCAAAGCAACATACATTTACTGAAAGTTTGTTTGAATTAAAGCACATTGTGAATGTGTTTAGTTCTGAGTTCATTTCCCCTGAGAGCTGCTCTAAATTCTCCCTGGACAGAAAATAATTGTGTCATCAGAAAACAAGACAAATTGTAGTGTTTTACAGATTTTCCATCCCTCATGACAGTTTTTCTCAGTGGCTTTGGTGCATTTCTCATATGACTTTTTCCTTTTGCTCAGCAGTCAGTTCAGTCTCCTCAACATTCAGTCCTTTGTTCTCATCATAGCAGCAGTTTCTCATTCCTCAGAACTGCAGTTCATTAATGAATATTTTATGATTTATTGTGCCAAATGCTTTTTCAGATCAGTGAACTCTGGAACTGCGTCATTCTTTGTTTCTGTGGAGCTGCTGATTCTCTCCATGAACTCTGTTAATGCAGCGATGTGGATCTCTGTGATCTCAATCCATGGTGACTTCCAGGCAGGCTCATGTGTTGCTTTCCGTTTACACAAGAACAATGCATGGAGTCACTGAAAACACCAGTTTTTGGAAATGTCTTCCAAGGTGGAAGTTTTTGAGAACACTATGCTCTGTCTCCTGGTAGAGGAGACAAAAAAGGAGACTTTGTGGAAACGCTCGGGGCGTCTCCTGGTTGACTGGAGAAACTCTGCTGCTGCACATGCACAGCACGGCCAGGCCGACAGGGCTTCTGCTCATGCTCAGTAGATGGGCGACAAAAACAAACACAAACATGATGATGAGTTTTCTCTTGAAAAGTGTTAAAAGTGGAGCCTCTGTGTCAATTCCAAACTGAAAATGTGGAGTTTTCTGTCCCACACTTTAAGACCTCACGTCAAACTCAGTTTATTCTCGACCTTTGACCTCTCCTGGCCCAGTCTGGATGCTCTTGACCTGACCTGGACTCGTCATACTTTCAGCTCATCTTCAGATCAAACATATTTCATTGGAATGTTGACTCTGAACTCAAGCTGCATGATCAGAAGTGAGAATCACTAAAACCTAATGAATACTGAACTCTCTCTCTGTTTCCCCACAGGAGTCCATCTGGAAGACAGAAACCATCCAACTGGTAAAGAAAGTCCTCAGAGATGAAGACAGAAAGTGAATCTTTGTTCTTGCTGACTTTGTGCTCTTTGCTCAGAGGCTGATGATGAGTTCAGGCTGGTGGGAGGAAGCTCTGGCTGTTCAGGTGGAGTAGAGCTGAAACACCTCGGAGAATGGAGACCAGTGGACGACAAGGACTGGAATCTGAAGTTATCAACTGCAGTTTGTGAACGTCTGGACTGTGGCTCTGCTGTTTCCATCAATACAACATCTGAGTCATCAAGCAGATCTGTGTGGAGTTTTGAATATGAATGTTCCCAGTCTCCGTCAGATTTGAAGAATTGCTTCTGGTCCTCTGATTCTGCCTCTTCCGTTAATCTCACGTGCTCAGGTAAGACCAATGAGGTTTCATTAAACCCATCCCCCCTAAGCTCCTCCTTCTCCAATCAGTGCTTGGCCCAACGCCACACCCCCACGAACGTGACCGCGCATCTCAACAATGTTTCTCATAGCACATAAACGTAAATTGACCAGCGCTTTGCACACAATACTATGATACTTTGTTGCACGACGTAATTACCGAGAGGCGGTCTTGTGAGCCAATCTGCGCCGCGCGCTCACACACACACACACACACACACACACACACACACACACACACAGACGGAGCGGAGCAGACGGGGCTGTTCAGACAGCGTAGCACGGCATCTGATTGGTTTCTTAAGAGCGGTCCACACCTTATGATTGGTCGGAGTTTTTACAGTCCTTTGGCCGCTACAGTTGTTAGATTTTTTTCTGCACATTTTTCCGTACACATTCATGTATTGACTTCTCCCAGAGGGCAAGGAGCATTTCACTCAGTATGGCAAAAAGTGCTTTTGGACAACATTGCCTAACCTTGCTTTAACGACATGTTATCAAAACGGTGAGTTCAGACATAAAGCTTTCAACATAACATCAGGATTGATCAATCGGTAAAGATTCAAGGTTTGTATTTTCCATTTTTTCACATAAACCGACAGCTCAGACACACAGACTTTCATGTTAACGTGGAAGTCACTTTAAACAGATTCATTTCACAAAAGTAGCATTAAAAACACTCTACATGACTTAATTAAAAAGTAAATACAAAAAGGACCAGATGCTGCAGCCAAGGAATGAAAGTGTGTGTGTGTGTGTGTGTGTGTGTGTGTGTGTGTGTGTGTGTGTGTGTGTGTGTGTGTGTGTGTGTGTGTGTGTGTGTGTGTGTGTGTGTGTGTGTGTGTGTGTGTGTGTGTGTGTGTGTGTGTGTGTGTGTGTGTGTGTGTGTGTGTGTGTGTGTGTGTGTGTGTGTGTGTGTGTGTGTGTGTGTGTGTTCTCGTATTTCTATCCTTGTCGGGGCCAAATGTCCCCACAAGGATAGCAAAACGTGGAACGACGTGCCTTGTGGGGACCTTTTTCCGGTCCTAAGTAGGAGAAACAGTGTTTTCTTGACCATGTTGTTGTTACTGAAAAAAGTAAAAGTGCAAAAACATTTCTTTAGGGTTAGGCTTTGTTGTGGTGTGGGTTAGGGTAAGGGTCAGGGTTAGGGGCTAGACATGAATGGGAGTCAATGGACGGTCCCCACAAGGATAGAAATACAAGACTGTGCGTGTGTGTGTGTGTGTGTGTGTGTGTGTGTGTGCTCGTATTTCTATCCTTGTTGGGGCCAAATGTCCCCACAAGGATAGCAAAACGTGGAATGACGTGCCTTGTGGGGACCTTTTTCTGGTCCTAAGTAGGAGAAACTGCTCTGTGGCTGTACTGTAAGGTACTGTTCACCTCTCTGCTGATGCGCTGAAGCTCTGGGTGGAGCCAAACTCTCCATCACTCCTGTGTGTCGTCGTGTTTCTGCAGGCCAGCAGGAGGCAGACCGGCAGACCGGCACAGAGGGCTGACGCTGAGCGGAGTGTAGTGGAGGGATGAAGTTGGTCTTCTGAACCTTCCTACTGTGGAAGACGAGATGTTTTTTGTGAGCTTTTTACATAAAATGATGACTCTCATCACGTTCCTACAGACAGTGGAACAAGGTTCCTTTTCCTTTTGTGGACCGTGTTGTTTTGTCGTATACTGGGCCACGATGGATGCCCTTTTTTTTGTCTCCCTTTTTACTCCTTTCTCATTGATCTTTGTAAGTATCTTTGTATGTATGCTCATTTAGTCATGTGTTATCATGTGTTTCCGCTCATGCTGGCTGTGTTTAACTGATAAGATATTTTTATGATTGTAATCCAATTTATTTTTTTTTTATTTTTTTTTTTTATTTTTTCTGCACAAAGGTGAGGCAGGATGTGGTTTGAACGAGGTGTTGAACTGCATCACCTGTCTATGAACCTGACCAGTTTGTATTCCGTCCTGAGTGGTTGGATCTGGGCGTGAAGAACTCACGTGCCCTGCATGCATGTTTTTTTTTTCTTCAGAACTGAGATTGGTTTCCTTGGTATCGAAACAGGTACACAGTGTAAAGTAGACCCTGTTTTGGTGGTGTGCCCTCTCTTGTTCAGAGACCCCCCCTCCCTCTACCGCTGGAGCTCTTGGGTGATACGCTGTCAAATTTTCCTTTCTGAATTGGCAGAGAAAAGATCTTTGAAGGTTTTCTGAAATCTGGAGAGAGAGTTCACCTCCTAAGTTGATGTCGGTCAGATACCAAATTTAGACTCAAAAACAGATTATTATGAACGGCAAAATCTAAAAACCACTCTCCTAAATTGACCATATTAAAGGTCTAATACACGATTTTCTCGAAAAGATGAAGCCCCACGTCTGTTACTCACTTTTTGAACAACGCGCATGCGCCAGACCATCCGCCCGGCTCTCCTGCTTCTCCCAGGAAACGCGGAAGTGTATGAGCGCGATCTCCTTTTCTCCGGTGTGCACGGCTCTGTTTACAGTTTCTGCGATCCGCCTCGCTCATAAATAAAGCTTTTTTTTCCGAAACAGTTACAGTTTCATTATGTCAGACTGGCCATTGGTAAGTACTAGCTCAGAAGCTCACCGGCTACATAAACACTCTGAATGCGCAAAAGGGAGAAGCTGATTGGGCGCAAGCACGTAGAACCACCTTACGAAAGCAGCTCGTCAGAATGATTGACAAACAGACCCACCAATTATTTAGGTGATCCACCCGGAAATCAAAATGTTGTATTACACCTTTAAAATAATACATGCCTGAAATTTCAGACATTTAAGAACCAACGCAAAATCTGTTCTTTTTAATTTCTTCATTTTTTTGGTATTTTACCTTTCAGTTTTGACTTATAACCTGTAATCCTTTGAGTGAATAAAAATCTCATGAAAATTTAAAAGCTCCGGTGGAGTGACGTTATTTCTCTGAGTGAGACCAGAGAAGGTGCTTGGAAAAAGGTTTCTTCTTCAGAAGTGAGAGACGTTTCTTCGCCCCTGAGAGGTAAGCCTCCAGTACAACCAGCACTACAGCACACGACTGATCCCACAGAGTGACCATGTGTTGAACTCCAGTCCTGTGGGCCCAGAATCCTACCTGTTCCAGGTCTCCCCCAGTTGTAACACAGCTGATTACAGTGAGGGGCTCCTGAATGGGCTTTATTCAACTAAAAACTAGAAACATCTGAAACATGCAGGATGCCGGCCCTTCAGGAATTCAGTTTGACACCCCTGGCTGATCTATCCTTCATGACCACATGATGATTTCTTTTTGTCAGAGAAACCTCACTGTAATTTCCATTGTGTGTAGTCGAGAACTGAATGAGCCACGTTTAAAGGAAAAGTACAGTTTAAACAGCTTTCACGTTGTTTATAGAACGAAGTAGAACAATTTATTCAACCAGAAAGCTGTTCTGGTCCGAACAGTGCTTTGGGAGAAACTTAGATCCAAAATAGAGCGGCGGACAACTTTATATGTCTAACAGATGGGGCATCAGTAACACCGCTCCTAAAACGGCTTTAATTGTCCAAAAACTCATTAGTTTCACCAATATTTCATCATGGTCTGCTCACACCACTCCTCCACGACAGCCCGGTGTCGAGATGAATGTTTTTGTTGTTTTGTTGACCTCTGAACTGAAAGCTGGAAGAGTTAATGCTGAGCTGGACTGAGTTCCTCTGCTGATGTTTTACAGTGATAGACTGACAGAAAGCTTGGAGATGCTGGGGATTGGTCCCAGGACCTCATATATGCAAAGCATGTGCTCTACCACTGAGGTACAGTCCCTGTCTTTTAAATGACTGGATTTGTTCTTAAACTGAATCAGCTCATAAAGTCAGTGAAGTAAACTTCTGAGAAGCAGATCTTCACCGTTCACCAAAGTTTGGATTGTGTTGTGTGTCTGGTTGCTGTAGGTGGGTATTGGTGGAAGGGTCTGGGACACTGGTCCACTGGTCTCTACGTGGACATTCTGAGATGAAGACATTGATCCTTTGAATAAAGATTTGAAAGAACCAACATTTTAACTTGCAGAGGAAAGCCATACCTCTTTGATGGTTGGTAATCAAACCCAGGTACACTGCTTAGAACGAAGTAATGCTTCCCACTATACCATCATTAGTATCCCAAGTGTCTTCACCTGTGGAACATCAGTGAAAACATGGAGTGATACTGAAACATAAATGAAGCAATGAATGTGATGGTGCCATAGTGGTAAACACAGCTGCCTTCCACCAGCTGACCAGGGTCCAAACGAGCTAACGAGAGGTTAAAGACCATTTTTACATCATGTGGACTGAGCAGACACGTGGTCATGGAAAGCATGGACGAGACTTTAGTCCTTGAGCACGAGTTCCCCCTTGCAGCTCCTCTGCACACTGGAGTGTTTCAAAAGTTGATCATGGAGTTGGATCCTAGTCAACTCAGGAGAAAAGCCCAAAACCTAAAGACAAACTGCTGCAGTCAGAAGAGCACACTGTTGTTGAAAACATGAGGCTCTTAGTTCCAATTAGGAAAACATTTAAAGTTCACTTCAAGCGAGAGTGAGTGCCATCAGAACATTGTACTGTTATTCAATATGTTTAGAATTGCTATTCTGTATCTGCCACGTGGATGGGGCCAGTTTTATCCCAGCAGGTAATTAAAATAACGTGGTATGAAGTGATCAAAGAATCTTAAAATAAAAGACATTGAATAGTGTGACAATAAAATAATAAAACTGTGAAGAAATGTAATGTTCAAAAACATCAAATTACTTCACCAAAACATGTTTTTACCAAATTTTATCAAGATAAAACCCAGGTTTATTTCATGTGGATAGCTTGTGTTGATTTAACTCAAGTGTTTGAAGTTGACACTTCAGCACCCACCATAGACAGCTCTATGCTGACTCTGTGCCAGGGGTGTCAAACGTAAGGCCTGCGGGCCCGATCGCTGGCAGCAGTCTAAGCAGGGATGCCCAGACTTCCCTGTCCCCAGACTCTTCCTCCAGCTCTTCCTGGGGGATCCAGAGGTGTTCCCAGGCCAGCCGAGAGACATAGTCTCTCCAGCATGCGGTCTTCCCCGGGGCCTCCTCCCAGCACGACATGCCCACAACACCTCCCCAGGGAGGCGTCAGGAGGCTTCCTAAACAGATGCCTCCCTGGTGATGTCGCTCCTCCCTTGAGAACAGATTAATCAATAACTAATCAAAATATAAAACATGATTTAATGATCTGAATACATTTTAAAGAATGGCTCATTGACATTGCTCATCATGCTGAAAAAGTCAAAACGTTATGGATGCTCCCTGTTGTCAGTTGTCCGGTTCCGTCAGTAAATACCGCCCTCCAGCCCAGAGCCAATGCCTGTTCTTCACATGGTTCTTCCAATTTCCACCCAAACTATTTACAGAATGTAACGGACCGTGAGTACACTTAATTTAATTCATCTGAATATTTTGTCATTGTTCGAAAGAAAATAAAAGGAGAAAACAAATTAATTTAATTACAATAAATTAAAGAATTTCGGTGGAAGATGCAAATAAAAAGTATTTGTAAGTCTCATGAAGCGTTTCTCTAAAGGGGCATTCTGTGAAATTCAGGTGTGAGCGGCGTCTTTGAGTGACTATGGTGCAAACTGGTATTTCAGTGAACGTTTGCAGCATGAAGGGGAAGATGATGTCATGGATGATCTGAAAACAATTGTACTACTCATGATGAATGAGGAGCAGATGTTATGACGCCACTCTCCAGAAGATTCTTTAGTCTCTCGTTAATAGTGGAGACAATGTCAAATATTCTGTCGTTTAATGTTGAAAAGCAGCAAGCTCACGAAGAAGGACATTGACAGGTGTTCTACGAGGAGAACAAACTGTGTTTGAAGGTGTTTTTAACTCCTCTTGAATTCCAGGCTAAAACACTGAAACATGGGAGTTTGTGCAATGGCGCCACAGTGACAGTAAAACTGTTTCTGAGAATTTTTCGAAACCGTTCCAGGTCACAGCTGCATCACATCTGGATCACCTGTTTCCAGCAGAACAACATCTGAACTTGTTTTACTTTTACATTTTCTTTTCTCCAAATTAGGTGTGTCTGTATTTTCTCATCGGACATTTTATTCATTTATTGACACGTTTTTATTCACTGTCACATTTTTATCTTCATTTTTTCCAATCTTGGATTTTATTGCTATTTATTTATCTCTGTATGTCTGTATCAATATGCGAGTCTTGGGGTCAGCACCTCACCTATTGGCCAATCAACTATAACATGGTCCACACGGATGTAGAGTAGAGCAGGGGAGGAGGAAACAGGCCAGCTGTCTCTCATTTCAGGCTCTGCTGCTTCCCCTTCTCATGTCTGATTGCTATTCTCCATCCTGATGAGCTTCACCTGTGTCTCATTAGTCATTGTGGTTGCCTGGTGCTCTGGGTTTATGAGGGGCTTCTGTCTGTTCAGGTTGTGGGATCATCTTGTCTTCTTGCTCTGTGAGTCGATGCTGTTCCTGTTCAGTCAGTCAGCAGAGAGAGTTGCATGCTGAGCTCCTGCCAGGCTGTCTGGAAGTTCTTCATTCCTGTTTCTCTGCCCTCTGCTGAAGCAGCGTCTAGTTTCTGGATTTGACACCTGAGTCCATGGTGGACTCCTCCTTTTGTTTTTGGAGACTTTGGATTGTTGTTTCTCCTTATGGGAAAAAAAAGATCTTTACACACATTTCTGGCAGCGACTAGAATCTTGAGTCATCCTCCATGTATCTTCCCCTCTTAAATGGAACATATTTGTTGTCATTTGCATCCGTTTCTTGGAGTTTTATGTTTTTGGAGTTTTAACTCTTTATATTTTTTCAAGGTTGCAAAACTTTTGCAATCATGTTGAGCAATAAGTGATTTCCTGAGAAACGGACTTGTATGATTCGATCTGATAGGAGGCTGCTGTCACACGTCAGGATGTGGTTTTGTTTCCATGACAGAATTAGAGATATCCTCTCACATTAAAACAGTCTGATTTGACTCAATGTGTCTTCTGCAGGCATAAAACTGATGTTCACAACACCTAAACATGTTTGTGTTTCTTCATTCTTTATGTTCTCAAATGCATTTCAATTCAATCAGGCTGGATCAGTAAGTAATAACTTTATACAGCTGGAAGATCCAAAAGCTCACAGCTTAATGCAGAAACACACTACAGGATGAATTTTGTCTTGATCTCTAATGATCAAAGTCAACAAAGGCCCAATTGATGGATGTGTGAAAAGGAAATGGTGCCTGATGTTCCTGTGGAGTGAGGAGTGATCAGAGAGACTGCTGATATTATTAAAGGGAGGTTAAACACACACCTTTTTAATCAGGCTTTAAACTGACCTTTTCTATTCCTCTTATTTTCCTTTTTTTAATGTGATTTTATTCAATCTTATTGTGTACTTTTACTTATTTTACATAAACTTTGTGTCACATCCTTTGAAGCTTTTAGTTGTTTAGCTCCAGTGTTTCCTGAGGGGGGGTCCTTCACTCTGGGAGTTGGATCCAGTTCACTGTGGAGGGTGGCTGTGCGCGGGTCCTCCGGTCCCGGCTGGCCTGGGGGGCTCCACATTGGGGGTCGGGTGCCGGAACCCCAGCAGTCCTGACCCTTGACTTCTCCCAGTATGGATGGCCCCACTGGTGGTGTTTCCCATGACGCTCAGTGCCATGCCATGGCTCCCTTGAGTATGAAACACACTGTGTGTGTGTGTGTGTGTGTGTGTGTGTGTGTGTGTGTGCGTGTGTGTGTGTGTGTGTGTGTGTGTGTGTGTGTGTGTGTGTGTGTGTGTGTGCGCACACTTACAGTTTTGCTTTTTTTGGTTTTTATGACACACTTAACTGTTTAGCACTTTCTGCTGTTTTGTATGGACATGGAAAGGTGCTTTACAAATAAAGTTTGATTAGATAGATAGTAGATAGATAGAAGATAGATTGAATCGGACTGCTTCAATCTGAGAGGATATCTCTAATTCTGTCATGGAAACACAACCACATAATGACATGTGACAGCAGCCTCCTATCAGATCTAATCATACAAGTCCGTTTCTCAGGAAATGACTTCTTGCTCAACATGGTTACAAAAGTTTCTCAACCTAGACAAATACGCAGAATTAAAACTCTAACAAACAGATGCAAATGATAAATAGATGTGAAGCCTCCAGAAAGTGATGGAAGCCAAAAAACAGATGTAAAAGTTCATTAAAGATATCTAAAGTCAAATCCTCAGGTGTGTAAACCCACCAATATGAGAGATGATGTTAGACTGGACACCAGGAGGAAAACTGCTTCATTTGAATCCAGACAGAAGAAGTTTCCCATGTGAGTCTGTGATAACAAGACTCTTAAAAATCTGGTGAAAAACATGCAGACAGGATGTGGGTGTTTGTGGAAGCTCCACCTCCAGCTCCACCTGATGGCTGATAAATGTTGGGGACAGTTGATGATGAGACACAGAGAGAGACGTGGTCAACCTGGAACATGGAGCTCAAGCTGCTGCTGCTGCTGCTGTGGAGCTCAGGTGGGACTCTGCTGCTCACTGCTGCTTCTCTCTCTGCTGGGAATTCTCCTCCATCTGGGAGTTTCAGTGCTCCACAAACTAGAAGGAAGACATTAGTGTGGTCCTGAAAGCTGCTTCATGGATCATCCTGCTGGCTCTTTTCTGGAGTGAGCACAGCGGTGGCAGTGAGGATTTGGAGCTGTTGCTCCAAACTTCCAGGCAGTCGTTCCAGTACGACAGTATCAGTGAACAATATCTCATCTGGAGAGCTTTGCTGTTTAGGAAGAATTCTGCTTTGCTGAGGACTGAAAGACTTGTGGATATTTTGGATTCAGCATGCTTGATGTGAGGTTTCCAACAGATCTTGTTGTTAATTTTCACCCTCAGAAACTTGATTTCTGGAACTCTGTCTCCACCTTCTGTCAGAACTTTAGAGTCTCTACTTTCAAACAACATGCATTTACATTTTACATTTACATTTACTGACAGTTTTTTGGATCAAAGCTCTTCTTGAATGTATTCAGTTCTGAGTTGATTTCCTCTGAGAGCTGCTCTAAATTCTCCCTGGACAGAAAATATCAGTGTCATCAGAAAACAAGATAAACTGTAGTATTTTACAGATTTTACATTGTTCATGACAGTTTTTCTTTGGCTTTGGTGCATTTCCCAAATGACTTTTTCCTTTTGCTCAGCAGTCAGTTCAGCCTCCTCAACATTCAGTCATTTGTTCTCATCATAGCAGGAGCTTCTCTTCCTTCGAACAAGTCTCCAATACTTGTGGCCAGTCCGCAGCTGCTTTCCTCCAACTCTCTGCTGTTTGATAACATGATCATTTGCTCATGTCCCGTCAGTCCAGATGAACTGTCATGTTTACTGCAGGCAGCTTGAAGGAGGCATGCGCACTTCTGTGGTGAAGCCCAGGGCAGTATGGGTAATGAAGTCTGTGCAGGATGAAGGAGGAAACGTACGCTGGGCCCTGTGAAGGCTGATGTGCTCTGATAAGCGGCAGGAAAACTTGCTTTTGAGGAATGAAATTTCAGTTTTGAACAAGTGACATGTTTTTCAGGTTTTCTACTCAGTTTAACTTTTTGCACTCATTTTTTGAGGAATGCATTAACTGTTGTGCAAAAGTAAAAAGTGATGTGAGGAATGAACCAAAGTGATTGAGAACAACTGTCATGTCTGGAGTAAAGAGTTTTGGTCCTAATACTGACCCCTAGTGGACACCACAAGCAATGCCCAAACAAGAACACTGAAAATCTTCCATTTTGACAAACTATCTGTTGTTTCAATAACTTTTCCTCCAGTATTAAGCCACGCCCCTGTTAGCAGAACTGCAGTTTATTGATGAACATTTCTTGATTTATTGTGTCAAATGCTTTTTCGGGTCAGTGAACTCTGGAACTGCTTCATTCTTTGTGTCTGTGGAGCTGCTGATTCTCTCCATGAACTCTGTTAATGCAGTGATGTGGATCTCTGTGATCTGAATCCATGGTGACTTTCAGACAGCAGCTTGTGTTGCTTTGTGTTTACATGACAACGATGCTCGGAGTCACTGAAAACATTAGGAAATGGCTTGGTGGAAGTTTGTGAAAACACTGGGCTCTGTCTCCTGGTAGAGGAGAGAAAAGGAGACTTTGTGGAAACGCTTGGGGCGTCTCCTGGTTGACTGGGGAAACTCTGCTGCTGCACATGCACAGCACGGCCGGGGTCGACAGTTCTTCTGCTCATGCTCAGTAGATGGACGACAACAAACACAAACACAACAATGATGAGTTTCCTCTTGAAAAGTGTTAAAAGTGGAGCGTCTGTGTCAATTCCAAACTGATAATGTGGAGTTTTCTGTCCCACACTTTAAGACTTCAGGTCAGACTCAGTTTGTTAGATTTGCATTTAGAAAAAAATCTAATTATTGACCTTTGAACTCTTGTGACCCAGAATGGATGCTCTTGACCTGAGCTGGACTCTTCATACTTTCAGCTCATCTTCAGAGTAAACATATTTCACTGGAATGTTGACTCTGAACTCAAGCTGCATGATCAGAAGTGAGATTCACTAAAACCTGATGAATACTGACCTCTCTCTCTGTTTCCCCATAGGAGTCCATCTGGAAGACAGAAACCATCCAGCTGGTAAAGAAAGTCCTCAGAGATGAAGACAGAAAGTGAATCTTTGTTCTTGCTTACTTTGTGCTCTTTGCTCAGAGGCTGATGTTGAGTTCAGGTTGGTGGGAGGAAGCTCTGGCTGTTCAGGTCAAGTGGAGCTGAAACACCTCGGAGAATGGAGACCAGTGGACAGCTTTTACTGGATCCTGGAGTTATCAACTGCAGTCTGTGAACATCTGGACTGTGGCTCTGCTGTTTCAGTGAAACCAACATCTGGGTCATCAAGCAGATCTGTGTGGAGTTTTGAATATAAATGTTTGAAGTCTCTGTCAGATTTGAAGAATTGCTTCTGGTCCTCTGATTCTGCCTTTTCCATTAATCTCAGGTGCTCAGGTAAGACCAGTGTGGTTTGATTAACTAAATGTTCTCGATGTGGTGAGTTCAGACCGAAAGCTTTTACTGAAACATGACATTAGAATTGATCAGTCATTAAAGATTCAAGGTGTTTATTTTCCATTTGTTCACATAAAAAAACAGCTCAGGCACACAGGCTTTCATGTGAGGAGTTTCTGTTGAAGTCAAGTTAACAGATTCCTATCAAAAATAGAATTAAAGACACTCAACAGGAGTGAAATAAAGAATAGATACAAAAGAGTGTAGGTACAGTGTTTGAGGTTGTAGCTGCTGTGTTTGTTTTGGGCTTTGGTGACCTACTGTGCTGTGTTCAGACTCGGTGCGGCTGATGAATGGATCCAGTCGTTGTTCAGGCAGACTGCAGGTGAAGACTAACCCATCTGACCAGAGCTGGTCCTCAGTGTGTGAAGCAGACCTGGACCTGCAGGATGCACAGGTGGTGTGTCGGGAGCTGGGTTGCGGTGCTCCTTCAGTCTTGCAGGGGGCGCTCTACGGAGACGTGCAGACTCCCACGTGGAGCCCAGAGTTCCAGTGTGGAGGCCATGAGTCTGCTCTGCTGGACTGTAGAAGCTCAGGCTCAGCTAGAAGCAGCTGCTCACCTGGTAAAGCTGCTGGACTCACCTGCTCAGGTAGAAGAGGAGCTGCAGCTTTCACTCCTCTTCTCTTCACACTCACTTCATCTTCTCACTCTTCTCTCTCTGCTCTGGGTTCAGGGGATGAGTTCAGGTTGGTGGGAGGAGCCAGTCGCTGTGCAGGAAGTCTGGAGCTGAAATATCTTGGTGACCAGAGACCTGTGGCGGACTATTTTTTCATGCTGAAGACAGCAGCTCTCATGTGTGAACATCTGAACTGTGGCTGTGCTGTTTCTCTTGAATCAACTGTTGTGTCAGTTCAATCTGTGTGGGGAATCCATCCAGAATGTGTTCAATCTCATTCTGATCTGTGGAGCTGTGTGGGGTCATGGAGTTCCTCTGACACCCTGAAACTCACCTGCTCAGGTATGATTTGTTGACTTTAAGAAAAAAAAAAAGAATATTTTCTTCCTGGTTTTACAGCAGATTTGTTTTCTGCTGCTAACTAATTACTTGGTAAAATAACTGTACTAATTCCCTATCTGGGCTCGTACACTTAGAGCTCCTGAGGGTGGAGAGGGGGAATGGTCTTGGACGCGCGTTCGCGCAGCGAGTCATTCACTGAGTCACACTTCCTCCGTTTGGGTGCTGCGACCCATTTATTTTCTGTGCATGAATCCACTTCCAAAAACCGGACAACCCTGGCAGTGGCGGGGCGGGGGCTCCGGGGGGCCTGGGTCGGTGGGTGCCAGCCCGCGTCCGGGTGGTAGGGGTGTCCTGGGGCGGGTGTGGCCGGAGGGCCTGGGCCTGGTGCCTGGGGGCTGTCCCTTTCCATGAGGGTGGGGGGGTTGGACTAGCTGAGGGGGCCGGTCGGCTCGGGTGTGCTGCTACGGGCCTGGGTCAGTGCACGCCCTGGTGTCTGGTTGCTGCACCAGAATCCAGGGTATCGGGTGGGTGGTTGTGGTGGTGGGGGAGGTGGGTGGTGATGGTGGTGGTGAGGGGGGGGCAGTTGGGTGGATGGCAAGGGGAATGGGGGTGGGGTGGGCTGGTGGTTGGGGACGAAGGGGTTGTGGGGGTGAGGGGCTCGCGGGTTGAGAAGGTGTGTATGTGTGAGTCTGTATGTATATGTGGGTGGATTTGTATGTGTGTGTGCATATGTGTCTGTGGGTGTGTGTGTGTGTGTGTGTGTGTGCGTGTGTGTCTGTGTGCGTGTATAATTTTTCCATCTCAGTTGTCATCAGTTTCACTGTCACAGGGAAAAACTGTTGTGAAAACTTGTTTTGTGTGTTCTGATCTTGTCTTCTCTCCTGTGTTTGACGGTGTAGCTACAGTGTTTCTGGTTGTAGGTACAATGTACAATGTTTTTTTAGGTTGTAGCTGCAGTGTTTGTGTTTGGCTGCAGTGATCAACTGTCCTGTGTTCAGACTCGGTGCGGCTGCTGAATGGACCCAGTCGTTGTTCAGGCAGACTGCAGGTGAAGACTAACCCGTCTGACCAGACCTGGTCCTCAGTGTGTGAAGCAGACCTGGACCTGCAGGATGCACAGGTGGTGTGTCGGGAGCTGGGCTGTGGGGTTCCTTCAGTCCTGCAGGGGGCGCTCTATGGAGACGTGCAGACTCCCAGGTGGAGCCCAGAGTTCCAGTGTGGAGGCCATGAGTCTGCTCTGCTGGACTGTAGAAGCTCAGGCTCAGCTAGAAGCAGCTGCTCACCTGGTAAAGCTGCTGGACTCACCTGCTCAGGTAGAAGAGGAAATGCAGCATTCACTCATCTTCTCTTCACACTCACTCCATCCTCTCACTCTTCTCTCTCTGCTCTGGGTTCAGGCGATGAGTTCAGGTTGGTGGGAGAAAACAGTCGCTGTGCAGGAAGTCTGGAGCTGAAATATCTTGGTGATCAGAGACCTGTGGCGAATGATGGCTTCTCCATGAGGGCAGCAGCTCTCATCTGTGAACATCTGAACTGTGGCTCTGCTGTTTCTGTACAACCAGTTGTTGTGTCAAGGCAATTTATGTGGATGATCCCCCCAGAATATCTTCAATCTCAATCTGATCTGTGGAACTGTGTGGCATCATGGAGCTCCTCTTACAACCTGAAACTCATCTGCTCAGGTTTGTTTTGTTGACTTACAAAAAAATCTGTCTTTCCTTCCTGGTTTAACAGCAGATTAATTTCCTGCTGTTTCAGTTTGTTACTCAACCAGAGATCAGCTGACTGGTCTCCAACAAAATCATTTTGTCCGAAAAAAAAACTCAAATCCAAAAAGATCTGAGGAGAAAAATATCACAGCTGCTGGAATTGAACTGAGTTTCTGCAGTTTCCTCTGTTTGACCTCTAACCACTAAGCTACTCTCACTACTGAAATAGAAAACAAGTTATTTACCAGAACACTTTTAGTTTTAGACCAGCAACCAAAAAAAAGATAAGGACAAATACAGTGTGTCATCCACTCAGTGCACTGACAACTCTCACTCACCACAAACACAAAATACTCTCACTATTCTGATTACCTGCTGAACTCTGTGCTCAGCCTCAGTTAAACCAACAGCGGTTGTTGCTGTGGTCAATGTGGACAAGTGTCCAGGAAGTAGTCCCTGAAGGAGCAGCTGTGCTCCATAGATGTGAACCTTACAGGTGCCTGATCAGCTGGAATCAGGCTGGTCTTCATACAGTTGCTACTGGGGCTCCTTTGGTTTCCTGCGCCCCCTGGTGGGCGCAACGAAGAACAGTCAGCTCAAATGCAGCATGTAATAAGAGTCTCCTCTTTATCAGTGCTGGGAAAGTTATTTCTAGAAAATAATTAGATGTAGTTACTAGTTACTCCTTCAACAAAGTAACTTAGTTATAATTTAAAAAAAAAAAAAACTAGTTACAAGGCAAACTAACTGTTGCATTACTTTAGAAAAAATTTGTTTATGTCAGAGAATCTGGATCTCCTCTTAATGGAACTTTAAGCTGCATGTTAATTTATTTATTATAAAACTAAATAGATTAATTAAATAAATGAAAACTTGAGAGACAAAATTCCAAACAGGAAACACAACATTAATCTGGTGTTGTGCTTGCTGAACTGTAAAACTGTTTTGCCAAATGATTTTGAAAAGGTCATTTGTGTTTCAAGAAATGAGCCAAACCAGTAGAGACAAACTAACACAGTTACTCCCATCACTGCTTGTTATACATCAATGGCGTTTACTCTTTATATGTCGATGGTAGTTTCATGGTTTGTGCTGCAAAGTCTGTGGACAGCTCACGTGTCTGGAATATTAGTATGTCTGGAATAAGTGCAATCCTGGTAAGTAATACATGTTTTTATCAGATATACATGAAACCAGATTACATATTTTTTTAATGTAAAGTATTACAGTTACATTTCTTTTGTATCCTAATTAAAAAACTCTGTTACATGTGATTTGTTTCTCCCCAACCCTGGTGTTCAGACACGGTGTGGCTGCTGAATGGATCCAGCCGTTGTTCAGGCAGACTGCAGGTGAAGACGAACCTGTCTGACCAGACCTGGTCCTCAGTGTGTGAAGCAGACCTGGACCTGCAGGATGCACAGGTGGTGTGTCGGGAGCTGGGTTGCGGGGCTCCTTCAGTCCTGCAGGGGGCGCTCTATGGAGACGTGCAGACTCCCAGGTGGAGCCCAGAATCCCAGTGTGGAGGCCATGAGTCTGCTCTGCTGGACTGTAGAAGCTCAGGCTCAGCGAGAAGCAGCTGCTCACCTGGTAAAGCTGCTGGACTCACCTGCTCAGGTAGAAGAGGAGCTGCAGCTTCCACGCCTCTTCTCCTCACACTCCATCCTCTCACTCTTCTCTCTCTAATCTGGGTTCAGGGGGCGATGAGTTCAGGTTGGTGGGAGAAAACAGTCGCTGTGCAGGTTCTCTGCAGATCAGAAGCTCTGGAGTTTGGAGACCAACAGATATCCATAAGTGGTCTTTGGAGAAAGCAGCTTTTTTTTGTTCACATCTTCACTGCGGCTCTGCCGTCTCTGCAGATGAGACATATTCAGCCAACGACACACTTACAGTGATGATCGCAGAGGACTGCTTTCAGTCTGGATCTAATTTCATGAAGTGTTCATTTTTCTATGAACACAACACCAGCAATAATCTCACCTGCTCAGGTAAGTTCATCAGTGATGTCTTCCTCACTCAGCACAGTCAAAGTTAACATTCTGTGAATGATGTGTGTGTGCGGGTGCATGTGTGTGTGTTCTCCAGACCTGCTGCTTCATCCAGTCATCTCTGTGTCCTCCTCCTCCTCCTCCATCCTCGGGGTCTCTGAGGCCCAGCAGCAGGGGCTCCAGGTGATCTGGGGCTCCACCTTCGCCATCAGCTGCTCCATCCAGCCACAGTACCCAGGAGGCTCCTTCCAGCTCACCTTTTCCTCCTCCAACACCTCCTACAACTCCACCCAGCTGGCTGTCAATCACTCTGCACACTTCCTGTTTCCTGCCGCAGAGCCAGCCCACAGGGGGAACTACAGCTGCGTTTATCACCTCCATGTTTTTGGACACAACTTCTCATCAGAGAGCCACCTGCTGTCTCTGTCTGTGTTCGGTAAGAAGAGACTGATTCTTCCTTTACACGACGCTTCAAGAGAAAATGTGTCAGTTTTACAGTGTCGTTTCAGATCATTTTTGTCTGGGAAGGTGGAGGTAACTGTGTAGGGGTGGAGGTCTTCATGTTCAGGTGCAGGGCATTGTGTGGACATGGAGGCCATCATATGTCCTCTCCAGGTGGGCCCAGGGGGCAACCTTCCCCAGGTGGAGGAGTTTAAGTATCTCAGGATCCTCCTCAGGAGGGATGCAGCAGTGATGGAGAGATGGTCCACAGATCCAGACAGATGGCTGCAGTCATTCAGTCACTGCACTGGACTGTTGTGGTGAAGAGGAGCTGAGCTGGAAAGCAAAGCTCTCTGTTTACAGACAGGAGCCGGATGAGGAGGATCATCTGGTCAGGATGTCCCCTGGTTGTCCCCTTTTGAGGTTTAGCAGGCTGGTCCCACTGGGAGGAGGCCCCGAGGTGGATCCAGGACTCTCTGGTTTGGTCTGAGAGACTTGGAGTCCAACCAGAAGAGCTGGAGGACGATGGAAAGGACAGACATGTCTGGAGGGGTTTGGTCTCTGTCGCGCCACCCAGACCTGATCCAGACCAAGAGGGAGCCAAGATGGATGGACTCTTGATGGTCTCACTACCAGCAGTCCTCAGACAGATGGCTGATTTCTCTCTGTGTGTTCAGATCCAACAGCTGTGATCGTCAGATGGGTGGTCCTGCCGCTGTCTCTCCTGCTGCTGCAGGCTGCTCTGTGGCTGTACTATAAGGTACTGTTCACTGCTCTGCTGATGCTCTGAAGCTCTGGGTGGAGCCAAACTCTCCGTCACTCCTGTGTGTCGTCATGTCTCTGCAGGCCAGCAGGGGGCAGACCGGCAGACCGGGCGGACGCTGAGCTGAGTGCAGTGGAGGGATGAAGTCGGTCCTCTGAACCATCCTACTCTGGAAGATGAGATGTTTTTTATGAGCTTTTTCCAAAAATGATGAATCTCATCATGTTCCCTCACACAGTGGAACAAGGTTCCTTTTCCTTTTGTGGACCGTGTTGTTTTGTCGTACACTGGGCCACGGTGGATGTCCTTTTTTTTTCTCCCATTTTACTCCTTTCTCATTGATGTTTGTAAGTAATATCATGGATGCTCATTTAATCATGTGTTATCATGTGTTTCCGCTCATGCTGGCTGTGTTTAACTGATAAGATATTTTTGTGATTGTAATCCCATTTATCAGCTTTTGCAAAAAGTTGCTTTTTCTGCACAAAGGTGAGGCAGAATGTGGTTTGAACAAGGTGTTGAACTGTATGTACCTATGTATGAACCTGACCAGTTTGTATTCCGTCCTGAGTGGTTGGATCTGGGCGTGAAGAACTCACGTGCCCTGCGCGCATGTTTCTTTTTTTCTTCAGAACTGAGGCTGCAGTTGGTTTCCTTGGTATCGAAACAGGTAGAAGCTGTTTTGGTGGTGTGCCCTCTCTTGCTCAGAGACCCCCTCTCCCTCCCTCCCCCGCTGGAGCTCTTGTGTGATACGCTGTCAATTTTTCCTTTCTGCATAGGCAGAGAAAAGATCTTTGAAGGTTTTCTGAAATCTGGAGAGAGAGTTCACCTCCTAAGTTGATGTCAGTCAGATACCAAATTGAGACTAAAAACAGATTATTATGAGCGGCAAAATCTAAAAACCACTCTCCTAAATTGAACGTATTAAAATAATATATGCCTGAAATTTCAGACATTTTAGAACCAAAGCAAAATCACTTCTCTTTTATTTCTTCATTTTTTGGTATTTTAACTTTCAGTGTTGACTTATAACCTTTGAGTGAATAAAAGTCTCATGAAAATTTAAAAGCTCCAGTGGAGTGACGTTATTTCTCTGAGTGAGACCAAAGAAGGTACTTGGAATAAGGTTTCTTCTTCAGAAGTGAGAAACGTTTCGTCGCCCCTGAGAGGTAAGCCTCCAGTACAACCAGAATTGCGGCACACGACTGATCCCACAGAGTGACCACATGTTGAACTCCAGACCTGTGGGCCCAGAATCCTGCATGTTCCAGGTCTCCCCCAGTTGTAGCACAGCTGATTGCAGTGAGGGGCTCCTGATTGGGCTTTGTTCACCTAAAAACTAGAAACATCTGAAACATGCAGGATGCCGGCCCTTCAGGAATTCAGTTTGACACCCCTGGCTGATCTCTCATGACCACATGATGATTTCTTTTTGTCAGAGAAACCTCACTGTAATTTCCATTGTGTGTATTGAGAACTGAATGAGCCACGTTTAAAGGAAAAGTACGGTTTAAACAGCTTTCACATTGTTTATAGAATGAAGTAGAAAAATGTACTTACCCAGAAGGCTTCTCTGATCAGAACAGGGCTTCGGGAGAAACTTAGATCCAAAATCGAGTGGCGGACATCTGTATATGTCTAACAGATGGGGCATCGGTAACACCGCTCCTTAAACGGCTTTAATCATCCAAAAACTCATTAGTTTCACCAATATTTCATCATGGTCTGCTCACGCCACTCCTCCAGGACAGCCCGGTGTCGAGATGAATGTTTTTGTTGTTTTGTTGACCTCTGAACTGAAAGCTGGAAGAACTGATTCTGAGCTGGACTGAGTTCCTCTGCTGATGTTTTACAGTGATAGACTGACAGAAAGCTTGGAGATGCTGGGGATTGGTCCCAGGACCTCACAGATGCAACACATGTGCTCTACCACTGAGCTGCAGTCCCTGTCTTTTAAATGGCTGGATTTGTCGTTTAAGTGAATCAGCTCATAAAGTCAGTGAAGTAAACTTCTGAGAAGCAGATCTTCACCGTTCACCAAAGTTTGGATTGTGTTGTGTGTCTGGTTGCTGTAGGTGGGTATTGGTGGAAGGGTCTGGGACACTGGTCCACTGGTCTCTACGTGGACATTTTGAGATGAAGACATTGATCCTTTGAATAAAGATTTGAAAGAACCAACATTTTAACTTGCAGAGGAAAGCCATACCTCTTTGATGGTTGGTAATCAAACCCAGGTACACTGCTTAGAACGATGTAATGCTTACCACTGTACCACCATTAGTATCCCAAGTGTCTTCACCTGTGGAACATCAGCAATAATATAGAGTGATACTGAAACCTATATGAAGCAATGAATGTGATGGTGCCATAGTGGTAACCACAGCTGCCTTCCACCAGCTGACCAGGGTCCTAACTAGCTAACTGGAGGTTAAAGACCATTTTTACATCATGTGGACTGAGCAGACACGTGGCCATGGAAAGCATGGACGAGACTTTACTCATTGAGCACGAGTTCCCCCTCACGGCTCCTTTGCACACTGGAGTGTTTCAAAAGCAGATCATGGAGTTGGATCCTAGTCAACTCAGGAGAAAAGCCCAAAACCAGAAGACAAACTTCTGCAGTCAGAAGAGCACACTGCTGTTGAACACATGAGGTTTTCAGTTCCAGTTAATAATGCATTGGTTTTATATAGCACTTTTCAGGACAATCAAAGACGCTTTACATTGCATTGCATTATTCATTCACACCATACTGGGTGGTGGTAAGCTACTGTTGTAGCCACAGCTGCCCTGGGGCAGACTGACAGAAGCAAGGCTGCCAATCTGCGACATCGGCCCCTCCGACCACCACCAACCATTCACGCTCACAACTTTCATGCTAGGTAAGGTGGGTGAAGTGTCTTGCCCAAGCACACAACGACAGTTTTACGCCTGCGGGAGCGGCCAACCTTCCGGTTATACGACAACCTGCTCTACCAACTGAGCTACTGTTACCCAGTTAAGAAAACATTTAAAGTTCACTTCAAGCGAGAGTGAGTGCCGTCAGAACATTGTGCTGTTATTCTATTATGTTTAAAATGGATGGGGCCAGTTTTATACCAGCAGGTAACTAAAATAACGTAGCATGAAGTGATCAAAGAATCTTAAAATAAAAGACATTGAATAGTGTAACAATAAAATAATAAAACTGTGAAGGAATGTAATGTTCAAAAACATCAAATTACTTCACCAAAACATGTTTTTACCAAATTTTATCAACACAAAACACACAGGTTTATTTCATGTGGATAGCTTGTGTTGATTTAACTCAAGTGTTTGAAGTTGACACTTCAGCACCATGGACAGCTCTATGCTGACTCTGTGCCAGGGGTGTCAAACGTAAGGCCTGCGGGCCAAATTGGTGGCAGCAGTCTAAGCAGGGATGCCCAGACTTCCCTGTCCCCAGACTCTTCCTCCAGCTCTTCCTGGGGGATCCAGAGGTGTTCCCAGGCCAGCCGAGAGACATAGTCTCTCCAGCATGCGGTCTTCCCCGGGGCCTCCTCCCAGCACGACATGCCCACAACACCTCCCCAGGGAGGCGTCAGGAGGCTTCCTAAACAGATGCCTCCCTGGTGATGTCGCTCCTCCCTTGAGAACAGATTAATCAATAACTAATCAAAATATAAAACATGATTTAATGATCTGAATACATTTTAAAGAATGGCTCATTGACATTGCTCATCATGCTGAAAAAGTCAAAACGTTATGGATGCTCCCTGTTGTCAGTTGTCCGGTTCCGTCAGTAAATACCGCCCTCCAGCCCAGAGCCAATGCCTGTTCTTCACATGGTTCTTCCAATTTCCACCCAAACTATTTACAGAATGTAACGGACCGTGAGTACACTTAATTTAATTCATCTGAATATTTTGTCATTGTTCGAAAGAAAATAAAAGGAGAAAACAAATTAATTTAATTACAATAAATTAAAGAATTTCGGTGGAAGATGCAAATAAAAAGTATTTGTAAGTCTCATGAAGCATTTCTCTAAAGGGGCATTCTGTGAAATTCAGGTGTGAGCGGCGTCTTTGAGTGACTATGGTGCAAACTGGTATTTCAGTGAACGTTTGCAGCATGAAGGGGAAGATGATGTTATGGATGATCTGAAAACAATTGTACTACTCATGATGAATGAGGAGCAGATGTTATGACGCCACTCTCCAGAAGATTCTTTAGTCTCTCGTTAATAGTGGAGACAATGTCAAATATTCTGTAATTTAAAGTTGAAAAGCAGCAAGCTCACGAAGAAAGACATTGACAGGTGTTCTACGAGGAGAACAAACTGTGTTTGAAGGTGTTTTTAACTCCTCTTGAATTCCAGACTAAAACACTGAAACATGGGAGTTTGTGAAATGGCGCCACAGTGACAGTAAAACTGTTTCTGAGAATTTTTCGAAACCGTTCCAGGTCACAGCTGCATCACATCTGGATCACCTGTTTCCAGCAGAACAACATCTGAACTTGTTTTACTTTTACATTTTCTTTTCTCCAAATTAGGTGTGTCTGTATTTTCTCATCGGACATTTTATTCATTTATTGACACGTTTTTATTCACTGTCACATTTTTATCTTCATTTTTTCCAATCTTGGATTTTATTGCTATTTATTTATCTCTGTATGTCTGTGTCAATATGCGAGTCTTGGGGTCAGCACCTCGCCTATTGGCCAATCAACTATAACATGGTCCACACGGATGTAGAGTAGAGCAGGGGAGGAGGAAACAGGCCAGCTGTCTCTCATTTCAGGCTCTGCTGCTTCCCCTTCTCATGTCTGATTGCTATTCTCCATCCTGATGTGCTTCACCTGTGTCTCATTAGTCATTGTGGTTGCCTGGTGCTCTGGGTTTATGAGGGGCTTCTGTCTGTTCAGGTTGTGGGATCATCTTGTCTTCTTGCTCTGTGAGTCGATGCTGTTCCCGTTCAGTCAGTCAGCAGAGAGAGCTGCATGCTGAGCTCCTGCCAGGCTGTCTGGAAGTTCTTCATTCCTGTTTCTCTGCCCTCTGCTGAAGCAGCTTCTAGTTTCTGGATTTGACACCTGAGTCCATGGTGGACTCCTCCTTTTGTTTTTGGAGACTTTGGATTGTTGTTTCTCCTTATGGGAAAAAAAAGATCTTTACACACATTTCTGGCAGCGACTAGAATCTTGAGTCATCCTCCATGTATCTTCCCCTCTTAAATGGAACATATTTGTTGTCATTTGCATCCGTTTCTTGGAGTTTTATGTTTTTGGAGTTTTAACTCTTTATATTTTTTCAAGGTTGCAAAACTTTTGCAATCATGTTGAGCAATAAGTGATTTCCTGAGAAACGGACTTGTATGATTCGATCTGATAGGAGGCTGCTGTCACACGTCAGGATGTGGTTTTGTTTCCATGACAGAATTAGAGATATCCTCTCACATTGAAACAGTCTGATTTGACTCAATGTGTCTTCTGCAGGCATAAAACTGATGATCACAACACCTAAACATGTTTGTGTTTCTTCATTCTTTATGTTCTCAAATGCATTTCAATTCAATCAGGCTGGATCAGTAAGTAATAACTTTATACAGCTGGAAGATCCAAAAGCTCACAGCTTAATGCAGAAACACACTACAGGATGAATTTTGTCTTGATCTCTAATGATCAAAGTCAACAAAGGCCCAATTGTTGGATGTGTGAAAAGGAAATGGTGCCTGATGTTCCTGTGGAGTGAGGAGTGATCAGAGAGACTGCTGATATCATTAAAGGGAGGTTAAACACACACCTTTTTAATCAGGCTTTAAACTGACCTTTTCTATTCCTCTTATTTTCTTTTTTTAATGTGATTTTATTCAATCTTATTGTGTACTTTTACTTATTTTACATAACCTTTGTGTCACATCCTTTGAAGCTTTTAGTTGTTTAGCTCCAGTGTTTCCTGAGGGGGGGTCCTTCACACTGGGAGTTGGATCCGGTTCACTGTTGGGTTTGCTGTGCGCGGATCCTCCAGTCCTGGCTGACCTGGGGGGCTCCACACCTTGTTGTGGGGGTCGGGTGCCGGAACCCCAGCAGTCCTGACCCTTGACTTCTCCCGGTATGGATGGCCCCACTGGTGGTGTTTCCCATGACGCTCAGTGCCATGCCATGGCTCCTTTAGTATGAAACACACACACTGTGTGTGTGCGTGCGTGCGTGCGTGTGTGCGTGCGTGCGCATACGACCCTGATAGATGGTGCGGTTTTGCTTTTTTGGTTTTCATGAGAGATTTAACTATTTAGCACTTTGTGCTGTTTTTTGTGAATATGGAAAGTGCTTCACAAATAAAGTTTGATTGATTGATTGAATCGGACTGCTTTAATCTGAGAGGAGATCTCCAATTCTGTCATGGAAACATGACCACATCCTGACATATGATGACAGCCTACTATCAGATCTAATCATTCAAGTTCGTTTCTCAGGAAATGACTTCTTGTTCAACATATTTATAAAACTTTCTCAACTTGGACAAATATGAAGAATTAAAACTCTGACAAACAGATGCAAATAATAAATCGATGTAAAACCTCCAGAAAGTGATGGAAGCCAAAAAGCAGATGTAAAAGTGCAATCAAGACATGTAAAGTCAAAACCTCAGGTGTGTAAATCCACCAATATGAGAGCTGATGTTAGATTGGACGCCAGGATGAAAACTGCTTCATTTGAATCCAGACAGAAAAAGTTTCCCATGTGAGTCTGTGACAACAAGACTCTTTAGCGTCTGGTGAAAAACATGCAGACAGGACGTGGGTGTGTGTGGAAGCTCCACCTCCAGCTCCACCTGATGGCTGATAAATGTTGGGGACAGTTGATGATGAGACACAGAGAGAGACGTGGTCGACCTGAACATGGAGCTGAAGCTGCTGCTGCTGCTGCTGCTGTGGAGCTCAGGTAGGACTCTGCTGCTCACTGCTGCTTCTCTCTCTGCTGGGAATTCTCCATCTGAGAGTTTCAGAGCTCCACAAACTAGAAAGAAGACATTAGTGTGGTACTGAAAGCTGCTTCATGGATCATCCTGATGGCTCTTTTCTGCAGTGAGGATTTGGAGCTGTTGCTCCAAACTTCCAGGCAGTCGTTCCAGTACGGCAGTATCAGTGAGCAATATCTCATCTGGAGAGCTTGGCTGTTCAGGAAGGATTCTGCTTTGCTGAGGACTGAAAGACTTGTGGGCATTTTGGATTCAGCATGTTTGATGTGAGGTTTCCAACAGATCTTGTTGTTAATTTTCACCCTCAGAAACTTGATTTCTAGAACTCTATCTACTTCTACACCTTCTGTCAGAACTTTAGAGTCACTATATTCCCCTCATGACTTCCAAACAACATGCAATTTACTGAAAGTTTGTTTGAATCAAAACACTTTTTGAATGTGTTCAGTTCTAAGTTCATTTCCTCTGAGAGCTGCTCTAAATTCTCCCTGGACAGATAATATCTGTGTCATCAGAAAGCAAGATAAATTGTTGTATTTTACAGATTTTGCATCCTTCATGACAGTTTTTCTCAGTGGCCTTGGAGCATTTCTCACATGACTTTTTCCTTTTGCTCAACAGTCAGTTCAGCCTCCTCAACATTCAGTCATTTGTTCTCATCATAGCAGCAGTTTCTCATTTGATAACATGATCGTTTGGTCATGTCCCATCAGTCCAGATGAACTCTCCTTGTGATGCTGAATCATCCTTCTCTTCTTGTTGAAGCTTTTCTGAACTGAAGAGCTCCGGTTCCACTGGAGTGGCATGTTTGCTGGAGGCAGCTTGAACGAGGCATGAGCACTTCTGTGGTGAAGCCCAGGGCAGTATGGGTAATGAAGTCTGAGCAGGATGAAGCAATAAATGTTTGCTGGGCCCTGTGAAGGCTGATGTGATCTGATAAGCAGCTATTTGAAGGATTCAAGCATTTTCTGAACGGATCTTATTAGTTGCAACAAGTCGTGGTGAAAGGATTTCATTTTAATGACACTGACACTTTCCCTGACAGGAAAACTTGCTTTTCAGGAATGAACTATCCATTTTGAGCCAGTAACACATTTTTTGCAATTTTTCTACTCGGTTTTCACCACAGGATCAATCACTCTGATCACCCCTCACTCCACAGGACCATCAGACACCATGTCGTTTTCACACATCCATCAATCAGGCCTTTGCTGACTTTGATCATCAGAGATGAGGACACAATTCATCTTGTAGTGTGTTTCTGCATTAAGCTGTGAGCTTTTGGATCTTCCAGCTGTATAAAGGTTTTACTTATTGATCCAGCCTGATTGGGATTTATTGATTGAAATCCTGTTTGATACCTTAAACATTGAAGAAACACAAACATGTTTCAGTGTTGTGAATATTATTTTTCAGCCTGCAGAAGATACATTGAAACAAATCAGACTGTGTTAATCTGAGAGGATACGAGGGGGTACCCAAAAGAAACCGGATTTAGGTCATAAAATACTAATAATAATGAGTTTCGACTTCTGGCCATCAGATGTGCTACAGGTAAGCCTCGTGCATATCTGTAAAAAAGCTGAGCTCCGAGAGTTACACTGACACCTGTCAGGCGCTATTTATAGTAACAGAGTGCAGCAGCGGTCTGCGATTTTTTCCAAAATGGCGACAGTAACTGGAAAACCAGAGCAGCGTGCAAACATTGAATTCTGCTTTTTGCTGGGAAAAAAAGCAGCAGAAACACTCACCTTGTTGCAGCAAGCCTACAAGGATGATGCTGTGGGGAAGAATCAGGTCCATGAGTGGTTCAGGCGGTTTAAGAAGGGCCAGATGTCCGCGCGTCAGGTCCGCTCAGCTGTGAAAACAATGCTGAGCTGCTTTTTCACTGTCCAGGGTATCGTCCACAGTGAGTTTGTCCTTCCAGGTCAAACTGTAAATCAGAACTACTACATGGAAGTCCTCAGACGGCTCCGTGAGGATGTGAGGAGGAAGTGGTCCGCGTAGTGGCGGAGTGGAGCCTGGTTGATCCACCACCACAGTGCGCCAGCGGATACGGCACTGCACGTCACGCAGTTTCTGGTGAAGAATGGGATGAATCTCCTCCCCGATCCGCCTTATTCACCAGATGTAGCCTCGAGTGACTTTTTCTTGTTCCCCAAGTTGAAGAAGGAGCTGAAGGGACGGCGGTTTGCAGATGTGGAGGAGGTGAAAGACAAATCGCAGCTGGTTGAGAATGGCGCAATTACGCACGGGTGTCACGACACATTGGTGAAGTGGGAGACACGGCTGGAGCACTGCATTAATGCGGATGGAGATTATTTTGAAGGCGACGGTGATGTTTTATTTTGAAATGTCAGAAATAAAAAGTTACAGTCAAATTCCGGGAACTTTTGGGTACCCTCTCGTATCCCTAATTCTGTCATGGAAACACAACCACATCCTGACATGTGACAGCAGCCTCCTATCAGATCGAATTATACAAGTCCGTTTCTCAGGAAATGACTTCTTGCTCAACATGGTTACAAAAGGTTCTCAACCTGGACAAATATTCAAAGTTAAAACTCTATCTGAATCCATGTTGACTTTCAGACAGCAGTTTGCGTTTGTCAATAAATTCATCCAATGAAAATTTTTTATATGATCCTGGAAAACTGTAGGAGAAAAGAAACGGGCCTGTAACTATGGATCTGGTGTTTTTCTCCAGTTTTGTGCAGTGGAATGACTTCAACCGTTTTCATTTCTTTTGGGAATTTACCAGTTTGCAGTGACAGATAGCTGATCATCATATTGATGCCATCCCAGTCCAGAGAAAAACCCCAAAGCAGCACAAAACTAACCTGCTGTGACTCCAAAGCCTGCCTGAACCACATCATAGTTTTCAGACATATTCCCAGAGTTAGTTTCTCTGATCCCGATTACACAACAACGTTTCAAGTGGAAACAAATTGTTCTTGAATTTTTGTTACGGAAAGGTTTTGCACCTATCAATAAAACAAAACTTTTGTTGTGTTTTGGGGTTTCTGCTTATTCAACAATGATGCTCATAGTCACTGAAAACAAGTTTTTGGAAATGACCTACAAGGTGGAAGTTTTTGAAAACACTCCGACTCCGTCTCTTTGTAGAGGAGAGAAAAGGAGACTTTGTGGAAATGCTTGGGGCGTCGACTGGGGAAACACTGTCGCTGCACATGCACAGCACGGCCAGGGTCAACAGTTCTTTTGCTCATGCTCATTAGATGGACGATGAAAAGTGGGAAAAACGGAGCCTCTGTGTCAATTCCAAACTAAAAATGTGGAGTTTTCTGTCCCACACTCTAAGACTTCAGGTCAGACTCTGTTAGATTTGCATTTAGAAAAAATCTAATTCTTGACCTTTGAACTCTCCTGGCCCAGTCTGGATCCTCTTGACCTGAGCTGGACTCCTCATACTTTCAGCTCATCTTCAGATCAAACATATTTCACTGGAATGTTGACTCTGAACTCAAGCTGCATGATCAGAAGTGAGAATCACTAAAACCTGATGAATACTGAACTCTCTCTGTGTTTCCCCACAGGAGTCCATCTTGAAGACAGAAACCATCCAGCTGGTAAAGAAAGTCCTCAGAGATGAAGAAAGAAAGTGAATCTTTGTTTTTACTGACTTTGTGCTCTTTGCTCAGAGGCTGATGTTGAGTTCAGGTTGGTGGGAGGAAGCTCTGGCTGTTCAGGTGGAGTGGAGCTGAAATATGTAAGAGAATGGAGACCAGTCGACTACGATAACTGGAACCTGAAGTTATCAACTGCAGTTTGTGAACATCTGGACTGTGGCTCTGCTGTTTCCATCAATACAACATCTGAGTCCTCAAGCAGATCTGTGTGGAGTTTTGAATATCAATGTTTCCAGTCTCCATCAGATTTGAAAAAATGCTTCATGTCCTTTGATTCCTCCTCTTTCATTAATCTCACATGCTCAGGTAAGACCAATTTGGTTTCAATTAACTCCATGTTATCAACATGGTGAGTTCTGACATAAAGCTTTTAACATAACATCAGGATTGATCAGTCATTAAAGAGTCAAGATTTTTATTTTCCATTTGTTCACATAAACCAACAGCTGAGGCATTTAGCTGTTGAGTCGAGTTAAAAAAACTTTTGTTTATCAAAAATATAATTAAAGACACAACAGTGAATTAAGCCTCTTGGAAAAAAAGAGGACCACAAGCTGCTGCTGAGGAATGAAAATGATTCAACTGTACATAAATGTATGTGTGTGCACGTGTGCTTTTACACATGCACACTCGCAGAAAATGTTTCCAACTCAGTTGTCATCAGTGTCACTGTCGCAGGTAAAAACTTTTGTGAAAACATTTTTGTGTGTTCTGATCCTGTCTTCTCTCCTGTGTTTAAGAGTGTAGGTACAGTGTTTGAGGTTGTAGCTGCAGTGTTTGTGTTTGGCTGCAGGGACCTCCTAGCCTCGGAAACCAGACCCGCCCACTCCTCATCCACATTTGGATTTTGAGTTGGTCTGGATAGGAGCCCATAGAAACTTCATGCAGGGGGTGTCGGTTACTCCTTTGACTGACAGTGTACTTCAGCCAATCAGCGCTTCAAAACAAATACTCATCAAAAGGCGTTAGCTTCTCTAAGCGTTAGCATCAGCTCATTAGCTCTAGCTTCCCTACAAGCAAAGACAACGTCTTTTCCTGTACGAAACTCACCAAGCGCAGACTCTTGCTCTTGCTTGGTTGTTGTAATACTCGGTATTTTGGCTATAACTTTACTTAATGCAAATTTCAGACGATGGTTAAAGTTAAAGACCTTAATCTCCACTACACGCAGTGACGGTGTCACTTCCCGTTTAGCCACTGGAATTTGGCAAAAAAATTTGAAAACAAAAAGCGGCAACGCTGATTGGCTCGGTTGTTTCACGACAGAGTAAAATCCCCTTCTATGGGCTCCTACCCAGACTGAGCCCAACTCCAAAATCCAAAAGTGGATGAGGAGTGGGCGGGACTGGTTTACGAGGCAAGTGACCTCCTGTCCTGTGTTCAGAGTCGGTGCGGCTGCTGAATGGATCCAGTCGTTGTTCAGGCAGACTGCAGGTGAAGACGAACCCATCTGACCAGACCTGGTCCTCAGTGTGTGAAGCAGACCTGGACCTGCAGGATGCACAGGTGGTGTGTCGGGAGCTGGGCTGTGGGGCTCCTTCAGTCCTGCAGGGGGCGCTCTATGGAGACATACAGACTCCCACGTGGAGCCCAGAGTTCCAGTGTGGAGGCCATGAGTCTGCTCTGCTGGACTGTAGAAGCTCAGGCTCAGCTAGAAGCAGCTGCTCACCTGGTAAAGCTGCTGGACTCACCTGCTCAGGTAGAAAAGGAGCTGCAGCTTTCACCCCTCTTCTCTTCACACTCAGTCCATCCTCTAAGTCTTCTCTCTTTGCTCTGGGTTCAGGGGTCGATGAGTTCAGGTTGGTGGGAGGAGCCAGTCGCTGTGCAGGAAGTCTGGAGCTGAAATATCTTGGTGAACACAGACCTGTGATGCCCGGCAGAACCCTGGAGACAGCAGCTATCTTCTGTGAACATCTGAACTGTGGCTCTACTGTTTCTGTACAACCAACTGATGTGTCAAATCAGCCTATGTGGAGAATCCACCCAGAATGTGTTCAATCTCAATCTGATCTGTCGAACTGTGTGTCATCATACAGCTCCTCTGACACCCTGAAATTCACCTGCTCAGGTATGTTTTGTTGAATTTCTTCCTGGTTATCCAGCAGATTTATTTCCTACTGCGAACTAAGTACTTGGTAAAGTAACTATTGCTATATTTTTGAAAAAAAAAAGTGTTTAAATATGTCAAAGAATCTGGTCCCCTTATAATGGAATTTTAAGTTGCATGATCAGTTATTTATTATAAAACTGAACATATGATTTATTAAATACATGGACACCTGGAAGATCAAATTACAAACAGGAAACACTACATTAATCTAATTTATTCAAATGTGTGATGATATGAGAAAAGGCAGCAGTCTATATAACTAGCATTTAAATGGATGTCTGCACTTCTGCACGCTGGGAAAAGTAATTAGATAATTCGTTGCTAAAAATAATGTTGTTGATATTACAGTTTTTCTCCGTTGGTTTGGCTCATTTCCTGAAACAGAAGTTACATTCTCTAAACAACATGGACAACTCTCCAAACTGTTCTGCAACTGCTCACAACAGAACAGTGTTTCTCATTCATTTCATCACGTTGGAAATATATGTCCATGCCTCAATGTCTCAGAACATCTTTGCAAATGATAAAGCACAGTAAGGTTCAATGTAGCTCTGTTTCCAAGTGAATAGATCCAGTTGATCATTGATTCTCAGTCTAATGGTCGTTCTCTCCAAAACAAGTCAGCATCCTTTCATTGTATCAGTCATCACTGTTGTGGAATTTTTTTGGTGAATCAGAGCCAAAGATGACGAGTCAAGGTGTTGACGCTGCACATGGAGGATTTATTAAGGATTGCAGAGAATACACACACAAATCAGCTGATTGACAGCAAGGCTGCTGCTCTGAGGAGAACCCAACCCAACTCTGCCTTAACTTCCGCCAACACCAAGTCTTAAAGACAGATATCATGAGAATAGCTGGTGGTGTTTCTCAGACAAAAGCTCAGGAGACCACGTGACTTTCGACAAATAGGGAGTCTTTGGCACTGTGTTCCTGAGAACTCCAAGACGAAGCATTGTTCAATATCAATCCCTCCTGTTGTTAAATTTCAATTTAAACAAAATTAGACACAAAATAAATTCAAATTTTAAAATTCTAACTTACTATTGGAGACAGCAAAGCCGGACAAAGTAAAAACATTTTTCAGTCTGGACACTTTTCAGAATTAATGTTTTCCAGAAACATCAATTAGATCAGTTTCTCCAAGTGCATCATCATTTTTTTAAGTTTGTTTTTTTTTTTTAAATCAATTCCTAGATTACCTATTTTAAAATGATCATTTCCAACTGATACACTGTCACAAAAAACACCAAGCAACACTCAGTCATGGATAAACAACCTTAAACAAATTAGCATGCCATGGGACAGTGACAGTTGAAAATACCTTCATGCCAAACAATCAATCCTGGACCAGGCCAATTAATTTTAAAAGACTTTGTATCAACTTCCAGTCCTGAGAGTGGAGGAGTCCTCACAGTGGAGGTGTGGAAGGAAGGGTCCTGAGAGTGGAAGTCTGCAGTCAGACTGGAGAAAAACTGTGACGCAGTTACTCCCCTGACTGCTCATTATATATCTATGGCCTTTACTCTTTGCATATCTGTGGTACTGTCATGGTTTGTGCTGTAAAGTGTTGCAATGTCTGCAGACAGCTCATACATAAGTCTAGAATATTCAGTCTGATTTTCAAGTGTAATCCCGCTCAGTAACCCATTTTTTTTATCAGATATACCTGTAACCAGAATACACTTTTTTATGTACTGTAAAGGATTACAGTTACACTTCTGTGGCAAGTTCGAAGGCCAACCTTGTCGCCTGAGAGGAAAGTTATGGGTTTAGTATTTGTCTGACGTGCTGGCGATTTCTCCAGGAAGCACACTGATTCTCGGGATGCGGTTTCGGTGGTTTAATTGCACTGACACTCGATGGATTCGGAAACGGCAGTGCAACAGCATGAAATATGAAACGGTGCAGTGCATAGAGTAGCTCCTTACAAGTAGCGACATGCGCTAACACAAGGACACACATAACACAATGACTTGCTAACAACACGACATGCAGTCAGCACAAATTATGGTGACCTGCTCTCCTCTATACAGCTTACTGCAGGTAAACACACCCTTTTCGTAGTTACCTGCTGTCAATCACCACATACATCACGTGACCCAAGCACCCATGCGTTACCACAGTAATCCCAAACACCATGTGACACATACTCACTATATTGTGGCTCCTACAACTTCTTTTGTATCTTATTTACATAACTGTGGCATGTAATCCATTTCTCCCCAACCCTGGTGTTCAGACTCAGTGCGGCTGCTGAATGGATCCAGTCGTTGTTCAGGCAGACTGCAGGTGAAGACAAACCCGTCTGACCAGACCTGGTCCTCAGTGTGTGAAGCAGACCTGGACCTGCAGGATGCACAGGTGGTGTGTCGGGAGCTGGGCTGTGGGGCTCCTTCAGTCCTGCAGGGGGCGCTCTATGGAGACGTGCAGACTCCCAGGTGGAGCCCAGAGTTCCAGTGTGGAGGCCATGAGTCTGCTCTGCTGGACTGTAGAAGCTCAGGCTCAGCTAGAAGCAGCTGCTCACCTGGTAAAGCTGCTGGACTCACCTGCTCAGGTAGAAGAGGAGCTGCAGCTTTCACTTCTCTTCTCTTCACACTCACTTCATCCTCTCACTCTTCTCTCTCTGCTCTGGGTTCAGGGGGCGATGAGTTCAGGTTGGTGGGAGAAAACAATCACTGTGCAGGAAGAGTAGAGCTGAAATATCTTGGTGACCAGAGACCTGTGGCATTCGATGACTTCACCATGGAGACAGCAGCTCTCTTCTGTGAACATCTGAACTGTGGCTCTCCTGTTTCTGTACAACTAACTGATGTGTCAGATCAATCTGTGTGGTTTATCAACTCAGAATGTTTTCAATCTCGATCTGATCCATGGAACTGTGTGGAATCATGGAGCTCCTTTGACACCCTGAAACTCACCTGCTCAGGTATGTTTTGCTGACTTTAAAAAAATGAATATTTTCTTCCTGGTTTAACAGAACATTAATTTTTTGCTGCTTCTCTGCTCCAGTTTGCTACTCAAACCAGAAATCAGCTGATTGGTCTCCAACAGAATCATGTTGTCAGAAAAAAAAACAACCCTCAAATCCGCAAAGATCTCAGGATAGAAATACATTCTACTTCGTAAGTGCTTAGCCCGCCTATGGGCTTCGCTATGGGTACCCCTGTCCTTGTCCAATCAACTGAGGCAATGAAAAACTGGACGCACCAATCCCCGACGCACGATGGCGCAGCACCACGCCCCTCGCCGAGGGTATACCTCCAAGGCAGACACTTCCGCAAACCCTTCTTCTTCCTCAGTATCGTTGAGACATTAGAAGCCATTCCTCGGATCAAGACCTTCAGATCAAGACCCTCGGATCAAGCCATGGATTCGCCAGCCCGCGACCAGCCGCCAACGGGCGTCGGGCCGTTCACCTGCTGCTCCTGCGGCGCTCTGCTCTGCGAGGGAGACTATCACGAGCGCTGCTTCCTCTGCCTTGGCCGGCAGCATCACCGCCAGCAGTCCTCCTGCCCAGCCTGCCTCGCACTGCCGCCTGAAGAGCTTCACCGGTGAGCGGCATTCGTTGGAAACACCTCTCTGGTTCCAGCAAGTGAGGATAACGCCAATGACGTGGAGGACACCGCCGCCCCCATCGCCTATGAGTGGGACGAAGTCACCGGCAGCATCAGCAGCAGCAGCAGCAGCTGCAGTGGAGGTGGAGTCGTCCCGCCTTGACGACTCCACCTCCACCGTTTCCTGAGCCAGCCACCAAAAGCCCCCCCGTGAGCCTCTGAGCAGCTCGCGGGACTCTTCACCTTTGCTGCCGAGCGCACCGGCCTCGCGCTGCCGCCGCAGCCTCCGGAGCCGGTTCAGCTCGACTTTGCACTTGGGCTAGCAACCCAGTCACGGACGCGGTCCTGGACTGCGCTGTTATGTCCCGCCGTGCCATCATTCCAAGAGAACGTGCAGAAATATCGGAGTACGCCGCTCACCGTCAAGGGTACGATGAAAGGCTACCGCGAATATTGCTGCGTAGACGGCTGGCCGCCGGTCTCAGGAGTGCCTACCATAGAGGACTCTGTTAGACTGTGCCTTCTCCCCAAATCTTCCGCCTGGCCTGGTGGTAAGCCCATACTGCCATCTGAGAGAGACAGGGGCATGGCGAGCTTCTTGGATCGTGGTTATGCTAGCGGGAACCAGATGTTCGTCCTAGCTAACAACATGACCTTCCTGCTGGGCTCTGTGGATAAGATCTGCCACTAGAAGTCCCAGCTCTTTCCAGATGACATCGAGGAAATGCAGAACATGGCCGAGGTCCTGATGCGGATGTGCAGAGCCATCGTCATCAACGGAGGCCACGTCATGGCTAATGTACAGCTCGCCATGAGGCATCTCTGGCTTGGACTATCCTCAGTCTTTGAGCAGGACCAGCAGGGAGTCCTGGGGCTCCCCCTTCCCACCTCCTCTCTCTTCGGGCCTGATATTCAGGCCATCATCGAGCACCTGGAGTTGGCGGCGCGAGGCTCCCAGCAGCTCACCCCGCACCTGCAGCCCCGCAGTGAGCCGCCACCGCAGAAACGACGTTCTGCGGAGCAGTGGCGTCCAGCCCCCTGGAGTTCCCCGGGGCCTGGCCAGACTCGACTGTCTTCCCGCCAATCCTCCCGGGACGCCAACCATCTGAGACGGTCCCACGCTTCGGCTGCTTCTCTGCATGCAGCCACCCGCTTGTGAAGTGGTTTCTGCATGGGACGTGTCGGCTATGGCCAACCCCCAGACATGTGGTCTCTTCGTGGGACCTCCATGTGGTGTTGGAGGGTCTTAAGGGACCTCTTTTCGAGCCATTGGAGCAGGCGGAGGACCGCTTTCTCTCCTTCAAGGCCGCCATCTTGTTAGCGCTAGCGTCTGCCAAGAAAGTTGGGGATCTCTGCGCCTTGTCGGTCCACCCATCCTGCATGGTGTTCAGCGAGGATGGGGGACTTATGCACCTCTGCCCTAATCCGGCCTTTCATCCCAAGGTGATCACTTCAGACTTTCGGTCGCGAGTGATCCGAATCAGAATGCTTAGCTCCCTGCCTGGCTTGTCTGGGGAAGACCTACTGCTGCGGTTGCTGTGCCCTGTCAGGGCCCTGCATTTTTTGCACCACGGACCACATGTTTGTGAGGTTTGGAGCCTGGGGGCGTGGAGCCCCGCTGACCTCTCAGCATGGAACCCCCTGGGTGGGGAGTTCTATTGCAGCTGCCTACGAGGCACAGAATCTCTCGCCACCGGCAGTGATTTGTGCTCATTCCACACGGCGTGTGGCTGCACCTGCGGCCCTGTGCAGAGGGAGTACGGTGAGTGATATCTGCCAGGCTGCCTCCTGGGCCTCTGCGTCCACTTTTGTGCGTTCATATCTGTTGGATATGTGCACAAACTCTGTGGCCATGTTTTCAGCGAGAACAGGAGTTCGGTTGCTTAACCGTTCGGTCCTTTTGGCCTGTCTGCCATCCAGGGCTTTCCCACCTGCCGCCTGGCTTTCCTGCGACCTGGGGACACTTTGTCTGCGATGGTGCTAGCGGGAACAGGAGTTCTGCCGCTTGCTGTTTTTGGTTCCTGCCCGACTGCCGCTTCACGTGTGTGGTCGCGGATTGGGAATTTCCCGCCTGCCGCTGTGGTTTGCCCCGGCTGGCATATGCGTGTCACTGTGGCGATGCTTGTTCACGCTTGTTGTTGATGCTTGTTCACGCTGCGCTTCGGCGCATTGCTGCCTGCCTCATTCTTCGGGAGTTCTGCGATCATTCTGGACGTACAGTTTGTTTACTTCCGTCTTACGCACCCAGCATCCCGTCAGCATGCCAGCTGGGAGTACATGCATCGACCTATGGCCTTCGCCTTTGGTGAGTACCCCATAGCGAAGCCCGTAGGCGGGCTAAGCACTTACGAAGTAGAATAAGTAGTTAGTGGATGTAACTCCAGTTCTACGAGTAAGTGCGTGCCCGCCTACCTGCTGGCCCAGCTGTCTGCTTCCCTTTGTTGACGTCAGAAGAAGGGTTTGCAGAAGCGTCTGCCTTGGAGATATATCCTCGGCGAGGAGTGTGGTGCTGCACCATCGCGCGGTGGGGATTGGTGCATTGAGTTTTTCATTGTCTCAGTTGATTGGACGAGGACAGGGGTCCCCATAGCCCGTAGGCGGGCACACACTTACTCGTAGAACTCGAGTTACATCCAGTAACTACTAAATTGCTGGAATTGAACTGAGTTTTTTACTGTTTCCTCAGATTTTGGATGTCTCACTAGAAAGTCTCCCTTGACTTTGTAGTTTTTCCTCTGATTTTCCATTGTTTCCTCTGAGATTCTAGTGTTTCCTCTGGTTGACCTCTGACCACTAACTTACTTTAACTGCGAAAAAAAAAAAAAAAAAGATTATGTACCGGGCACTTAATTAGTTTCAGACCAGTAAACAGAAGTAAGGACAAGGACAAATAGTGTCTCATCCACTCAGTGTACTGACAACCACAAACAAAAAATGCTCTTAGTAATGTGATTACCTGCTGAACTCTGTGCACAGCCTCAGTCAAGACCAACAGCGGTTGTTGCTGTGGTCAATGTGGACAAGCGTCCAGGAAGCAAGTCATTGACGGAGGAACTGTGCTCCATAGAGGTACAGGTGCCTGATCAGCTGGAAGTAGGCTGGTCTTCATCGATTCATGATTGGGGCTCCTTTGATTTCCTGCGCCCCCTGGTGGGCACAAGAAAAATAGCAGATTGAAATGCAGTATGGAATAACGCTGTGTTTCCACCGGATGCATTGAACACGACTGCATTCGCGCAACAAATGAGATCACGCCACTCTACAGACATGAGTTTGATCGCTGGTGTGTGAATTCATTCGCGTGACAAAATCGCGCCGCGCCAGGCACTTGAGTGTTATCGCTGGTACAAATTTGCAAAACAAAACATCCTGCAGAAACATCACAATCCTCCTCATCGCCGTCTTCTGCACAGCAGCAGTGGGCAGGATTCTTCTGTTTGTCCCACAGTACTGTGTGTACCTGGCTGTCTGTCTCTGTCTCTCTCTGTCTCACCTCTCTCTCTCTCTCTCTCTCTCTGCATACAAATCGATGGTGCGGTTTTTGTTCTTTTTTTGTTTTTAGGACTGTTGTTACTGTTCAGTTGTGTTGTTTTTATGAATATGAAAAGTTCTTTTACAAAAAAAGATTGAGACTCTCCGACTGCCACCATTGCTGTTCTGTATTTGACATGGGGAAATCAGTGTCGGCTGTGGGCGAGGCACCGGCATCGCTTCTGGATGCACGCTACCCTACGGAGGCGGTATGAGCTTGGTGAGTTCCACCGTCTTCTGCAGGAGCTGCGCATGGACCACGGCCAGTTCCAGTTCTATTTCAGGCTGATGCCTGGTTTCCACCAGAAGCGGTGAATAAATGAAATCGTGCATGCCGCACGCTGCTCTCCCCAGCATCACACCAACAACTGTTTTGGTGGTCGGAGCCCTGCATGCCCTACGTCAGCACATCTGTGACGACTAGGGCTGTCGCGACCGTGAATTATTTATTTTATCCACAAAGTTGCTTAAAACTCAGAATCTGACATCATCGTGGTGTGCCAGCAGCAGCAGCCGCATGCAGCATCACAGCTTCACTCACCCTGCCGTTTCCCTCTCGTCGCAACTGAATGTTTAGCGAGGCTAGTCTAATAACATGGAGGGTGAGGAGGTCCTGTTTCCGAAGGCACGTACCAGGGCACTGCTGTGGATGCATTTCAGTTTTAAGTCCAACTAGGGAGAACCCAGTGACGTGGAGGAAGCGATGTGTAAACTTTGCCGTAAAACAGTGCCGAGTCAAAAGTCAACAGTCAAAAACAGTCAAAAGTGCTAACATGCTAATGCTGATAATATAATACTACAGTGATTATCAACTGGCAGGCTGAATTTGGCCCACTGAACTGTCCAATCAGGCCCGCGACTGGATTCCAACGCACGCACCCCCCCCCCCGGCGAGTGGACACACGAACCCCCCTCCCAATATATTCGTCAATCGCGATTTTTTTTTTCTGACAATTAATCGCGTGAATTCACTTGAAAAGTTCAATTATTTATTTCAACTCGAGCGATGGGCAATGAAGCGGTGGGGGGGGGGGGGGGGGGGGGGCGAATGTCAAGCGGTGGGCGGCAGAAAGTGGCAGCGCAAGTCGACGGGCGCGTGAATTTTCACTGGAAACGCTCGCCGCTGGCCGCCTACCATTTTATGGCTTGCCGCCTATCACCCACACGTCTCGCGCGGCGTGATCTCATTTGTCCCGTGAATGCTGTCGCGTTTATCACGTCCTGTGGAAACATGGCGTAAGAGTGTAATCTTTTTCAGTGGAGGGCAAGTTACTTTTCAACAGTGAGTAGTTATAGTTACTCGTTACTCCTTCAACAAAGTACTTAGTTATATTTTACAAATAACTAGTTACGAGGGAAAGTAACTATTGCATTACTTTTGAAAAAAATTGTTTAAATATGTCAAAAGAATCTAGGTCCCCTCTTGATGGAACTTTCAGATGCATGTTCAGTTATTTATTTTAAAAATAAATATATTATTCAAGAAGTAAATGAAAACTTGACAGAAAAAGTTAGTTATACCAAATGCTGCATTAATCTGGTGTTGTGCTGAACTGTAAGACTGTTTTGCCAAATGATCTTAGAGTTTTGAAATGGTCATTACTGTTTTAAGAAATGAGCCAAACCAGTGGAGACAAACTAACAGTTACTCCCATCATTGTTCTTTCTATATCGATGGCGTCGTCTCTTTATATATCTATGGTAGTGTCATGGTTTGTGCCGTAAGGTCTGTGAACAGCTTATCTATCTGGAATATTCAATCTGATTTCCGAGTGTAATTCTGGTCAGTAATACATGTTTTTATTTGTTATACCTGAATCCAGATCACACTTTTTATATGTACTGTCAAGGATTAGAGTTACCTTTCTTTTATATCCTAGTTACGCAACTCAGTCACATGTAATCCGTTCCTCCCCAACCCTGGTGTTCAGACTCGGTGCGGCTGCTGAATGGATCCAGTCGTTGTTCAGGCAGACTGCAGGTGAAGACTAACCCGTCTGACCAGACCTGGTCCTCAGTGTGTGAAGCAGACCTGGACCTGCAGGATGCACAGGTGGTGTGTCGGGAGCTGGGCTGTGGGACTCCTTCAGTCCTGCAGGGGGCGCTCTATGGAGACGTGCAGACTCCCACGTGGAGCCCAGAGTTCCAGTGTGGAGGCCATGAGTCTGCTCTGCTGGACTGTAGAAGCTCAGGCTCAGCTAGAAGCAGCTGCTCACCTGGTAAAGCTGCTGGACTCACCTGCTCAGGTAGAAGAGGAGCTGCAGCTTTCACTTCTCTTGTCTTCACACTCACTTCATTCTCTCACTCTTCTCTTTGTTCAGGTTTCCCTGAAATCAGGTTGGTGGGAGAAAACAGTCGCTGTGCAGGTTCTCTGCAGATCAGAAGCTCTGGAGTTTGGAGACCAACATATATCTATGGATGGTCTTTGGAGAAAGCAGCTTTCTTATGTTCAAATCTTAACTGCGGCTCTGCCTTGTCTGCAGATACAACAGTTTTAGTCAACAACACACTTACAATGAGGTTCGGGGATGACTGCTTTCAGCCTGGATCTGATTTCATGAAGTGTTCATTTTTCCATGAAGATGACTCCAGCATCAATCTCACCTGCTCAGGTAAACTCATCAGTGGTGTGTTCCTCACTCGGCACAGTTACAATTAAAATTATGTGAATGACCTGTGTGTGTGTGTGTGTGTGTGTGTGTGTGTGTGTGTGTGTGTGTGTGTGTGTGTGTGTGTGTTTCAGACCTGCTGCTCCATCCAGTCATCTCATTGTCCTCCTCCTCCTCCATGCTCGGGGTCTCTGAGGTCCAGCAGCAGGGGCTCCAGGTGATCTGGGGCTCCACCTTCACCATCAGCTGTTCCATCCAGCCACAGTATCCAGGAGGCTCCTTCCAGCTCACCTTCTCCTCCTCCAACACTTCCTACAACTCCACCCTGCCGGCTGTCAATCACTCTGCACACTTCCTGTTTCCTGCCGCAGAGCCTGCCCACCGGGGAAACTACAGCTGTGTTTATCGCCTCCATGTTTTTGGACACAACTTCTCGTCAGAGAGCCGCCTGCTGTCTCTGTCTGTGTTCGGTAAGAAGAGACTGATTCCTCCTTTACACGACGGTTCCAGGGAAAATGTGTTGGTTTTACATTTTCGTTTCAGATCAGTTTTGTCTGGGAAGGTGGAGGTAATTGTGCAGGGGTGTAGGGAATCGTACAGGGCTGGAGGGCATCATGTGGTGGGTGGAGGTCTTCATGTTCGGGGGCAGGGCATTGTGTGTACATGGAGGCCATTATATGTCCTCTTCAGGTGGGACTGGGGGGGAAACCTTCCCCTGGTGGAGGACTTCAAGTATCTCAGGGTCCTCTTCAGGAGGGATGGAGCAGTGATGGAGAGATGGTCCACAGATCCAGACAGAGGGATGCAGTTATCCCGTCACTGTACTGGACTGTTGTGGTAAAGAGGAGCTGAGCTGGAAAGCAAAGCTCTCTGTTTAGAGATGGGAGCCAGTTGAGGAGGATCATCTGATCAGGATGCCCCCCCCCCCCCCCCCCCCCCCCCCCCCCCCCCCCCTTAGAGGTTTAGCAGGCTGGTCCCACTGGGAGGAGGCCCTCACCCACTAAGCAAAAAGACGTTGAATCAACGTCTTTTTAAGGTCATTGTTGGATGTCCCAGCAAGGTACCCACAAGGTACAGAATGTAACGCCAGATGACGTCTTTTTTTTTACGTAATTTCGACGTCGGGTATTGACGTCACCAGGACCTTCAAACAAGGGCCATAAAAAAGAGGGGAAAATATCATTTAAATTGACCAAAATCTAATCACCAGGTTTGCGCTCCGAGTTCCAGGCATATTCCTTCAGTCACTTCAGCATTTCATTGCAGACAGGTGACACACGAGATTCGAACTCACAACTTAGTGTTCAGCGATCCTCAGCCTTACCTGTTGAGCTGTTAGTTTATTGAGTGTTTCAACAGTAAACGGGAGGCTGACTACTATTTTACGGAAAACTAGTTCTCCTGATATACAGTGTAATACACACGAAACAAAGTGGTGGTTTTAAAAATGTTTGTTTTGTGTTTCTCCAAAGTTCACAATTTGATGAAAATACGAACTAAATTTAACCGCTTGGGCTGCTCTTTTATTAGACATAATTCTATCTTTACGAGACAATGAAAACAAACAGACTCAAAGAAAAAGAAATACAAGGCGGGGTTAACATTGACATAAACACTTTTTCAGTGGTAAATTATTATTTATACTGCTTACTATGCATAAAGTCCCATTGTAGAAGGTGACATGCTTGCCAAGGTTATTTTCCTCTTACTTCATTTGAATCAATCACCAGCAGATGCTAACTTGAAATGCATAAAGACAGCATCCAACCTGCTGACAAGCCAAAATTCACAGGTACAGGAAACTACGTTCACAATCCAATTCTTTTTAAACAGATTTTATTGCAAAAAATTCACAGTGCTCAAAATACCGGACCAGTGAGAATCTGCAGCTAACTCTTCCTCCATCAGCTGTGCCAGCATGCTATGGTGCTGATTGCTCTCAAAAGGGACTGTGACCGGCCAGTCCAAGGTGGTTCCAGACGACCGTCGGTCCATAAAACAGGAATCAGGGTTCCCCGACAACCGCTGGACTGGCGATTAACGGAAAAACACTTAATTAGCCCGACAGCAGCGTCTCCAGCTCAGTGGCTTTCGCAGTAAAGCATATGCATCTGACACACCTCCACTTCCGGGTTCACTCAGTCAAGTTAATATACACTATGAGAGCCAATAAGTGAACACAAACACAGAACTTCCTGTCTGTCGCCCTTCAAAATAAAACAAAAATAAAATACATCAAAACCCATTCCATACATAATACGTCATTCATCATCTCGTTCAGATGGTAAACATTTTTAATCAAGGAGCATAAAGTTCCCCCGACTTTCAAATGTTCAACCACATATAGACGTCGATATTGGGTCCTAATTGAGACGTCCAAATCTTCAGCGAAATCTAGACGTCAAAATTGGGTAATAATAAGACGTCCAAATACCTCACCTATTTTGGACGTCCAAAATAGGTCTATAATTGGTCTTGGACGGACGGACGCAATATGGACATGATCTGGACGTCCATACGACGTCCAATGTTTGAGGGGCAGGTGGGTCCAGAACTCTCTGGTTTGGTCTGGGATAGACTTGGGGTCCAACCAGAAGAGCTGGAGGAAGATGGAAGGGGCAGACATGTCTGGAGGGGTTTGGTCTCTGTAGCGCCACCCAGACCTGATCCAGACCAAGAGGGAGCCAAGATGGATGGACTCTTGATGGTCTCACTACCAGCAGTCCTCAGACAGATGGCTGATTTCTCTCTGTGTGTTCAGATCCAACAGCTGTGATCGTCAGATGGGTGGTTGTGCCGCTGTCTCTCCTGCTGCTGCAGGCTGCTCTGTGGCTGTACTGTAAGGTACTGTTCACCTCTCTGCTGATGCTCTGAAGCTCTGGGTGGAGCCAAACTCTCCGTCACTCCTGTGTGTCATCATGTCTCTGCAGGCCAGCAGGAGGCAGACCGGCAGACCGGGCGGATGCTGAGCAGAGTGTAGTGGAGGGATGAAGTCGGTCCTCTGAACCTTCCTACTGTGGAAGACAAGATTGTTTTTATGAGCTTTTTACAAAAATGATGAATCGTTCCCACAGACAATGGAACAAGGTTCCTTTTCCTTTTGTGGACCGTGTTGTTTTGTCGTATACTGGGCCACGGTGGATGTCCTTTTTTTAATTTCCCTTTTTAAATTCTTTCATTTATGGTAATATCATGGATCTCATTTTATTATATATTATTATCTGCTCCTGCTCATGCATGCTGACTGTGTTTAACTGATCAGATATTTTTGTGATTGTAATCCAACTTATTAGCTTTTGCAAAAAACTTTGCTTTTACTGCACAAAGGATGTGGTTTGAAGGAAGTATGTAACTTGACGAGTTTGTATTTCATCTTGAGTTATTCGAACTGAGCATGAAGAGCTCGTGTGCGGATGCACTGTGTGCGTGTTTTTTCTTCTTCCTTTTTGTCTTTTTTTTTTAAGAACTGAGGCTGCAGTTGGTCTCCTTAGTGATGAAACAGGTGCACAGCATCCCTTTCTGCCCTTATTATGTCATTGTTGCACTAACTGCTCTATGTGCCTTTTAAATTTTTTGAATTAGAATTTCTGAATTGGTAGAGAAAAGACCTTAGAGATTAAAAGATCTTAATCCTGTCAGACTAAACACAGTTGACTCTATCTCTATATTGTTGCAGAATTATTTCACTGTAAAGAACAAAATGTTTATTTCAAATTCTAAGAATATTTAGTCCTGTCAGCAGGTGTTTTAACCAGTTTTTTTTCCCCCACAAATGGCCTCCATTTATTTCTTGTTTCAAATGTTTGCGCTTGCTTCACTATTGAATGTGTTCCTGCTCCAAGACTTGTTATTATACAAATCACCAGTTGTGTTGTATTTATTGAGATAGTGATCATTCTGAGACAGATTTGGGAGATGGCATTATTCTTGTTTTATGTATATGCACTATGAAAATGTCTGAAATATTTTTCCTTCAATGTTCAATGTTTATTTTTCTCAGTGCAAAGATTTGAATCCAAAAAGAAAGATTCCACTGCCTCCACACCAGTAATCACTAAAAATAACAACAAACAATGTAATGACTTGACTGATCTGCTCTTACACCTATTTTGAATTTATTCAGAGACTTGTAGGTCAATCTTCACACTGTTTATTTCTTGTCCTTGACAATAATGAGTGTTAAAGATAAGTGACTGTCACTAAATATTTCTGTTTTAATAAACTCCAGTTACTGAAACGTCTTCTAATGTGAAAATCATTATTAATTTTTTGGTGATTTGTGGGTGAATCGCGACTGATTGGACTGTGAATTCAAGTAAAACCAAGACTGTAACGAGTTTAAAGTCCAGCCTCAAACTAGCCTGAAATCTATCCTGCAACTGGTCTGAGTCCAGGAGCAGGACACAAATACAATGAATTTTACCTCCCAGTGTTCAATTAATTATTCTCCATTTTTTTAATGGTCTTGTTTAATTTTTTTAAATAATGATTAAAAAACACATTTGCATAGTTTTTGCATTTCCCTGTAAATTAGAATTTAAAGAGTGAATCCAAATTGAATGGAGTTTCAGTTACAGTTTTTCACGATTGTAACACACAAAAATCTAAACTTTGGCACAATTTGCACAACCTTAACTTCACGTACCATATGTCTAGATAGGGAGAACATGGCCTGTGAGGTGGACGAGGCCCTCTGACCTGAAAGAAACCAAAGGCATGATGATGCTTGATCATAATGATTTCTCAATCATGTACAAAAATAAAACATTTTTGGCTGCATATGTGTGTGCTGTTTAAAGTTTTAATTTTTTAATGAAAAAAGTAGGCTACATTGACTCATTTTTACGAAAGGAGAAATATCTTATTTTCCAGAATCACTGTCATTCATACGGTGTGTTCCATTTTACAATAGTGTTTTCAGTTTTTCACTACAATGTGCTTTAAATGCTTGGTAGTGTGCAGCAAAAGCTTACTTGTGTGTGCTCAATGAATGGTATATAAAATACGACTGTGTGTAGCAAATTAAAACATGAGTTCCATTTTGTGAAAACAATGTAGAGATTTGATGGCAAGAGTTTTCTTGCAAAGGGAGTGTCAGGTTTAGCATTTTGTGTGTGCAGTTTTCAGTTTTGTGTGTGTAGTATTGAGAAAGCCGTTATTGTATTGAGAAACGTGTGTTAACAATCGTGAAAAACTGTAAGATCACTCAGATTTATGTTGGAGGTTCATCGATCTGGACTGTTGTTGTAATTCCTACATGTGTCCACAAGAAGGTGTGAAAACAGGAGGAGCTGTCTCTCGTGCTCTTTCTCTGTCTCCACCCTGCCTGACAGAAAGAAAAACAAACGGCACTTCATTGGTGATTGATATTGAGAAGAGGAAATCATCTTCTGACAGCCATGAAGTTCTTCTGAGGCTTAAATCTAACCTGAAATATTAAAATTTAAACGACAACTGCATATTTGACCTCTTTAAAGTGTTTTTTAATCAGTTTTAATCCTGTCAGACCTAAGGACAGTGTTCTCTGCACCCTGTGTCAGAATTCTATCACCTAAAAAAACCTGCAATCTTTAATAAGAAAAGTAATTGATTAAAGTGATTTCTCTAAAGAGTAATGATACACTCAGAGAGTAAATTGTAAATGTCTTCTCTGTTCAAATTCTGCTGCTTCCATTGATGGAGTGTAACGTCAAGTTTAACTGATAAGTATTGAAGAGTTTGAGAGATGGACCAGAGGAGACATTTCTACTTTACTCTGACATTAGACTTAAACTTTGCTCTACAGGTTGTGTTTTAAATTTATTGACAAAGTGCATGATGATAAAAATGAACTTCCTGTCAGTTTTTTAATTTATTTTTTAATGAGTGACAGTAATACTCTTCTGTATAAATCAACCTGAAACAAGTCTAAAACCCAGTCTGAACCGGATCTAAAAATATTTAACTGTGTTTACTGGATGTATTTAACAATAATGGATATTAAAGATTGTTGTCTGTGAGAATTTATCTTCTTTAAGAAAACCTCAACATGAATCCTCCTGATTTGATCTTTTTAAAGTATTTTAATCCTGTTTTTAATTGTCGGACTGAAAAACAGTCGACTCTGTCTCCATCTTGTGGCAGAATAGTGTCACTACACTGTTGACCCTTTTCCAGACGTCTTTGTTCTCTTTTGACTGAATTATGGAACTGAAACATTGAGAAAAAAAATTACCAGTAGCTTTGTGACAGGCTTGTGCTTGATTCCTCCCAGTTCCATAGCAGCGACGCACCAGACAAATTTACCGGTGATTTTTTTTTTTCAGTTTTCCATGTGTGGCGTGAGTGCGTGACAAAAGGCGCATGGGGCGAGTTGGTCGGGGTCGACTTGCATGTAATCCGCTGCACCGGCGTCACGGTGTGTGAGCTGCCGGCTGGCGGCCGACTGCTCCCGGCATCCCGGCGAGTGGGCTGTCGGCCTGCGACCGGCCGCTCTCCAGCCGGCGCCTGGCCGCTCCCCGCGTAGGACGGCTGTGCAGCTGCGCGCCGTGCTCTCCGGTTGGGAGACTGCAGGACAAATTGTGTGATTATGGTGACTGACAGGTTAGAGGTGGAAAATGTGCCTGAAGCTTCATGTTTGCCGTTCTGTTTGAACTGACTAGCTTAGCTGCAAGCAAACAGAAGTTGTTTGCTCATGTGATCACGTCGCAAAGCGTTATAGGAACCGTAGTCAAGACAACGGACTAACAACTGGGTGGTCTTTATTACTGTATGTTCCGCAAAAAAGGCACACCAAAATATAAGGCGGGTTTTGAGAAAATTGGAGGCTTTTAGTGCGGAAAATACGGTAAATTTATTTTATTGGCTATTGGTGGGAAAAAAAGGCCGATGCCGATTATTAGAAAAATGCCCAATATTGGCCGATAATATCGGCCTGGCTGATAATATCGGCCTGGCCGATAATTAGTCTATCCTTACACTGAACAACCAAAGACCATCAGGTCTTAAAGAGCTGTTAGTCCCAGACTGTCCTAGGACAACGCTTGGTTTTCAGAGTGCTGGTCTGCTGGAGGTTCTAGGTTCTCTAAAAGTAGAAGAGGAGGCAGTTCCAGCTGAAGAGAAACAGCCCCAAAGCATGATGCTGCCACCACTGTGCTTCACTGTAGGTATGGTGTTGTTCTTGTAGCGACCACGGGGGGTCGCTAGCGGGCGCCAGAGGGCCGCTGCCCTGCAAGACTGTGTTGTGCCACAAGGCACCCTGGGTAACAGGACTATTTGGGCCAGTTCGGGCCGTGTTATGTGTGTTTTATGTGTTCATTTATTATTCATGTGTTTTGGTTTATTGTTGTTGTGCTTTTGCCACTGTTTTGTGTTCTTTTATTTTCATATCTGTGTGCACCGTGGGTCGGGGAGACCTCTCGGGGAGGGACCTGGCCTGCGCGCCGCCGGGGAGGGCGTCACTACACACAGGTTGGTTGTTCTGACAATAAACCCAGTGCTTGTGAAAACTAAAGAGCAGACTCTGAGTCCTCCTTCGTTCTCACCACCGCTCGCCACATTCTGGTGATGTGCGGTGTTGTTTCAAATGGACCTTTTGGAATTGTGTCCAAACAGTGCAAGCTTGGTTTCACGAGACCAGAACACGTTTTCCCACATGTGTTTGGGAGATTTCAGTTGAAGCCGGGCAGGGATGTTTTCCCGTCTTGCCGCCCTGCCCCACAGTCCAGACACATGAAGAAGACGGGAGACTGTTGTCTCATGTAGGACACAGCCAGAACTCTCTTCAGTGCTGCTGTTGGTCTCTCGGCAGCCTCCCTGACAAGTTCTCTTCTCGTTTTATCATCAGTTTTGGACAGATGTCCTGTTCTTGGTAATGTGTTGTTCCGTATGTTCTCCACTTGATGGTGACGGTCTTCACTGTGTTCAATGGTGTGTTTAATCCCCTGGAAATTCTTCTGTAGCCTTCAGCTGACTGATATCTGAGAAAAATGAGGTCCTCTGATGCTGGAAGCTCTCTGCGCACCACAGCTGGTGCTGGAAGATGTCAGGAAAACCCTACTAGAAGAGCTGAACTTTATTTGTTGCTGACAAAGGAACTTTAAAGCTGACTCCAGTTTAACCTGAATTAGAATGGAATTGGTTAATTCTGAACACTGCCACATCCCCAGTTATAAAAGGGTGTTCACACTTATGCAGCCACATGATCTCAGTTTTTATTTTTACTTCAGATTTCTGCTGGTTTTTTCAACTGCGTCATAAAGGTTAAAGGTCACATTAAAGGTGGAAAAAGTTGTGAAATTATTTGTCTTGCTGTTATTTTCTTACATCACGAAAACCTCACGGTTCTACAGGGGAGTGTAGACTTTTTATATCCACTGTATTTGTTGTCATTTGCCTCAGTTTGTTGGACTTTTATATGTTGGTGTTTTAACTCGAGATGTTTGTCCAGGTTGAGAAACTTTTTTAACCATGTTGAGCAAGAAGTGATTTCCTGAGAAACGGGCTTGTATAATTAGATCTGATAGGAGGCTGCTGTCATATGTCAGGAAGCGGTTGTGTTTCCATGACAGAATTAGAAATATCCTCTCAGATTAAAGCAGTCTGATTTGACTCAATGTTCCTCTGTGGGCTGAAAACTGATGTTCCTAACCCCTGACACATTTGTGTTCTCAAACAGAATTTCAGTCAGTAAGCTGTGGTTCTGCCTTCAGCTTCCTTCCTTTCGTCACCTGATAAGAGAAGCCTTTCACACCTTCATTTGATCAGCACTTTGAAACTGACAGTTAAGGGAAAAACATGTTTGTGTCAGTTTCGTTTGACTGCATCTTTCCGCCATCAAATTCAAAGTTAAATTCAGTTTTACTGATAAAATGTCTCCACAGGTTTATTTCTAGAGCCCATTTAAAAACAGTAAAAGGCCATTGGCTTGCCAAAATGCTTTATAGTACCATAAAACAAGACCAAACAAAGCAAAACAGACAAATAGAACTATTACAAGCTCTAGAGGGGAGTCTGCTGAGTCAGAGGCCAGGATGAACCAGTCGGGTTAAGACCAGATTGACAACCTCCACAAGATTTAAACATGGAGGTGCTGTACAGACTGCTCAGAGGGGGGCGAAGCGTTCTCCAGTCTGGAAGCTATGACTGCAAAGGCTCCATCTGCTCCGGTTCTCATGAGGGCCTGAGGAATGCCCATGATCATTTGGTCCTGATTCTTTGTTCCTGAAGGACCTGGACCAGGCCAGGGAGATGGAAGGACCTGGATCCGGTCGGGGAGGATTTGTGAAGCGTTTCAGTCTTAGGGTGACCAAGCGTCCTTTTTTCCCCGGACATGTCCACTTTTTACGTCCTGTCCGGGGCGTCCGGGCGGGTTTTTTAAATTCAAGGAAATGTCCGGGGTTCACTGTTTCTCAGCACGTGAACGTAAACTGACCAGCGCTTTGCACACAATACTATGATAATACTTTGTTGCGTGACATTAATTACCAAGAGGCTGTCTTGTGAGCCGGTCTGCGCCCACACACACACACACACACACACACACACACACACACACACACACACACATACACACACACACAAACACACACACACGGAGCGGAGCAGATGGGGCTGTTCAGCGGAACACAGAAGAGCAGCTTCTCAGATGAACTGCAAAAAAAAAATTTCCAACATACCGAGATGAAAAATAGAATGTAGAAGAAAAGCAGGATGAAGAAAACAATTCAAGATTAAAAGTATATTTCCTTTTTGTTTAAGTTAGTATTTTGGTGAGACTCTTATATTCCTTTATCTTATTACAGTTATTAAGAAATATATTGTTGAAGCTGGATTTTCTAACAGAAGAGTTCATATTTAGAATATTATTTAATATTTGGAAAAAGTCTAAGAGAGCTGATTAAGTTTTTACATTTCATTTTATTTTGTTAAAGAAGTTAATTTCGCATCATTGAAGCATAATAAAGCATGTTCATCAACCTCAGAGAAGCCTATCTGAATTTGTGTCTCGATCACACCCCCCTTCCCCGCCGGTCCTCTTTTTTGAAATTCAAAGTATGGTCACCCTATTCGGTCTGGATTTCGGCTCCTCCGCGGCTCTGAAGCTGCTCTTTCACTCTGCTGATGGTGCTGCTTCAGTCTTTCTGGACCTGACTGCAGCGTTTGACGCAGTGGCTCATCCTGTTCTCCTGTGAGGCCTCCAGCACTCTGCAGGGATTTAAGGGCTCTTTCACACCAGCCCTGTAAAATCCAGATTTTACAACAAATCAGGACTTTCTTGGAAAATCCTCATCATTGATGCATGTTTGAACACCCCCCTGAACTCAGATCCGGATCTTTCAGGCGAACCCTGGACCCCCAAATATCGGCGGTTCTCGATCTGGATCTCTGGACAATCCAACCGCTGCATTTGAAGAGCAGAATAAACAAAACCAACGGCGCCAGGCAGAAGAAGCAGACGCACAGAGGAAGGGTTAGAAACTGTCTGCTGGGCGGACATGGAGTTGTCAGGAAGTGCAGGCCCTCGTTAACAGACGGCTAAAAGATGATACAGCATGATTGTTTGTGTTTAACTGTCAGTGTCCAAGTGCTGATCACATGAAGGTGTGACTGGCTTCTCATATCAGGTGATTGAAATCCTGTTTGAGAACATGAAGAATGAAGAATCATAAACATGTTTAGGTGTTGTGAATATCAGTTTTCAGGCTGCAGAAGATACATTGAGACAAATCAGACTGCTTTAATCTGAGAGGAGATCTCTAATTCTGTCATGGAAACACAACCACATCCTGACAGGTGACAGCAGCCTCCTATCAGATCTAATTATTCAGGTCCGTTTCTCAGGAAATCACTTCTTGCTCAACATCAGGGTTTCCCTCAGTGCTTTATAGGCCTGGCGGGCCGCCAGGCTTTACTTCACGGTTGCAATGGCGACACCTTCTGGTCGATACGTGAACACACAGGGGGTCAGAGGTGAGGCTTGTTTTGGGGACAGTTGATGATGAGACAGAGAGAGACTAATTGATTTTTAGATTGATTGTTTTGAGAAATGCATTAACTGTTGTGCAAAGTGGGCTGAATGATGGCGCAGTGGTTAGCGCTCTTGCCTCACAGCAAGAGGTCCTGGGTTCAAGTGCTGGCCAGGGCTTGGAGCCTTTCTGTGTGGAGTTTGCATGTTCTCCCTGTGTGTGCGTGGGTTCCTTACGGGTACTCTGGCTTCCTCCCACCATCCAAAAACATGCATGTCAGGTTAACTGGTCACCCTAAATTGCCCCTAGGTGTGAATGGTTGGGTTGGGTGTCTTCATATGTTTGCCCTGCGACAGACTGGCGACCTGTCCAGGGTGGACCCCGCCCTTGCCTGCAGCAGCTGGGATTGGCTCCAGCCACCTGTGACCCTGAGAAGGAAGCGGTATCGAAAAATGGATGGATGTTGTGCAATGTGATGCGAGGAATAAGGAGTTTTGGTCCCAGTGCTGACTCCTGGTGGACACCACAAGCAATGTCCAAGTATGAAGACTGAAAATCTCCCGTTTTGACAAACTGTTATCTGTTGCTTCAATAACTTTTCCTCCAGCGTGAAGCCAGGCCCCTGATGGCAGAACCCCAGTTTAAGAGCTCTATTAATGCAGTGATGTGGATCTCTGATCTGAATCCGTGTTGACTTTCAGACAGCAGCTTGTGTTTGTCAGTAGATTTATCCAGTGAAAACGTTTTCTTTGATTCTGGAAAACTGTCAGAGTAAAGAAACGAGCCTGTAATTATTGATCTGGTGTCTGTCTTCAGTTTTGTGCAGTTGAATGGCTTTAGCCGTTTTCATTTCTTTTGGGAATTTACCAGTTTGCAGTGACAGACAGCTGATCGTCATATCGATACCATCCCAGTCCTGAGAAAAACCCCAAACCAGCACAAAACTAACCTGCTAAGACTCCAAAACCTGCCTGAAACCTGAACCACGTCAGGATTGTGTTCCCAGATTTAGTTTCTCTGGTCCCGTTTACACAACAACGATTCAAGTGGAAACAAAATGTGTTTTTGTTTTGGAAAAGTTTTGCATTCATGAATAAAACAATAGTTTAGTTCTGTTTTTTGGTTTCTGTTTACATGTCAACGATGCTCGGAGTCACTGAAAGCACCTGTTTTTGGACATGGCCTCCAAGGTGGAAGTTTTTGAGAACACTGGGACTCTGGCCCCTTGTAGAGGAGAGAAAAGGAGACTTTGTGGAATCGCTTGGGGCGTCTCCTGGTTGACTGGAGAAACACTGTCGTTGCACATGCACAGCACATCCGGGTCAACAGTTCTTCTGCTCATGCTCAGTAGATGGACGGCAACAAAAAACACAACAATGAGTTTTCTCTTGAAAAGTGGTAAAAGTGGAGCCTCTGTGTCAATTCCAAACTGAAAATGTGGAGTTTTCTGTCCCACACTTTAAGACTTCAGGTCAAAATCAGTTTGTTCTTGACCTTTGACCTCTCTTGGCCCAGTCTGGATGCTCTTGACCTGAGCTGGACTCTTCATACTTTCAGCTCATCTTCAGATCGAACATATTTCACTGGAATGTTGACACTGAACTCAAGCTGCATGATCAGAAGTGAGAATCATTAAAACCTGATGAATACTGAACTCTGTCTCTGTTTCTCCACAGGAGTCCATCTTGAAGACAGAAACCGTCCAGCTGGTAAAGAAAGTCCTCAGAGATGAAGACAGAAAGTGAATCTTTGTTCTTGCTGACTTTGTGCTCTTTGCTCAGAGGCTGATGTTGAGTTCAGGCTGGTGGGAGGAAGCTCTGGCTGTTCAGGTGGAGTGGAGCTGAAACACCTCGGAGAATGGAGACCAGTGGGCGACCTCTACTGGAACCTGAAGTTATCAACTGCAGTCTGTGAACATCTGGACTGTGGCTCTGCTGTTTCCATCAATACAACATCTGGGTCATCAAGAAGATCTGTGTGGAATGTTGAATATAAATGTTTGAAGTTTCCATCAGATTTGAAGAATTGCTTCGGGTCCTCTGTTTCTGCCTTTTCCATTAATCTCAGGTGCTCAGGTAAGACAGGGTGGTTTCATTAACTAAATGTTCTCGATGTGGTGAGTTCAGACATAAAGCTTTTACTGTAACATGAGATTAGAATTGATCAATCATTAAAGATTCAAGGTTTTAGTTTTCCATTTGTTCACATAAATAAACAGCTCAGCACACAGGCTTTCATGTGAGGAGTTTCTGTGGAAGTCAAGTTAACAGATTCATATCAAAAATAGAATTAAAGACACTCAACAGGCGTGAAATAAAGAATAGATACAAAAGAGAAAGAGGACCAGATGTTGCAGCTGAGGAATGAAAACGGTTCAACTGTCCATAAGAGGGAGACAGAGAGAGAGAGAGAGAGAGAGAGAGAGAGAGAGAGAGAGAGAGAGAGAGTGTGTGTGTGTGTGTGTGTGTGTGTGTGTGTGTGTGTGTGTGTGTGTGTGTGTGTGTGTGTGTGTGTGTGTATAATGTTTCCATCTCAGTTGTCATCAGTGTCACTGTCACAGGGAAAAATTGTTGTAAAAACATGGTTTGTGTTCTGATCTTGTCTTCTCTCCTGTGCTTCAGAGTGTAGCTACAGTGTTTCAGGTTGTAGATACAATGTTTATGAAGTTTGCAGCTGCAGTGTTTGTGTTTGACTGCAGTGACCTCCTGTCCTGTGTTCAGACTCGGTGCGGCTGCTGAATGGATCCAGTCGTTGTTCAGGCAGACTGCAGGTGAAGACGAACCCGTCTGACCAGACCTGGTCCTCAGTGTGTGAAGCAGACCTGGACCTGCAGGATGCACAGGTGGTGTGTCGGGAGCTGGGCTGTGGGGCTTCTTTAGTCCTGCAGGGGGCGCTCTATGGAGACGTGCAGACTCCCAGGTGGAGCCCAGAGTTCCAGTGTGGAGGCCATGAGTCTGCTCTGCTGGACTGTAGAAGCTCAGGCTCAGCTAGAAGCAGCTGCTTACCTGGTAAAGCCGCTGGACTCACCTGCTCAGGTAGAAGAGAAGCTGCAGCTTTCACTTCTCTTCTCTTCGCACTCACTCCATCCTCTCACTCTTCTCTCTCTGCTCTGGGTTCAGGGGATGATGAGTTCAGGTTGGTGGGAGGAGCCAGTCGCTGTGCAGGAAGTCTGGAGCTGAAACATCTTGGTGACCAGAGACCTGTGACAGACGAGTACTTCAACATGAAGACAGCAGCTGTCGTTTGTGAACATCTGAACTGTGGCTCTGCTGTTTCTGTACAACCATCAAATATCTCACATCAGTCTGTGTGGGGAATCCACCCAGAATGTGTTCAATCTCAATCTGATCTGTGGAACTGTGTGGGATCATACCGCTTCTTTCGCATCCTGAAACTCACCTGCTCAGGTATGTTTTGTTGACTTTCAGAAAAAAAATGAGTGTTTTCTTTCTGGTTTTACAGCAGATTTGTTTTCTGCTGCTAACTAATTACTTGGTAAAATAACTGTACGACCCATTCCCTATCTGGGCTCATACACTTTGAGTTCCTGAGGGTGGAGAGGGGGAATGGTCTTGGACGCGTGTCCGCACATATGGAAAGCCAAAGGAGTCACAATTCGCGACTAATCCAATGCGTCTGATCCTTAAGACGCCGTTTTCAATAAAACGGGCGTAAAATATGTGCGTTTTAAGTATCCAAACGCCCGTATATTAAGCACATTTGTTGAAGTCTGTAGAATTCTGTAAAAAACACACATTTTTTAATAAAACGGGCGTAAAAAATGTGCATTTTAAATGAGAAAGACGCACGTTTTTTACAGCATTTAACGAGATGTTAATGAGCTCTGCCCTCTGAAAAACACAGAAAATAAGTTCAATGTTTCTGAAGCCAATCAGCAGAGCAAAACAATGGATGGAAAACAATGGTTCCAAGAGACTTGCTGCTCTTCTGTATTATCGTAGCCTATACTGTGTTGCTAGAGGAAATGACTAAAATTCAGAGGATTAAAATATCGATCTGCACGAATTAAGTATAATCACCATGGCTGAATACGCTGTGCTCTCTGCTGATTGGCTTCAGAAACGTTGAACTTATTGGCTGTGTTTTTCAGAGGGCAGAACTCATTACCATCTTGTAAAACGCCGTAAAAAACGTGTCTTGCCTGTTTAAAATGTGCGTTTTTTTACACCCGTTTTATTAAAAAACGGGCGTTTTTCATGCCGTTCTACAGCCTTCAGCAAACGCGCGTAAAATACAGGCATTTGGACAATTAAAACATGTGCATTTTATGCCGGTTTTATTAAAAACGGGCGTTTTTTACGGTGTCTTAAGGATTAGACGCATTTGATTAGTGGCGAATTGTGACTCCTTTGGCTTTCCATATGCACAGTGAGTCAATCACTCAGTCCCACACTTCCTCCGTTTGGGTGCTGTGACCCATTTATTTTCTGTGCATGAATCCACTTCCCCCTATGAGTCGAAAAAGAACTAAGATAGTTACATCGCCCGGTATGGCGCAGCCGGGGCCCCACCCTGGAGTCAGGCCTGGGGTTGGGGCTCATAAGCGAACGCCTGGTGGCCGGGCCTTTGCCCACGGGGCCCGGCCGGGCTCAGCCCGAAGGGACGACGTGGGCCTGACCTCCGGTGGGCTCACCACCCACCGAGGGAACTGTAGGGGCCAGGTGCAGTGTGGATTGGGTGGCAGCCGACGGCAGGGTGCCCAGCGACCCGATCCCCGGATACAGAGACTAGCCCGAGGGACATGGAATGTCACCTCGTTGGGGGGGGGGGGAGCCCGAGCTTGTGAGGGAGGTTGAGAGGTACCGGCTAGATATAGTCGGGCTCACCTCCACACATAGCCTGGGCTCTGGAAGCCAATCTCTTGAGATGGGCTGGACTCTCCACTTTTCTGACGTTGCCCACAGTGAGAGGCGGCGGGCTGGTGTGGGTTTGCGTATAGCCCCGCAGCTCAGCCGCCATGTGTTGGAGTTCACCCCAGTGAACAAGATAGTCGCATCCCTGCGCCTTTGGGTTGGGGATAGGTACCTCGCTGTTGTTTCGGCTTACAGGCCGAACAGCAGTGCGGAGTACCCGGCCTTGTTGGAGTCCCTGGGAGGGGTGCTGGACAGTGCTCCGACTGGGGACTCCATTGTTCAACGCTCACGTGGGCAGCGACAGTGAGACCTGGAAGGGGGTGATTGGATCGCACGGCCTCCCTGATCTGAACCCGAGTGGTGTTTTGTTACTGGATTTCTGTGCTAGTCACAGTTTGTCCATAGCAAACACCATGTTCGAGCACAAGGGTGTCCATAAGTGCACTTAGCACCAGGACACCCTAGGTTGGAGGTCGATGATCGACTTTGATGTCATGTCATCTGATCTCCAGCTGCGTGTTTTGGACACTCGGGTGAAGAGAGGGGCAGAGCCGTCGACCGATCACCACCTGGTGGTGAGTGGGATTCGCTGGCGGAGGAGGAAACCGGACAGACTTGGCAGACCCAAACGCGTTGTGAGGGTCTGCTGGGAACGTCTGGTGGAACCCTCTGTCAGCGTGGTTTTCAACTCCCACCTCCGGGAGAGCTTTGCTCATGTCCCGAGGGAGGTGGGGGACATGAGTCTGAGTGGACCATGTTCTCCACCTCCATTGTCGAAGCAGCTGCCCGGAGCTGTGGTCGTAAGGTCTCCGGTGCCTGTCTTGGCAACAACCCCCGAACCCGGTGGTGGGCACTGGAAGTAAGGGCTGCCGTCAAGCTGAAGAAGGAGTCCTACAGAGCCATGTTTGCTCATGGGACTCCAGAAGCAGCTGACAGGTACTGGTAGGACAAGCGAACTGCAGCCCGAGCAGTTGTGGAGGCAAAAACACGGGTCTAGGAGGAGTTCGGGGAGGCCATGGAGGAGGGCTATCAGTCGGCCTCGAAGAAATTCTGGCAAACTGTCCGGCGCCTCAGGAGGGGAAAGCAGGCCTCCACCAACACTGTTTACAGTGGAGGTGGGGAGCTGCTGACCTCAACTGGGGATATTGTTGGTGGACTCGTCCATCACCCAAGCTGAAGTCACCGAGGTGGTTGGTAAGCTCCTTGGTGGCAAGGCACCGGGGGTGGACGAGATTTGCCCTGAGTACCTTAAGTCTCTGGATGTGAAGGTACTGTCTTTGTTGACACGTCTCTGCAACATCGCGTGGCAGTCGGGGACAGTGCCTCTGGATTGGCAGACTGGAATGGTGATCCCCATGTTTTGAAAGGGGGACCGGAGGGTGTGCTCCAGCTATAGGGGGATCACACTCCTCAGCCTCCCCGGGAAAGTCTATGCCAGGGTACTGGAGAGGAGGATTTGACCGATAGCCGAACCTCAGATTCAGGAGGAACAATGCGGTTTTCGTCCTGGTCGTGGAACACTGGACCAGCTCTTTACCCTCCAAAGGGTGCTAGAGGGCTCGTGGGAGTTTGCCCGACCAGTTCAGATGTGTTATGTGGACTTGGAGAAGACATTTGACCGTTTCCCTCGTGGTGCCTTGTGGGGGTGCTTCGGGAATACGGAGTCCGGAGCCCTTTGTTAAGGGCTGTCCAGTCTCTGTATGACCGGAGTAGGAGTCTGGTCCACATTGTCGGCAGTAAGTCGGACCTGTTCCCGGTGTATGTTCGACTCCGGCAGGGCTGCCCTTTTTCACCGGTTCTGTTCATAATCTTTGTGGACAGAATTTCTAGGTGCAGCAGGGGCCGGAGGGGGTCCGTTCAGGAACCACAGGATTTCATCTCTGCTTTTTGCAGATGATGTTGTCCTGTTGGCTTCATCGAACCTGGACCTACAGCATGCACTGGGGCAGTTCACAGCCGAGTGTGAAGCGACAGGGATGAGGATCAGCACCTCCAAATCTGAGGCCATGATCCTCGACTGGAGGAAGGTGGCTCCATTTGAGCAGGAGCCTCTCCACGGACTCCTGCTCAAATGGAGGGGTTTCAGTATCTTGGGGTCTTGTTCACGAGTGGGGGAAAGATGGAGCATGAGATTGACAGGCGGATCAGTGCAGTGGCTGCAGTGATGCAGTTGTTGTATCGGTCCATTGTGGTGAAGAGGGAGTTGAGCTGAAAGGCGAAGCTCTCGATTTACTGGTCAATCTATGTTCCCACTAGGGATGTGCACGGCTAATCGTTTAATCGTTTAACAGCCTACTCATTTATTAAATGTTTAGTATTTTACTAGACGGGCCACGCTGCATGGCCCGTCCGTGCTTCACATGTCCGCATGGGTTTGCGTGGCTCGTTGGTCACCGTGCTGCACCGCTCCACAACTCTCCCCCCGTCTGACACTGCATGCAGGCACCACACCGCTCCGTGCGGCCTAAGGCCTCAGTATGCTTCCCCGTTGCAGCGACGCCGTTCCTATGCTGTGTACGTAGCGCCCTACGCAGCGCCTACGCTAGGGCTTGACACGCACCTCCCAAAAATCCTGACAACGTGTCGTGGCGACGCGTGGTGACGCGAACGTCGAAGGCCGTGATGGGTCCGCTTTCACGTTGTTTATAAAATGAAGTAGAACTCACCCCGAATGCTTTTCTGATCCGAACAGTGCTTCGGGAGAAATTTACATCCAAAATTGAGCAGCGCACATCCCTATACTGTTAGCAGACGGGGCTATGTGTTTAGCCGCTCCTAAAACGGCTTTAATCGTCCTAAAATTCATTAGTTTCACCAATATTTCATCATGGTCTGCTCACGCCTCTCCTCCACGACAGCCCGGTATGGCCAGATATGTCATATATGCAGATATATGTTCGGTAATTGCAAGCGTGTCTAGATATCTATGTCTAGATATCTATGTCTATAGATCTATGTCAAGGTAAAGCCGGAGCTACGGAAGCCGCATTGTTGTTGTGACTGCCAATTGCGAAACAAAGACACTGCCACGCCTGCCTAGCGGCTTGGTGGTGAAAATGCAGAGGAGAGCGTTCCCTTGATGCAGAAGCAAGCAAGATATGTTCAGTGGCGGCGTAGGGTTGCCGGCGTAGGAACGACATCGCTGTTGACGGTGAAGCATACTGAGACCTTCACCTCCCCCCATTCGACATCGCATTCAGGCACGGCTTCGTGCCGCTCCGTGCCGCTCTTATTCCCCCCCGCTTCCGCTGATACCGTGCCTGCGCTGCTCCGCTCACATTTTTAATTAAATATGGGCATTAAATTGCAGGTTTTCTTGCTTATAGACTAGTCGCTAATAAAATTTGCGACTTGTCGGTGGGGAAATTAGTCAAAATTCCCATCCCTAGTTCCCACCCTCATCTATGGTCATGAGCTTGGGTGATGACCAAAAGGACAAGATCCCGGATACAAGCGGCCGAAATGAGTTTCCTTCGTAGGGTGGCTGGGCGCTCCCTTAGAGATAGGGTGAGGAGCTCAGTCACCAGGGAGGAGCTCGGTGTAGAGCCGCTACTCCTCCACATCGAGAGGGCCAGCTGAGGTGGGTCGGGCATCTGTTCAGGATGCCTCCTGGACACTTCCCTAGAGAGGTGTTCCGGGCATATCCCACTGGGAGGAGACCCCGGGGAAGACCCAGGACATGTTGGAGAGACTATGTCTCGCTGCTGGCCAGGGAATGCCTTTGGCTCCTCCCAGAGGAGCTGGAGGAAGTGTCTGGGGACAGGGAAGTCTGGGCATCCCTGCTGAGACTGCTGCCCTCACGACCCGGCCCCAGATAAGCAGTAGAAAATGGATTGATGGATGGATGGAATCCACTTCCAAAAACCAGACAAACAAGGGCACACACGCCGCTCAGACATGATGCAACCCACCAAAAGAACATAATGTTTCTTTCTGTAAACAAACTCCAGGCTCTGTCAGCTCCCTGAACTCTGGAGGAGGAAAAAGCTGAAAGTGGTGAATTGAAGTCACGGAAATTTGAATCAGTAATCAGAATTTTCCTATCAGTCAGATAAAGATGTAACAGTGGGAAAAGTAATTACATTAGTCATTACTAAAAGTAGTAATCCTGTTAATATAACAGTTTTTCTCCACTGGTTTGGCTCATGTCCTGAAACAGAAATTACATTCTCTAAACAACATGGAAAAATCTCCAAACTGGTCTGGAACTGCTCACAACATAACAGTGTTTCTCAGTCATTTCATCACGTTGTGAAAATCTCAATCCATGTCTCAAGCTTTTTTTTAAGATCAATGAACACAATAAGCACAGTAAGGCTGGATTTAGCTCAGTTTCCAAGTGAATAGATCATGTTGATCTGAACTGATGGATTGATTCTCAGTCTAATGGTTTTTCTCTTCAAAACATGTAGGCATCCTTTCATTGCATCAGTCATCACATGATCAATAGTCTGAATAACTGTCAATATTAGTGTAGAACAAACTGCAATATCATGAATACCAGACATGACTGTTTGCATGAGGGTGAGGAGGGGGACCAAGAGGCTGAGAAAGGTGAAGAGAGTGACCTGGAGCCAGATCAGAAGGGTGAGGAGGGTGATCATCGATGAAGTAAACTGTGAAACTCCAGCTTTATTCACTACACTGGAGACTGCATACAATTTTCCTGTTTTGTTTTTTTTTTTTTTTTTTTTTTTAGTTTGTTTGTTTTTGTTTGTTTGAAAAACATCTTTCAAATCAAAAACATAAATCCACCAGAGTTCAACATACTGCAAAATTAACACAAACAAGTAAAAAAGTGCACGAATAAAAAAAAAGATCCAATTAAACCGACGCTAATGAAACTTTCCAACCTTAATAAAACATGTTAATATCTTTTCTGATGATACATCAACTTACAACTAGTTGAATGACCCCTCTGTCACGGGCTGAGGGCGTCAGCATTGCTTTCATTTGGACTAAGCAACTGTGAGGAGGGTGGTAGGAACCCTGCACGCTAAAAAACTCCAAATGTGCGGACTGTTTTATGGCATGCGTCACATCATGATATAACATTGTTTAGCCACCATTAGATTCATTACCTCGTCCTTCACACAGCAACTGGAAACAGATGAAGGCGAGTTCAGTCCAACAGCATGCCACCGGGAGCAGTATTTTACGACGTCACGCGCTAGTCCTCCTAGGAACTGTAGTATTCCTTCAGGCAAAACACAACCGCGTTTGTCCACTGGCGCCGCCAAAATCATCGAAAAATGAAAGTTCCTTAGTGTTGCTTAAATAGTCAAAATGAAAGAGTCATCACCATATGAGACTTTCACATGAATGAAAAGGAGTAGGAAGAAGAAAACTTAATTAATCCCACTCTTTCTCATTATCTCTTATCTTAATGTACAAAACATCAAGTGTTTACAGTTATCGTTATCGTTATCATTAGTCCATTTAAAACTGTGATTTATTGTAGAGTCAGCCGTTAAAACACACATCACTTCAACATCACCAACAACTAACAATCCTCATGTCACAGTCAGAACCATGAACCTCAGCAGAATCATCTCTTTATCTTTCTTTTTGAAGTGGCAGACATATGACAATCCTTTTATCTCAAAGTTATTCCACAGTTTTACACCACAAATTGAAACACAAACTTTTTCGAGTTGTATGGACTTTATGAATTTGGAATTAAAACTCTCCTCTGAGATTTTATCCATTATTTCTGCTGCAATTCAGTTTCTGAATGTTACCAGGCAGTAAGTTGTTGTTTGCCTTGTAAATGATATGAATAGTTTTGAACTCAACAAGATCCATAAATATCAAAACTTTTGATTTTGAGAAGAGTGGATGTATATGTGTTCATGAAATTCAACATTGTGTACAACTCCTATTGCTGCTCCTGAGGAACAAAAATGATACAACTGTCCATGAATGTGTGTGTGCATGTGTGCTTATACATATGCATACTCACAGAAAATAATGTTTCCATCTCGGTTGTCATCAATTTCACTGTCACAGGGAAAAACTTTTGTGAAAACATGTTTTGTGTTCATGATCCTGTCTTCTCTCCTGTGTTTGACAGTGTAGCTACAGTGTTTCTGGTTGTAGGTACAATGCTTTTGAGGTTGTAGCTGCAGTGTTTGTGTTTGGCTGCAGTGACCTCCTGTCCTGTGTTCAGACTCAGTGCGGCTGCTGAATGGATCCAGTCGTTGTTCAGGCAGACTGCAGGTGAAGACGAACCCATCTGACCAGACCTGGTCCTCAGTGTGTGAAGCAGACCTGGACCTGCAGGATGCACAGGTGGTGTGTCGGGAGCTGGGCTGTGGGGCTCCTTTAGTCCTGCAGGGGGCGCTCTATGGAGACGTGCAGACTCCCAGGTGGAGCCCAGAGTTCCAGTGTGGAGGCCATGAGTCTGCTCTGCTGGACTGTAGAAGCTCAGGCTCAGCTAGAAGCAGCTGCTTACCTGGTAAAGCCACTGGACTCACCTGCTCAGGTAGAAGAGGAGCTGCAGCTTTCACTTCTTCTCTTCACACTCACTCCATCCTCTCACTCTTCTCTCTCTGGTCTGGGTTCAGGGGTCGATGAGTTCAGGTTGGTGGGAGAAAACAGTCGCTGTGCAGGAAGTCTGGAGCTGAAATATCTTGGTGACCAGAGACCTGTGGCATATGATGGCTTCACCGTGGAGACAGCAGCCCTCTTCTGTGAACATCTGAACTGTGGCTCTGCTGTTTCTGCACAACCAACATATGTGTCAGATCAATCTATGTGGATGTTCACCTCAGAATGTTTTCAATCTCGATCTGATCTGTGGAACTGTGCGGCACCATGGAGCTCCTCTCACACCCTGAAACTCACCTGCTCAGGTATGTTTTGTTGACTTAAAAAAATCTTTCCTTCCTGGTTTAACAGCAGATTAATTTCCTGCTGCTTCAGTTTGTTACTCAACCAGAGATCAGCTGACTGGTCTCCAACAAAATCATTTTGTCCGAAAAAAAAACCCAAAAAAAAAACCTCAAATCCAAAACGATCTGAGGAGAAAAATATCACAGCTGCTGGAATTGAACTGAGTTTCTGCAGTTTCCTCAGTTTGACCTCTAACCACTAACTTTAACTAATGAAATAAAAAAAAAAGTTATTTACCAGAACAGTTTTAGTTGTAGACCAGCAAACAGAAAAAAGACAAGAACAAATACAGTGTGTTATCCACTCAGTGGACTGAGTGGACTGACAAGTCTCACTCTCCACAAACACAAAATTCTCCTAGTGTTGTACAGACCTGCTGTGACCTCTGTGCTCAGCCTCAGTCAATACTGTGGTGTTTCACGACCAGCGATGGAGACAGTGAGGAAGAATTGTCTGCTCTTCAGTTTTTATAACACACAGGAGCTTTATTGTGACAACAACTAAGCCAACTGCACACTCTAGCGCCCTCCCTGGTGGTGCACAGGCCGGGTCCCTCCCCAAATGACCCCTCTGAGCCACGGTACAACACAAATGAAATAAAATGAACACAAATGGGTGGAAACGGCACAACAACAAATAACAGAACACACCCACAATAAGAGGAAACGCAAATAAACCCCAGAAACACACACAACACTTGCGCTGATTGATCTCATAGAAGAGGTAACGGATAAAATCGACAGCAAGATGTATTCTGTGGGTATTTTCATAGACCTAAAAAAAGCCTTTGACACAATAGACCATAATATACTTTTGCACAAACTACATCTAAATGGAATCAGAGGAACTGCATATAATTGGTTGAAATCTTACTTAACAAACAGACAGCAGTATGTGCAGATAGGTGAGCATAGTTCAAGTTGGAGAAGCATAACCTGTGGTGTCCCCCAGGGGTCAGTGTTAGGACCTTTATTGTTCTCACTATACATAAATGATCTGTGTGATGTATCACCAAAACTAAAATTTATATTATTTGCAGATGATACTACAATAGTAGGCTCAGGCAAAAATTTGCAGCTCCTTGTGACTGAGATTACAGCAGAACTTTGTAAAATTAAAGAGTGGTTCAATAAAAATAAATTATCGCTAAATGTACTCAAAACAAAATTCATGTTATTTGGTAAAATCAAAGAAGACACTGAAACCCAAGTTAAAATAGATAATGTTGAAATAGAAAGAGTGAAAGAATACAAGTTTCTGGGAGTGATTCTGAGTCACAACATGAGCTGGAAGCCGCACATCAACAGTATCCGAACTAAGATGGCTAAAAACATTGCTATTATGAGAAGATGCAGACACCTTCTTGACCAAAAAGCTCTCCAAATCTTGTACTGCTCACTTGTCCTTCCTTACATCACATACTGTGTAGAGGTTTGGGGAAATACCTACAGAAGCCACTTGGAGATTTTGTTCAGACTTCAAAAAAATCTATCAGGATCATACACAACGTGGGGTTCAAGGACCATACAAACTCATTGTTCTTAAGATCTAGCCTTCTAAAACTTGAGGACTTAATACATTTGAAATCTCTGTTAATACTCTACAAGGCAAGAAACAGTTTACTTCCCGGTAACATAAATCGTCTGTTTGCTAATAGAGAGGGCAATTATTCTTCCAGGCAAATGCTTAATTTAAAAGTTCAACGTGTTCGTACGACCCTCAAAAGCCAATGTATTACCCGGAGAGGCGTAAATCTATGGAACAGCTTAGATGGGAACCTAAAAAGTGCCATAACTATACATCAATTCAAAAAACTGTATATGCGCCGTGTTTTTGATAACTATGCCAAACAAACATAACACTGGAAGTGAATACTGTACGACATAACACACGCCCATAAACAGGCACATGCACGGGTTAGGGTGCATGGGCCTGGGTATGGAAAATGAACTCACAAAATATAATAATACTGTCGGACATAGTATGATTATGAGTATACTGTAATAATATGAAATATTGTGTGCTTGGTTCGAATAACGACTGATTGGTTAATGATGCAGCTCATGTCCAGGCATGTACACACACTGTGTGGCATGCCAGGACATGAATTTTGTACCACATAACACACACACATTCATAGGCAGGCACATGCACATGCTACTGTGTAATGGCCTGGGTATGGATGATAAAATGATGTATAAATACAACAACATTGCCATGTGACCCTCAGTGATATAATTACGAGATATGGGAAGGGGTAGGCACTGATAAGCTTCTGCTTCAGCCTACTCCTTTTGGGCTTTCATTGAATGGTTTTGTATATTTTGTTGACATGTTTATGTTATGTGATATGCCCAAATAAACGAAACGAAACGAAACAACATAGCCTGAAATGGCCCAAACAATCCCACTTCCCATAAGCCTTTGAGGTGTCAGGCACAGTCAATAAATGCAGCAGCCCCTAGCGGCCCCCACGGCGGCTACACAGCCCTCACCCGAGGGGTTTAAACGTCCCTGAAATCCCGAAGGAACAGGCAATAAGGGTCCAGGTGACTGGGCCAATGGCGACGGTGTGACGAGCGAAGCAGACCCTCCGGCGCCGGTCCTGGCCGGGGGTCTGCGTCAACAGTCCTGGGACTTGCGGTGCCGCCCCCCCCCCAGGTGGCTCCAAAGGCTGGTATGGGGAGAGCCGGTCCCGGTGAAGCACCACCGGGTGCCTGCAGTCAGGCATTCGGAATCTGTTAACAACGTCCGAGAGCTGCTCCAACACCACGGCTGGTCCGGGGTGGAGAGCTTCGGCGACAGTCCTTTCCCCGCTGTCCCTGGGTGAGGGGCTGCCCCTGGCAGTGAGTGTCATAGGCATGCTTTTGCCTGAGCCCCGCGTCCTCCTGGGCTCGTCGGGCAAATTCGTGTGCCACTCGCAGGTGCTCTTTCAGTCACGAAAAGTAGTCCAGCTCGGTACCTGCGGCAATTTCTGGCTCTGGTGGCAGCCCAAAAGCTAGGTCCATGGGGGTCCACAGCTCCCGACCAAAGAGCAAGGGGGCCGGCGTGCACCTGGAGGAGTCCTGTACCGCAGATCGGTACAACCACAGGACCAGGGGCAGATGGCGGTCCCAGTCTCGTTGTTGGCTGCTGGTGAGGATTGCGAGTTGTGTGGCCAAGGTGCGGTTGAAACGCTCCACTAACCCGTCGCTCTGCGGGTGGAGCGGTGTGGTCCATGTTTTCTTCACTCCCAGCCGCCTGCAGACCTCCACAAGGACCTGGCTCTTGAAGTTCCACCCCTGGTCACTGTGGAGCTCCTCCGGCACGCCGAACCTGCAAAACATGTCCTCCACCAGCCGCTCAGCGGTTGTGGAGGCGCTCTGGTCAGGAACTGAGTACGCCTCGGGCCATTTGGTAAAATAGTCCATGGCGACCAGAACATACCGGTTCCCAGTGTTATGGCAATTTTATTTAATAAAGGGCATCAGCCGGTGAGTTCGTTTTGCTTTCTTTTATTATGCTGTACAGCAGGAGAAGTCCCACAGTCAACAGAGTAACAGAGTGAGTTCTGCCCTCGCAGGGGCATGCAAGTCTCTAATAACTATCTGCTACGTTCACTCCCAGGGGCCTTGACTGCACCCAGCCATAGGCTGGACACAGGAAGACTCCCACGAGTGCCCGCAGCTGCTACGCTAAGATTATCAGGAAAAGTAAATTCTAGACAAAGCATTCGCGGTTCCCCGCACATCTGAGTGTGTGAGCTACGGTTGTTTACAAAAATACCTCTGTGAGCACTACAAGTGAGAAAAAGCATGCATACATGAGAAATTTCCATTACACCAGAGTCAGTGATGGGTAATGGACCCAGGATGTCCACCCCGACACGCTCCATGGGGGCCCCCACCAGATACCGCTGCAGTCGCGCTTGAGAGTGTTGGCTTGGTCCCTTCTGGGTGGTACAGGTGTCGCAACAGTGGACGTGGAGCTTGACGTCCCACCGGCAGCCTAGCCAGTAGAATCGAACCCGCAGCCAGTGCAGCGTCTTGGCGATGCCGTAGTGTCTGGTCCCCACCACACCATGGATGACACCCAGGACCGTGGAGCGGAGCGCTCTTGGAACCAGCAGTTGGAGTAGTTCGGGCCCTCGACCCGGCGCCTGCCAGCGGCAGTACAGCAGGCTGTTGTGGGTCTCGAAGCAGCCCCATTGCGAGTAGTACACCTTCGCCTCGGGCGCACAGCCAGCCAACTCAGCCCGCTCCGGCCTCCGACCCACCTCCAGCCAGCTCTAGAGCAGTTTCAGCGTTTCATCTGCCACCTGGGATGCCGGTAACTCAGCAGCAGAGAGTGAGAGACCGTGGGAGACACTCAACACGTCCGCACTCTGGACTTTGGGTCCCCGCTCCTCCTGGTGCTGGCAGTAATGGCACTCAGCTGCTGCACAAGGCCACCGGGAAAGCGCGTCAGCGTTGTTGTGTTGGCGCCCCGCCCGGTGCCGGATCTCACAGTCAAACTCCTGCAGGATCTCAATCCAGCGCGCCACCTGGCCCTCGGGGTCTTTAAAGTTCAGCAGCCATGTCAGCGAAGCGTGGTCTGTGCTGAGGAGGAACCGCCGGCCCAGGAGATACGGCCGGAACTGCCACAGAGCCAACACCACTGCCAGCAGCTCTCGTCGGGTGACACAGTATTTATTTACATTACATATTTAAAATGAGCTGTATTATATTTTGTATTTGATGCTTTGTGTTTTATATCTATCCATCCATCCATTTTCTTCCGCTTATCCGGGGCTGGGTCGCGGGGGCAACAGTCTCAGCAGGGATGCCCAAACTTCCCTGTCCCCAAACACTTCCTCCAGCTCCTCTGGGAGGATCCCGAGGCGTTCCCAAGCCAGCCGAGAGACATAGTCTCTCCAGCATGTCCTAGGTCTTCCCCAGGGTCTCCTCCCAGTGGGACATGCCCAGAACACCTCCCTAGGGAGGCGTCCAGGAGGCATCCTAACCAGAGGCACGAGACACCTCAGCTGGCCCCTCTCGATGTGGAGGAGAAGCGGCTCTACTCTGAGCTCCTCCCTGGTGACTGAGCTCCTCACCCTATCTCTAAGGGAGCGCCCAGCCACCCTACGGAGGAAGCTCATTTCAGCCGCTTGTATCCGGGATCTTGTCCTTTCGGTCATGACCCAAAGTTCATGACCATAGGTGAGGGTAGGAATGTAGTTTGACCGGTAAATCGAGAGCTTTGCCTTTCGGCTCAGCTCCCTCTTCACCACAACGGGACGATACAACGACTGCATCACTGCGGCCGCTGCACCGATCCGCCTGTCAATCTCACGCTCCATCCGTCCCTCACTCGTGAACAAGACCCCAAGATATTTAAACTCCTCCACTTGGGCCAGAGTCTCTCCACCGACCTGGAGAGGGCAAGCCACCTTCTTCCAGTCGAGGACCATGGCCTCAGATTTGGAGGTGCTGATCCTCATCCCTGTCGCTTCACACTCGGCTGCGAACCGCCCCAGTGCAAGCTGTAGGGAAGGGTTCAATGAAGCCAACAGGAAAACATCATCTGCAAAAAGCAGAGATGAAATCCTGTGGTTCCCGAACCGGACCCCCTCCAGCCCCTGGCTGCACCTAGAAATTCTGTCCATAAAGATTATAAACAGAATCGGTGACAAAGGGCAGCCCTGCCGAAGTCCAACATGCACCGGGAACAGGTCCGACTTACTGCCGGCAATGCGGACCAGACTCCTACTCCGGTCATACAAAGACCGGACGGCCCTTAACAAGGGGCCCCGGACTCCATATTCCCGGAGCACCCCCCACAAGACCCCACGCGGGACGCGGTCGAATGCCTTTTCCAAGTCCACAAAACACATGTGAACTGGTCAGGTGAACTCCCAGGAACCCTCGAGCACCCTATGGAGGGTAAAGAGCTGGTCCACTGTTCCACGACCAGGACGAAAACCGCATTGTTCCTCCTGAATCCGAGGTTCGGCTATCGGTCGAATCCTCCTCTCCAGTACCCTGGAAAAGACTTTCCCAGGGAGGCTGAGGAGTGTGGTCCCCCTATAGTTGGAGCACACCCTTCGGTCCCCCTTTTTAAACAGGGGGACCACCACCCCGGTCTGCCAATCTAGAGGCACCGTCCCCGACCGCCACGCGATGTTGCAGAGACGTGTCAACCAAGACAGTCCCTGCACATCCAGAGATTTAAGATATTCAGGGCGAATCTCGTCCACCCCCGGTGCCTTGCCACCGAGGAGCTTACCGACCACCTCGGTGACTTCAGCTTGGGTGATAGACGAGTCCACCTCTGAGACCTCAGCCTCTGCTTCCTCCACTGAAGACGTGGTGACTGGATTGAGGAGGTCCTCGAAGTATTCCTTCCACCGTCCAACAATATCCCCAGTTGAGGTCAGCAGCTCCCCACCTCCACTGTAAACAGTGTTGGCAGAGACCTGCTTTCCCTTCCTGAGGCGCCGGACGGTTTGCCAGAATTTCTTCGAGGCCAACCGATAGTCCTCCTCCATGGCCTCCCCGAATTCCCGAGTTTTTGCCTCCACAACCACTCGGGCTGCAGTTCGCTTGGCCTGCCGGTACCTGTCAGCTGCTTCGGGAGTCCCATGAGCCAACAGGGCTCGATAGGACTCCTTCAGCTTGACGGCAGCCCTTATTTCCGGTGTCCACCACCGGGTTCGTGGGTTGCCGCCACGACAGGCACCGGAGACCTGACGAGCACAGCTCCGGGCTGTAGCTTCAACAATGGAGGTGGAGAACATGGTCCACTCGGACTCAATGTCCCCAGCCTCCCTCGGGACATGGGAGAAGCTCTCCCGGAGGTGGGAGTTGAAAACCATGCTGACAGAGGGTTCCACCAGACGTCCCCAGCAGATCCTCACAACACGTTTGGGTGGGTCTGCCAAGTCTGTCCAGTTTCCTCCTCCGCCAGCGAATCCCACTCACCACCAGGTGGTGATCGGTCAACAGCTCTGCCCCTCTCTTCACCCGAGTGTCCAAGACACGCGGCCGGAGGTCAGATAACACGACAACAAAGTCGATCATCGACCTCCAACCTCGGGTGTCCTGGTGCCAAGTGCACTTATGGACACCCCTGTGCTCGAACATGGTGTTTGTTATGGACAGACTGTGGCTAGCACAGAAGTCCAATAACAGAACACCACTCGGGTTCAGATCAGGGAGGCCATGCGATCCAATCACCCCCTTCCAGGTCTCACTGTTGCTGCTCACGTGGGCGTTGAAGTCCCCCAGTAGAACAATGGAATCCCCAGTCGCAGCACTGTCCAGCACCCTTCCTAGGGACTCCAAGAAGGCCGGGTACTCTGCACTGCTGTTTGGCCCATAAGCCGAGACAACAGTGAGGCACCTGTCCCCGACCGGAAGGCGCAGGGATGCGACCATCTCGTTCACTGGGGTGAACTCCAACACATGGCGGCTGAGCTGTGGGGCTATAAGCAAACCCACACCAGCCCGCCGCCTCTCACCGCGGGCAACGCCAGAGAAATGGAGAGTCCAGCCCTTCTCGAGAGGTTGGGTTCCAGAGCCCAGGCTATGTGTGGAGGTGAGCCCGACTATACCTAGCCGGTATCTCTCAACCTCCCTCACAAGCTCGGGCTCCTTCCCCGCCATCGAGGTGACATTCCATGTCCCTATAGCTAGTCTCTGTGTCTGAGGATCGGGTCGCCGGGCACCCTGCCGTCGGCTGCCACCCAATCCACATTGCACCCGGCCCCTACGGTTCCCTCGGTGGGTGGTGAGCCCACCGGAGGTCAGGCCCACGTCGTCCCTTCGGACTGAGCCCAGCCGGGCCCCGTGGGCAAAGGCCCGGCCACCAGGCGCTCGCTGACGAGCCCCAACCCCAGGCCTGGCTCCAGGGTGGGGCCCCGGCTGCGCCATACTGGGCGACGTAACGACCTTTGCTGTCTCTCTTCTCATAAGGGCTTTCGAACTGCTCTCAGTCTGACCCGTCACCCAGGACCTGTTTGCCATGGGAGACCCTACTAGGGGGCATAAAGCCTCCCGGCAACATAGCTCCTGGGATCATGCGGGCTCTCAAACTCCCCCACCACGATGAGGTGGCAGTTCTAGAGGGAGTTATGTTTTTTATATATATATATATATATATATATATATATATATATATATATATATATATATATATATATACATATATGTATAGTATGTCCATGGAATTGGAAAATAATGGGATCAGGATTTATATTGGTATATTGATTTATATTTGGTGTGTGTGCATGTGTGTGTGTGTGTGCGTGTGTGTGTGTGTGTGTGTGTGTGTGTGTGTGTGTGTGTGTGTGTGTGTGTGTGTGTGTGTGTGCGTGCGTGTGCGTGTGTGTGCGTGTGTGTGCGTGTGTGTGTGTGTGTGTGTGTGTGTGTGTGTGTGTGTGTGTGTGTGTGTGTGTGCCTGTATTATAATAAAATGTATGTAATGACTTTGAAAACACCCCAGGAAGAATAGCTACTGAGATTTCAGCGGCTAATGGGGATCTTAATAAACTAAACTAAACTAAACAGTAGTTCCGCTCAGTCCGGCTCAGTGCTTTGCTGTAGTAGGCCACGGCTTTTTCAGCCTCCCCTTCTCCCTGGGACAACACCGCTCCCACACCAACATTGCTGGCGTCGGTGTCCATGATGAACAGCTCGTTTGGAGATGGATACACCAGGACAGGGGCTTCGATTAGCGCAGCTTGGAGGGAGTGGAAGGTGGCGGTGCAGCTCTCGTCCCACTGGGCCGGCCCTTGTCAGTCAGCCGGTAGAGTGGGCTGGCGATGGTGGAAAAGTTTTTCACGAAGCGGCGGTGGTACGATGCCAGCCCCAGGAAGCTTCGGAGTTCACTGATGCTGGTCAGCTGCGGCCAGTCCCGGACCGCCTCCATCTTGGTGGGGTTAGTTGCTACACCCCGAGCGCTGATGACGTGCCCCAGGAACTCTGTTTCTCGGCTCAGCAGGCAGCACTTCCCCGGGTGCAGTTTCAGCCCGGATCGGCGGATGTGCTCCAAGACTTCTTTTAAGTTTGCGAGGGCCCTCTCGAAACTGTCAGCCTGCACCAGCAGGTCATTGACATACACCACACAGCGCTCACGTGGGACGGCAGCCAGCACTCTCTCCATCAGCCGCTCGAAGGTCGCCGGTGCGTTGCAGAGCCCGAACGGCATGACACAGAACTGCCACAGCCCCTGGCCGAAGGTGAACGCGGTTTTTGGTCTTGCTTCGGCGGCGAGTTCCACTTGCCAGTAGCCGCTGCGGAAATCGAAGGAGCTGAACCAGCTGGAGCCGCAGATGTAGCCGAGGGCATCATCAATGCGTGGCAGCGGGACCGAGTCTTTCTTGGTTACACTGTTGAGATGCCGGTAATCCACACAAAACTGCCACCCACCTCCTTTCTTCTTCACCAGCATGACCGGCGCGGCCCATATCTGTCGGAGGGCTCAACTACTCCAGCGCCGATCATTTCCTGGAGTACTTCCTCTGCTGCCTGCCACTTTGTGAACGCAAGCCAGTGGGGACATAGTCGAATAGGCGGGGCATCTCCCATCTCAATGTGGTGTTGGATGAGAAAGGTGCGCCGGCAGTCTTTGGTGTTAGCCGTGAAGATGTCTCGATGCTGCTCCAGAAACTCTTTCAGCCGCTGCTGTTGGTGCGCAGTTGGCCCGATGCTGCTACGCTGCCACAGTTCGTTATTCGCCTCGGCGGTCTCATCGGAGGGGCTGCGCGGTGGCGAGGCTGCTGACGTGGGGCGGCCACCAGAGGGGGTGGTCTTGGCGAGGCGCTGTCTCTGGACGGCGGACATCATTGGAGACAGCTTCTTGAAGAGAGCGGAGCTCTGCTCTCGCTTGGTGATTGGTGCCTGCTCTGTAGTCGCGTAGTCGGCCTCTTGCTCAGTGGAAGTAGTTGACCACGGCTTCTCGGAGTGGGCGGAGTTGTCGGTTTGCCCCACCCGGCAGTGTTTCTCCCGGTCAGGCTGGAGCGGGAAGATGTGGGACCCCAGAATAATGTTGCCTCTGGTGACGTCGATTTTTGCTCTCCAGCAGCTCAGCAGGTCTGGACCGATGATGCAGGGGGCCTCGATATTGGCGAGCCAGAATTCGTGCTTCATCTCTCGGTCGCCGGTGTGGATGGTCAGCTGCTTCTTCCCTGCCATGTCGATCTTCTCCCCGGAGACGGTCATCAGCTTGACGTCGATGGGGGTCCAGTTTGCGGAGCGTTGGCCCGCCGTGTCAGGAACGAAGCCGGGCCACACTGAGATGGTGGAACCGGTATCGACGAGGGCGTGGCAGTGTTGATTGTTGACGTGACAGGACAGATACAGCTCTTTTGCGTGGCCACACTGTCCCACCAGTTGGACACTGATCTTAACGAGGGATCGGAGTGGAGAGTGGCGACTCCCTCACGGAGCCACTCCTCTCCTGTTTCCCGGAGCCTGACTTTTTGGAGCAGCCGGTGGACAGTTTCTGGTGACGTGGCCTGGTTCGCCACACCAGTAGCAGCAGTCATTTTCACGGCGCCCCCGGCCAGATGTTTGGGGCGGTGTCGAGTGTTGTGCCTCGCAGACTGTTTCGGTGTCTTCTTCGGCGTTGTCAGCCAGTCGAACATGGGGCGGTGATTTGGTGCCAACCCACGGCGTAGAGAGGATTGTCTCAGCTCGTTCTGCTTCCCAGAGGGCTTCCTCCAGGGTCTGCGGGGTGGCGAGCCATACATGCTGGCACAGCCACTTGGGGGTGAGTCCTTGCAGGAAAGCATGGATGGCCAGTTCGTCCAGCACACACATGGGGAAGGTGGGGAAGCTCTGCCGTGCGTACAGCTGAACATCAGCGGCGAAGGAGCCCAGGTTTTCTCCTTCGCGGCGACGGCAGTTATTCAGCTTCTCCCTCTCAGCGGGCTCTACTGTGCGCTGCCCGAAGTGTTGCTTGAGTGCAGTGATTAGCGCGGTCAGGACCCGCTCTTCTCTGGGTGCCAAGATGAGGAGAACTTGCTGGGCCTTGCCCTCCAAGGCCAGGGCTCGATGCGCGGTGGTGTCTTGGTCACTCCAGCCATTGTGTGTTGCGGTGACTCGTGTCTACTCTATGAAGAGCTCCAGCGAGCCGGCACTGTCATACTTCAGCAGGTTGATGGTGGCTCTCACTGCTGCAGTGGGTGGGCGAGCTCCATCCATGTGAGCGTCACCGTCTTCGGTCATCCTCGCCGCTTCTGGATGGTGCTTTCGCCAATTGCTGGATCAGTCCGGCCGGCTCGGAGTCCTCTAATGCGTGGCGATCCACACTGCTCTCTCCGGGCGTCGTCTCTCTTTTACCGTGGCTCCATCCCACTTCTGACACCAATGTGGCAATTCGCAATGAGTGGTGGAGACTGTCTGCTCTTCAGTTTTCACAACACACAGGCATTTTATTGTTACAACAACTAAGCCCACTGCACACTCTAGCGCCCTCCCTGGTGGTGCACAGGCTGTGTTACTCCCCAAATGACCCCTCTGAGCCACGGTGCAACACAAATGAAATAAAATAAACACAAATGGGTGGCAACGGCACAACAACAAATAACAGAACACACTCACAACAAAAGGAATCGCAAATAAACCCAGAAACACACAACACGGCCCAAACAGTCCCGCTTCCCATGTGCCTTTGTAGCAGCAGGCACAGTCAATAAATGTAGCGGCCCCTAGCGGCACCCACGGCCGCTACAATACCAACAGCGGTCGTGGTCAATGTGGACAAGCGTCCAGGAAGCAGTAACTGAAGGAGGAGCTGTGCTCCATAGAGGTGGACTGTACAGGTGCCTGATCAGCTGGAAGCAGGCTGGTCTTCATACATTCGCTACTGGGGCTCCTTTGGTTTTCTGCGCCCCCTGGTGGGCACAAGGAAGAACACTCAGTTCAAATGCAGCATGTAATAAGAGTCTACTCTTTATCAGTGCTAGGAAAGTTACTTCTAGAAAGTAATTACTTGTAGTTGCTAGTTACTCCTTCAACAAAGTAACTGACTTATAATATTTTTTTTTTAAAAAACTAGTTACAAGGCAAAGTAACTATTGCATTACTTTAGAAAAAATGTATTTATGTCAGAGAATCTGGATCTCCTCTTAATGGAACTTGAAGCTGCATGTTCATTTATTTATTTTAAAACTAAATGATGAATGAAATAAATGAACACTTCAGAGACAAAATTCCAAACAGGAAACGACATTAATTTGGTGTTGTGCTTGCTGAACCGTAAGACTGTTTTACCAAATGATTTTGATAAGGTCATTTGTGTTTCAACAAATGAGCGGAACCAGTAGAGACAAACTAACACAGTTACTCCCATCACTGCTTGTTATATAGCTACGGTGTCCTCTCTTTACTTTACTGTACTCAACATAGTCCTAGGCTTTACTTCTTATTGTCTCATGCGAGCTGTTGCCAAAGCTGTCCATCCCTGGGAGAGGGATCCCTCCATACTGTGGTTCTCCCCAAGATTTCTTCTTTTCCCACTGGGTTTTTGGAGTTTTTTCTTGCCGGATGTGAGAGTCTATGGCGGTGGTTGCTTGTTTTGTGTCGTTACTGTGAATATTGACATATTAACATTATGCTTATTCACTGTTCTTTCTTTTTACTGACCAATGTAACATCTTGAAGCCCTCTGAGGCAACTGTTGTTGTGATACTGGGCTATACAAAAATAAATTGATTGATTGATTGATCTTTATATGTCGATGGTAGTGTCATGGTTTGTGCTGTAGTCTGTGGAACGCACGTGTGTCTGGAATATTCCATCTGATTTTCAAGTGTAATCCTGGTCAGTAATAAATGTTTTTATCAGATATACATGAAACCAGATCACACATTTTTCACAAATGTAAAGTATTATGTATCCTAATTACAAAACTCTGCTACATGTGATCCGTTTCTCCCCATCCCTGGTGTTCAGACTCGGTGCGGCTGCTGAATGGATCCAGTCGTTGTTCAGGCAGACTGCAGGTGAAGACGAACCCATCTAACCAGAGCTGGTCCTCAGTGTGTGAAGCAGACCTGGACCTGCAGGATGCACAGGTGGTGTGTCGAGAGCTGGGCTGTGGGGCTCCTTTAGTCCTGCAGGGGGCGCTCTATGGAGACGTGCAGACTCCCAGGTGGAGTCCAGAGTTCCAGTGTGGAGGCCATGAGTCTGCTCTCCTGGACTGTAGAAGCTCAGGCTCAGCTAGAAGCAGCTGCTCACCTGGTAAAGCTGCTGGACTCACCTGCTCAGGTAGAAGAGGAGCTGCGGCTTTCACTTTTCTTCTCTTCACACTCACTTCATCCTCTCACTCTTCTCTCTCTGCTCTGGCTTCAGGGGTCGATGAGTTCAGGTTGGTGGGAGAAAACAGTCGTTGTGCAGGTTCTCTGCAGATCAGAAGCTCTGGAGTTTGGAGACCAACATATATGCTGTGGTGGTCTTTGGAGAAAGCAGCTTATTTTTGTTCACATCTTCAGTGCGGCTCTGCCGTGTCTGCAGATACTACACGTTCAGTCAACTACACCCTTACAGTGATGATCATGGAGAACTGCTTTCAGTCTGGATCTGATTTCATGAAGTGTTCACTTGTCTTTGAACAGAACACCAGCAATAATCTCACCTGCTCAGGTAAGCTCATCAGTGGTGTGTTCCTCACTCGGCACAGTCAAAGTTAAAATTTTGTGAATGACGTGCAAACGCGCGCATGTGTGTGTGTGTTCCAGACCTGCTGCTCCATCCTGTCATCTCTGTGTGCTCCTCCTCCTCCACGCTCGGGGTCTCTGAGGCCCAGCAGCAGGGGCTCCAGGTGATCTGGGGCTCCACCTTCACCATCAGCTGCTCCATCCAGCCACAGTACCCAGGAGGCTCCTTCCAGCTCACCTTCTCCTCCTCCAACACTTCCTACAACTCCACCCAGCCAGCTGTCAATCACTCTGCACACTTCCTGTTTCCTGCCGCAGAGCCCGCCCACCGGGGAAACTACAGCTGTGTTTATCACCTCCATGTTTTTGGACGCAACTTCTCCTCAGAGAGCCGCCTGCTGTCTCTGTCTGTGTTTGGTAAGAAGAAACTGATTCTTCCTTTACAGGGTGGTTCAAGAGAAAATATGTTGGTTTCACATTTTCGTTTCAGACCAGTTTTGTCTGGGAAGGTGGAGGTAACCGTGTAGGGGTGGAGGGAGTCATGTTCGGGTGCAGGGCATTGTGTGGACATGGAGGCCATCATATGTCCTCTCCAAGTGGTGCCGGGGGAGCACCTTCCCCAGGTGGAGGAGTTTAAGTATCTCTGGGTCCTTCAGGAGCAGGGATGGAGATCCATGGTCCACAGATCCAGACAGAGGGCTGCAGTCATTCAGTCACTGTACTGGACTGTTGTGGTGAAGAGGAGCTGAGCAGGAAAGCAAAGCTCTTTGTTTACAGATGGAGCCAGTTGAGGAGGATCATCTGGTCAGGATGTCCCCTGGTTCCCCCCTTTAGAGGTTTAGCAGGCTGGTCTCACTGGGAGGAGGCCCCGAGGTGGATCCAGGACTCTCTGGTTTTGTTTGAGAGAGACTCAGAGTCCAACCAGAAGAGCTGGAGGACGATGGAAGGGACAGACATGTCTGGAGGGGTTTGGTCTCTGTTGCACCACCCAGACCTGATCCAGACCAAGAGGGAGCCAAGATGGATGGACTCTTGATGGTCTCACTACCAGCAGTCCTCAGACAGATGGCTGATTTCTCTCTGTGTGTTCAGATCCAACAGCTGTGATCGTCAGATGGGTGGTCATGCCGCTGTCACTCCTGCTGCTGCAGGCTGCTCTGTGGCTGTACTTTAAGGTACTGTTCACCTCTCTGCTGATGCTCTGAAGCTCTGGGTGGAGCCAAACTCTCAGTCACTCCTGTGTGTTGTCATGTCTCTGCAGGCCAGCAGGAGGCAGGCCGGCAGACCAGCGCAGAGGGTGGATGCTGAGCTGAGTGTAGTGGAAGGATGAAGTTGGTCCTCTGAACCTTCCTACTGTGGAAGACGAGATTTTTTTATGAGCTTTTTACAAAAATGATGAATCTTATCACGTTCCTACAGACAGTGGAGCAAGGTTCCTTTCCCTTTTGTGGACCATGGCGAAAAAAAAAGAGCTTTGTTTTCGCCGTATACTGGGTGGATGTCATTTTTTTAATCTCCTTTTTACCCTTTTTACTCCTTGTTCGTTGATGTTTTTAAGTCATATCATGGATGCTCATTTCATCATATATTATCATATATTATCATATGCTCCCGCTCAGGCTGACTGTGTTTAACTGAGGAGATATGTTTGTGATTGTAATCCAACTTATTAGCTTTTGCAAAAAAAAAAAAAAAAAAAAAAAAAAAGCTTTATCTGCACAACGGTTTTTGAGAACTGAGGCTGCGGTTGGTTTCCTTGGTAATGAAACAGCATCAGAGGACATGCCCATGGGACCAGAGCGTATAAGTAGACCCTGTTTTAGAGTGAGTGGCGCTCCAGCTTTCTCTTTCCCTTCTTCCATTTCTGAATTGGCAGACCCCAACCCTAACCCTAACCTGAAATCTGGAGAGAGTTGACCTCCGAGGTTGATGTCACCCAGATACCAAATTTAGACTAAAAACAGATTATTATGAACAGCAAAATCTAAAAACTGTTTACCTAAATTGGCCATATTAAAATAACACTTGCCTGAAATTTGAGACATGTAAGAGCCAACGCAAAATCAGTTCTCTTGAATTTCATTTTTTGGTATTTTACTTTTAAATCAATCTTGAATTATAACCTGTAATCCTTTGAGTGAATAAAAATCTGGTGAAAATTTAAAAATCTCCGGTGGAGTGGCATTATTTCTCTGAGTAAGACCAAAGAAGGAACTTGGAATCAGGTTTGAGAGACGTTTCTTGGCCCCTCTGGCACAGCACCAGACCCGGCTCACCCAGCCAGTCAGGAACGCTCACTCTGGTTTTCTAGAAGCTGCGGGCGTTCCAAACTTCAAGCAGTACTTTGTGAAATAATCCGGTTTCTGTGTTCAAAGTCAAATAATGTGAGCATCCAAAACCAACAATGAGAAAACCCTTCAGTTTCACAGGATTCTGACTTCAACATTATCATTCTTAACATAGATCTTTGTTCCAGAACTACTTGCGAGCTTTTTGTGTCTGCAGGTGGAGTTAAACTTTGGAAAAAAAGTGTTTTCATCCTGTTTTTAAGCCTCGCTGACTGAAAGACAGTTGACTCTGTCTCCATCTTGTGGCAGAATTGTGTCACTACAATTATGGACCCTGATACAGATTTCTTTCTTCTCTTTTGAAGGAATTATGAACTGAAACATTTCAGTCCACATTTCCAGATGGATTTATTCACTTAGATCAATGTATTTAGTGGCAAATTAATTATTCACATTTCAGATCTTACTTTGATTTGAACGTAAGAAAAAACATGTAAAAAGTAAAGCAAACTACTTGATGAATGAAATAGTAATCTGTACAACCACTTTGACCTCTTCATCAATCAAAGTGGAAAAAAAGCAAAAAAAAAAAAAAATGTAGAGATTCATCAATGAGGACAAAAACATCCCAATGGTCAAAATGTTGTAATAGTTTCTTTCCTGCAGAGCAGCAGGTGGAAGAGGAGAGAGAAGACGGTCCAGAGACTCTTTTCACTCTTTCACTCTTTCAGCTTGGACTTACTCAGGGAGCAGCTGATCGCAACATCCGCTTCAACCCATTTCCAGTTCAAATGCTGCAACAAGAGAAAGTAGAAGTTGACAGACGTGGTGTGAAAAGAGTCTTTTACCACAGAGGAGCTGCAGCTCTGAAGAGGGAATAGTATTTTTTTCATAAATGTATCCAGCATCACCCCCTCCTCGGCTGGGGAAAGGCCGGACAGGAACTGCTCCACCCACCCACGTATTTTTCCAGCCCTTCCCCTCCACCCCTCTTCCCTCCCCGCCTCTCTCTGTCCTCTTCTGGTGAACCTCTGCTCTGTTCTGAATGGAAATCCAACTCAAGTCTAGTCTGACACGACTCTGAAGCAGTAGCTGGTTGTGTTTCCTTGTTGTACTTTGTAATAATTATTGATAAAAACTATTGGCTGTTTGTTATTTATATTTCTTCTTTTTCAAGCTGCTTTCCTGGCAGTGTCACGAGTGGGAAAGACGGACAACGACTCTCACAAGTGGAGGAATCCATCCAGACAGTTGTAAGACAGGTGGAGGACATGGAGGAGTGTATTGGTTGATGTGTTGTTTCGTCAAATGGCATCAGTTAATCTAATTTCTGTTCATGTTTGTTTTTGGACACTTCTGGACATTCTGGACAGTTTGTGGTTTTATTTGTTAAAATCAGCACAAGTGAATACATGTCAGTTATTCAGTTTGCTCGTTCTGGCAAATCCAGTTAACAGTGTCCTGTTCTAAGATGTTCTCAATGTGAATATTTACAGTAATTCTGTGGTCCATTGGTTTAATGATTGATTATTTATTGTTGTTGGACCACACACACACGCACACACACACACACACACACACACACGCACACACACACACACACACAGAATCTAAACAAACCAAATACCCAAAGCAGCCTGGCGATCCCAAAATTAGGACATTTGCATCCTGACTGATAACAAACCTATTACTATGTTTGTGGGAGTGCTGACACAGTATTTATATATTTATACAAGTGACAGTGAAATCACTAAATGACCGTTCACCAACCATTGAGGACATAACTGAATAAAAAAATTAAATAGATATTTTATGAAGTCTTAACATGAGAAAACCATCAAATATATTTGCAAATCTTTCTTTTTTCTCTGATACAGTTCCACAATGTCCATATAGACCCAGCAGTTCACCCCTACAGGGTCTGGATAATGGGGTTCAGATAACTGTCATTTGTGATTTTAAACTAGTTTCAGATCAGTTTTATTGTCACACAAGCTTCGTTTTGTCTTTTGGCACCGCTCTAGACTGACACAGGATCAGTTTAGTCTTCCAGCCAGCTGCTAATTAATCAGATTGATGCTGTCAATCAATCAATCAATCAATCAATCAATCAATCAATCAATCAATCAAGCTTTATTTATATAGCACTTTTCATACAAATAAAAATTGCAACACAAAGTGCTTCACAGATTAAAAGCAAACCCGCTCCACCCGCTCCACCGTCCACTCCGTCTTCCCCAAACCAAAGATACAGCACAAGAACACAGACCACCCATGGCAACCAGGTCCCATGCACAGGACACTCAGACGAGGTGGGGAAGTGATCCTAAATCTCCACCACGAACCCCCAGCACAGCAGCCTGGCAGCCACAAGCGAGCCCCGCCCCCGATGCAGAGGGCTCCCTCAGAGGAAACACTTAAAAATAAAAACATAAAATCTTCAGACTAAATAAAATGCTAAATGAGGCTAAAATAGAACAAATGATTCGAACTCAAGACTAAACTAAAAATAAATATCAGTTAAAAGCTAGACCAAAAAGGTGGGTCTTGAGCCTGCTCTTAAAGATGTGAACATTCTCGGCGTCCCTGAGCTCCTGCGGCAAGTCGTTCCAGAGTTTAGGACCATAGAACTTGAACGATACCTCACCCTGAGTCTTAAAGTTAACATGAGCTATATGGAGGAGACGCTTGCCACAGGAGCACAGGGTTCGCGGAGGCTGATAGGGTAAAAGCAGATCTGAAAGATAAGAAGGCCCAAGACCGTTAAGACACTTAAAAACCATTAAGAGAACCTTAAAATCGATCCTGAGAGACATAGGGAGCCAATGCAGCGATTTTAAAACATGGTGTAATGTGGGCCCGCTTTCTAGTTCTCGTCAGGACACGAGCTGCTGAATTTTGTAAAAGTTGTAAACCTTTAATGCTCTGCTTCGGAAGACCAGCAAGCAGGCCATTGCAATAGTCAATACGACTGGTGATAAAAGCATGCATTAGCGTCTCCGTGTTGGCCCGAGAGAGAATAGGGCGGACTCTGGCTATGTTTTTTAAGTGATAAAAACCAACTCTGGTGATGTTCTTAATGTGTTGGATAAAATTCAGCTCAGAGTCGAAGATCACACCCAAATTTTTCACTTGCGATGATGGATTAATAGAAAATTCTTGTAGTTTAGGTAAAATCTTCTCTCTTAGGGCCTCAAGACCAATGACTAAAACCTCAGTTTTATCCTGGTTAAGCTGGAGAAAGTTTTCTGCCATCCAGGATTTGATATCTAAAATGCAGTTGAAAAGTGTGTCTATCGGCTTTGTGTCATCAGGAGACACAGAGATGTACAGCTGTGTGTCATCAGCATAACTGTGAAAGTTGACTCCGTGTCTCCTGATGACAGCGCCAAGAGGGAGCATGTAAAGGTTAAAAAGTACTGGACCTAAAATCGAACCCTGGGCCACCCGACATGTGACCCTATGGACCCTTGAAGAACAGGTGTCCAGACTCACCATAAAAGTCCTGTCTGTGAGATAGGATGTAAACCATCTGTGGACAGCACCAGAGAGGCCAATGCACTTTAAACGAGCTAGAAGAATGGTATGGTCTACTGTATCAAATGCAGCGCTTAGATCCAGTAGGACCAACACTGTAAGCTTATGTGCATTATAATTTAATCTAAAATCATTTAAAATTTTTAAAAGGGCTGTCTCTGTGCTGTGGTTTACTCTAATACCAGACTGAAATTTCTCAAGGACATGTGTACTGATAAAATTATTAAGCTGAATAAGGGCCAGCTTTTCTAATATTTTGCTTAAAAATGGTAAGTTAGACACTGGTCTAAAATTGTTAAAATCATTAAAATCTGAATTGCTCTTTTTCAGCAGAGGCCTCACCACCGCCATTTTAAAGGCGGCAGGAAAGACCCCAGTCTGAAGAGAGCAGTTCATCATGTATAAAAGTTCATCTCTAAAAGAATCATAAAAGGATTTCAAGAATTTGGTGGGTACAGGGTCTATAAGGCATGTGGTGGGCCTTGCCGAGGAGAAAACTTTATAAAGAGTCTCAGCATTAACCAGGACAAAACTGTCCAGTGTTTCCTCTGGTGAAGACAGACACCCAGATGTATTTAAAACCATGCTTTTCCAAGAAGATAAAATATTACATCTGATAGTGTCTATCTTCCTCCTGAAGTGGTCTGCAAATGCCTCACAAAGAGAATTGGAAGGCCTAAGAGAGGATTTATTGAAGTCAGGGTTGATTAGTTTGTTGAATATTGAGAAGAGAGTTCTGGGATTATTCTTATGGTTACTGGTTAGCTTTGATAAATAGTTATTACGAGCATTCTGAATAGCTTTATTGTATATTTTTTGTTGTTCAGAAAATATTTCTTGATTTATGGTTATTTTGTTTTTCCTCCACCTCCTTTCAACCACCCTACAATTCCGTTTGAGTTTCTTTAGTTCAATATTGTTTATCCATGGAGATGTAGGTTTTCTTTTAAAGGGTTACTTCAACATTTTGGCAAATTGGCCCATTTAGCGCAATTCCTTAGTCATTTCGAACAGCATACTTACTTTTTTTGTGAGGACGAGCTGTTGTTTATCCAGAGGTGAGTCGGGGAAGGTTTTTGGGACGGACACAATGGAGGTGAATGGTATTTTTGGTTCCCCTCGTCAATCTCATCAAATACACAAGCCAACAACCCCAAAACACTTTGGTGGACACGTTATAATCCGCACATTCACTACGCTGTGAAATATTAATGCAAAATTATGAGATTGAGTTGTTTTTGTGAAGATTGCTAAGATGGAACTACTTACTAAATATGGCGTCTGGGCGTAGTGATTTCAAAAGAAAAAGTAGTTCCCAGTATTTGCTTCAATGTTGTAACGCTACAATATTATTTGTTGGTGTTCCACAGCGTAGTGAATGTGCGGACAGTGAAAAGGAGGCTTTGGAGATTGATTTGGTGATTTATCCTCTCTGGCATCATTGTTGCATGTGGCCCAGGCACATTGTGGACCTTTTTTTATGTTCAGTGACTTAAATATCCCTGAAAACAACAAGAGCACAGACATGATATATGTAGACGCCTCGTTCATGCTGAAGTTCCTGCTGGCGGCCATGTTGGAGGGGTGGACCTCTTTTCCACAGCACATTGAGGAATGATATGTTTCACTGATCATGAATCGATTAGTTTTCAGCTTCTATTCTAGTTGATTATAAACATCAGACATGGAGGACACACAGACATTAACAGATTATCAAATTAACTCAAACTGTTCAGGCAGATTGAAGGTTTCATTGAGAGAATTGGTTTAAGGATTTATATTTATTTTATTTATTTTATTTAGAGATTAGATCCCCATTAGTTGTCACCTAGGTGACAACTAGTCTTCCTGGGGTCCATAACAAAAGCAAACATCACATATCAAAGTACACAAGATTAAAACAGAGAAATAGTGAACAGAATACACAAGATAAAATAATCATAAGAAGCAGTGCAGAAACCCGTTATAATATAGAAAAGGGTGAAAAGAATGTATATTCACAAATGATATAGAGTGAGACAAGACCCTAATACAATTAAAACATAACCAACATTAAAACTGCACCAACAATTAAATCAAGATTTAAAAATTTCCGCGATCACAGATTTAAACCTTTTTATGTTGTTCTCTTTCCTTACTGCTGCAGGTAAATTATTCCACCGATTAGCTGCCCTGTACATCACTGTACTCTGCATAGCACCTGTCCGAGCCTTAGGGAGAGAAATGTAATCCTCTGCATGACACCTGGTGAAATGGTTATGGCGTTGATGAATGTACATGATTCTCTCAAAAAGAGGCCTAGGTTTCATTTTTATCTGTATATTCTGAAGGAAAATGACGAGATTCTTCTGTAACCTCCGCTCTACAGGTAGCCATGAGAGACAGCGATGCATATATCCAATGTGTGTTCGGAGTGGGCAACGAAGAACCAGCCGTGCAGCTTTATTCTGTAGTACTTGTAGCTTTTCAATATCTTTTTTAGTGGTTCCCGACCATAAGACTGAGCAGTAATCTAAATGAGATAAAACTAATGACTGGGTGACATATTTGACAGATGAGTCTGTCATGAAGTAGGCGCATCGTCTGATAGCCGAAAGAGCTCTTCCCATTTTTGTCGCAATTTTATTAACATGACTAGTCCAGCTCAAATTTCCATCTATGGTTAAGCCCAAGAGATCAACCTTATGCACCTGCTCCAGGTGTATATTATTTAAGGTGAGGGACAAAAGATTACTATTCATTGATTGCCTTCTATAATTTAGAGTCATGCACTTTGTTTTACTTATATTTAATGCTAACTTGTTAGATACCACCCATTCAAATACCTGGTCTAGCTCACTTTGAAGCGTATTATTTAGGATCCGCATGTTCTCCGACCCGTAATATATAGTAGAATCATCAGCATACATGGCAACAGAGGATTTCTTTAAGATAAAAGGAAGATCATTTGTAAATATCGAGAAACACAGAGGACCAAGGCAGCTACCCTGTGGAACTCCACAGTCTAGCCCCAGTACAGAAGAAAAACTACCATTGAAGTATACTGACTGAGATCGATTTGATAAATAACTCTTAAACCACTTAAGAGAGCAACCAGAAAAACCATATGCGGATAGTTTGTCCAACAACAAGTTGTGATCGATCATATCAAAGGCTGCACTAAAATCTAAGAAGACCGCCCCAACATAATTTCTTGCATCAAGTTTACACAGCCAGTCATCAGTCATATGAACAAGTGCAGTGGAAGTAGAGTGACAGTCTTTAAAAGCATGTTGAGAATCAGAGGCAAGATTAAAATTCATAAAATATTGTGAAATCTGTGCAAATATAAGCTTTTCCAAAATCTTACTCAGAACAGGCAATATACTAATGGGTCTGCTGTTAGTGCCATTGAGAGCAAGCTTATTATCTTTTCGTAGAGGGATGACTTTAGCCAGTTTCCAAGTATTAGGGAAGAGACATTCTTTTAAACTCAGATTAAATATATGACAAACCGGCTTGGCAATGTATTCTGCCATTATTGAAATCATTTTTCCATCTAAATAATCCAGCCCAAATTGTTTGCTATTTTTGACAGTTTTCAACAGTATTTCCACCTCATCCTGATCTATAGGATCAAAAGAAAATGTACAATTTTTGCCTTTCATGATTACATTTTTGATTACTTCAACAGATATGCCACCACATAGATTACTGGATGTGTTTAGGTTCTGAGTCCGTATTTGCTTTACTTTATTAATAAAATAATTATTAAAATAATTTGCAATCTCAGTTGGTTTAGTTATATACTTTCCTTCCGTTTCAATAATAGCAGAGTATTGGGTAGCACTTTATAATACGGCCCGCGTCTTACAGAGTAACTTCCCTTCTCTTACAGTGTAGTTTCCTCAACTGTGAAGGTAACTGTCGGACATGTACAAGTTATTTCGCGGAACCCGAGGAGTACTTACACTTGTGTCTGACAGCGTAAGTGCGGTTGTCTTACAGTGTAGTTTGATGTGTCTTAATAGGTAATTTCCTAAAGTGTGGGGGTAACTTTCATAAATGTAGCATGACATTTTACAGACTCTTATGGGGTACTTACGTTCGTGTTTACAGTGTAAGTTCTGAAGTCTTACACGGTAGTTTCCTGTGTTTTACCATATAGCTACTTGTCAAGACAGTGTAATTTTCCTGAACATATGTGTTGCTCCCGTAGTCCCCGGCAATGAAGATCCACAGGATGGATTTTTAATAGATAGATTTTATTTTCGATTCCGACCAAGGTTCATGACGTCTCCTCAGCTTCAACTGCTCTCCGACACTCTCAATGTGTAGTTCAAAGACGCTCGTTTTTCTGTGAGGCATTCAATGACATTCAGTGCCTCCAGAAACAATAAAATAAAATAAAATAAAAACACAGGATATGAATTAAACAAACATGGGGTGCCTACGAACAGCAAAAAACATTAACAATGGTTCACCCACTCTTGAAATAGCAAAAACTGTTCATATCTCTCACATATGCTTTTACTGTACAACCTTGATGAGCCACTTCCTCCTAAGAATCACCATGGACCCCTACAGATTGTGTGACCATTGACAAACTGAAATACTGTAACATACTGATTAAAATGTGTTTCACATAATAATGACAAGACATGCAGACGTGCAAAACATCTTTATTTAATGTCTTCATTTTTCAGATACACCAATTCACCTTTTAAAGTTACCCAGCCCTGAAGATCACCCCTGTCTTTCCTTACTGTCTAACTATCCGGTACTTCCACTGCAACTACCGAGTACTTACCTGTAACTACTGCTCAACAACAGGGAACCGGGCCGTATTCTAAAGCGAACACTTGAGGGCTTCACTTACTGTGCAACTACAGAGTACTTACCTGTAACTACAGCTCAACAACAGGGAACCGGGCCGTATTCTAAAGCGAACACTTGAGGGCTTCACTTACTGTGCAACTACCGAGTACTTACCTGTAACTACTGCTCAACAACAGGGAACCGGGCCGTATTCTAAAGCGAACACTTGAGGGCTTCACTTACTGTGCAACTACCGAGTACTTACCTGTAACTACAGCTCAACAACAGGGAACCGGGCCGTATTCTAAAGCGAACACTTGAGGGCTTCACTTACTGTGCAACTACCGAGTACTTACCTGTAACTACTGCTCAACAACAGGGAACCGGGCCGTATTCTAAAGCGAACACTTGTGTTCTTCACTTACTGTGCAACTACCGAGTACTTACCTGTAACTACTGCTCAACAACAGGGAACCGGGCCGTATTCTAAAGCGAACACTTGTGGGCTTCACTTACTGTGCAACTACTGAGTACTATGCCAGTAACTACCTTCCCTACCTATGCAGGTACCGGGTACTTACACTCAAAGTACCCAAGACTTACCTGTACGTGTTCTGTGATATTGCTTCCATTATTAAAGACATTTATTTTCAAAATAACCAATTCACAAATCAGAGTAAAATAATCAAAACATGATGCACTATTGATAACTTTTACTTTTAAGAAAAAATAATGTATTCATTCAAACTAACAACTGGAAACTACTACAAAAGCTAAACCACTATATAAATAATATTCAACTACTATATATGAAAGTACTGCTAATTTTCACAAAAAACATTGTTGTGCCCAATTCAACAAAATAAAAGTGCCACACAAACTCCACTAAAACATAGAAAATTACAACTGCAACAATAGTTTTTCATTCACATAGATAGTCTACTTCTTAGACCTTTTCTTTTTTGATTTCTGCTTTTGCTTCTTTTTTTTTCTTGGGCTTCTTCTTCTTGGCTTCTTCTTCTTCCTTTCGTCCTCTGATGAGAAAGTTATTGACGACGATCTAGTTGAGATGTCTTTTGGTTTTGCTGTTGTGAGTAGAAAAAAACAATACATCTTAATTAATGTCATCAATGTATTACAGCTTGATCAATGACCACATCACATGTTTAAGGCTTACAAGTATGTGTGCTTCTGTTACATCCTGTAAAGGGATAGTTGAGGAAAAACACAGACACGCTGCTTCTTGAGTCATATCCAAAGTATCTTTATAATGACTTAAGTCAAATTTGAACTATACAGTCTGAGTGTTTCGTATGGACTGACATTTTACATCTGTTAAAATTTACATATACCGTACTGAAAATATCAATTTTAGTCATGTATAGCTGTCATAACCAAAGTAATATCAGCATTTTACCCATAAAATATAAACACAGAAGCATGAAACACATTTTCTTATCAAATATGTACTCATCAAATGCTTAACAGTTCACAGCAAAATTATAAGCATTGCTCAGAACGCTGCTTGTGCCGCCAAGCAGTCAGCAAGGACTCTACAATGAGTGTGACGTTCACTTTGACTCTGAAAGTTACTGCAGACACCAGTATCTTACTTTCCACGTTTCTCTTAACAAACAGAAAACATAAATACTTCTACACATGCATTATCATGACGTTTCTTACCTGTAAAGGGGATAATAAAGGAATCAGGTCGGCTCTTCCTATCATTGTGAAGCAGAATTCACCAAGCGTTGGATTGTTCACCCACTAATAGGGAACATGAGCTGGGTTTAGACCGTCGTGAGACAGGTTAGTTTTACCCTACTGATGATGTGTTGTTGCAATAGTAATTAATGTAGTATTTAATGTATTTCAGCCTGAAGAGGATGTCTGGTCAGTTCTTTCTCCAGTAGAAGCTGGAAGCAGCAGGAACATGTTGATGATGTGAATCAGCTGTATTTACTTTGAAGAGCCTGGAGGTAGAGTGGAGGATTCTATCATTCCGTCTGGGTTTATTTCACTATTTAACAAGCAGCCCTCTCCATATTATTCTTCATATACAGTGCAGCAAAAAAGTATTTGGTCATCCACCAATTGTGCAAGTTCTTCCACTTAAAACGACGAGAGAGGCCTGTAACTGTCACCTCAACTATGAGAGACAGAATGAGGGAAAAAAAATCCAGAAAGTCATTGTCTGATTTTGAAAGAATTTTTTTGCGAATGATGGTGGAAAATAAGTATTTGGTCACCTACAAACAAGTGAGATATCTGGCTCTCACAGAGCTGTAACTTCTTCTTGAAGAGGCTCCTCTTTCCTCCACTCATTACCTGTATTAATGGCGCCTGTTTGAACTCATGATCAGTATAGGGTGAGGTAAATAGAAACATACATCATTTAATGTATCGATGGTATCATGGAACTGTCATGTTGTTTTAAATGTGCTAGTGTTTCTGGTGAATGTTGCATTGAAGCTTGATTTCAAGAGATATGACAAATCAAATTGAAATGGCAACATCTGCCAACAGAAAAAAAAAAAGGCATTTCGATGTTTTCCTCCAATGGTTCAGTCCCAGACGAGTTTTAGGCAGTCTGACTCCAACAGTCTGACGCCATGTGTCTCCAGGACTCCTCCTGGCTATTCTGCTGGCGTTGTGGATGTCGGGCCTGCCTCCCACAGGAACCTGAATGAAGACGAGGCGGTGGAGGAAGCCGGTTCCCAGAGAGCCAGTCCACAGGTGGGTTCAGACAGCCACATTGTCGTCAATTTCAGTGTCACTGTTTGGTATTCTTCTCTTCTCGTGCTAGTGAGTGTGACCGCCAGGATTATGATAGCCTGCAGGGTGATCAGGCCTGACTGGAGATCAGGCTTGTCAAACCTCCTGTGAGGCATGTGTGTCCTCATCGTTCAGGTGTCAGTCGGTGGGTCAGTGAAGACACGTTGAGTCTTGTGCCATCAGTCACTTCTGTTATCGTCGAGTCAGACTGTGGTCAGTCACCTGGGTCACATGGTTTGCTGCAGCCCCTGTTGTTTCCTTGGTACCCGTCCCCCCACTGTCCCTGGTAGGGGCTGGTCTTGGTCCGGATCTTGGAGCCAGATCTCCTGATCCTGTGAAGATCGACTTTCCATGGTTCAGGTTAAAGTTTTTTTTTTTTTTTTTTTTTTTTTTTTTTCCCTTGTCCTGTTCGGTAGCTGGGGCGTGCAATATTGTATGATTGTAGCCTTTTACTATCCGAACAGATTTTAATATTAGCAGCAGGATGAGACTGAGTCTCCTCCTGCTGCTGCCTTTATTTAAAGCTGGCATCCGGCATGGCTACCGGACAGGACCGGGACGGAAACGCTCAGAGAGCAGGGACAGAAAGAGAGAAAGATAAAGAGAGGGAGAACGGAAGGGGGGGGGGGGGGGGGGGGGGGCACACAACCTATGTACAAAGTCACAATACAAAACAGTGTTGTCGACGCACCACACGCAACCTAGAACAATCCCAAACCCCCAATCTAGACAACACCAAAACAGAGCCGACAACCAACACAGAAAATTACAGAACCATACATACATTTTTTTTTTTTTTTTTTTTTTTTTTTTTCCCCCCTTTTTTTCCAAACCATATTAGTGAACAGACCAGGCCACAAAAATAAAAGGAGGTGTAGGGGAGGAGGGAAATGCAAGGACACCACAAACCGTATTTTTTTTTTTTTTTTTTTTTTTTGAATATAGCTAGTCGTAACTAGTAGTAAACTAGGGGCGTGCATCAAGAGAGGTCTGCTACAGATCACCATTAGTCTAACCACCACAAGAAGACAAGGTAACCCAGTATGTAAAGAGTGATTAAAGATCAACGTGATCATGTGAATATGATGGTGACAGTGATGGTGATAGTGATCATGCATATATGACCTCTGACCTCTGAGAAGGCCAGAAGCAGGCCAGAGAGGCCCTCAGAGCCCAGACAGCCGGCGGACATCACAGAGCCCGGATCCAAGCCGCCCCCCCAGGCAGACGCCCACGCTCCAGTCCAGAAACGGGGCAGAGGAAAGCCCCGGCCGGGGACCCCGGCAGTCCCGGGGCCCGGGCCCCGCGGAGCCATGACCGGCAGGAGCCGGTCCACCCCGGGCGCCGGACGCCCGGGCGGGCAGGGCCGAGAGCCCAAGGCCCAAGAGCCCAGGAGCCAACCCCCCACCCAGGCGAAGGGCTATGACCCACCCGGGAGAACCAGCCCACACGGGCGGCTACCCACCCCGGGCCAGTACACCCCCCAGCGCTCCGGCCACGCACCCCGAGATCCAGGGCATCACCCCCCCCCCCACCCCACCCCACCCCCCACACCCCACTCCACCCCCCCCCCCCCCCCCCCCCCCAACCCACCCCACCCCACCCCCCACCCCACCACCCCCCCCCGGAACCCCCCCCCCCGCCCGTCCCCCGCCCGGCCCACCCCTCCCACCCCCTGTCCTCTCCCGCCTCACTCCCCCCCGCCCCAACCCAACACTCATACCCACTCACTCATACTGACACACACACATGCACACACGCACACACACAACCACTCATCCCTAAACCAAACGCACACACACACACACTCACATTCCAACACACTCACACCCTCTCACGCACACGCTAACAAGCACGCGCACGCACACGCACACGCACATACACACAGACACAGACACACAGACACACGCACGCACGCACGCACGCACGCACACACGCACACACGCACACACACACACACACACACACACACACACACACACACACACACACACACACAGTCCATCCTACCCCAAACACACTCACATTCCCGCGTCATCCAACTGTCACATCCTGTGGGAGACACCCCCGGAAGGCAAGGGAACACCGAACCCCACATCCAGAACCCCCCGCCACCCACAACTGCCGCCCCCACCCCCCCACCCCCCCGCCGCAGACAGGTATGCACCCCCCTGAGCCAGCAGCCCCCCAAACCACAGCCGCTCCAAACCCCCGGCCTGTGGGGAAAACAACAGCCCCCCCCGCCCCACCCCCCACCAGAAGGAATCTGGAAACGGGGGCGCAGAAGACCCCATTGCCCTCCCTCCCCCCCCTCCGTCTCTTGGGGGTTGATGGGAGTATATGTTGTTTGCGATTAAAATTTGAGGGTCAGTAACCACACCGTGCCGCGAGTGAGGCCAAACGAGCAGTCTCATCCACCTGAACAGCCCCACCCCCGACACAGCGCGCCAAGACCCCCCGATGTGTGTGTTTGTATGTATTTGGTCGTGTTAGATGACTAAGTGCAATTAAGACTGAGAGGCGAGCCACTGAAGGGTGCAGTGATTGGGGCCACTTAGATGGCCCCCTCCACCACACCCAACTTGATAAGCCCGCCTCCCAAAGCCCTACGTGTGTGTGCATGAGAGCGGGGGGAGAGGGGGGTCCGGGGATGCCGCAGCACCCCCGTCACCCAGGAGCCCCCCGATGAAGGACAGGGCCAGGAGCGCCACCCCCCCCCCCCCCAGGACCAGGGCGGACAGCGACCATGGCCAGAGAACCACCGACCCAAGAAGCACACACCCATCATGCATCAGGAGGAGTGAAGGTGAGGACAGACAGGGGGCAGCAGAAGGACCCAGACCCAGGGCCCACCGACCCCAGGCCCACCGGGGCCACCCCCCACAGGACACCGCACTCTCTCATACATAGCTCCAGTCGCCCACACATATACACACACGTACAGACATACATACATACTTACAGATACACACCCTCACACACATACATACCCCACTCACAGATACATACCCACACACACATACATACATAGTCATACACAAACATATCCAGATACACACCCACACACTCACATACACCTACATAAATACCCACACATACAAAAACATATATACATACTCACACATACACACCCACACACATATACACATACACGTACACGCACCTTCCCCAACCCCCTAACCCCCACAGCCCACCACCCCCCTATCTACACCCCCATCCACCCCACCCTGTCCCCCACCACCCACCCACCTCCCCCGCCTCCCCCCACCCATCCACCCCACCCCCCTGTCCCCCACCACCACAACCACCCACCCCGATGCCCTGGATTCCGGGGCAGCAACCAGACACCAGGGCGTGCACCGACCCAGGCCGCGGCAGCACGCCCGAGCCGACCGGCCCCCCCAGCCAGGTCGACCCCCTCACCCTCACGGAAGGAGAGAGCCCCCAGGCACCAGGGCCCAGGGCCCCCAGCCACACCCGCCCCAGGACACCCCGGCCGCCCGGACATGAACCGGCACCCGCCGACCCCGGCCCCCCGGGGCCCCCGCCCCACCGCCGCCAGACAGCCCCAACAACCGGCAGCCCCCCCACCCCCAATCCAAACCAAACACGAAGACAGCCCCCAGCGAAGCTGCTCAGATCCCGACCCCAAGACAGTGCCAACCACCTGCAGCCATCAGGCCCCCCCACCAACAACCGACCCTCAAAGTGGAGAGGCCCTCATCTTCCCCTTACATTAAGTGATGGAGCTGATCACAGGGGACCAGAGGGAACCAGATTCAGCTGATTGATCCTCTGAACAGACAGACATCGTCTCCAAGCTGATATGATCTAATAGAAGATTCTTAAACTGCCCGTTACTCAGATTATTTCTGGATTTCCAATTTACAAGGATAGTTTTCTTTGCGATGCACAAGATGGTGAGAACCATGTAGACAGAGTTTATCGACATGTTAATTTCACCCAGATCACCTAAAAGGCACAGTGTGGGAGTTGCAGGGATATTGCATGTGAACCATGTTGACAGGTCCTCACACACCTGAAGCCAGAACCTCTGCACTGGTGTGCAGGACCACAAGGCATGGAGGTAGTTGTCAGTCATGTTATCCTTGCAATGTGAACAGATATCAGATTGTGATAGACCCATCTGGAACATCCTTCGTCCTGTGTAATGAATTCTATGCAGAATTTTGAATTGTATTAGTTGTATATTTGAATTCTTTGTCATTTTGAAAGTATTTAAACATATTTGTGACCACGCATTTTGGTCAAAGTTGTTAGATAAGTCAGCCTCCCATTTTAAGGTCGGAAGGAAGATTTCGTCTTCTACCTTTGATAATATTTTATATATCTTTGATAGCAACTTTGGGGAACTGAGGTTTAAGAATTCTTCGACCCCGAGAGGTAGCTGTCCCTGCAATTGATTAAAGGTATACTTTTTGCCTATGATAGATTTAAGTTGATGATATTCTAAAAATGCTGTGCTGCTGATTCCATATTGTGAGATGAGAGTATTGAATGATAGAAAGTTGCCATTTTCAATGATATGTTCAAGCTGGCTGATTCCTTTATTTCTCCACTGAGTGAAGTTGATCATCTTTTTGTTTTGCACGATGTCCGGGTTGTTCCAGATGGGTGTGAGTTTACACGGGATCAGAGAAGATTTGGTTAGCTTTAGAAAGTCCCACCAAGCCATTAAAGAGGAGCTGATGTTGACACTTTTAAAACACCGATGGGATTTGATGGTGGGACTGATGAATGGCAGGTCAGAGATAACTAGATCCTCACATAATGCTTGCTCTACATCCAGCCATGGCTCATCTAAATTGTTCGGTTTAAGCCATTTGGAGATATATTGCAGCTTGCTGGCTATAAAGTAATTACTGAAGTTAGGCAAGTCTAGTCCACCTCTGTCTTTAGTCTGTTGTAGCGTCTTTAAACTGATACGTGATGGTTTATTTTTCCAGAGAAATTTAGATATGTATGAGTCCAGTGATTTGAACCAGCCAGACGATGGTTTGGTTGGTATCATTGAAAATAAATAGTTAACCTTAGGTAAAGTCATCATTTTAATGGTGGCAACCCTCCCCATAAGAGATATAGGTAAGCGTCTCCACTGTAAGAGGTCATCCTCTGTTGATTTCAGTAACGGAACGTAATTTAGTTTTAAAAGTTCTGATATCCTTGGAGAAACGTTTATGCCTAAATATCTAATGTTTCCAGACTGGATTGTAGCATTGGGTATACTTTGTAAATCACAGTTTATAGGCATGGCTGTAGTCTTAGACCAGTTGATAGAATAGTCAGATATTAGTGAAAATTTGTCAATAAGTGTGATTGTCTGGGAGATAGAAGATGGAGAGTTCTGCAGGAAAAGCAATACATCATCTGCATAAAGACTTATTTTATGTTCTATCTTATTGTTAGCCAGGATCCCTCTGATGTCTTTATTTTGTCTTATAGCAGCTGCCAGAGGTTCGATAAAGATGGCAAACAGTGAGGGAGAGAGTGGACAGCCCTGTCTGGTTCCTCGCTGCAGACAGAAGCTTGAAGAAGTCTGCTCGTTAGTCTTCACACATGCAGCTGGGTTGTTATATAAGATTTTAATCCAATCTATGAAAGACGTTCCAAACCCAAATTTGGTTAATATTCCAAATAGAAATTTCCAATTTACTCGATCAAAAGCTTTTTCAGCATCTAAAGAGATAATTATGGATTCCAGATTGTGTATTGTAGCGTAATCTATTATATTAATTAATCTGCGCATGTTATTGGATGAGTGTCTACCTTTAATGAACCCTGTTTGGTCAGGATGTATTATGAGCGGGGTTACCTTTTCTATTCTTCTGGATAGGGCTTTGCTGATTATTTTGAGATCTACATTTATTAATGAAATAGGACGATAACTGGACGGAAGTGTGGGGTCTTTCCCTGGTTTAAGTATTAAAGTTATTTTGGCTAAGTTCATATTTGAGGGTACTGTTCGTTTATTTTTTATTTCCATTACCATTTTATGAAAAGTGGGAGCCAACATGGTCCAGAATTCTTTATAGAATTCTGCTGGATAGCCATCTGGACCTGGAGCTTTATTGTTGGGCATATCCTGCAGAGATTTATGGAGTTCATCCAGTGAAAGAGGAGAATCCAACACTATTCTATTTTCATCTTTCAATTTTGGAAGGTTAATATCATTAAAAAAAGTATTAATTTCCTCATCTGTTGTGTCTATTTGTGATCGGTATAATCCTTGATAGAAATCTCTAAAGATATTATTGATCTTGTCTGGGTCATGGCTGATGTTTCCTTCTGAATCCTTAACAGCTGAAATCGTGTTTTTCTCCTTGTTTGTTTTTAACTGATTCGCCAGGAATCTTCCAGATTTATTACTATGCTCAAAGTTCTCTAAACGGAGTCGTTGGATCAGGAATTGAGTTTTTTTATCTAGAATTTCATTCAGTTCAAGTTTAGCTTTCCTTATATCCTTCAGTATGTTCTCTTGTGGGGAGACATGATAAGCCTCCTCCAGCGATTTAATTCTTAATTCCAATTCTAAAGTTCTTGAAGCTTCTTTCTTTTTCTTGTGTGAGGAGAAGGAAATTATTTTTCCCCTCATCACTGCTTTCCCTGCCTCCCAAAGAACACATGCTGAAGTATCTGGCAAGTCATTATTTTCTAAATATATAGACCATTCTCTCGTTAGATAGCTAATAAACTCTGGATCTTTAAGTAATGATGTATTAAATCTCCAGTTTCTAGTTGGTGGTTTATTCGTCTTATTTCTGAGAGTAAATGAAACTGGTGCATGATCACTTATGACGATGGGATGAATTTTGATTTCTGAGATGTCATTCATCAGTGTGCTGCTAGTTAAGAAATAATCTAATCTAGAGTAGGAATGGTGAACTGAAGAGAAGAATGTGTATTCTCTTGCAGTGGGGTGGTGAGAGCGCCAGGCATCGCAGAGACCAAAATCCTTCATGTACTGTTTCACAGTTTCTGAGGATTGCCAGAGTCGTTGACTTCCTGTGGTACTCAGTCTGTCCAATTGTAGGTCAGAAACCATGTTGAAATCCCCTCCTATAATCAATGTGTGACCTGAGTGATCATCCAGTGAGGAGAAGAGGGAGTGAAAGAAGGAGGGGTCATCAACATTAGGTCCATACACGTTAGCAATGCAGAATTTAACATTCTGGATAGATAATGTGATAATAACAAATCTGCCTTCTGGATCTATGATTGAACTGTCAGTAGAGAAGTTTAACCTTCTACTGATAAGAGTTGCTACTCCTCTTTGCCTGGAATTGTAACAGGCTGAGTACACGTGTGGAAACTGTGTTGATCGGAGAAGATCTACTGATGAGTTTGTTAGATGAGTTTCCTGTAATAAGACAATGTCTGCCTGCAACTCCTGAAGCCGATGGGTAATTTTTAATCTCTTTTCCCTTGTACCAGCCCCACGGATATTCCAGGAAACGAAATTAAGAGTGTTCATGACTAGACAGCTATGAGTGTTACATGCATTTCACTAAACCTGGTGTCTGAATGAAGCCCGTTGTTTACTGGTGTGCACGCGTGCATGTCAGCTGAATGTGCGTTCTGAATCTGTCTATCAACATGCTTATAGTGCGCGTGAACCTGTACAGTGATGTGTGTCAATAAGCCGATGTCCCGGTGCGCCCCGCGTGTCGGGTTACTATGGTAACGGGTGCAGCTACAGTGAAGCGTGAGAGGGTGAGAGTGAAAAAGGGTGAAGAGAGAAAAAAGTGAGAGTGAAAAAAGAAACAAATGCTTAAAAAAACACATCCACGGTGAGCAGTGCAGTGGAGACGGGCAGTGACTTACTATTAATTAATTTATGGCTGTTTTATGTATCAATATTTACGGAGTGATTATGGGATAGTGAGAATGCAGCACCTGAGATCAGTAGAGCCACGGAGTGATGTTTGGGTCACGGAACAGCTGGCCGTTGATGAATAATTTATCCACGGCGATGACGGCGCGGGAGCCCTCCGAGATGGATTTTTTCCTGATCGGGAACAGAACTCTGCGCCGATCCAGGATCTCCTTCGGGAATTGATCATTCACGCCGTAGTGGGTTCCCTTCAGCTGCCGGCCCTGGCTCTTCACCTGCTCCTTCTGTTTGAAGTTGACGAACTTGGCCACGATGGGTCTGGGTCTGGACTCGCCGGGTCTTCTCCCTCCCAGGCGGTGGATCCTGTGGAAGGAGATGTTTTTCACCGCTTCCTCCGGGAGCTTCAGCTGCGTTCTGAGGAAACGTTTCACCGTCGCCTCGGGGTCCTCCTCCGTCTGCTCCGGGATTCCAGAGAACACTAAGTTGTCCCTCATGCTCCTGGCCTGGAGATCGATCACCGTTTCTTTAATCTTCTTGTTTTCCTCTGACAGTCGGGTCAGCCCCTCCGTGAGGGTCTTCACCGACTCTCTGAGGCTGACGTTCTCCGCCGCCAGCGACTCGACCTGCTGCTGGCTGAATTCCAGCGACTCGCGCACAGCCTGGAACTCCTTGTGGAGGATTTCCAACAGGTTCAGGCGAGCATCGAGGCTGGAAAGTTTCTTATCTATGGAGATAAGAACGTCCGTCGAGTCGTTCGCAGGTGGAGAAATAGCTCCAGACGATTCCTCCCGCTGTCTCTTGGCTTTAGACGAGGAAGTAGAGGGGGTGGATGTTTGATTCGGCTTCCCCATGACGATCCGGTCGAAGCAGCGATCTATGTACTCTGTCAGGCTGGTCGAATCCTCTTCACTGTGCTCCAGGGTGAACCTAAAACACACTAATTTCTCTACTTCTACGACTTTTTAGAGCCGAGTTAGTGAAATTCAGTAAACAAATGAATCTGTCAGCGCGCTTAGTTTGAATCTGCCGTCTCACAGGAAGTGCGTCACTTACCACATCACACGTCACCTACCTGCGCCGTCCTGAACTCACCTGTTTCAAGCTGTGACTCTTTCAGGTTCAGGTTAAAGTTTGCATGCAGTCACTAATTTCTTTAGCCTGATCTTCCAAAGTGATTTTAAACTGAGCTCTTGTTGATTTGATCACATCAGTATCAGAATGTTCCCCATCACCACTGTGTATCTGTTCTTTTCTGTCAAGTCTAGATACCAAGTCTGCTGCCCTATGTGCTCTCATTTGCTACTTCTGCTGCACTGACATCATGAAAATAGAGAACTAACTTTAATTTCACTGAAATTGTTGTTCTGATTTTGGAGAGTTTTGTTGCATATCTTATCAGGTGGTTTGGTCAGTGAGGCAGTCTTCAGCATCTGTAATCGTCCCTGTTTCTGCAAACTGCTGTAGTCCTGTGAGCTGCTGCTCATCCCAGTGATGGCCCAGGGATGGCCAGTAACCATTTACAATCACACTTGTACGTCTGACATCGTCCCCCGTAGACGTTGACATTCTTCTGTTTTTCTACATTTCTCCAACAATGATGTGAAACTGAGAAACCACATTAGCTATCAGTAGAAATGTTTGTCCTTGTCCTTGTCCACATGTTCTAATGACAGCTGCTGATTTTTCTATTTGGGCCGAAAATGGATATGGAGAAGCTGATCTGAGTGCTGCTCTTTTCCTGGTCCAGGTGTCGTTGTGCTGCAGCTCTTTGGAGGTTTTCACTGTTTTATTTTGTTTTGTTAGGGATCAAGGTCTGCTTAGGTTTCAGCTTTTGGTAATTTAGTTATTGTTTCTTTAGCATTTGAGTCTAAATGTTTAGAATTGTTCGATCAATGTTCTGTTCGCTGTACTTTTACAATTCTTCCATAGAATTCTTTTTCTTTTCTCAGCTCAGTGAACAAATAAATCATGTCTGTTTGTGTGACTCTCAAAACCAAAACCCAAAGGAATTGAAATGCTTTAAAATCAAAACACCCCAAAAATATTAAAAATAATGTGAAATTTAAGCAGTAATTGTAGCAAATTCCTTCATCAGTCATCTAAATTATACAGTAGTTCTGGCCTCTCTCCACTAAGGAGGGAATGGCCTCAGGGTCATGTTGATGCTTTCTGCAGCATCCAGATAATTCAGAGGAGTTTGAGGAAAGCTTTCTTTCAAAGTCTTCCTCCGCTCTGCTGGTGAGCTGTCACTTCCTGGTCTCTTATTTTAAATTTATTCAGAGCAGTGACGAAATCCTTTCAGGTGATCTGTAATACTGATTCCCTTGTTCTCCGACTGATGGTACAGCTAAACCATTTCAGAATGCTTTTATATTCTTTTGCATTTTGCAGCATTTGGCCCTGCTTAATCACTTTTAATAATCTGATCATCAATTTTAATGTGTCCCAGAGTATGATTGGTCAACTTGTCCAAACTCCTGAATCCGGAGAAAAGGTCTTTACTCCAGAGTTTGTTTGTATCACATTAAGCTCCTGTTCAGTTTCCAAATATAGTTTTCTTTGCTCTGCTGTCTAAATGCAGAACTAGATGAACCAATGAAGTCCCTGGTTCCTATCTCACGTCTTATCATCCTGTGTCTTTCATGCTGATAGATTAAAATAAATATCCTGAAGTCAGCTCTGTGGGGAGCAGAGTGTAGATTCTACTCGTCGTCTAATGGATCCAAGTCTTTAATTGTTTTTGTTGGTTGGCGTTCAGCAGACAGTAGCGACTGTCCATCAGTCGTGTCAGCTCAGGTTTGATCATTTCTTCTGTGGTCAAAGTGGTGTGTGTTTGAGACTCGTTAGCAGTCGTGTGTTTCGCCGTGTTTTATCAGCACGGCCGTGTTGCTGATTTGCTCGAAGTGAATGTTGGTCTGATCGAGGATGTTTTGCAGCTTCTGTCTTCAGCAGTGAGTGGAAAATCCTGGACTTGTAATAAAACCTGTTACTGGTTGGCTGGTGTGAATGTCGGTTTCATGTCCCTCAGTTATGTGGCTTGTTTTTTTTTTTTTTTTATAGAATTAGAAATGCCGCTCGCCCCTCTCACACAACAGGGATGTCTGACTTCCATAGAGCCTATTTCTGCACTTGGACTTGGCTTGACTTGGAAGTCATTCAGAGTCAAAATCAGAGACTTGGAGGTGAATCTTTCCACACTGTTAGAGTTTAAATCCAACAAAAAACTGAGTCTGGAGCTGGTCTAGAGAAAGCGAATGTTGTACTGGACAGTAATGAATGGTTAAGATAATTGACTATGAATTATTTATTTCTGTTCTTTTTTTTTTTTTTTTTTTTTTCCACTGAAGGAACTTAAACATCCCCTGATGGAAAACTCTGGACTCTTCATCAGTGCTGAGCTGACAAAGTAAGTAAGAGTCTAATTCTGAGACCTGGAGGAGAATCTTTAGGAGTTCCACTGTTAGGAGTGGAAATCTAACGAGAAACCAAGTCTGAAACTTGTGTGAAATCCAACATGAAACTAGTCTAAAATCCAGCTTTGGAACTAGTTTAGATTCCAGTAGGGCTGGGCGATATGGCAAAAAAAATGATCACGATTTTTTTTTTCATATCATTCGATCTCGATTATAATCACGATATGTTATATTGTTTTTAAACCAGTTTTAAAGCATCTGCACTGAAAACTAGAAGTACAGAATAGTTAAACATTTTATTAACAAACTAAGTAAATAGCAATGCAAATTAAATAATATAAACATAGAAAAATAAGAACAATCTCACTGAACAGTGCAGTAAATGGAAAAAAAAAATCTAGCACCAAGATAATAAAATCCTGCGATGCACCGTTTTTTCAGTAAAAGAGAAGAACTGAACGATCGTTAGTTAAAGTGTGACAGTTTACAGCCCTGAGGATTTTTTTTGCTATAAAAGATTAAAAAACTAAAGAAACCGCCTGGGGATAATGAAGGTGCTTTAGAATATAAACATCATTTTCAAGTTATGATGCTAAATATGCTGCTGCCATCATTAATGCTTGAATCAAATGTACAAAATTTAAATAATCTAGATTGGACAGATTAGACTTAAAATGTAGCAGTACAAAACTACAATAACACACAAAAAAAATAGACAAAAGTAATTGTTTTTATCCTCTTAGAATGTTGCTCGTATGGTGCAGTGGCCTGAAAAGACGACACTGGCTACGTTTACATGCAGTCAATATTCGAGTTAAGATAAATATTCTGGTTTCTGAAACATAATAACCCCAGGGAGATCCTCATTCAGACCACGGCCACAGACGACGCCATGACTGCATTTACACTTCATGCCACTAGGGGTGCTGTTTGCATGTTCAACCTTATTTTACACACCACAGAAGAAGAAGGGCGCTGCAGCGCTGCAGGCTCTCTCTGCAAGTTGTTAAAAGAAGAGTGTTAGCGCAAGACGTGGAGATATGTTCAATGATGCGATGCACCGTTTTTTCAGTAAAAGAGAAGAACTGAACGATAGTTAGTTAAACTGTATCACAAGTAGTTCCTACTAAAAAGACCAGATTCTTTGCGGATGGGTGTGTTAGCAGCGGTGTGCTAGCAGCGGTGCGGGTGGAGCAGCCTGTCCTGTCAGCAGCAGCCTCATCTTCAGAGGATAACGCCGAGGCATGGCTGACTTCATCTGCTTCGCTGCCCTCGGCTCCACGTTCAGCTCCATCTCTGTTTACTTCTCAGACAACTTTCAGGCGGAAGTTGAGCAGGAAAAAGCCGACTTTGATTGGCTGTGGTCACGCACATTTCTGCCTTGTCTGATCGAGAAAATGTGCTCACAGCTGATCACCGTGATCGACTGGAAATTAATCGCGATCAACAATCACGATCATATAATCGCCCAGGCCTAGATTCCAGGTTAAAACCCGTCTAATATCCAGAACGATACGAGTTTAAAATCCAACCTGAATCCAGTGTCAAATCCAGCCTGAAACTAGTTTAATATCAAGTCTAAATCTAGTAGAAAATCTACCAGTGTTGAGGGCGACCAGGAGAAGAAACTGACTGGAGGTGGAGAATAAACATAAAGAATAAAGAGGAAACATCTCCTCTGGTCAAATTCTGCTGTCGCCGCTGATGGTGAAACTGCAGATTTAATTGAAGTTTTATACAATTAAAAAAACAAGCAAACACACAAACAAGTACAGGTTGACGATACAGATATTTTTGGTTCTGGTGCTGACACCCTCTCACATATAAAAAGGAGATTATAAATTCCAAACAGATGTGATACATAGAGGAACCACATGAGGGCGTTGCATCCAGTCTCTGGTCGGCTTTGTAGAACTCCGAAAAAGTTTAGGGTTGATCCCGTTTTGAAAAGTTCAACATGAATCCTCCTGATTTGATCTTTTTAAAGTGTCTCTGTCCTGTTTTTCATCCTGGGACTGAAAGACAGTTGAGTCTGTCTCCATCTTGTGGAAGAATTGTGTCAGTGCATTTCTTGACCCTTTTCCAGAACATCCTGATGAGAGAAATGTACTAATAGTTTCCTTTGTTTCCTCCAGAGCAGCAGGTGGGAGAGGCGGAGGAGTGGAGACAGAAGACGACGGTCCAGAGACTCTTTTCACTCCACGTCTCTCAACTTGCCACGTCTCACAACATCCGCTTCAACTCATTTTCAGTTCAAATGCTGCAACAAGAGAAAGTCCAGGTTGAGAGACGTGGAGTGAAAAGAGACTTTAACCACAGAACATCTGCAGCTTTGAGGGGTAGAGTTTTTTTTGTTTTTTTTTTCTCATAAATAAATCTATCATAACCCCCCTCCTCCCCCGGGGAATGGCTGGACAGGAAGTGCCTCACCCCCTGATGTGTTTCTCCAGGCCTTCCCCTCCACCCCTCCCTGCCTCTCTCTGTCCTCCCTCCCCCAGCAGATGTCTCCTCCTCTGCCCCCCTACACCTGACCTGACCTCAACCTGAGCTCTGAACCCCTCCAGTGATCAGAACCGGTCTGAAGAGGACTTGAACCTCTGCCGGTCTATCAGCACTGAAGTGTGTGTGACAGACTGAACCACTGCACCACCGTGTCTTCGTCTCAGAAGCTTCAGTCTTCAACATTTCACCCATTGCACTTTGTTTTTTTTTTTTTTCTTTCTAGTAGTTTCTACCAAATGTAAGTATGAATTTAACCTGAGCAGATGGCAATTTCGTGTGGCTGGTTGGCTCAGTGTGGTAGGTCACTGCCCGTCAAGTGTGAGACCTGGGTTCAATTTCCAGGCAGGGTGTGGTTGAATCACCAAGTGGTCTTCACAGATTGAACAACTGAAATAAAGACTTACATTAAAATTTATTGTCATTTTTTCGGATCAAATTTCAATAAAAGCGGCCAGACTGCTCCTAACCTCCCCACACCACCTGCTCCACCACACACCTTGATGACTTTTGGACTAAGCCTGTTGGAACTCTGCCTCCACTTATTTATCTGTCCTGTTGGCCCTGACCCTGACTTAACCATCTAAAGGGGACCTACCCCTCCTGTCAGCTGACTCACCTGGATTTGATCTTCACACAGTGGATGACGAAGTGAGCTGATGTCAGGGCTTCCTTTTCCTCAACCAGGAATTGAACCCATGTCTACCGACATAACTCGCCGACTGGTTCGCCATGTGAGCTGTCTGGCCGCTCGGGTTCCTGCTGTCATCCTCACGGCTTTTGACACAAACACATAATTTTCTGCGATAAATTTACAGTTGGGGTTTGAACCCTTGATCACAACTTCATCCACAGGAGCACTTTCCACTGAGCTACCTCTTCGTCTCATCAGCTCATGAACTGCTCCAGCTTTATACTCACACTGGGATTAGAAACAAGTCCATAAAGACACACTCAATACGTTCAACTGGAGTTTGATGAAGAAACAGCAACTCCAGGACTTGAACCCAAGTCCACTGCACCAGGAGCAGTGCTGCTCCTCACTGAGCTAACCAACATGGAGGTCTGGACCTGGACCATCTGGCCTCTGGGGCTGGGGTTAGAGCTGTGATCCATATCTAGAACATCTAGCTCTAGATCTATGTCTATTTTCTGGATCTATTATTCATATATCTATAGAAATAGAAGAGTAGATCTTAAAATGTCAGATTTTACCTAGAGCTATGTAAATAGACCGCTGGCTCAATTAATCTATATTTATAGCTCTATGTTAAAGGGGCAATTTTGGGATCAACTCTTCTATTTTTTAGAAGAATCATTGATATTTTTCACTTTACTTTGGGAGTAAGGCTATAGTAAGACCAACGATGGGTAAAAATTGAAAAAAAAAATTTTTTTTTGATAATTTTAGATAATTTTCTCTTTATTTTGGAGGTAAAGTGGGGCTCTGTAGAAGAGTTGATCCCAAAATTGCCCCTTTAACATAGAGCTATAAACATAGACTAGTTGAGCCAGCGGTCTAGTTCCATAGCTCTAGGTAAAATCTGGGATTTTAAGATCTACTCTTCTATTTCTATAGATATATGAATAATAGATCTAGAAGGTAGACATAGATCTAGAGCTAGATGTTCTAGATAAGGATCACAGCTCTAACCCCAGCCCTAGAGGCCAGATGGTCCAGGCTCAGTCCTCCATGTTGGTTAGCTCAGTGAGGAGCAGCACTGCTCCTGGTGTAGTGGAAATGGGTTCAAGTCCTGAAGCAGGTGGTTTCTTCTCAGATGTCCAGTTGGATAAATTCAGCGTGTCATCAAGTAAAGTATCATGAATAAAGTCAGAGCTGTTGATTGACTGGTGTGACAGTGAGTTACCTCAAAGGTAAAGTTCAGATTTCAAGAAGTAAATTTTCTTTTCAGTGTTTTTGGCACTTATAGGTATGTTTGTATCAAAAACCGTGAGAATGACAGCTGGAACCTGAGCAGCTGGACAGCTGACATGGTAAACCAGTTGGTGAGCCGTGTCGGTAGATGTGGGTTCGATTCCTGGTTGGGGAGCAAGGAGCCGTGACATCAGCTCACTCCATCATCCACTGTGTGATTATCAACTCCTTAATTTTGCGTAATTTCATCACATCACACTATTATACAGAGCAGAGAATAGTCTTTTCATTGCACATATGTTTTAATTACATTTAATTACACTCAAGTGTGGTGAAATCCACATACAACTAAATGCAATTTGTACATATGAATAAAAGAATGAATTTATTTCAAACACAAAAAAAATGTATTGAAAACAAAGAACAGGATACAAAGGAAAAAGGTCTGAAAAGGAGCAGGAAGTAACAAAACCTATTTAATTTATGTAATATTTTGTACAAATTTCAATGAGCAGACACTTTTTGTCCAAAGCGACATACAACAGTGGGGGCACTTCAGGGTTCAGTGTCTTTCCCAAGGACACTTCAACTTGCAGACAGGGGGAGAGGGGAATTGAACTCACAACATCCCAATTGCAGGACAACTGCGCTCTCCACTGGACCACAGCCGCCCTTTAGAAGAACAGAATATTTAGAAGTGTAGTATCATGCTGGTGTATCTCTGTGCAAACTGGGGGGTTGGGGGGTGGGGACACTTGAAGCAGGGCTCCAGGGCGGATATTGATAAAACCTGTTTCCCTCTTTCCTCCTGCCACTGGCCCTGTCTTATCACGTCTGAGGATTGAAATGATCATGTTGATTTAATAAATCTACAGGAGTGAACCAGTTACTGTTTCTTAACAAGCAAGTGTGTTTTAATTCCTCTTTTTTAACATGAGAAAACAAATCGACAACAAGTGTCCAACAACTGTCCCTGAAAATTATACACTGACATAGATGATTGAAAAAAAATGCATGCAGTGTAACTGCAGATATATCAACACATCTGTCTTGCTTTGACCACATTTCGACTTTCAAATTAACAGATACGAACAACAGCCGAACACCAAAACTGATAAACAATAGAGATTGCTGATATTTTTAAAGGACCTTTTTAGTCAGGATTTTAAGTGGCCTCTTGGCCAATGTGGAGCAACTTCTTAAAGGAACAGTACAGTTTTGTGTAGTGCAATAAAAAAAAAAACATGAACAAACTGCTAAAAATGTAACAACCACCTCCTCTATTCAGGATCTTGAAGTTTGATCCTTGAGCCGAATGGTGATGCCTCTATTGCGGACGAAAATGTTGTGAAATCAGGAAACCGAGTCGCTGAGACGCTGACAGTCGGCCTGTTACCCTGTCTGATGCCCTTCTCAAATAATCCACTGTTATCCGCCATGCATTTTGCGTTTCTATTAAGTTGGAAGATGACAGCAAAAGCTGAATTAAATGTTTCCAGACAAGATGTAGCTGAATTAGTTTTGCTTTTCAACTTTTTGTAAAATTTGCCTTCAAAATAGAAGCCGGTGAAGTGAAATAATCCACCAAAAAATTCTTAGTTTTAAAAATATTGCTAAACTGTAGACATTTAATGAATGTCAAGATCAATATACTATGATTTGTGAGGCAGTACCGTTAATACCGTTTATGAAGTTTACAAGGACTGGCAAAGATAATCTAAATGAAAAACACCACATTTTAACGACAATATACTTTATTCTCCCATGCAATGCTGCACAGGAAACACATTAGATGGACAAAAAAATAGAAGCTACAGTTCCTTGGACTTCGTCATTGCAGACAGCCAAAGACGGTATACGTAAACACCATGCCCTCCAAGCCCAAACAGGACGGTCGGTGTTCAGCTGTTTGACACTCTTCTGCTGTGGGCCAGTACTCAACCCAGGTCCTCTCATCAAGCACGTACTGAAACCTGAAGAAAGGGAAAAACAACGAGGCAGATACACAGAAGTTCATGATGAACTGACGTGAGAATAGATAACATGTAGTGGGAAAAGTCTGACTGCACGTACGTCTGCTCTTGGTCGTCTCTGCGGATGTCTTTGGACAAGCCCATGACGAGGTACGTTTTACCCTTTTGAAGACCTAACACGTCACTGCAGTGATGGAAGCTGGAGAACGTGCGCAGTTTACCCATAGGACCAACATCAGTGTTTCCTGCAATTATGACAGCAAAGACAACTTTAGGTTAAGAAGTTAACCCCAGTTCTTCAAAACATTCGTTTCAGTATCTCCCTATGGGCTTTACAGACTCCTGGATTGCCAGACAAGCCACGCTCGACACTGCATGAAACAATGATGGCGCAGTAACATCTAGGTCAGGAGTCTGCAACCTTTGTGACCAAAAGAGCCATTTTAGTGACTTTCCGTCAAGTCAATTTGTTCTGGAGCCATAAAGCACACTTAAACATTAAAATGAGGCGAATGCAGGCCAGGACGTTTCATACTTTGTTTTGATGCACAAACAAAAACTATATCAAATGATGCATTCATTGTACCTGATTTTAACGGTTTTGCTCCTCTTTTCAAGCTTTTTTCGTTGGCAGTTTTGAAATTTTAGCTGTTTTAGCCATTTTACCTCTTTGTAAACAGTTTTGTATGCTTTTTTCCTGTCATATTTGATTTTCTTATGTTAGAAATTGTAGACATTTAAGCTGTTCTATCAGTTTTTCCCCATTTCTTGTGGTTTTTGCTTTTTCTTCCAATTTTACTTGTACCTTTTTTGAATCCTTTTCGAACCAAGAGTGACGAATCGTATAATAATTAAAAAATGAGTTAAATGTTTATTCACGTTTCATGTTGTGAAGGATTCATGGAGCTGCTATAGAGGGACTACAGAGCCACAGGTTATAGAATCTGGTGAAGGTGTGAGGCGTTGCCTAGTGGGTAACTGCACATATTTCTTCCACAGAAACTCCTCTGAAAAATGCTTAAGACGCAGCCACACCACGTGTGGAATGCTGTTTTGTGAGAGGTTTTCACAGATGTGATGTAGCCCATGACACAAATGGCTGCTTGGACTTTCTGAGTCCATTAAAAAATGCATGCAAGACGGGTTCACCAAAAACGCATGGCACTCATGCGCTTTGCAGACGCCAGCACAAGTAATAAAGCTGTTTCCAGGGACGCCTCCCTGGGGAGGAGTTCCAGGCATGCCCTACTGGGAGGAGGCCCCAGGGAAGACCAAGGACACGCTGAAGAGACTATGTCTCTCGGCTGGCCTGGGAACGCTTCGGGATCCTCCAGAAAGAGCTGGAAGAAGTGTGTGGGGACAGGGAAGTCTTGGCATCCCTACTTAGACTACTGCCCCTGCAACCCGGTCCTGGATAAGCGGTTAAAAAAGGAATTAATGAATGGATGGCTGGATAAAAACGGCGGTATTAAAACGGCTTGGCCTTTTACAGGCTAAAAATGTAATTAAAATAGTACTGAAAGTTAAAAATACCTTGTTTGAAGACGTCCAGTATCCTCATAGCGTGAGTGTCTGTGGACAGATCAGCTACTGTCTCCTCCAGTTGTACTTTGTATGCTGTGTGAAAAGTGAGAGGCGGACTTGTTTCAATATGTCCTGTCCCACATTGAGAGACACTTTCAAACTTGGACAGAAACACAAATGGTTTCTTACCAAACTCTATTTGGCTGGTAAGTGTGTTTTCACAAATCTTAGCAGTGCGCTCATCATTGCTGATTTTGCCCTTCTTCTGCATACTGCAGTTCTCTGGAAACAAAAACATGAAGAGGTCAAAACAGGCAAAGAGATAATGTTTTACTCTTCAGCTTGCATAATTTAAAATGCTGAATGTCATTCATTTTCACCGCATGTGCATTCACCTTCTCTGCAGAGCAACAGAAGCTGTCCAGCTTTCCCCCCTGGATCGGGAACAACAAAAAAATCTCACAAAGGACACTTCGTGCTGACTTTACTGATACTTCGCAGAAACAGAAAGCGCCAGGTTACCTGGGATGAACTCTGAAGTGTTGAACCTCTGACAGCCACTCTGTTTTTCCTTAGGCAGAGCATAGTACATGGACACCATCTGACACAGATGGAAGAATAATGTAAATAACATTCACAAAACACAAAAGCTTGAAATTATATTGAGGAAACAAAGCTGATGTCTCACTTTTACTATAGCTGCTCCTGATCCTGCGGCTGTCACCATCACGTCCTGATTTATATCATTACTCTGAAGAGATTTTAAGATGTGCACACACATGCAGAAAGGTTAGAAGGCATCACAGGCGTGTTTTCTGAATGTGAATGGAGGAGTGTGCTTCCACCTTCAATGTTCTTGTGAGGTGGTGGTTTTCTCTGTTCACGTAGAACTTGTCAGAGTCCGCCCTGCCTGGCATCAAAATGTCCACGTTCAGATCGTACTCTGTTTTTTTAGCATTGATCCAGTACTCTGACATAGCCTGGTACACCATGACTGTCGCCTGCAGAGAAAAAAAAGGAAGAAGAAAATGTGAGGCGAAGACAGTACAACAAAAACAGTCCACTGGGGACAAACAGAGGACAGAAAGTTTTGTTGTACCTGGATCGATTCTAAGCCTTCGCTCACAAGCTGCTGCTGGTTGAACCATCTCACTACAGGCCTGGCATCTTCAAAAGCCTTCATGAACAGAAGAGTAAAATTCAGGTCTCTCAGGTTGGAAACCACTGGTATAGACGATAAATGAATGAGTGTAGCCTACATCCCTCCTCATCATCATCACCAAGACTCCAATATTCCCATCAGCCACTCATCATGAAGCTCTGAGCTCAGGTTTGCTGCCTTCTCAGTCTATTGATTTGCTTACCTGGGTCTTGACCAGAGCCAGGAGAGCGTACGCTGTGGCCTCCAGTGTGTATTGATGTCCCTTCAGTACAGGCCAGTGAGACGAATCTGAAGGACAAAACACTGTAAACACTGGGCTCTACAAGAAAGACGCATCATCCAGCAGACTGACACATATTGTTCATGTATCAGTCTTTGAAAATGTTATACCAAGGTTAGTGTGGTGAAGACACTGTGATTTTAGGTCTAAAGTGGTGCTCTGATGTTTAATGTTTTTGTTTATTTTTAACACATCTGCAGCACTTACTGTGTTAATCCAGAAACATATATTCTTAAAGAATTTCCCTCTGGAATTTAAAGTATTTAAGCAGTGTGTGAAGATCTGCTTGGTATATTCCACTGTGAACACACCTGGGGAAACAAATCTGTAAAGGACCTCCCGGTTGAGTTTGCCTTCGTTGGCCAGCGCGTAGGAAGTCATGGCGACGGCGTAAGGATTGGCGAGGCTGTCCAGGCGCCTCTCCAGGTAACTCACTGCTTTGTATATGCTGTATGACAGACTCTGGAAAGATGGAGAAAGCAGGAAACATAACACAGGATGGACATGAGGAATGAAACACAGGCGTAGGGGAACCGGCAACAAGGTTGCAGGTTTGCATAAATAGCTCTACAATTTCCACAGTTTAATGCAAATAATAAGTAAATGAAGCAAATATAAAAGAACACAGTGCACGCTGGTGGCATCCTCACATTAATGGTGGCAGCACAAAGCATCCGTGATTCCTGCATGGCGATCAAGTTGAAAGCCGTCATGGCGGCGTCTGAATCTCTTCCCTTTACGTCTCCCTACGCAGACAGAATCCCAGTCACATTACCATGCTCACATCAATGTGACTTTAAAAGATTAACCTGTTCTAGCTTTGTTATTCATCTCAGAGGGAAAATCTGAATACACAATCATTTCACTTACAGTCATTGCCATGAAGTACACGATTCCAACTTCTCGAAACATGCCGTCGGGCTGCTGCGTGTTGAGGATTAAATACTTGATGGCGTCACAGATCACTTCTTCCTGCACCGCCACCAGACTATGGGCCATGGTCAACACCTTAGCAACATAGGCTGTCAGCCTTAAAGAGGAGAAAATGTCTTATTTATTTAATTTGGAGTTACATGTGTTTTCCGTATATTTGATATATATTTATATAGGTGAAGATTGTGAATGAAAGATGGAGATCTGGAATTCTCACCAGGAGCTGCTCGGGCGATTCGGCCACATAGCAAAAGACCCATCCCCTTTACGGTAAGTCAACTCCTGACTGTAGCCTGGAGAAAACAAAGAAATGCAGACTTTTCAATAACTTATCAAATGTGTATAATTTTACTTCTATGACAGCATCATTATATATGATTTATAATGTATGTGTGCTTGTCCGAGTTACCAGTTTTGATGTGATAAAGGGCTTCATCACGTTTCTGAAAGCCTACAGCCTCCCACTGGTTGGTTCTGTCCAGATATATGGTTGCAATGACAGGCCGAGTCATGTAGAGCAAGTTCTCCTCTCCATTGCCAAAGGGCTGCTTGATCAGTGCGCCAACGGACTTCCCGCTGATGACATTCTCCACGAGAGCTGAAACGTCTTCTCTTCCTGCACAAACACACTGGTCGTCATTTATCAATCTTGTGTGGAAACGAGCAGATCTGAGAGCTGATTTCACCGTATGACAGTACACACGTGAGATTTACCAAACTTTCGTACCTGACAGATCTCAGCGTACGAATGATCGGTGTCTCAAGGGCACCTGTTAATTTAGCTATTTAACCCATGGTGACGCTCTTATGGAGGATGTGGGCACAGAGAAACATATTTAACAATCCTGGGCCAACATCAGAGAACTCACCTGGCAGTGGAAGAACATAACTGGTCCACAAGGCTGTGCTTGTTGCATTTGAGGTAGAGGTTTGGGGGGGGTTCTCTGATTTTCACATTGATTGGTTTGCTTTCACCTCGATAGTCACAGTGTTTTCATGGTTCTTTATTTCAATATTTTGAATAAACTCCTCGACTGCATGTTGCAACCCCTTTTGCCTTGATGTGGACGATATTGCGCTGGTATTGCTCCAAAAAGTAGTCCCTGACACGCACTGGTAAACTTCTCTCCGCCATGACACTGTTGACAGTCTGTCCGCATTAAGAAGCTTGTTGGGCTAGCAACAGTAACTAAGGGGGGTGGGGCTTTTGTAAAAGGTCAATTGGAATATATACATATATATTATATGTGTTATATTGATTTCTCTTACCTGTCACAAAGATGTATGTGTTCTTAGGGGAGTTTGGGATCATATCCTTTCTGGGAATTTGACTGTTGAGAATTTCATATTGTATTCCACCTGAATGGAAAGGTAGTGGTTAGAAAGTGAAAATGACAAGTGAAAATTAATGGCTTTATTGGATTTGATTAACTCAGTCACACCTTTCGGGAACAGAGTGATGATCTTAGAACTCCTAACAAGTACACCTGCAGGCTAGGGAAACACAGAAAATCGATAAAGAGCATAACCTCAAGCTGCTGTGTGGAATCTGACATTGAAATTGATACTGAACAGTGGGCTGCTGCACACAGAGCTGTGCTGCTATGAACATCCTTGTAGAAACACTTCATTCATTTTCCGCCACTTTATACCTTTCGGGGTTGCAGGTGGCTGGAGCCAATCCCAGCTGCTGTGGGCGAAGGCAGGGTACACCCTGGACAGTTCACCAGTCTGTCGCAGGGCTGACATATATAGACAAACAACCATTCACTCACACATTCATACCTAGGGGCAATTTAGGGTGATCAATTAACCGACCATGCATGTTTTTGGACCGTTGGAGGAAGCCAGAGTACCCACGCACACACAGGGAGAACATGCAAACTCCACACAGAAAGGCCCCGAGCCCCGGCCGGTATTTGAACCCAGGACCTTCTTGCTGTGAGGCAAGAGCGCTAACCACCACGCCACTGTGTAGAAACACTACACTACTACACTACTAACTTGCAAATTGTTCTTCACAGCTGTACAGCCTTTTTTTTTTGTTCAACCATTCACCCATCCATCTTCAACCATTTATCCAGGACCGGGTCGCTGGGGCAGCAGTCTAAAGTACAGATGCCCAGACTTCCCTGTACCCATACAATTTCTCCAGCTCTCCCTGGAGGATCCTGAGGCGTTCCCAGGCCAGCCAGGAGACACAGTCTCTCCGTTGTGTCCTCGGTCTTCCCTGGGGTCTCCTCGCGGTGGGACATGCCCACAACACCTTCCCAGGGAGGCGTCCAGGAGGCATCCTAAACAGATGCCCCAGCCACCTCAGCTGGCTCCTCATGATGTGGAGGAGAAGCAGCTCTACTCCGAACTCTTGGTGGTGACTGAGCTCCTCACCCTATCTCTAAGGAAGTGCTTAGCCACCCTACGGAGGAAGCTCATTTCAGCCCCTTTTATCTGGGATCTTGTCCTTTCAGACATGACCAAAAGGTCGTGACCATAAGTAGATGAGTAGATTGACCAATAAATCGAGAGCTTCGCTATACAACGACCACATAACTGCAGACGCTGCACCATCCGCTTACTAATCTCACACTCCATTCTTCCCCCACTCGTGAACAAGACCCTGAGATACTTAAAGTCCTCCACTGTGGGCAGGGAGAGGGCAGAACACCTTCTTCCAGTCGAGGGCCATGGCCTCGGATTTGGAGGTGCTGATCCTCATCCATGTCGCTTCACACTCGGCTGCAAACCGCCCCAATGCACGCTGTAGGTTCGATGATGCCAACAGGACAACATCATCTGCAAAAAGCAAAGACGGAATTCTGTGGTCCTCACACCGGACCCCCACTGGAAATTCTGTCCATAGAAATTATGAACAGAACTGGTGACAAAGGTCTAACAGCCAGAATCTAACAAGCACCGTTTTCTCCAAGTCCACAAAACACATGTGAACTGGTCAGGGGAGCTTTCACGAACCCTCGAGCACCTTGTGGAGGGTAAAGACCTGGTCCTGTGTTTCACGACCTTTTCAGGATGAAAAGGCTCCGGGCTTGGCTCCAGGGTGGGGTCCCGGCCGCGCCATACCAGGTGACGTCACGGTCCTTGCTTTCATTTTTCTTATTGGTGCTTTTCACCTGCTCTTAGTCTGGCTGTTCATCAGGTGCACAAATCGCCTGACAATATAGCTCCTGGGATCATACGGGCACTCAAACTCCCCCACCACTTCAAGGTGGAAGGTCAGGGGTTGTTGTTGTTGTTGTTGTCGTTAAAAAGGCATGAACTCCACTGTTCTCAACATGAACATAAGGAGGAAGTGCAGAAAAGCTGTAATTCCGGGGAAATTCCAACAGGGAGCGAATATGTTGGCTTCAAAAAGAGTCTCATTGGAACCCATTCATAAATGCCGATTTTCAGAGTGCAAATGAACATAAAGTGCCCGGTTTCAGAAAATGTTTTGGTCTCTATCACTTGCTTCTACAACCGTGTTGGCTTCACCAGACTCTGATTTTCACATAAATTATATGTTGATTTTATTTTCAGAGTTAAAATTTTGCATAAATCACCCTATCACAGCGCCTTCTCTGCCCACATGATGCAGTCATGTGAGAGGCTGGACCAATCACATTTACATCCGGTCACAAACGTTCAATATGGCGACGTCCTGCTGAACTCGCTGAAATCTTGAGAATGGAATTTCGGGACGCTATGGGTAATGTCACAAAAGTTCCATCCTTTGTTCAAGACAGAAAAAAAATGAGAGCACTTCAAGCTATGTTTTGATATATAATCTGCTAACATTGAGCCAGAAATGTGGCTGTAGGGATGAGAGACAGTTTTTTTTTTTTAAATTTAAACCTAGACTCTCTCACACTTTAAACTGCCATTCTCCCATTCTAGCCTCTCCAATTTGCACCCATCATAAACTCCAAAAACGACTGAAATTCTTACCAAACTTAAAAGCTTTAGCTTTGATAGAATACATTAAAATGAGGTTATTGCATCTGAATAGAGGTCAAATACGGCAATGTTTAATGATGTTACTATGTGAAAGTATTGCGAGGCAGGATGAACTTGTTCAGTGCTGATTTTCTTCACAAAGAAAGAATGTCCTCAGTTCTGAGGAGATGAGAAAGAATTTGTGTCGGTGTCTCTCACCACCACCCGTAGGCTCTTCACGATGCCGTCACTGAGCCAGGAGCCCTTGACAGCTGCTTTGGCCTCAATCTGGACCTCTCCTTCTGTCATGGGGAAAATGATGAACGGCACCGATTGTGTGGTTTGGGGTCCTACGATGACCTCCTGTCGATACCGCCCACGTTTGGATGCTGCACTGCACACGTGCTGCGCCTCCATCAGATCCACTCGCACCTGGAAAGCGACAAACAAGAGTGTGAAAATCCCCATGAGTGGATCAGGCTGCTGAACAGATCTGCTTTGCTTTCACGCTTCTGTCCATTCCATCCCAAACCAGCTCAATGGGGTTTAAGTCTGGAGTCTGTGCTGGCCACTCCATGCTTTCAAGTTTACCAGCTTGTTCTTTTTTCGCAAGATAGTTCTGGCATAGCTTGGACTTATGTTTTGGGTCATTATCTTGCTGTAAGATGAACCCCTGACCAACTCGGCACATACCAGAGGCTACTGCATGGCGCTGCAGGATGTTGTGGTCGCCGTTTTGGTTCGGGGTGCCTCTCACTCTGATCAAGTCACCAACACTGGATCCAGCTAAACAACCCCAGACCATCACACTTCCTCCTCCATGTTTGACAGTTGAAGCCACACACTGTGGAAGCATCCTTTCACCTACTCTACACCGTACAAAGATCCTGCATCATTAACCGAAGATTCCAAATTTTGATTCATCAGTTCGTAATACCTTTTTCCAGTCTTCAGTAGTCCAGTGTCAGCGTTTCTTGGCCCAGGCAAGCCTCTTTGTCTTATTCTAACGTCTAAGCAGTGATTTTCTTGCTGCAACTCATCCAGTCAAACCAGCAGCTCAAAGTCCTCTCTTCACAGTTGAAACAGAGACTTGCTTACTACGACCACTATTAAGCTGTGCTTGAAGCTGTTTTCCTGTAAGCCGCCTATCACGCAAACTGTTGACTCTCAGAAACTTGTCCTCCGATTCAGTCGTGGCTTTGGGTCCGCCAGACCTCTTCCTGTCAAAGTTTGCCCTAGTTTCTGACTTCCTTTTGATGGTGAAGGAAACTGCACTCAATGACCGGTATTGTTCTGAAATGTACTCTGAAATGTAAGGTTTTGGGTAACCTTACTTTTTATTTTACCCTCTGGTAGTTCACCACTTGCCATTGTATCATTTCAAGCAACTGATTGGAAATGAGTGACTTGAATTGCAATAACTGGAAAAATTGGAGTGTTCTAAAACTTTGACAGGTAGTGTATATCACATATGGAAAAAACTGAACGAAATGCATACACATTAAATCAATAATGTATCATCTCGACATTTTAAAACACATAGAAATTTCTGCATGCATTCTCAACATAGACACAGAGTCCTTTTCACTAAAAGGGTTTGGTGATGGTTTTATACGTCATGCAAAGTAACTAAAATAGACCAATGACAAATGCCTAAAATAATCTTTGTCAACTGCTGAACAATGAATAATCAACAAAAAATAAAAAATAAAAAAAAACGTGAAAATGTCTGAAAAGCAACTGACAGTAATAATGGTGGTTTCATATCAAAATCAGCAAAATAACTGATTTTTTTTTCAAGTTTCACTGGAAAAATAAATAGAAAATATGAAAAAATGCTCTAAATAACTTTTCTGCTTGAGAAAATCGAGCTGAAACATACAGTGATTGCATCGGGAAAGTAGTTGTGGAGGATGGCCTCGATCTCCAGCAGCTCTCCTCGGACAGCAGAATAAGGCAGCCTGAGGTCGATTAAGAACTCTTTCTGAACAATAACCTCCAACGGCTTTCCAACACAGATTCCTATAAGAGCGTGGAAGGAGGACGGCATGAGGGGTGTGAAGAGAAGGAGAGGCGCAGGTGAAACACGTCGAATTGTGAGTTGGGATTGTTCACCGTGAGTCCGCGACAGGCTGATGCCGGTGAACAGCCAGGTCGTGATGGAGTCTTGCAGGAAAACACGTTTCTGAACGGATGTGGGTCCGCTGCAACATGGAGAGCGGTAAAGACTGGAGATTTAAGCGTGCAGCTTCGGGGTTGAAATTCTGGATGTGCATCGATTAACTGCAGGGAACTCACCACAGTCCTCCAGCAAGACAGGCGGGCAGCTCAACGTCAATCCACAGAAAACTTTCAGGGAAGAGTCTGCGAATAAGTATGTCAGTGCTGTCCACGTAACTGTCGTCGTCCTCTTCTCCTGAAGGGTTAACAAAATCCACGTCAGACAATGACCTCCTGCTGAGAAGTCGTCTCTCACTGCGAGCCAGTTTGAGACCGTCCTCCTGGTGGTCAGCTTGCTGTGTGGTCATCTCTCTGCAGCAGTCCAGAAAAGCCTCCACACAGGCCGGGCCGTCGACGATGTTCTCACTGCGTCTCTCACAGCTGTATGAAGGAGATGTTTCCCTCATACCATCCACGCAGCAGTCCTTCTGCAGCTTGTTCGACTTGTATTTATTAACTGCAAATTAACAGTTTGTGCCAGTTAATATCTCTTCGCCAATACATACAAAGACAGCAAAATTACAAGTGTTCAAAAGAAAAGACTGAATTTGTAAGTTATCTTGAGTTATCTTCAGCTGTGATTCTCACTTAAAGTGGTGGGAACCTCCATGAGAGGAGACGCTCGCTTCCGTCTCACTGCCTGAGGTTCTGCACATTTCAGCTCTGAAAAGACACAAAGAAAAGAGAATCTTCAAGACATGAGTGAGCAGTCAAATTCTTTTAGCCAATTCTTTAAAACTGTGTAATGTGTCATGTCCTTTGAGGTTAGTCTTGTCTTGTGTTTGTCTTTTTTAATTAGGATATTTTGGCAGATAAAATTACAGTCTCTTTAGAATGAGGGGGCACATGTCGATCAGAGAGTGGAGTTGGGGGGAGACATGCATTGTCACCTAGTCTATAAGGAGTTCCTGAAGCAGTGTTTGTCACAAACAGCAGCCCCGCATCGTAGAAAACTCCCATGCCGTCCTTCCCTCCGCCTGGTGTGCAGCCCGTGTCGCGCTCTTTCACTTTATCCCACACCTGTGAGGAAAACAAGCAAGATTCAGGCTGACAGTGAACAGAAGGAAGATCTCCATCTCCTGGAGCCTGGATTTATATTCATTTACAAAATGAAAGATTCACACAATTGACAGCTTGTGCAGAACTTTGAGATCTTATTCTCTTGTCCAGTTTATAAATCTGGCAACAAATACCGTGCTTTTTTTTGTGATGCCATGTTATGTTATCCGACAGTAGTACTCAAAGATGCAAAGCCAGGAAGACTATATGACATTTTTAAGTGACACAGTGAGGAAAGCATCTCATTTAAAGGACTCTGAAAGCCATAAATAATGAAATAAGTCAGATTGTGGTCATTTTCATTTGTCAATAGTCATGTAGCCTATGTCAAAAAGTGTCATGGAGTTTTATTTTATTGGTATTTCTGCTTGGAGAGTTAAAGTTATTGCCTTTTTCTGTGTGAGCCGGTGCTTGTTGTTGAGGACATAGACGCCTTTGTCCACTGCCACCAGTCCCACCGTGGCTCCGGGGTCTCCGGTGACCTTCAGATGCAACATCCTGCGAGGGAGATAGGATGCTGCAGGTCTCTCCAGTTCCAGCTTCAACTAAAAGTGGAACGAACAAGTGAGAAATGAAGCTGAATTGATATTTTCTGCCTTAAACGTCATATCAACTCTGTTGTAGAAAATACCCACATCTCACCGAGCCCATGCAGGAGTCTTTTACATCCACCCAAATAGAGTCTGACACCACTTCATAGTCTGCATGGTAGTAAGCAACGATGCGGAAGGACGGCAGCATTTCTTTGGTGACGGGAATATTCAGGCCAATCAACACTTGTCCTTGTGTCTTGAAACGTCCAAATTTCACCAGTTGACCTCTGCTCAGGATCTGCAGACGCAGTCCACACAGTCAGTCCGCCCAAGTGAGCATGCGACTAAATTTGCAGGAATGAAAGAGGACTCACCAGGTATGTGATGTCTCGATTCTCATATGTCAAACTGTTTAAGTACAGATGGACTTTCAGGTTGCTTCCTATTTGTAGATCTGCTGAATTCACATCTCCAAAAAAAACCCCAATAGTAATGAATCACCACTGTGTAAAATCATCACAGTAATAATGAACCATTTGATTTCATTGCGTGTGTTTCTTACCAATATGGATGAATCTGGCAGAGCTGCTGGTGTATGAATGTGCTGTCATTCTGGCCTCTGCCTGCCTTCTCATTGTGAGTCCAGGATCATTGGTTCTGGCCTGGAATCAATATGCACAAAGACAAATTAAATAATACATACAGGAAGGAAGATAATTGTGAATTTTGACAACTAAATATTGGAGAAGAAGTAGAATTAAATCACTTTTACCTCTTTCTATCTCTTTTCAGACATGTTGAGCCAGATATATGTGCATTTCCATATGGGCTGCATGTACATCGATATAGGTGTGAATGTGTGTGTGTGTGTGTGTGTGTGTGTGTGTGTGTGTGTGTGTGTGTGTGTAAATAAAATATATCAACAACTGAAGCACTCCTCTGATTTTGTACTGATGTATGCATTACCATTCGTTTCCCCTTCGCCCTTCTCATTTTATGCACAAAAGATGGTGTATAGATAAAGTTCTTACAATACATATTTTTCTGGCTTACACTATGCAAGATATGATGGATATCGAACTGATTACCCACCAAAGGTCATGTAATGCATCTGCAAAACTGAGAATATTGGGAGCATTGGGGAAAATTGTCAGTTTAAAAAAAGAAATAAAAAGTTGTGTTTGTGCAGTTTTTTGCTTCCATTTGCAAAGTTTGGAAGAAAACCTCCTTGGACTCACTTGGATGTTGAGACTTTGACTGCTTCCTTCTGGATTGACGGTGAACCTTGCAATGCCATTGTGTGCAGTCACACCTTGAATGTCACCAGGAAAAAGCAACACTGGAACGCTTCCAGCTGGAGTCTCATCACGGTTCAGAACTTCAACCTGCCATTAGTGGAGAAACAATAAGTTATATTAATCAATTCAACATAAATTAATATAGAACGCAGGGGCGGCTCGCCACTAGAGGGCACCAGGGCGCCGCCCCACCACTCGTCAGTCACCACTCACCTCAGTATCACTCATACTCAAAAAATATATAAAAAAATAAATAATAAATTACAAATATTATTGAGTGAATGTTTATCTATTTTTCTAAGAGCATAATAAAAACTATATAAGGAATGATGATGAATTAGGCTGTTTCATTCATCCGTGTTGTCTGATTAGTGACGTATATCCGGGTTCCGCTAGGGCGCAAAAATCTTTGGGCATGGACTCTCGTTGAAAGTTGGACATGCGCAGTAGCTCCTCTTCAATACAAGGGACAGGGCGATTTGGGGGCGCACATTTCATGCGCTCACAGCTGAATACAAAGGGATTATTTTCGAACCACCACCCTCCCGCCATGGGAGTCGCTGACATGTAGCTGACAGACAGATCAAGGCACGCAAGTTGGAGACGATAAATCGGAGACGCAGATTCCCGAATTACTCTCTGTGAAAAACACAGAGGCAGGTATCTCAGCTGGCCAAGAAAAGCCGCACACTGGGTCCAATTGACCTTTAGAGAGGAGCTACAGAGGTAAGCTAAATAGTGTAAATGGTGTACACACAATGTTTTTAATACTGCTATATTGTGAGGCACACATCTTAATATAGGCCCTCCAGAAAATAATAGTCTACTTTTATGGAAGTGCTATTTTAATTTGCATTGTTGACATAAAATTAAGACATTTAAATCATAAAATAAATAGTTTATCATCATTGAGAAATTTGCTTCGGCATATGCCTATTCTGGAGTTATCGCCCCCCCCTGGAGAAAACTTAGAGCCATATGAAATCCGTGTTAACGGAATCACGGACGGAATTGCAGAAATGACCAATAAAATGACCAAGAATTGGAATAAAACGCGGAATATTGCGGAACTGGCCCTAATCTGGCCTGAAATTCAGTTTTCGGGAGAAAATGGAACCTTATAGTGCAAAGCAAACATGGCGGGGGGACCGCCCGAGCTATTGCGACGTGTACGTCACTTCCACAATGCTGCTAACATGCTAAAGCTGCGTTCACGCCGCCAAATGCTTTCCGCGATTTTGTGTCAAAATACAATTGCAAACAAATTGGAACGCGCGTTCCAGCCGCGACGAGACGCGACGCAACAACACGATGTCCAAGCGAGCTGCTCCCTCCCCTCTCACACATTCAAAAAAGTTCCGAAACTCCACGCTAAGCGTTAAACACAGAGCAGAACAGTACACGGACTTTTATGCCTCAGGGGATAAGCTTTTTTGTAAATGCTGTGAACGTACTGTGGACTGGAATCACAAAGACGCATGTGACTAATTGAAAAGTATTTCTTTGTTGCAGCACTTTAAACATTAAAGCGATACTTTAACATTTTGGCAAATTGGCCCGTTTAGCGCAATTCATTAGTCATTTCGAACAGTATACGTACTTTTTTTGTGAGGGCGAGCTGTTGTTTATTCAGAGTTGAGTCGGGGAAGGTTTTCAGGACGGACACAATGGAAGTGGATGGTATTTTGGTTCCCCCTCGTCAAACTCACAGTATAACAACCCCAAAACACTTGGGCAAATTATAATCTGCACATTCAGTACGCTGTGAAATATTAATGCAACATTACGAGATTGAGTTGTTTATGCGAAGATTGCTAAGACGGAACTACTTGTCTAGGCGTAGTGATTTCAAAAGAAAAAGTAGTTCCCAGTATTTGCTTCAGTGTTATAACACTACAATATTATTTGTTGGTGTTCCACAGCGTACTGAATGTGCAGATTATAATTTGCCCACCAAAGTGTTTTGGGGTTGTTGGATTGTGTATTTGATGAGTTTGACGAGGGGGAACCAAAATACCATCCACTTCAACTGTGTCCGTCCCGAAAACCTTCCCCGACTCACCTCTGAATAAACAACAGCTCGCCCTCACAAAAAAAGTAAGTATGCTGTTCGAAATGACTAAATAATTGCGCTAAATGGACCAATTTGCCAAAATGTTGAAGTATCGCTTTAAATGGACTGTTTTATATCCTATTAAATTGGCGACGTTTATTCATTTCCACTTACCAGACACCTTTTTTCTATGGTAAAAATAGCATAAAAAGCAAAATACCAAATTCAGAAATATTAAAACGGAAAAAAATGGAATTTGGGAAAAAAAATAAAACGGAATTGGAAAAAAAATAAAACGGATTTCATATACCTCTAAGAAAACTGCACCAGCCGCCACTGATAGAACGGCTCCATTTATGTCAAAGAGCTGAGACATGAGACATGATTTCTAAAGTGAAACACGTTTTTACGGCGCCAGACAAATTTTATCTTAAGTAAAGGTTTTTTTTTTTTCTGCCATAATGGCGACCTCAGATGAGGATGTTTAAACTTTGTCCAATAGTCATTTAAAAAGAAAAAAATCCCTTCCCGATCACAATTTCATTTTCATGGGGACTGTAGCATTTCCACATCACTGTTTTTCCACGCTGGGTCCTGTCCATCTCCATTTTTTATCGAGAGCAGGAGTGTCAAACTCATTTCCAGGTACAGGAAGGTTAATCGGGCTTTTAACTGACCTTTGACAATCCTCTTACTTTCTATGGAATTTTATTCAACTTTATTACATACCTTTACTACTAAATCTCATCTTACTTATTTTACATCAATTTTGTATCACATCTTTTTAAGTTTTTAGTTTGTTTAACTTGAATGTTCCGGGGGGTGTGCTGGGGGTGTTGTGCGTGGGTTCTCCTGTCCTGGCTGGCTTGGGGGGGCTCCTCACCTCGGTGTAGGGGTTCCCTTTGTCTGGCAGGGTGGGGGGTCGGGCACTGGAACCCCAGCATTCCTGACCTATGACTTCTCCCGGTGTGGACCCACACTGGTGGTGTTTCCCATGATGCTCATGTCTCCCTCTTGCATGCAACAAAATGTGTGTTTGATTTGATTATAGAGCAATTTGATCTCAAGTGGGCCGGACCAGTAAATAATAGTATAATCTATAAGTAAATAGGACTCCAAGTATAATTATCTTTGCTTTAGTGTATATTATATATATGTTATAATATCAACAAGCTCACATTTATTGAATTATTCAAATTTTGTCAGTTAAATTTTATGCATCGACACACGAAAGCACCTCACCGTAACATCAAATGACATTCCTGGTTTGAAGTATCTCGGCGTTTTCTTGAAGTGGATGGTGTAGGGTGAAGTGACAATCCGGATGCCTCTGACTTCTGCCTCCACCGTTTCAGTACCTGCAGCAGGAAGGAAGCCACAAAACCAGCAGGAGGCGAAGAGCAGAGGGTCATCTGTTAGTTTCATTCAGCTGCATCAGCAGACGTCCTCGTCTCTTACCCAGCTTGGTCAACACACTGACAGAGACAAAAATAGAGTCTCCGACAAGTTCCTGGATGTTGGGAAAGGCCCGAGTGATGTGCTCCCTCTTCAGTACGGCCCTCCCCTCCCCCCGCTGGACCTGACACCACAACAAACAGTGAAAAAACATCCTGGAAAACATTCAACATTCAGTGGCAAAAAAAAAAAAAAAAAAAAAGGCACTGACACAATTTTAAGTATTTCAAATCTTCACAGCTTCATAAATGACTAGAAATAAGAGTTTAACAATCCAGTTTTGAAAGCCATGTAAGCATTCTGAACTGGACCTGATATTATCAAAATACTGACTGTATTTATGATTGTATGAATGCATGCGCAGGGCAGAGGACCTGATGTTTGGTTTTTTTCTCTTTCTGCCATGGAGGGTGCCATCAGTATAAATTTGCTTTGTGCCCCTTTGCTCCCCCTCCCCGATCTAAACGTCTTGATTTTAGTCTGCAGCATTTGATTAATCTGTACTTACTACTGCCATCTGAAGAGAGGCTGGGAAGCCCTTCTTCTGTCCGTCCTGCGTAACTCCAAACACCACAAAAGCCGTCCCGTCCACCGCTTCACCGGACAGATACCTGAAACCACAAGAATGAGACGTCAAACCTCCACAGGGACTGAAACAAGACTTTTTTTTCTAAAAAAAAAAAAAAAGATGGTCAAATGCAGCAGCAACTGAAGCCATACAGATTATACAGTGCGTCAATGTTTCTCCTAATTTAATAATAATAATAATAATAATAATAATAATAATAAACTTTATTTGTATAGCACCTTTCAAGATCATTGAGTCACAAAGTGCTTTACACATCATAAACAACAACGGATAAAAAACAGAACAAAAACAACACAAAACGGGAAAAGAAACAACAGAATCACAGAAAAGCAAGACTGTAGAGATGCGTCTTGAGCTGCTTTTTAAAGGAGTCGACAGTGTCCGCTGATCTTAGATTAACTGGGAGGGAGTTCCAGAGAGTGGGAGCCACTACCTCAAACGCGCGGTCACCTTTAGTTTTTAGTCTTGAGCGAGGGACTACCAGCAGGCCCTGGTCGGAGGACCTCAGGGACCTGCTGGTAACATAAGGCTGTAACAGATCTGTGATGTAGAGCGGTGCCTGGCCGTGCAGAGCTCTGTACGTAACCACAAGGATTTTATATTGTATTCGAGCCTTAATGGGGAGCCAGTGAAGAGCAGATAAGATTGGAGTTATGTGGGACCTCCTGGGAGTCCTGGTCAGCAGTCTGGCAGCGGCGTTTTGGACCACTTGCAGGCCATCCAAAGATGTTTTGCTGACACAGGTAAACAGCGAGTTGCAGTAATCCAGGCGTGATGATACAAACGCATGGATAAGGATCTCCATCTCAGCTTGAGACACAATGGGCCTCAGTTTGACTATGTTCCTCAACTGGAAAAAGCAAGAACGGATCAGAAGTTTCACATGTTGATCCAGAGCCAGAGCATGGTCTACAGTGACACCTAGAATTTTAACTGAGGGTTTAATCATGGAGGTATGGAGACATAAACCATCTTTGATCCTAGGCACAAGACTGGGAGGAGCAGAGATAAGAAATTCAGTTTTATCAGAGTTTAGCTGCAGAAAGTTATTAGCCATCCAGTTTCTCACAGTTACACCGACAACCCAGCCTTGAACTGAAACTCCTCTACAGTTTAACTCACCTTGCTCCGATTTCCACAGTCAGGTCGCTGCTGTCCATGTAGAAGACGGGGACCTGAGGTTTGAGTTTCACCTCGAAATTGGGAAGCACTGGGAAAAAGAAGCACTTTTCATATGTTATTCCTTTTAAGTAAAATATGTGAAACAGTGACGTTAAGAAGAGACTCACCGTATTCTTTAACCTCAAAATCCGCTGAAAAGTTTTGTTGCTGATTATTGTAAAACCTGGCCACCACCTTCCACAGGCCAGGACTACACACACACACACACACACACACACACGCACACACACACTGTCAATTCCCAATAATGTAACCGTTACGGCAATTTTTAAATATAATAAAGCCAATAGGGTTATCTAATAATTTTATTAGCTAGACCCATTTTCTGAAACTTTTTCCATCTTTAAAGCTTGTCGGTTCAATTCTCCACCTCTCCTTGTCCACTTTTAAAAGTGTTCTTGAGCAAGACTCTGAATCCCAAACTGATCCCATTGGATGGAGGCAAGAATTGCACGGCAGTCACATCAAGTAGCTTTTGGTTTTTTTAAGAATTTGGATTCTATTCCATTTCTTCATAATTGACAATGCTACATAGTTTTGATCCTCATCAGTGATTCAATATTGACATCCACTGTTTATATTCAATAAGCAAACTCCACAATAATCCCCCTCCAGCCACCCTCCCACCCCCATTTCCAAGAAATACAGTCCATCCTTCCATTTTCTAAATGACATTTGAAGCCACGTCACTCATGTAAAAAATAAGCCAGTGATCATTACTCGAAAGATATTAGCTCAAATACTTCATCACACCATTTGGAAGTTATTGTTTTCCTTTTAGCTTGAATACATTCGAAACAGTCCAATATTTGACTTGGGTGGCAGGTTACAAAACTGGTTAAGTTTTGGTTCAGTATGCATTCTTTAATAAACCTTCTAATTGTTGTGGGTGTTTAGCTTAATTTAGTTTAGTTTAGTTTAGTTTAGTTTAGTTTAGTTTAGTTTAGTTTATTTAGCACATACAATAAAATATATCACATAAACCAGTGCAGAAAAAAGAAACAGTGCAGGGAGGAGCGAGCAAGCCAAAGCAAGCTTATGAAGAGCCCCCACCTAATAAAATTATAAAGATATTGTTAAAAAAAAAAACAACAAATAAATAAAATACATAAATAAATAAAATAAAATACAAAACAACAAAAAGCATCATAAACGCTCATGCAAAACATAAAAGAAAGAAAGAAGGAAAAAAAGACAAAAGAAAAGAAAAATGCTGTTGACCTTATATGGACATGCTCATAAAAATGGACATTTTTGTTGATCATTATAGGCAACACTGAAAATAAACTAAAAAAGAAGTTAGCAGTCTACGGAAAAGCTAAAGTACAGAGCTCTCTTGGCTACACTTTTGAATTAGATGCTCTCTTGCGCGACTTTTGAAGATAGTTAAAGATCTACAATTGTTGGCAATGTGGTACCAACTGTTCCAAACTTTGACACCTCTACACCTAAACAAAAATTGGCTTCTAGATTTAAGACATTTGGGCGGATGTAGAGCTGAGGCCTGTCGTGTTGGGTAAGAATGAAAATGAGAATTTGCTGCAAAGTACGTCCTAAAATGCTCAGGGACCTTGTCTTCTGAAGAAAATATCTTGTGCATAAAAATGCATATTTGATAACTGTTAATATCATAAACAGTGAGAATCTGGAGATTTTTAAATAAGGGAGCAGCAGTAGCGGGTCTCATGACACCCACCTCCTGCAATTGTTTTGGATAGGAATGTAAATTTAGAAACTAATAAAAATCTAATAAAATACTCACCTCGCGATTTTGGGGAGTTGATAAGAGTCAGAGTGAATCCCTGATCTCAGAGAGACTGTATCAAGTGGTAAAATGATGCCATCAGGGGTCTGAGGGAAAGAAAATCTGGTAACACTTTACTTGAAGCCCCCCTGTATAAAACATTATAAGTAGTTATAAACACTCATACATGATCACAATGCTTTATAACGCACTATACAGCACTATACAGCATAGGGTTAGGGTTAGGGTTAGATCCTGGCATTGTGATCATCTATGAATGTTTATAACTATAGCTACACGTGTTATAATGGCATTATAATGCTTTATAAATGTACTTATAATGTGTTATACAGGGGGGCTTCAAGTACAGTGTTACCGAAAATCTTTTATTATTTAAACATCTTTTGTGAGTAACAAAAAATATATATACTTATTTCATATATTTTATGGAAAAAAATGTTATGATTCCAAACTTCAAACAAAAGGAATCAAACAGCACAAGGTTCAAATGTTCCAGCTGATGTGAAATTCAATTTGGAGTGTGTTTGCATGCTCATAAAGTTTTCAGCTGCACATTTGTGTTGTCTAAAAAAAATGAGACACATTACCACAATCTCAGTGGCGATAGAGTCTTCATATAAGGTTTGTGGATTCCTCTCCACTGGCTCCATCTGGGGCGTCACAGCAAACATCCTGTAGAGGACTGTGACGAGAAGAAAAAAATGGGAGAGCTCATTTATAGAAGGGACAACTGGTGAATCTTTACTTTGGGATTACTTTTGATAGCCCTGTCTTTACGTGCATGGAGCTTTGGAGCTGTGAAATAAGCTTCACTGCAAAACCTTTAGTCCAACAACAACTGCTGACTATATATCAAGTATTTGAAAGATCTCTTTGGATCTAAAAGCCATTAAAATCTTTTTTAAAAATCCAGTATTCAAACAAAAACACCATTTTAATTGTTACTGTTGCTATAATTCACATTACAGAGATTGACTTCTCTATCAGGACAGGTGTTGTCAGGCTTCAGCAGCAGCAGACTCACCTCTGCTGTCGGGGGTGTAGACGGTCTTGTCTGTCTGGATGAAGATGTATCCAGACTGGAAGGAAACTAAGACGACCTTCTCCAGTAATTGATTGTCAAACTGAGCTTGCAGGTAAACGTACTGCTTCACCCTGGGATCCCTGCTGAATGTTTCAGCCGGGATCTAAAACAACAGACAGTGACAGGAACGAGGAACGTTTAACAGAACCATTTCTGCATTAGGATTGTTTCCTGCACCTTGATTTGTCCAAACATTTGGTAGTTATTCTGCCTGGTGAGAGTCACAGACGTGGAATCGAGGGCTTCAGTCTTGGTTGGGTGGTTCATCACGTTGATTTGGACCCTGATGTCTCCTCCGGTGCAGTCCTGACACTCCACAAAGATGTTTTCTGTTGTTTCCACTCTCAGCAGGTTGGGGGCCGACAGGACTTTGCTGCAGAGAGGAGAGAAGACAGAGAACTGGGATATAGAAAGGGTTCAGAGTGAAGCTTCCTGGCCAACACAAATTCTTGAAATGAGGCATAATATGAAAACTGAAAGTGATATAATTGATTTTCTCTTAAGGTCCAGTTTACTCAAAATTCTAAAGCTTGTGTAAGCATGCAAAAGCATGTATTTGCTCAGACGAGGGTGATGAGCTGCTGCCTGGACTTTACACACAATGAGTGATCTATTGATGAGCTTGATAAACATCCAGCAGGGATCAAATCAAACTTCTCCTCTCAGACTGGACTGAGTTGTACTTTTTGATATATATATTTAAAATTAGATTAAAAAAATCATCAAACTGGGGTTAAGAGAGTGCAAACACTCAAATTGCTGAATTTCAGTCATGTTTTGAGGCACACATGCAGAAGTACAGATAATATTGTTCAGACTTACAAATGTTATTGAGCTTGCACGTAATTTGAATTATTACTTGAACCATGAATTGTGCAACTCCATAACATCTGAACTTGTTTAAGAAAGATAAAGAAAAAGAAGCACTTGCTAAAGACAGTTTTGGATGAAAATTAAACCACTTGGAGGAATTCCTTGCTCTGTGCTCTTCCTTCAGTGTTTGTTGACAGTACATCACCTCAGAACTCTCTCAGCAGTGGCGCTTCAGTACATTTTGAGTCGTCTGCCAAGTATACTGTCAAACAGAAAATTAAAGAAGCCTCAGCAGGGCTACTCACAGCGGAGCTCCATCAGCCAAAGCCGTGAGAGAGGCAAAGGCCAGAGAGGCCAGCAGCGGCAGCAGAGTCTTCCTCATCCTCCGTCTCCTGGTCCTGGTGCAGCTCCTTCTTTCTATTTATCCACCCAGCAATCTCCTCCTACCTCATCCTTATTCCTCCCAAAAGCAGCTCTCAGTGAAAACACAGACGCCTGACCTCCCAGCAGCTGTTGTGAAACATTATTGGCACTCAGAGAAAAGAGATAAACATGAGAAAATCAATAAGATGGTACAGGAACGTGTGTTTAGTAATATCCAGCAGCATTACCAGTCCAACCATTAGGGTTAGGGTTAGGACAGAAAAATTTCCAATTAAAAAAACAATGGTAATAGTAGTTCTGCTCTTACTTCTTTTTCCCCCAATTAAAACATTTTTTTTTCTTTTTGCAATTTTCACTCAACAAAAGTTTTACTATTGCAACACCACATCATGAATAAGGTAAAGCTAACCTGTCTCAAGATGGTTTAAACTCAGGTCACGTTCCCCATTAGTGGATTCTGCTTCACAATGACAGGAAGAGCCGACATCGGAGGATCAGGCCAGTTATCTTTGCCATTAATTGTTGTCAAGTACAACACATTGGTAAACAATACACTAAGCAACACAGACATTAAGATGATTAAACACTGTCACATGAAACCAGCTGCTTCTCCTCTCAGGTAACATCATAAATGGTCCACTAAGGACACCTTGTGGTCAAGTTGAATAACTACACCAAGACCTGCGCATGACAGTCCAGCGCTGCTCAAGGCTGTCATTTGAGAAAAACACTAAAGCTGAATATTTAACAAGATGTGGAAACACAACATACAGGAAACGAATCTCCTCGCACCTACATTCACCTACATTCCATTAACTCAGTTCTGGCTGTGACAACAGAACAATGGGAGGAATGTTGCTTCCTGTGGGTCAACTCCACATAAACACTCAGGTCCATCAAGAAGAGAAACTAGCACACTAATAAGAGAAGAAAAGCAATCAATAATACGTTTACCTTAAAAGTCAAAGATCATTCTTTATTTCAAAATGATTTCAAACACTTTTACATTTCAAACAAGTGAAATCAGAGACAACTGAAGAGTATTTTAGCATGATTTGTTATTTTTCAACATCACATGGCTGCTTCATTTTTTTTTTTTTCTGTCTTGTATGAAGAATAAAGTTTGACATGATATTTGACTCAGCAGTGATTTATACACGGGTGTTGGCCAACGGTTTGTGAGAGCTCAACACACACTCAACAAGTAGCTTCTTCACGTTCACACATCTCATCATACTGATGGGTATTGATCCTGTTAATATTTTGCACTTCTGGTTTACATTACCAATCACCCTTCAACATGAATTCTCAAACGTACCATCTTTCTAGTTCCTTCCACATCTCCAGCAGCCAGCTAACAATTCCTTGTTAAGGCCACACGATTGCACAATTTAGATTTGCTTATAAAAATGACATATTTCACTGACTGTCTTTGGGGAAATAACAGATGGGCTGACCTCATGGTTTGATATTTCCCCTTTTTTAAATTCAGTCTCGTGACACCTGATTTCAGGATCCTCAGGGTTTTCAGTGTCTCCGTTCACGCTGAATGTATCTTGACAGAAAAACACGGCACAGGTGGCAAATCTCCGAAACTCTCTTGTCCTTATTTAACAATCAGGCACTTGAATTTTGTGATAAAGTCAGTTACTGATTAGGTTTTTCAGCAGATAACTTGTGATTGCAACAGATTATATTCTCAATACTAATCTGAAAATTTCATGCATCTCGGAGCAGACGGAGGAGGTGGAGTTTCAAACATCTCTTCTATTTTTTTCATCCTTATCACTTTCCTCCTTATTTCCTCTTGTGAATTCCTGTTGAAAAGAACACTGAGTCAATTATTTTATATAAAACAGCAAAAAAGAAACTAAACCTTTGTTCTGGGTTACAGCCAAAAACATTCAAATCACTTCAAAACACCAAAGGGTCTGATAAGTGTATCAGTTTCCCCTCGTCCCGTTCAGAAGCGAAGGCAGACAGGATGACCTTGCTAATGGTGCATCACGGTTACAGCAGCCTCACGGATCCAAACGCCACGAAGCCAAAAACTGCAGAGACTCAAGTGACTGAGACAGGAAGCTGAAGATCATCAGTGTCAAGTTAGCATGTGCTTCAGCTCTGGGTGGGAAAAAGGTTACAAAACTTGATCTGTTGAATTTGTCTCATTTCTTCAGACAGTCAGGTATTCAACAATTTCCTGTTATGGCTCTGTCCCCTCTAAAGATTCAACATTCTGTAACATTGCCTTACAACAGTGATGATGAATGGACTGACCTTGTCCTTCTTTGGTTTAACACATGGGACCAAACAAGTAGACCTTCTTAGTCCTCTAGTTATTGCATCATTTCTTGATCCCTTGGTCATTTTAATTAGGACAGAAACTATTAAAGATGTCTAAAGGTGGGGGGCGTCACAAAATATTTCTGTATGCAGATGACATTTTATTACTTATCAAATACCTCATAGTGTCCATCCCTAATGTTTTATCAACAATTGACTCATTCTCAGAATTATCAGGCTCTTAAATAAACTGGCTAAAATCTGAAGGAGGGTGCAGTCAATCAGTAATCTCTACACTCCAGTTTAAGGTTGTTCCATTCGGAATTAAATATCTAGGGATTATATTATGCTCAGATCTGGAAAATATAATCTCTATCAACACAGCTCCTTTAATTTAAAATATTAAGACAAATTTGGATAAATAGAAAGTATTAAACCTCACTCAATCGAATAATCCTTCAATATGTATCGGGGAAAGGACTTTTTCTTTTTGGGGTGCATGGTTGGCAAAAGGGACACCTGTTGAAAAAGAACATCATAATTAAAGAACAACGTAATTTAACAGATAGAGGGTATTTCTGGTATTTTTAGTTGAGAATTAGTGTGAGTTCTACTGTTGGATCACACTGGGCAGAGGAAGTAGAAAATAAGGTTCAAGAATTTCTCAATTGTCGTCATACTCTGCACTCAGCCTCGTTGTTTAAAGGTGTAATACAACATTTTGATTTCCGGGTGGATCACCTAAATAATTGGTGGGTCTGTTTGTCAATCATTCTGACGAGCTGCTTTCGTAAGGCGGTTCTCCGTGCTTGCGCCCAATCAGCTTCTCCCTTTTGCGCATGCGCATTCAGAGTGTTTATGTAGCCGGTGAGCTTCTGAGCTAGTACTTACCGATGGCGAGTCTGACATAATGAAACTGTAGCTGTTTCGGAAAAAAAAAGCTTTATTTATGAGCGAGGCAGATCGCAGAAACTGTACAGAGCCGTGCACGCCGGAGAAGAGGAGATCGCGCTCGTACACTTCCGCGTTTTCTGGGAGAAGCAGGAGAGCCGGGCGGATGGTCTGGCGCATGCGCGTTGTTCAAAAAGTGAGTAACAGACGTGGGGCTTCGTCTTTTCGAGAAAATGTTGTATTCCACCTTTAACACAGAAAATTGTAAAATATTCAAATAAAATGTGTGAAAGCCACAGGCTAATATGGCAACAGGATCTCGTTGGTGAGATCAATGGAGAACTGTGGCAAGACGTGATTTAAAATGTAGGCCAGGCTACAAGGGATGCAAGGAGTAAGTTCATCCACTATGTGACTATACAGACATTATTTCACACCACTGAAATCAAAATGGGAACAAGTCAGGACAGTAAAGGCTGGAAATGCCATGAGGAACTGTCCACATTCCTTCATGCCATATGGGACTGTCCTATGGTACTGCCCTTCTGGAAGGCGGTGCTGAAAATCTTAAGGGATGGCTTCAACGACTTTAGGGATGGCTTTACCGGAATCCCCACAACTGTGTCTGTTGATGGATAAGGCTCTGATGCCACCAGGCCTGATCAGAGCAGAGCACAGCCCCAAGTGAGAGCCGCTGGTCTTATTGTTGCAGCTCGAAGTTTATGACAAAGACTGCAACCTTTGAAAAGATGATTGCCAGGGTTCATAAAGTTCCAAATAAAGCAAGACAGGTATAAGCCTTAGGTGGCTGTACGGCATGGTGGGGAGGATTGTTATTGTCATAATTGTTATACATGTCTGCAATGAATGTGTATGAATCAGGGGAGGTGCCAGGGGTGGAGGCTGTTTTTTTTTTTCATACATTTATTTATTTAATCTTTATTGAACCAGGAAAGTCTCGTTGAGATCAAAAACCTCTTTTTCAAGGGAGTCCTGGGGGTTACAGAGTAATAAATTACTATACACAGTAAAATAAATTACAATTGAAATTAATAACTGACAGGTAAAAGATGCTGTCTCAAGCGCTCTCAGCCTTGTTTTAAAAGAGCTCAAGGGAATGAGTTCACTCAATTTATAGTCCTTTTGCAACTTGTTCCAAGTGAAGGGAGCTGAATACGCAAAAGCTCTTTTTCCGAGTTCTGTGCGGGCAACTAGAACAGAGAGCAAGAGATAATCATTTGAGCGCAGACAATGAGAGTCAACACTTCTCTGAGTGATTAAGTCGCCGATGTAGGAGTGCAACAGACCGAGCATGGCCTTGTAAATGAAGATATACCAATGTCCAAGTCTCCTAGAGGACAAGGAAGGCCATCCCACACGAGAATACAAGTCTCAATGATGGGTCTCAGCTTTACAGTTTGTTGTGAATCTTAGAGAAGCATGATAAAGACTGTTGTCTTTTAATTATGAGATTACTGTTTTATTTTTAGAAATTTTATTTTTGTTTTTAATGTATATTTAGTTTTTATGTTCTATTAGTTTTTTGTTTCTCCTTATATTTTAACTCTTCATTGTCTTTAACATCTTGCACATAAAAGTAACATCTATTACATTTGAAGCCCTCTGAGTCACTAGATATATAATTTATTTTCACAACCTGAGACTTAACTTTGCAAATGCACCGAGCACAGAATGAGAGTGAACTTCAAATGAACACAAACTAAACCCATCAGTATTTCATCAAAACCAGAGTATTTGCTTTGTTCACACCACTCACTTTACCCTCAGCATCACAGATCCAGCTGAAAGCTGTCTTTAGCGAGATGGCTGCCAGTGATGCCGTTTGAAACTCTGCCATGAAGCATCCGGCCTTTATAGACATGCAGTATGTATGGAGGCGACTACTCTGTTTTAGTTCTATTAGATTTAAAGGGCAGCATTCAACACCGTCGATCACAGTTTACTTCTACACCACCTCCAGGGCAGGGTAGGGATCAAGGGTCGAGCTCTCAGCCTCGTAACAGAACCTTCTCAATCGAACTCGGTGACTGCTCACCCTCAACTGCTCCATTGACCTGCGGGGTGCCGCAAGGCTCAGTCTTTGGGCCACTTCTCTTTTCAATCTACTTCCTGCCCCTGGCCCAGATCATAGCAACTCACAGTGTACATCATCACCTTGATGCCAACGACTCACGTGTCCTCCAAACCCACAGATCCAAGCAGTTTCAGCCCTCTTAAATCTCATCTTGCTTCAGTCAAGTCCTGAATGTCCCAAAACTAGCTTGAAACTAACCCAAAAGTAACAAAATGATAAAACTGAAGTAATTTTCTTTGGCCTATCAACCCACACCACTTCTATAGTGCACACCTTTTCCCTTATTCATGTCGAATGAACATCAGAGAACACTTGAAACCCACAGTTCCTCTCTCAGACAACACTCACTGCTGCTCTTGTTCGATCTTCCTCCGTCTTGTGAATCCTGCGCTGTCCTTCTGTGCATAGGCGGCCGCTGACTCGCTTTCTTCGTCCATTCGACTCTTCATCTCTTCCAGTTTCTGGACCTTCTCCTGGTGTCCTTTCTGTCGCATCTTCTCAATCAGGAAGTCAAAGTGGACACAGGTGGACACTGAGTTTGCAATGAGGGCGCTCTGATCCAGATCGACCACATGTTGGAAGACTTCATCCAGCAGCCGCCACTCCTCCTCCAGCAAATTCTTCACCTCCTCTTCCTGAAATTCCAACAGAGTTTTTTCTACTTTGTGTTTAAACTTGTGCATTTCGAACTCCTTTTCCATCTCTTTGTTACAATATGGCACTTCCTCTGTCGTAATGACGATTTTCCAACAGTCTCTGCTGTGTTGCTCTACAGTACACTTTTTGCTACAAACAGTGCAGCGGCCATCTTTCATCACACTACACTCTGACTTTGTCTCGTGCGTGCATGGATAGTGACACGTCTCGTCGCAGACGCTGCAGTTGACCGCTCCTAAAAATGTGAAGCGGAGCGAGGTACGTCCCTTTAACATGTCAAAGATCCTGCCCACGGCCGAGCCTGAGCCCAAGCCCGAGCCCGAGACCGAGACCACTTGATGAGGAATCATCTGTTTCATTTTGCGAGGCACAGTTATAACACCCTTGTAGTCCTTATTACGTGCCATACCTTCTTCGTGTTTTCTCACGGCTTCCTGCTTCTGCTGGATCGCTTGTTGCATCAGCTCAATCAAACAGATCTTGTCCTGCAGGTTTTGGATGCTGGCTGTCAGACTAATACGTTTATTCAGGACTTCGCCCGTTTCTTTCAGTTCCTGAGGCGCTATCCCTTCTAAAAAGGTGGTGAACTTGTCAATTCCTCTCGTGGTGATTTTCCATGCATGCTCCAAAGGAAATTCATTTTCCTCTGTTCTCTCTGTATTCTGCTGGTTGTCAAACAAAAAGTGAATTGGTTGTTTGTTCTCGTTCCTCGCACATTTGATTTTGGCTTCATTGAGAGCCTGAAGAGCATTTTGAGGTGTGATTCCATTTGAGTAGGTCATCAGAGCAACAATGTTTTTCTCCATGTCTTTTGCAAACAGAGACATAACTGAGTTGAAGGTGTACAACAGTCGGTCACTCAGACGATTCATGCTTGACTTCACCACCAGACCCACCACGTCAAGGCTGCACACGCCGCCCTCCACTCGAATCATGTCCAACAGTCTTTCACTGACCTTGGCATCATTTTCATTCCCTCCGGTGTCTGCAAATCCTGGAGTATCGATGATGGTCAGAGAGTTGGCTGGAGCGTTACCTTCATATCCGAAGATCTGGTACACCATAACATCTGAGGTGACACTCACACTCTGTTTGGAGCTCTCCTCCATCAGCTGGAACCAGACTTCGTCCTCCCACGTCACTCCCATGCTGTGGTTGAACAGAGCATTAATCAGTGTCGACTTTCCAGTTCCTGTTTCACCAACCAGCAGGATGGTTTTATTGGGTCTGTTCAGACTTTCTCCAAAAGTCAGTCTGGTCAGAGTGCCAGACTCTTTCTTGGTGGGCGTCAGCAGGTAGACGTTGGGACGTCCTCCTGAGATCAGCCTGCTTTTGGAGACCAATTCTTGATACTTGGATGAGATGGTACTGAAATACAGAAACACCAACATGTCATTCAGACTTTATTTACAAAGACGCACATGATGTGACCAACAAGAACCACAAAATTTATGGCACCTACAAGAACTACTACAACTACAAGACCCAGAAATCCAACAAGACCGACAACATCAAAAAGGTGGAAGTACCAAATACAGACCCTCTCACTCTTATGTACCATTTCTACAGGGTTAGGCAATTTGGGGTGGAATTTTTACTTTACAAATTACAGACATGAGCGTATTCTCACAGGATTAATATCACAGACGCCCTTTGTAATTACTACACGTCACCATCGGTCCTGAGATGATGTTAATCCTGAATAAACAGGGCTTAATTCAACTACTGCAGTGCTAAACTGACAATACTAATCACAAATTCCAAATTCAAAGGCTCCACAAAAAAGAAAGATATCCACACGAGGTCACTGACACATGTGCTTGCACTGAATACACACACTGAAGGTGGTGGCGTTGTTGGCAGGATGGAAAGGTGAATTGAGAGGTGCAAACTATGGCAGCCTAAAATCCCTGCGTTCTTGCCATGCCAATCAGCAGTCCGGTGGCTCCAGCAGTCCTCCCTACCCACTCTGCATCAGCCAATCAATTACCCAATCAGCAAACCCCATCCCTTTTTTTCAAACGTGCACTGATCACCACTGAATAGTGGAGTTGAAAACCAGCTTCGATGATTGTCCATGTCTGGTTAAGGGAACCCAGAAAACGATTGCATTTCTCAGTAAGTACACCTCACTATGTAGTCAAGGCTCCATGTTGTGTTTATCTTTGGTGTTGGTCAGGATACTCACGATGCCATGGTGACGATGCGATGTCGTGTCAGATTGCTGTTAAACAAATGGGCTGAAGAAGAAAAAGAAAGAAGGGATCAGATGTGTAAAGCCACGTTCACACCGAATGCGATTTTGCGTCAAAAATCGCGACAACATGAGAAGTTGAACGTGCGTCAATTTTGAGGTCCGACGCTGAACAACGCGCTGCGTTGTAACCTAGCTCCTCCCAGCTCAGCCCTGACGTCCAGAGCAGACGTCACATCTGGTCCATTGACAGCAGATTCCATTTTCATAAAAATCCCTATTTTGATAGATTGTCTCGCCAACCTATCAGGAAAATACTTTTGTATTTAATTACCTCGAAAATATCATCCGGGGTCCATTTTTGCAGTCAAAAGTTTTGCAAGTACAGAATAACTTGGAGCTGTGAGTTGTATCTCAGTCAGAATGATCTGTCAGTCGTACACAGTGTTGGAGCGTAAGCTGAGTAAAATCCAGATGTTTCGGGAAGTTTTATTTAATACCCATGGTCTTAATTTTAAGTCATCACAGATGGTCACCGCAAGTGTTTCCAGAAGAAACAAGGTGAAGCAGCTTTTAGTTCCTGCACTGCTGACCTCTGGAACGAACTACTGACACACACTTCTTTCAAATCAGGACTGAAAACATGCCTTTGCACAGGTACAACAGATACTCCACTTTTTATTATCTTTATCTTAACAAAGCAGGGTGAAGTGACTTGTGCCTGAATGGTGCAGTAATAAAAAAAACTTGCCTTTTCGAACAGGGCATTCACAGTCACCGACTGTCAATTTTTTTTTTAATTATTTGTTCTTCACTTAAGTGTTTGATCTGGTTTCCGTGGTGACATGGAATCTGATCATTTGATTAAAATTTTGTCAAAGGTTGTCAGTGAGGAAAAAAAACAAACAACAGAGCAGAAATGTAGAGAGACTCACCGACTGCTGCTGTGATGAGGATGAGCTGCAGTCTGAGTGTTCACAACCTTTATACACTCGCGCAGGCACACACACAGATAAACCAGAGGCCATGTGATTTCACAGAAACTCCACTCTTCAAGGAAGGAATGACTGACGCACAGAATTTTGACAAGTAAAGACAATTTCGAAGACACTAGAGAGAAGCAATCTGGTTTATGAAACAGTTTAGTGCTGTCAATTTTAATCGCGATTAATCCATTGAGGGTGAAAGAAAAGAACTAGAGGATAATAGTGTTTTTTCCTGACATTGGGACTGATTTATGAGCATTAGATTCTTCATTGCAATTAATCTCAACTTTAAAAAAGTTAATTGTTGACAGTTCTCCATGAATTAATCACGATTAATTGCAATCAATGCGATTAAATTGCGATCAATGCGATTAAAACTGACAGCACTAAAACAGTTACGAAACTTAATCTATTGATTCATGCACAAGGACATGTACTGTCCTCTTTTTCCATGTCGCAAACCACAGAATTCATTTTAAAACATTTCAATTCCACTTGTCTTTCCTGTACGGGCCATGTTTTTATTTATTCCTTTTCAGACAGTGCATATGTCATGATGCTATTGTCTTTACTTACTCTTTTGTCTTCAGATCATTTCCTGTTCCCTTCTCGCCTCCATCAACACACACCACCTGGCTCTAATGTGACCCTGGTGCCAGAGCTGGATGGCAGGGGTCGGGTCAACAAGTCTTGCTGTTCTTGATGTGCATGGTCAGGCTGGTCTGTAACCTAACACCTGCCCTGCACACCCACCGCCCACTGTCTGCTCTACGTTGTGTTCTGTGGCTCAGTTCAAGTGACTGAAGATAAGATGTGCTTGAACCATGGCTGGCAGCTGCTCAGATTTAATGAGATGCACCTGTTGTTTTGTTGAAATACAAAAGAAAGGAAGCCCTTTGTAGCACAACATATTGAAGGTTAGACACAGGTAAACAGGTCAGCAGACACAAATGTTTGCTTGCAAATTTTGCACTATGTTCACACTTTAGCTGCACATTGACAGACGGAAGTTCAACAGTTACACCTGAACACAGCTGTATCTGCATGCCATAAAACATGCAATAAAAGCTTATCTGTGAGTGCAAGGATGACGGCTTCAGAACTGTACACACTGGATCTATATGCACAGGGTGCATGTTGGGTTTCCTCTACTATGGCAGACTCTTTCCTCTATGGCCATTAGGTCAGATCTTCGATGGTAGACTGTGGCTTCTGTGGTCCTTGTGATCAATGTCTGCTCTTGTGCCATCATGATTATTGTCTTAGTGTTGCCTGTCAGTTCACCATTTTTTCTCCACTGGTAGGTATTCTTGATACCATCCACTTCCTCTATCTGGTGGTGGCACATGCCATGCTTTTCTCTCCGTTACCTGTTCAATGATCTTGGAAAACTGGGAAAAAAAAAAAAATCATGATCATGCAATATGAAGCAAACAAAAAATAGGTCAAGTTCAGATTTGTTTATTTTGTTTTGAGGGACTTTTAATGTGTAGATCTTGACCTATAACACCACTTCCTGTGATAGACAGCCCACCTGTGAGCGCTCACAGTTTATACCACATCGTCGTCGCAGTAGATCCTTCCTGCTCTGTTGACGTCCAGGACACGAGGACTGACGCAGTATCCTGACACAGCAGAGGACAAAAGCTTGAGATTTACAACCGCATGTCATTAATGACATGCGAGTGGTCTGCCGCGGCTTCCATAGTTCAGGGTGTGCGCGCAGACATGCACCTGAGCTGTACGAGAGCGCCCTTTTTGGGCTCTTAAAATGTACTGAATGACCTCGTTAAGAATTAATTATGGACGTTACGCGCTCAGGACACTTGGATTACAGCGGACGAGCAGTATGAAGGAAAATGGGCACGTTTTGTGAACTAACTATTACAGACCGAAACACAAAGTTGTTGAAGGCTAATTCTTCAGAGGAGTTCAGAAGATGGGGCATTGATCAAGAGTCTGTTGCACAAGAGTAGGATTCATTCATCCAGGATAAATGACTGATCCAAGCTCATCCAGTCCAAAACAAGAGGATTCAGGCTTAACAGAACACACAAAACCCAGAGCGAGGATGAGAACATGTGAATTCATCAAGCCAGGTCCTACCGATTGTCGATCAGTGTTCGCACACGATTTTTTTAACAGACCCTCACAATCAATCACAGAATCACGGGTTCACCATGATGACCATAGCGGCGTCCGTCTCCCCACCAGAACAGGAAACTGTCACGGAGGCATACGTTCCAAGGAGCACCAATCCTTTATATCACACCGCGCTCGCTTCGCTGGGCCTTGCCGAGCCCGGCTGTGACCTCTCCCCTTCCACGGCGTCCACTTCTTGCCGTCATGAGACGCGGAGTGTCAGGACAAGTGGAGATGATGTGACTGCACCAGGATGCTCGCATCACTGGCGAGTGAAGCGCAGCTCTGATCTCTTCCTGTCGGTGGTGGTCAACGCGGGTCCTCTCACCCCCGCTCTGGCGGCAGCGGCGAGCCCAGCCGCCAGCGCTCGTGGGACTCTGGAGAGGGGTGCCCCTGGTGACGTGGCGTTGGTCCCTAAGCGTCCCAGATTGGCCCTCGAGGCAGAATATGATGCCCTTCCCGCTCGCGCCGCCTGTCGGCCATCCAGCGAGGAACGCCGAGCGGGCCTCCCCCGCCGCCCCCTCCATGACGGCCTGTCCACCTGACGTGGCCCCTTGCCGCCAGTTAAAACACACAAAAAGTGAATTTTGCATGATACAGCCCCTTTAAATGTACAGGAATTGAGCTGCTGTCTCCTCCAATATTTCAAATGCACTTCAGGGTTTTCCAATTTTTCAATTACTTATCGAGAATCAAGTCAGCCGACACCAAATTGGAAAATGGAAGGTGGCTTGCTCAATATTTTGGGATTTCCTCAAATCAAAAAGAAAATCGAAAGGTGGAAAAAACAGATGGTGTACTTCCTGTTTCACCTGCTAGCAGTGTGTAGCTCAGCTGCTGCTTGTTTTTACTGTCTCAACTTTGGGATTATTTCCAGCTAAAACTACACCATAATTCAGAGGCTGTTAATCGTGCCTTGTTCAGTACAGCCACCAGCTTCGCCTGTCCTCCCAACCTCGAGTCCACTACACCGTTTTTAATTGACTCACTAGCTTAGCTTAGCATTAACATCAGTGATAACTTTCCAATCCTCTGCTCTTAATCTCATGGAGAGGGTTCTGAGAGCATTAATTAACGTCGTGGGGATAGAATGAGGGTTGTTTTTCCACCCTGAAAACAGTCTCAACGCCGACAACTCACCTAAAGTTCTACTTCCGCTCAGGTGTGTTCTTATAGGGAGGGGGCGGGGCCACAGCGGCCATTTTTCATCACTACTTGGCACAGTCGGACTCCGTAGGGGTGTTCTGTATACATTTTTGGTTCTGTCTACTTTGATTAACTATTGCAGTATAAGAAGTGGTTTAAAACACACCTTGAGTTTTGCCTCAGCCTGGGCTGTCCCTATTGGACCAATTTGTGCTCAGGCTTGACTTATTCAACCCTTTTAGCTCGGGGCCATTTTTGCCTAAAAGTTCAACTGAAGACGTACCCAAAGTAAACTGAATGCTGTTCTTGAACTGTTTGGAGTACATGAATGGTTGGGGTCTCATTTGAAAGCTGACAACCTGTATTTTCACCCAGTGCAGTCAGAATTACTCTAGGTGCTACTGACACAGATTTATTCATGTTGCAGCACACTGAATTAGGACGAATTTCATTCTCGCCTGAATTTTTTCCCTCATAAAACACCTGGAAATAAGTGTGGCAGCACTGTGAGAGCTTGAAAACACAATTTTGCTAAAGCCTGGGGTCTTACTTAGTTCAGGTCAAAATGTCAGAGCAGTAATACAAGAAATGAGTGTTACACACATTTGTACTGCTATGCCCCGGCGGGGTCAATTTTGGACATCCTCTGTATACCCTCTGGATGCCCTCTGTACAATGGTATATGTTGGTTTTTGGCCCGTTTTTACATTATTTTCACTCCAAAACTCATAAAGTACTCAAAAAATCACTTCAGAGAGGCTTCAGTGTGGGATAAGGCACTCAGACTGAGAGGAGCAGGGATAGACAGCAGGTGCATCCCTCAGCAGATGTCTGAGAAGTCACAAAACCCCGCTAGCGGGCCAGCCAGCCATTCAGCAATCTCATTGGCTACCAGCCCTGTCAGTCAAACGTTTCCACCGACGTGATTGGCTCAGAATTCATTGACGACGAGTGATGATGACCGATGACGTGGGCCCATCAGTTTCGGCAGCGGTTGGCTGGTTAGACATCGGAGGGAGGGATGAGCCACTTGATTGGTTGAAATATGACGAATAAGCAACGGAAACCGATCAGTCACCATATTGGATATCCTCAGAGCGAGGGAGAGACGTCTGGATGTTGTTATCTGATAAAAAAAATGGATTATTATCGGACGCGCACGCGGAGAGATGCGCCGCGTGTGCGCGCGGTGGTGCGTCTAATTCTGGATTATTTGCTTATTTCAAGACATGTTTTGGACAAAAGGCTATACTTTCTAGCTTTGCCTGGATGCATACGTTTGGACTGTGGCAGTTTTTGCTGGATTATCTGGATTATGGATCGTCTGTGATCAGTTATGAGCCTCCAAAGGTGAGTTGCGCTGTTTACTTAATTTGCTGTATGTTGGACAAATGTGTTTATACTATCCGCTGCGGTAATCACATCTGAAAGTGGTTTATACCAGCGGATTCATGAGAATATCAGCTTTGTAACGGTACATAGTACGTCTGTGGAATATGCAAAATGCGTCTGGATAATTGATAAATGCATCGGGAGAAGTTGACCGGCCCGCCGGCGGGCCGGTCTGAGCGAAGGCCTGAGGGTTTGTGAATGAGTCTGCTGGATGAGGCTGGAGTTGAAAGCTGTGTGAAACACAAGTGAAAGATGTGACCCAGTTTAGACTTCTGGATACATCTAAAGAAGGTCAAACAGATCAAATTAGATAACAGCTGAAACACCAACAACTACAGTTTACTCATCATCACTTCAAACGAGAGACTCATTTTTCTTTCAACGACACTAAATCTTCAACCAAAACTAGTTTATGAATAAAAGGAAAAGTCACAGAAAGTACTCTAAATTTAGTACACGTTTCAGCTACTGTCCACACAATCATTACCAATTCAAAACAGTGGTGAAATGCAAAAATTAATACGATGAAGCCGTGTGGAGACATTACATTCATTCTGTCCATGCACCACCAGGGTTTTGGTTCTTTTATCAATCAATCAAAAGGAAGAGTGTCACAGAAAACATCTTCTTCATTTTTGAACATCTCCACAATGACTCGATGAAACATGACTTCGCCTGGCATGGAGGTAGTGATCAGCGGTTTAACCTCACACTGGTCTCTCTTCATAGTCTGCTTCAGGTCCTTGAAGAACAGCCCCTCCACGTACCCCACCACCTCCTCCAGAAAGGTCAACGTGGCCGAGATGGCGTCCCTGCCCCGTTCGCACGGAGTCCGCACAAAGTACATCATCAGTCCCACCTGGATGGGAGGGATTCACAAAAAATGGAGGACAGTTAGCTGGAGGATTGATGAGAACTGGAGGTATATTACAGGCATCTGTTGCTTCACCAGGTAGTTGAAGAGGATGTGAGAGGTCTGTGCTGGCAGGTCGCCAATGTTGAGCAAAAGCTTCCTCAACATCTCCATAAGTTCACCCAGGATGAACTGATGTACAACACTGTCAGCATTTCAAGGAAGTGTCGGACGAGAGCTGGATGTTCAATGAGGCAGTTGCATAGGATTTGCTGAGCGACAGCGCTCACTGAACAAGCAACAAACAAATAATGGTTTTGTAACGGTGTTGATTCAAGATCTCCTGCCAACAGCGCCATCCTATCGACTTCCACGTCTTCCATCAAGTGGACCACTGGCATGGACTGGTTTCTTAGCAACAGCGTTTCTGATCAATTTCAATCTGAATTTGGATGGGATGACGTCAAAATGTAGTTTTTCACTGGGCTCAGATTTTGAAACTACACGTCAGATCTTGATGATACAACAAGGATGGTAAAAAAGCGAATTTTCCTGGAACCACACAGTTTCCCTCTTCCTCACAGACTTTCTAATTGATACTGAAGCTAAAACTACAAACAAACAAGAGACAGTTTTCATCTGTAGTGAATCTCATGACTTCCAGCTGGACTTAGGCTTGGCTAATTCAGTTCTCACTACACACACCGGAAATTACAGTGAGGTTTCTATGACAAAAAATACCATGTGGTCATGAAGGTGAGATCAGTCAGGGGTGACAAACTGAATCCCTGAAGGGTCGGCACCCTGCATGTTTTAGATGTTTCTCTGCTTCGGCACACCTGAATCTCAAGTTGATGTTATCCTTAAGGTTGGAAAAAAGCCCAATTAGGAGCCCCTCGCTGTAATCAGCTGTGTTACAACTGAGGGCGACCTGAAACATGCAGGATTCTGGGCCCCCAGGACTGGAGTATGACATATGTGGTCACTCTGTGGGATCAGTCGTGTGCCGTAGAGCAGGTTGAACTCGAGGCGTACCTCTCAGGGACGAAGAAACGTTTTTCATTTCTGAAGAAGAAACCTTATTCCAAGTACCTTCTTTGATCTCACTCAGAGAAATAACGCCACTCCACCAGAGCTTTGAAACTTTCATAAGATTTTTATTCACTCAAAGGATTACAAGTTATAATTCAAAATTGATTAAAAGGTAAAATACCGAAAAATGAACAAATCAAAGAGAACTTATTCTGCGTTGGTTCTTAAATGTCTAAAATTTCAGGGATGTAGTATTTTAAAATGGTCACTTTAAGTGACTTTTTTTAGATTTTGCCGCTCATAATCATTTTTTAGTCTAAATTTGGTATCTGGCTGACATCAGCCTCGGAGGTGAACTCTCTCCAGATTTCAGAAAACTTTCAAAGATCTTTTCTCTGCCTATTCAGAAAGGGAAAATTGACAGTGTATCACCCCAAGATCTACAGCCAGAGGGGGGTGGAGGTGCTCTGAGCGTGCCATCCACCAGAAAACAGGGTCTACTTATATGCTCCAGTCTCATGAACTCTGATGCTGTTTTGTTACTAAGGAAACCAACCACAGCCTCAGTTCTAAAAAAAAAAACAGAAGACAAAAAGAAGAAAACAAACACACACGCAGTGCAAGTGAGTTCTTCACACCCAAATCGAACCACTCAGGACGAAACACAAACTCATCAGGTTACACACAGCTCAACAACAGCTGCAAGCCACATCCTGCCTCACCTTTGTGCAGAAAAATCAAACTTTTTGCAAAAGCTAATAAATGGGATTACAATCACAAAAATATCTTATCAGTTAAACACAGTCAGCACGAGTGGAAGCAGATGATAATATATGATTAAATGATCATCCATGATATTACCATAAATGAAAAAGGTTAAAAAGGGAGATTAAAAAAAGGACATCCACTGTGGCCCAGTATATGACAAAACAACGCTCAGTTTTTTTTTTGTGTTTTTTTTTACCATGGTCCACAAAAGGAAAAGGAACCTTGTTCCATTGTCGTGGTAAGATTTATCAATTTTGGAAAAAGGTCATAAAAATTATCTTGTCTTCCACAGTACGATGGTTCAGTGGACCAACTTCATCCCTCCACTGCAGTCAGCTCAAGATCCGCCCCGTCTACAGGTCTGCCGGTCTGCCTCCTGCTGGCCTGCAGAGACATGACGACACACAGGAGTGACAGAGAGTCTGGCTCCACCCAGAGCTTCAGAGCATCAGCAGAGAGGTGAACAGTACCTTACAGGACAGCCACAGCACCCCCTGCAGCAGCAGGAAAGACAGCGGCACGACCACCCATCTGACGATCACAGCTGTTGGATCTGAACACACAGAGAACAATCAGCCATCTGTCTGAGGACTGCTGATAGTGAGACCATCAGAGTCCATCCATCTTGGCTCCCTCTTGGTCTGGATCAGGTCTGGGTGGCGGTACAGAGACCAAACCCCTCCAGATGTGTCTGTCCTCCAGCTCTTCTGGTTGGACTTCAAGTCTATCCCAGACAAAACCGGAGTTAGAATCTATCTGGGGAGTACTGGATTCACCTGAGGGCCTCCTCCCAATGGAATCTGCCTGCGAAACCTCTAGGGGGGTGGGGGGGGGGGGGGGGGGGGGGGGGTACTTCCTGACAACATGATCATCCTCAACTGGCTTCCATCTGTAAAAAGACAGCTTCATTTTCCAGCTCAGCTCCTCTTCGCCACAACAGTCCAGTACAGTGACTGAATGACTGCAGCTGTCTGAATCTGTGGACCATCTCTCCATCACTGCCGCATCACCACTCCATCACTCCTCTATCACTCCCCCATGACTCCCTCCAATCAATCTCTTGAGTCCTTGATTCAGCTGTCTGTCGGTTGGGCTTCACTTGTCTCCACTCTCAGAACTCCTGGAGCCGCTTTAGGTCGACCTCAGTGAAGTCGTTTTAAGGCACTGAAGATGGAGTTCATACACACCTTACTGCTCTGTACTCACTCCCTAAACTCAGCCTCGTCCAGTTAAAAACAGAAGCTTTAAAGCAGTCAGAAGACCTGGTGAGTTATGGTTGTTGACCACATGAACTTGGTTCTGATAAAGATGTCTGAGAACAAAGGTGTTCTGGGTTCTTCAGGTGGAGGAAGGAGATGTTGGTATTTCAGGAGCTGGGCAGGATTCAGACATGTTGTCTGAGGACCAGAGTTCTCCTGAACACCAAACATGATAATCCTGCAGCACACAGCACGTTTTTACACTTTAATGTTGAAAAATAACCAAAATGAAGAGAAATTCAATGGCAGCAGTCACAGAATGACTCCAGAAACAACAGCAGGATCATTTAAAGTCTGATCACTTCTTCTAATCATCATCGCAACATCTCAGAGTCTCAGGACCTGTTTCAGTACAACAATTTCCAAGCGGAAAACACAAAAGTTTTGTGTCATTTTGTGTGTCAGTTTAGACAACGAAGTTGCTGAGGACAACTTTTCGAAAAAATCTGTGATTGTTGTGTAGATGGGTGAAAACGACATTTTCTGGAAACGCTCAGATCTCATAACCTGGCAAAAGCCATATTGACATGTACAGCAACGAATTGCTTCACGTCAATCTGGGATTTCACTCGGCAGATCCGTTTGGGGAAGGAAGGACTTGCTGTAGGACTTTGTGTTCATTGGACAGAAGGACACCGTGCGCCCGCCTAACCATGTTTGATTTCAGCCAATCACTGCAAAGAAAAAAAATGACGTCGACAGCATGCGCCCGGCAAGTGAATATCAATAATCACGCCCACAGTGGATAGAAAGTGAGATTCATGACAAGATGTCGAGTGATTTTTGCCATTTATGTGGCGAAAATCTGCGCATTAAGGGTGTGCTGACAAACACTGTGCTAACTTTTGAAAAACCCCACTTGACCAACGACAAATGCCTGTTGGACAGATTAGCAGAAATCAACTGTCAGCTTAACCTTGCCAGCAAGCGGAATTCTCGCGTTATTTGTTCACACACACCACGAGAATCCATCATGCACCGCTCGCGCTCATGCGCTTGAGCTCGAACTTTTGTCCTGCGGTCCAATCATGCATCATTTAGGGTGGTTTACATCCACTGTTTTCGCTAGTCATGGTAATATGATTAGCAGTCCGTCAATTCCTGCTTTCGTCAAAACTTCATGTCCCGCCCTAAAAGACGCGTGATTGGTCTGAAGGAAAACAAACTCAGCCCGAGCGCATAAGCGTGAGCGGTAGTGTGTGTGTGAACAAATACCGTGAGAATTCAGCTTGCCGGCAAGGTTACAAGTCTCGTCCCAAGCCGACAGCAGCAGCACTGCCACTGGTCCTGGACACCATTTTTAAAACCTTGCTGAATAAAACATGAAATTGATCTGAAACGAAAATGTAAAACCAACACATTTTCTCTTGAAGCGCCGTGTAAAGAAGGAATCAGTTTCTTCTTACCGAACACAGACAGAGACAGCAAGCGGCTCTCTGAGGAGAAATTGTGTCCAAAAACATGGAGGTGATAAACACAGCTGTAGTTTCCCTGGTGGGTGAGCTCTGCGGCAGGAAACAGGAAGTGTGCAGAGTGATTGACAGCAGGCTGGGTGGAGCTGTAGGAAGTGTTGGAGGAGGTGAAGGTGAGCTGGAAGGAGCCTCCTGGGTACTGTGGCTGGATGGAGCAGCTGATGGTGAAAGTGGAGCCCCAGATCACCTGGAGCCCCTGCTGCTGGGCCTCAGAGACCCCGAGGATGGAGAAGGGGGAGGAGGACACGGAGATGACTGGATGGAGCAGCAGGTCTGAACGAACACACACACACACACACACACACACACACACACACACACACACACACACGTAATTCACATAATTTTAATTCTGACTGTCGAGTGAGGAACACACCACTGATGAACTTACCTGAGCAGGTGAGATTGTTGGTAATTTTTTCTTCAATGAAAAATGAACACTTGATGAAATCAGATCCAGACTGAAAGCAGTCGTCCTTGACTATCATTACAAGTGTGTCGTTGGCTGAATATGTCTCATTTGCAGACACGGCAGAGCCGCAGTAAAGATGCGAACAAAAAAGAGCTGCTTTCTCCAAAGACCACCCATAAATATATGTTGGTCTCCAAACTCCAGAACTTCTGACCTGCAGAGAACCTGCACAGCGACTGTTTTCTCCCACCAACCTGGTTGCAGGAAACCCTGAACAAATAGAAGAGTGAGAGGATGGAGTGAGTGTGAAGAGAAGAAGAGTGGAAGCTGCAGCTCCTGTTCTACCTGAGCAGGTGAGTCCAGCAGCTTTACCAGGTGAGCAGCTGCTTTTAGCTGAGCCTGAGCTTCTACAGTCCAGCAGAGCAGACTCATGGCCTCCACACTGGAACTCTGGGCTCCACCTGGGAGTCTGCACGTCTCCATAGAGTGCCCCCTGCAGGACTGAAGGAGCCCCGCAGTCCAGCTCCCGACACACCACCTGTGCATCCTGCAGGTCCAGGTCTGCTTCACACACTGAGGACCAGCTCTGGTCAGACGGGTTAGTCTTCACCTGCAGTCTGCCTGAACAACGACTGGATCCATTCAGCAGCCGCACCGAGTCTGAACAGTAGGGTTGGGGAGAAACGGATTACATGGTACAGAGTTATGTAAATAGGATGAGAAAAAAGTGTAACTGTAAGGCTTTACAGCACATAAAATAGTGTAATGTCATTATAGGTATATCTGATAAAAAACATGGATCACTGACCAAGATTACACTTGAAATCAGATTGAATATTCCAGACATATGAGCTGTCCTCAGACATTGCATCACTTTTACAGCACAAACCATGACACTACCACAGATAAATAAAGAGAACTTGCCATAGATATATAACAAGCAGTGATGGGAGTAACTGTGTTCGTTCGTCTCTACTGGTTTGGCTCATTTCTTCACACAGAAATGACCTTTTCAAATCATCCAGATTCATTGACAGATTTAAACACATTTTCTAAAGCAATGCAATAGTTACTTTGCCTCATCGCTAGTTATTTTGAAAATATTATAAGTCAGTTACTTTGCTGAAGTTGTTAGGTTAGTAACTACAATTAATTACTTTCTAGAAGTAACTTTCCCAGCACTGATAAAGAGTAGGCTCTTATTACATCCTGCATTGGAATTGACTGTTCTTCCTTGTGTCCACCAGGGGGCGCAGGAAACCAAAGGAGCCCCAATAGTGAATCAAGACCTGCCTGCTTCCAGCTGATCAGGCACCAGTAAGGTTCACCTCCATGGAGCACAGCTCCTCCTTCAGTGACTGCTTCCTGGTTGTCCAGAGCAACAACCGTTGTTGGTATTAACTGAGGCTGAGCACAGACTTCAGCAGGTAATCACAAGAGCATTTTGTGTTTGTAGAGAGTGAGAGTTGTCAGTACACTGAGTGGATGAGACACTGTATTTGTCCATGTCTTTTTTATCTATGTTTACTGGTCTAAAACGAATTAAAACTGCTCTAGTTCATAGTTAAAGTTAGTGGTTAGAGGTCAACCGGAGTAAACAGTAGAAACTCAGTTCAATTCCAGCAGTTGTGGTATTTTTATCCTCAGATCTTTGTTGACTTGAGGTTTTTGTGAGAGACCAATCAGCTCATCTCTGGTTTCAGTGAAAAAAAAAAGAGAAGCAGCAGAAAATTAATCTGTTGTTAAACCAGGCAGAAAATACTGTTTTTTTTAAAGTCAGCAAAATGTACCTGAGCAGGTGAGTTTCAGGGTGTCAGAGGAACTCCATGATTCCACACAGTTCCACAGATCAGATCGAGATTGAAAACATTCTGAGTTGATTTTCCACATAGATTGATCTGACACAACAGTTGGTTGTACAGAAATAGCAGAGCCACAGTTCAGATGTTCACAGATGAGAGCTGCTGTCTTCACATTGTAGAGATGGTCCATCACAGGTTTCTGTTCACCAACATATTTCAGCTCCAGACTTCCTGCACAGCGACTGGCTCCTCCCACCAATCTGAACTCATCGGCCCCTGAACCCAGAGCAGAGAGAGAAGAGTGGGAGGATGGAGTGAGTGTGAAGAGAAGAGAAGTGAAAGCTGCAGCTGATCGTCTACCTGAGCAGGTGAGTCCAGCAGCTTTACCAGGTGAGCAGCTGCTTCTAGCTGAGCCTGAGCTTCTACAGTCAAGCAGAGCAGACTCATGGCCTCCACACTGGAACTCTGGGCTCCACCTGGGAGTCTGCACGTCTCCATAGAGCGCCCCCTGCAGGACTGAAGGAGCCCCACAGCCCAGCTCCCGACACACCACCTGTGCATCCTGCAGGTCCAGGTCTGCTTCACACACTGAGGACCAGGTCTGGTCAGACGGGTTAGTCTTCACCTGCAGTCTGCCTGAACAACGACTGGATCCATTCAGCAGCCGCACCGAGTCTGAACACCAGGGTTGGGGAGAAACGGAGTACATGGAACAGAGTTACTTAAATAGGATAAGAAAGAAGTGTAACTGTAATCATTTACAGCATATAAAATAGTGTAATGTCATTACAGGTATATCTGATAAAAACATGGATCACTGACCAAGATTACACTTGAAAATCAGATTGAATATTCCAGACATATGAGCTGTCCTCAGACATTGCAACACTTTTACAGCACAAATCATGACACTACCATAGACATATAAAGCATAGAGGCCATAGTAATGGGAGTAACTGCATCACAGTTTTGCTCCACACTGTCTGCAGGCCTCCACTCTCAGGACCCTTCCTTCCAGACCTCCACTGTCAGGACTCCTCCACCATCAGTCCTCTACTCTCAGGACTGGAAGTTGATACAAAGGTTTTGAAATTCAAGCAAGAATAGGTTTGTTCATTGGAGCTTTTGTTGGGGTATATTCTTTTATTACCACTACTGCCATGATGAAGTAAAAGATACAGCTATATTAACTGCACATCAGGCTGTTGTGACACTTTTCCCTGAGACAAGTACACCAAGTCTATAAGATGCTCTGCCAAAGTGTAAACATACCAACATGTTCCAGAGATACCAACACTCACACAGTAATGTCTCAAACATCCCTGACAATGACATCAGCTCTCAGTTGGTAGCTGACATCAACACCAAATTGCCCAATTGCGAATGAAGTCCAACCTATTTGTCGGGGCAGGGCCAGCCCACAAGAACATGGAACTAAAGGTCTGTTCAATGAATGACCAGGATCCTTTCGGGGCGAGATACCCAGGGGACTGTCCTGCATGTTTTTTCCCATAAGGTCCAGCGCGCTGAACATTACATCTGGCTATACTTAAATAAATGGTAATAATCCAAAGTCAGCTGTTTTGGCATTTTTCATACCAAGTAAAGAATCAAAGGACCGGATGGAGACGGACAGAATTCCAAGGCTCCAACACTTTATTTAAAATCGACTATACCTCAAGTTGGCTACAAATTTTCCAGCTTTTCATGTGACCATACTTTAATTCTTAGGGTATTATTTTATGTCTAAATATGTAGATTCAGACATAAAACAATTGGGCAGCTGTTGATTAGTGGGGACACCAGCTGTCTCACAATTGATCACACTTCAATTCATGTCTCCCCCTGTCTGCATGTCCCTGTGGGTGAAATAACACCACTGCCTTGTGATTGCCACGGGAGTGACAAAGGCTAAGGGAGACCCCCCTACAGAAAAATGAGAGTGGAGCCCTGAAGTCAGTTGGTCCTTGTGTTGCAAAACCTCCTGGCAACTCTAGCCACATTGGTACCAACCGTATGGGCCAATTTTTTTTTTCCAAAAGTGAAGCAATAGTTACTTTACCAAGTCATTAGTTAGCAGCAGAAAATTAATCAGCTGTAAAACCAGACAGAATATATTCATTTTTTGAAGTCAACAAAACATACCTGAGCAGGTGAGTTTCAAGATACGAGAGGAGCTCCATGGTGACACACAGTTCCACAGATCAGATTGAGATTGAAAACATCCTGGGTGGATTCTCCAAATAGATTTACGTGACACATTTTTCGGTTGTATAGAAACAGCAGAGCCACAGTTTAGATGTTCACAGATGAGAGCTGCTGTCTTCAGGGTGAAGAGATACTCCATCACAGGTCTCTGTTCACCAAGATATTTCAGCTCCAGGCTTCCTGCACAGCGACTGGCTCCTCCCACCAACCTGAACTCATCGATCCCTGAACCCAGAGCAGAGAGAGAAGAGTGAGAGGATGAAGTGAGTGTGAAGAGAAGAGAAGTGAAAGCTGCAGCTGATCGTCTACCTGAGCAGGTGAGTCCAGCAGCTTTACCAGGTGAGCAGCTGCTTCTAGCTGAGTCTGAGCTTCTACAGTCCAGCAGAGCAGACTCATGGCCTCCACACTGGAACTCTGGGCTCCACCTGGGAGTCTGCACATCTCCATAGAGCACCCCCTGCAGGACTGAAGGAGCCCCACAGCCCAGCTCCCGACACACCACCTGTGCATCCTGCAGGTCCAAGTCGGTTTCACACACTGAGGACCAGGTCTGGTCAGACGGGTTAGTCTTCACCTGCAGTCTGCCTGAACAATGACTGGATCCATTCAGCAGCCGCACTGAGTCTAAACACCAGCATTGGGGAGAAATGGATCACATGTAACAGAGTTATTAAATAGGAGAAGAAAGAAATGTAACTGTAATCCTTGACAGCACATAAAATAGTGTAATGTCATTACAGGTATATCTGATAAAAACATGGATCACTGACCAGGATTACACTTGAAAATCAGATTGAATATTCCAGACATATGATCTGTCCTCAGACATTGCAACACTTTTACAGCACAAACCATGACACTACCACAGATATATAAAGTGTAGAGGCCATAGATATATAACGAGCAGTAATGGGAGTAACTGCATCAAAGTTTTACTCCAGACTGTCTGCAGCCCTCCACTCTCAGGACCCTTCCTTCCAGACCTCCACTGTCAGTCCTCTACTATCAGAACCAGATCCCCGGGGCAGGCGGAGCCGAGCCCCCCCCCCCCCCCCCCCCACCAGAAGGGACCCAGAAACAGGGGTGCAGAAGATCCCATTGCCCTCTTCTCCCCCACTCAGAGTGTTGAGGAAGTATATGTTGTTTGCGATTAAAATTGAGGGGCAGTAATCACACCACACCGTGAATGAGGACAAACGAGCAGTCCCACCTATCCGAGCAGCCCCACCCCTGACACGGCGTGCCAAGTTCCCCGGATGTGTGTTGCATGTATTTGGTAATGTTAGATGACTAAGTGCAATTAAGACTGAGAGACGAGCCACCGAAGGCTGCAGTGATTGAGGCCACTTAGATGGCCCCCCTGGGTCCGGGGATGTCATTGCACCCCCGTCACCCAGGAGCCCCACGATGAAGGACAAGGGCAGGAGCGGCACCCGCCCCCAGGACCAGGGCTGACGGCGACCATAGCCAGAGAGCCACCGACCCAAGAAGCACACACCCATCGTCAATCAATCAATCAATTTATTTTTGTATAGCCCAGTATCACAACAACAGTTGCCTCAGAGGCCTTCAAGATGTTACATTGGTTGTGCATCAGGAGGAGCAAAAGAAACCAGATGCAGTGGGGCCACCCCCCCACCAGGCACCACACTATGTTTTCATATACATACCTGTCCAATTGCCCACACATACACACACACATACTTACTCACACATACACACCCACACACAAGCACACGCACACACACCTCAGTCATACCGGCCACAACCCCGTAGCCCCTCCACGGCAGCACCGTTGATGATTTGTGGAGCATGCTGGGCATGCTCTCTCCTGAAGTCCACAACAATCTCCATCTTCTCCACGTTCAGGTGGAGATTGTTGTCCTGGCACTACGTGGCCAGGCGGCTCACTTCACTCCTGTAGTTCGTCTCATCACTGCTGTTGATGAGATCCACCCCAGTTGTGTCATCAGCAGACTTAATGAAGAGGTTTGAGCTGGATGTGTAGGTGTGCAGTCGTGGGTCAACAGACTGAAGAGGAGGGGGCTCAGCACACATGCCCTGGGGGACCCCGTGTTCAAAATGACGGTGCTGGAGGTGTTGCTGCCGACCCGAACTGACTGTGGTATTTCCGTCAGAAAGTCCAGCAGCAAGTTGCACAGGGTGGTGTTGAGTCCCAGCTGGTCCAGTTTGGAGATGAGCTGCTGATTGTGTTGAATGCGGAGCTGAAGTCGATGAACAGCATTCTGATATGGGAGCTTTTGGTCTTCAGGTGGGTGAGGGCTGAGTGGAAGGCAGTGGAACTGGCATCATCGGTCAAGCAGTTGGAACGATAAGCAAACTGGTAGGGGTCCAGGGTGTTGATGGGTATGAGGCATGTCTGGACAACAGCCTGGCTCAGCGAGATGTTGAAGGTGGTGGCTTTAAGGCATGTGGAGACAACAGCCCATGGCTCAGTGAGATGTTGAAGATGCCATTGAAAACATTGGTGAGCTCCTCAGCAGTCTCTCGGGACACGACCAGGAATGTTGTCAGGACCTGGGGCTGTGTTGGTCCCTGTGAGGGATCTTCTCACACTATCTAGGGATTGCGTCAACACCTGGTCGTCAGGAGGAGGTCAGGTTTTCTCTGCTGGGGGTGTTGTTGTCGGCCTCAAAGTGAGCGAAGAAGACATTTAGGGACATTTACTGTTATCTAATTGACAATTCTTCAGTGCACACAAAAGCAGCAATGACGGCGTACAAGACCCTGGATTCCTACAAGTATTTTGTTTCTGGCTTTGTGGGAGCACTGGGACAATACCGATTGTCGGGCAGAATATTCTCTGAGCCGACCACCTGTCGTCAGGGGCAAAAAAAAAACAACCCAAAACCGATCTTCGTATTTCACAACCAACACCTCAGATTGCATGTTTCTCACACTTCTTCACCAAATCTCAAAGCTATTCATTCCAAACAAAACATATTTTATGTCCTTACCGTTTTGTGGTCATTTTCCATCTATTCATGCTGTCCTCTGACCAAAATTAGCCGCATAAGCCTCTCGAATAGTGAAAGAGCGTCATGCGCCTGAATGTTAGTTTTCACTCCAACATGGCGGCAACTGCCCGGTGTGCATTGTGAGGACGGGTGTGTGACGTCAGCTGCAAATACTCTATAGTTGGTCTGGATCCCTCACCACAGGTTCCTGGTGTCTCTGTCACCGAAGCGATCGGCTATCTTCCTGGAGTACTGTCTCTTGGCCTCTCCGATACCTCCTGACAGGTTAGCACTAGCTGTCCTTGGACCTGCTTCGTCTCCAGCTCTACAGGCAGCATTTCGAGCCCTCAGGAGCCTGCGGACTTCCTCTGTCAGCCATGGTTTCTCTTGGCTCGAGTGGAGATGTTCTGGAGACTGTGACGTCGTCCATGCATTTCCCAATGTAGGCAGTGATGGTCTCTGTGTACTCCTGGAGGTGTATGGTGTCGTTGAAGGTGTCTAACCTGTCTGAATACACTCCAGTGTGTCCAGTGTCCAGTGTGGAGAAGCAGTCCTGGAGTGCCACTGACGACCCCTCCGGCCACACACGGATTGTCTTAACAGGTCTGGTGACTTTAACCAACAGCCTGTATGCTGTTATTAGCATAACAGTAGTGTGGTCTGAGGCCCCGATTTGGTGGAGAAGGGTGGTTGTGTAAAGGCTCGTTTCCACAGTTTCGGTACGGGTCAGGTTGGGTCAGGTCGGGTCAGAGAGGCTGACAGTTCCATCCCATTGCCAGTGATGATGTCATAAGGGTGATGAGCCGTGACCAACCGCGACCATTTTCGGTCCTGCTCGTGAGAAGGCACCACCCGTACTGTGCCGGATATGGTAGGGAGGGACTTGAACACCCCTGTCTGCTGACTGGTCCGTGACAAGTGCCACTCTAGCTAGCCCGCGAAGCAGCCAGCCATCGGTGACGATCTGTTCCACCGGTGACACATAACTCCGCAAACCCTTCCAAAAAGTCTACTGATGTGATGCGGATCCTTGTCTGTTGTTGAAATGATGGCACAGCCGAAGGTGATGATGATGTTGAGTTGGTTTATTTCACCAAACGTAATCCCAAAGTGCAGAAAAAAACAAGGAGCTCAAAAACTATTTACAATATTTACAGAAAAGAATAGGAAGGAAAAAGAAAATTCTTACAAAGTTCACTGGCTTTCTGTCACCTCCACTGTAACAATGCAAAACCAACACTGGCAGGCTCCCACCCTCTCTCAGTCAGAGGGAAGTCTGACTCTCACCCCCTTCACAGGTGGAGGTGGGCCTCCTTTTAACGCCACAGGCCCCTCCCCTCAGGTAATTAACAAGGGAATCACAGTTTTCTCCCACAAAAACATAATAAATCCCCATAATAAATTCATGGTAATTTGTTAAAAAATACACAGAACCAAATAGTCGTACCACTGCATCTCAAAATAGGTCCAAAACAAAAATAAATTATTTTCATGCCGAACTTTGCACCTTTCGGTGACGTCATCATGACGTCACTTCCGGGTTTCCCCATCTGACGGCTATAAACAGGAAGTGAACACGACGCTCGGTTTGACTGTGGGAGGATGTGAATGGGACATGAATACTGGTGAAAAAGTTTGCAGGGTGAAAGATTATGGCAGGAGGATGATTTGGCAGTGGTCGAGTGTGCACCCACGACTACTGCGGTGAATAACAATGTCCAACTATGCGGGGAACGGAGCAGACAAACGGAGAAAAGACACAGGTGAGTGTAATGTGCGTTTTAATGAGCTCCAGCGCTGCGCCGCGGCCACCGTCAGAGTGACTCCGTCACAACTGAACACTGGTCTTCACGTGAGGAGCAGTGGCTGCTTTCCATCACCGCAGAGGAGGTTCAACGGAACTGAATGGCACTGGTAGAAATGGGAAAAAAGGGAAAAAAACACATTGTGTCGTCTTGGAGTGGCTGCTCTCCGTCGGCTCCAGGCCCTTGTCAGCACCGCGCAAAATGCAAGAAACTGAGGCGAGATTACAGAAAAATAAAGGATCACAACAGCCGCAGCGGGATCCTGAGGAAGAACGGGCGGTGGTTTGACGCCATGAACTGAACTGATGATCATAGACCGGCGAGTGAAGGCAGATGAGGCTGTGTGGACGGCACGGCCGCCCGGGTGAGGTAGCAGTGATACGTTTTAAAACTCTGAACTGTACAACCACCAAGTCAAGTCAAGTCAAGTCAGCTTTATTTATAGAGCACATTTACAAACGGCTTAGCTGCATCAAAGTGCTTCACATAGTGCAAAAAATACATTAAAAGTGCATAAAATTCATAAAAAGAATCAGAAAAGCAAACTAAAACCTAATTGAAGGCCAGCGAAAAGAGGTGCGTCTTCAAGTGAGATTTGAAAATCCCTACGGACTCGGCTGCTCGGATGTTGGGGGGAAGGGAGTTCCAGAGTCGAGGGGCCGCTATAGAAAAAGCTCTGTCTCCCCTAGTTTTCAACCTCGACCTGGGGATGACAAGGAGGCGCTGGTCAGCCGACCGTAGCGCTCTGGTCGGGGTGAAAGGGAGGAGAAGATCAGCCAGGTACGGTGGGGCAAGGTGGTGCAGAGATTTAAAAACTGTTAAGAGAATTTTAAAATCAATGCGGTAGCGGATGGGGAGCCAGTGGAGGGAAGCAAGAACCGGAGTAATGTGATCGTGTTTTCTAGTGCAGGTGAGGAGTCGAGCGGCCGCGCTCTGGACTAACTGCAGGCGGTGAAGTTGGGCTTTTCCTATGCCGGTGTATAGACTATTGCAGTAGTCCAGGTGGGATGTGACAAAGGCGTGGAGGGCCTGCTCTAACCCTGCCTGGGGAAGGTACGCTTTAATCTTTGCCAGGGTCCTCAGGTTAAAAAAGCTTCTTTTCACAACTGCACTAATCTGGTGCTCAAACTTAAAAGAACTGTCTAAGAACACACCCAGATTCTTAACCGCTGACTTAGAGTAACTGGCAAGAGAACCCAGGGTGTTGGTGTTGAGTGCTGAAGGGGTTTTGCCAAACACAATGACCTCTGTCTTCTCCTCGTTGAAGAGAAAATTCGCTGACAGCCACGCCTTAATGTCCGACAGGCAGTTTTGCAAAGGCTGGAGAGCAGTGGGGTCATCGGCCTTAAAGGGGAGATATAGCTGGATATCGTCTGCATAGCAGTGGAAGGAGATATTGTGCTTTTCTATGATATCTCCTAGGGGCAGAATATACAGGAGAAATAGAATGGGGCCTAGGATGGAACCTTGTGGCACCCCACAGGAGAGGGGGGCTGCAGAAGAGGTGAAGTCTCCCAGTTGAACAGAGAAGGTCCTACCAGACAAGTAGGAATGGAAAAACTCCAGGACTGCACCAGTGTTACCATGCAATTATCCACAAGTGAAATGTTTGGTTTTTGTCTTGAATTTGTATCCAAGCAGTGCGCTAGCTGGTTAGCATTAGCACACGGCTAAGCTTGTTAGTTTGCACCCAGCTAGACATCATATTCCATGTAGCGTTGTCGTGTTGCATGAAGTTTTGTTTGTGCAACGCTTCTGCAGGAAGACAGGAGTCACTCCTGGACCAGGAGTCCTCCTCCTCTGGGTCCAGGGGTGGAGAAGGGAGGTGCAGCACCGTAAACATCCGCTCCATGTCCTCCAGCAGGATGGAGCATCCACTCCACCTCAAGCCGGACTGTCCTGTGTTATGAAGCATACAGCAGCTCTGAGGTAAGCAGCAGCAGCCTTGTTCATGTTGTAGATATTGCAGGAAACCATTCAGCATCCATGCTGGTATTCTATCAAGCAAAAGCACATAGATATGTTCACCACTGCTGCTCCAGCTGGATCCAGGGCCCAGTGTGCAGTAAAATTGATGCAGAGCACAGAAATAAATATATGCTGCTGTTTCTGCAGTTCCAGTTTGCTCTGTGAACTATGGATGTTTACGCTGAACAGCTCTCTCTCGTCCAGTGTTACAGTGAACACAAACTGTTGAAGTGACAAAAACTGCTTGACAAACAACAACAGATAATATTGAGTCCATTAAAAAAGTGCAGAGCAGTCAGTTGGTAGGCCACACTTTGCAATTACACCCTGGGAATAACATCCAGCAATGCTACTGTCCAAGAACGTCTCCACCAGCTGCCACCACAGTGTCTAATGGGTGGATGCAGGGTGTGGGTGGCAGTGCCATGTTTAACTGCTCTCTTTTCCCCTTTGCTTTTTAACCAGGAGGAGGCTGGAGCACCAACCAGACCTGATGGTGCCCCTGACAGAAATCCAGGATTCAGGTGAGCTGGGAGCTGCAGCGTGATGAACGGCACATCCATCAGAAGGAGCAGTAGGAGGAATGGTGTCTAAATCTGCAGTTCCTTGAAGATGAAGCACGGCAGTGAGGCTGAATGAGGCTGATTTGGCCTCTCAGCAGCGCAGCAGAGCCAGGCCTTCAGACATTCCTGCAGCGGGTTTCTTTGCTGGTCCAGACCCTGAGAACCCAGCGTTACACAGGAGCAACTCAACAACTGGTGGTTTTGATTTCCGTTCCAACAAAAACAGTTTTCACACCCCATATGTAACCACACACATCAGTCTGACTGCTGTTGAAGAGCGAAAGGTAAGCTGGAGCCAGTGTCATCTACATGTAGGAAGAAGCCAGTACTGATTTAATCTTACCCCATTACATCTTTAAACACAACTGTCACTAAATACAGCCTTATGAAACAATCCTCCTGTCATCAACCAACTCTTCTTTTGAGCTGGCCTCAGGTTGACAAGCATGTAGTCTCTGCACAATTTCTAAGACTAGTCTGAAACTAAACCTTTAACAGCAAACAGTTTTGTCGGTCATAAAAATGTATTAATGTTAATCAGTTATGAGCAGATCTATGTTTCATATAGAACAGAATAGACTGTATCTCACCATGGAGACATTTAGTTATGGAGGCTCGTAGAACAAACGGGTGCAAATAAATGAGGAAATTTTCAAATAAAGAATAATTAATAGAAATGTAAAAGAAGAAAAGATCTAATTTAATATGCAACAGATCTAAAATATAACGCTACTACTACTACTACTACTACTACTACTACTACAATATAACTGGAGCTATACTATACAGAAATATGTACAGATATGTTTTAGAGCAACAGAATGCTTGGATAATAAAGTGTCCATGGTTGATTTGGGGTTCCACAGTGACCATAATATTGTAGTATTCCAGGAAACGGAGACTCAGTCGAATATCCAGTTGCTGACACGTTTGTCACAGATGGTTCAGCTCAAAGTGTTTCATAATCCGCGCAACATCTTGCGCCCCCCCCCAAAAAAAAGAACAAGAACAACCTTTCACCCTGGAAAACACCCCGTACCCCAGCGTCCCTCCACAAAAGTCCCCGGGGGATCCGCCTCTCAGGTAGGCCCACTGTAAGTCCGCTGCAGCTGCCACTACAATATAAAATCTATATTGTGTCAACAGGGTTCAGACACTTTCTCACCTATGATTTTCAATGACTTTTCCATGACTTCCTAATTTGTTATCGAATTTCCATGACCAAAACACAGCCTCACGCTTCACTGAAATGTAATTTTGAGTATTGAAACATTAGGGGCTGAGCAGAGCTCCTCTGAGCTCCTCCACTACTCCATCTGATGTCTTGTTTCGCTAATTCTGGCACGTTTGCCGGTGCGTAATGACATCACTTCCTGTGACCATTCATCACCCCACCTACATTACAACCGTAACCCCGCGGCATGGAAACGCAAAACTGATTTGTGTCTGGTACGCTTTTTACCGACCCGAACCGAACTGACCTAACCCGTACCAACACCAGCTGCGCAGTGGAAACGAGGCTTAAGCTCCACTGTGTGTGGTGAAAACATTGTCCAGGATATTGGTGCCTCTTGTGGGAAAGTTAATTAATATGTCCATGGATTTGTGGAAACGCGTTCTTTGTGTTATCATGGTTAAAATCCCCAGCCAGAATGAGGAAGGCATCAGGGTGGGCTGTCTGCTGTTCACTGATGTGCTGATGGAGTTCGTTCAGTGTCTCGCTCCTGTTGTTGGTGGAGCCAGGGGGATGTATATTGCTGCCAGCAAAACAGCTGTAATTTCCCTTGGCAGGTAGAATGACCGGCACTTAATAATCATAAACTCCCCAAGTGGTGAGCAGTGTTTGCAGACTACAACAGCGTCACGGAACCAGGCATCACTTATGTAAAAACACAGAGTCCCCCGCCGTGAGTCTTCCCCCCCTCGATGAGCGCTCTGTCTGCCTGGTAGCATGTTAGCCGATCTAGCTGGATAGCACACTCCGGGATGCTATCATTGAGCCATGTTTCCACAAAGGAAGACACAGCACTCACTTAGTCTTTGAATCAGACATCTTTGACATCTGAAGAAGGCGGATATAATCCAGTTTGTTGTCCAGCAAGCTTACGTTAGCCAGGGTGATGGTGGGAATAGCTGGCCGATGAGGGCTAGCAGCTAGCCTAGCTGGGATACCTCTGCGCTTAACCCTCTTCTGCTTCCTCTTACACCTCTTTCCCAAAGGCCAAAAAACCCGTTTAAACCTACTAACAATCGGCTCCTCAAGGCAGTGGGAAAGGGTCTAATCGGCATTTCGACCCGGGTCGCTAAACCCTGCAGTCGACCCAGGAATTTACCGGGTCAGATTTCTACCGGCTTTTAGTGGGAGGGACACATCCGGGAACTTACATGATTACGTCAACGCAGCGCGGCTACGTTAACGCACTACTTGTTGTTTCTGGACACAGCATGAGATATCCTTCGTCAAGATGACCCAGCATTGGCAAGATAGCAAGACCAGAGAGCTTCTCTTGATCCGTGGGGAAGAGGAGATTTGTCTACAGGTAACGGGGACTGTGTTCCGCTGCATTGTTTACTTTTGTTTTGCTCCGTCGCGCTGATGATGTCATCAACGTGGGACGCCATCAGCGCGGAAAAACGCAGCGACGCGACTCTCCAGCAGGTGGCTAGATCCGGGTCTGCAGGCAGTGGAAAAGGCGTCTAAAAGGCGATCATTAGCGGGTCAAAAACACGGGTCGACTCGCTTGTTGCAGTGGGAAAGGGGTATTATTCCGCCTGTGGCGCTTCCACTGTGGGCTCACCGCAAGGGTGAGGGTCAGAGGTTGAGCAGGCCTCCGGAGTGGACCATAGGAGCGGAGCTTTTGCACGTCCGTTGGAATTTCTGGCTTAAGTGTGTTGCTGAATACGATTCTGCGGATGTCGAGCACAAGCTTAAGGGAGTAAGTTGGCCTTGGGATGGGAAGACACGAGGACGAGCAGATACACACTGGTTTCAAGCACAAAAAACACGATCGGGACAGAGAGGAGCCGTTGCGTGTGCACTGCTGCCATGTAGTGTTGCCAAGGGGTTGTGAAGGGGCAGGATTAAATAAGTTTTCTTCTTCCTACTCCTTTTACACCATTACTGATAAAATTATGCCTGTTTCTGTGGCTATAATTCACCCTTTCGGCTGATTTTTCCTCCTCCAGAGTCCAGGGAGCTGACCAGAGCATAGAGTTTTTTTACAGAAAGAAGGAACCGTATTGGTGTGAAGTGCGTCATTTTATGTGACAGAGATACAGCCATAGAGAGCCCTGATCATTCAGACAGCTTTTAAACTAAATGGAAGTAAAGACCGTTATTGAAATGTTAGCTACAGTTAGATACAAAAAATCAACTGGTGTCTTTTCTCACATTACCAAACAACATTTCAATAAACTAGATTAATGTAGTGTTTCCCATTTGTAATTTGATCTGTCAGGTGTCCATTAATATCATTAATCATATGTTCAGTTTTATAATAAAGAAATTAACATGCATCTTAAACTTCCATTCTAAAGCGATCCAGATTCTTTGACATATGTAAACACGTTAATTTTTTCCAAAAGTGAAGCAAGGGTTGCTTTACCAAGTAATTATTTAGCAGCAGAAAATAAATCTGCTGTAAAACCAGGAAAAAAATATTCGGTTTTTTATAGTCAATAAAACATACCTGAGCAGGTGAGTTTCACGGTGCGAGAGAAGCGGTATGATCCCACACAGTTCCACAGATCAGATTGAGATTGAACACATTCTGGGAAGATTCTCCACATAGATTGATCTGACACATTTGTTGGTTGTATAGAGACAGCAGAGCCACAGTTCAGATGTTCACAGATGAGAGCTGCTGTCTTCAGGGTGAATAGACGGCCCACCACAGGTCTCTGGTCACCAAGATGTTTCAGCTCCAGACTTCCTGCACAGCGACTGGCTCCTTCCACCAAGCTGAACTCCTCACCTGAACCCAGAGCAGAGAGAGAAGAGTGAGAGGATGAAGTGAGTGTGAAGAGAAGAGAAGTGAAAGCTGCAGCTCCTCTTCTACCTGAGCAGGTGAGTCCAGCAGCTTTACCAGGTGAACAGCTGCTTCTAGCTGAGCCTGAGCTTCTACAGTCCAGCAGAGCAGACTCATGGCCTCCACACTGGAACTCTGGGCTCCACCTGGGAGTCTGCACGTCTCCATAGAGCGCCCCCTGCAGGACTGAAGGAGTCCCACAGCCCAGCTCCCGACACACCACCTGTGCATCCTGCAGGTCCAGGTCTGCTTCACACACTGAGGACCAGGTCTGGTCAGACGGGTTCGTCTTCACCTGCAGTCTGCCTGAACAACGACTGGATCCATTCAGCAGCCGCACCGAGTCTGAACACAGGACAGGAGGTCACTGTACCTACAACCCCATCACATGGCTGCTGCAACCTCAGAAAACATTGTACCTACAACCACAAACACTGAGGCTACTCTCTCAAACACAGGAGAGAAGACAGGATCAGAACACACAAAGCATGTTTTCACAACAGTTTTTCCCTGACAGTGAAACTGATGACAACTGAAACGGAACCATTATTTTGTCTGTGTGCATGTGTATAAGTGCAGTGACAGGAGGTCACTGTACCTACAACCCCATCACAAACACTGCAGCGACAACCTCAAAAACATTGTACCGACAACCAGAAATGGTTTATGTGAACAAATGGAAAATAAAAACCTTGAATCTTCAATGCTTGATCAATTGCGATGTCATGTTGAAAGCTTTCTGTCTGAACTCACCATGTTAAGAACATGCAGTTAATGAAACCTCATTGGTCTTACCTGAGCATGTGAGATAGAAAGAGGAAGCATAAGAGGGCCAGAAGCAATTCTTCCAATCTGACAGAGACTTGAAACATTCATATTCAAAACTCCACGCAGATCTGTATGATGACTCAGATGTTGGTTTCATGGAAACAGCAGAGCCACAGTCCAGGTGTTCACAGACTGCATTTGATAACTTCAGGTTCCAGTCGTCATCGTCCACTGGTCTCCATTCTCCGAGGTGTTTCAGCTCCACTCCACCTGAACAGCCAGAGCTTCCTCCCACCAGCCTGAACTCATCATCAGCCTCTGAGCAAAGAGCACAAAGTCAGCAAGAATAAAGACTCACTGTCTTTCTTCATCTTTGAGGACTTTCTTTACCAGCTGGATGGTTTCTGTCTTCAAGACGGACTCCTGTGGGGAAACATTGAGAGAGTTCAGTATTCATTAGGTTTTAGTGATTCTCACTTCTAATCATGCAGCTTGAGATCAGAGTCAACATTCCAATGAAACATGTTTGATCTGAAGATGAGCTGAACGTATGAAGAGTCCAGCTCAGGTCAAGAGCATCCAGACTGGGCCAAAACTCAACAAAAGTTTTGTTTTGATGAATGGAAAACTTTTCCAAAACAAAAACTCAGGATCGATTTGTTTCCACTTGAAACGCTGTTGTGTAAACGGGACCAGAGAAACTAAATCTGGGAATACGTCTGAAAACTATGATGTGGTTCAGGCAGGTTTTGGAGTCGCAGCAGGTTAGTTTTGTGCTGGTTTAGGGTTTTTCTTTTGACTGGGATGGTAGCAATATGACGATCAGCTATCTGTCACTGCAAACTGGTGAATTCCCAAAAGAAATGAAAACAGCTGAAGTCATTCCACTGGACACCAGATCAATAATTACCGGCCTGTTTCTTTACTCCCCAAGTTTTCCAACTCCATAGAAAAAGTTTTCATTGGATGAATCTATTGACCAACACAAACGGCTGCCTGAAAGTCAACATGGATTCAGATCACAGAGATCCACATCGCTGCATTAACAGAGTTCATGGAGAGAATCAGCAGCTCCACAGACAAAAGAATGAAGCAGTTCCAGAGTTCATTGATCTGAAAAAGCATTTTACACAATAAATCATGAAATATTAATCAATAAACTTGAGTTCTGATATCAGGGGTGTGGCTTCACACTGGAGGAAAACTTACTCAAACAACCGACAACAACTTCTCAAAATGAGAGATTGTCAGTCTTCTTGCTAGGTAAATGCTTGTGGTGTCCACCGGGGTCAGTATTGAGACAAAACTCTTCATTCGATACATGACAGTCTAATTCAATAATTTGGTTCATTCCTCAAATCACTTTTCACTTTTGCACAACAGTTAATGCATTCCTCAAAACAATTAGTACAAAAAGTAAAATCAATGATGGAGAGTCACGTGGGTACACCGGGCAAGATGGCTGCGCTGTGGAGGAGCTCAGACCACTACCTATTTAATGGATTACAGGCCAGCACACACTACAGGATGATCGGGCCGAATTTTGTCTCGATCTTCTCCTCCCGACTGAAGCCGACAGGGTCAGACTGTCGGGAGTATGCAAATGAGTTTGGGTCTGATCTTCCTGTAGTGTACGATGTGTTCCGAGAGATCTTTTCTAGTCGGAGCCACTCGGGAGGCGTCGGAAGAGGAGATCGTAGATAATGAACATGTTTAATATTTTTGATCGCAAATCCTGTGGTGTGTGGTGCACTCTGGGAGGAGCTGATCAGCTCCGGTTAGACCTGTCCACACCCTTGGAATAGAGCTCCCTTGGTTGAACAGCTCTGTCTTCAGGTGCCGCTGCTTGAAAAAAAAAAACCCTTCTCAGCTGTCAGAGATGGAGACATGAATATATGTCTGTGAAATATATTCACTATATGACAGTAAAAGAGAAAAGTCAGAACTCAGTAGTGCAGTGGTTAATCCTCATCACTCCTGGATGTACTGCATTTCCTCCATTCAGACCCAAACTCCGATCTAATACGTTCATCTGCATCTCTGCCAGTCCTGCAATAAGGCCAATGTTTTAATTTATCTCAATTATTAACAATCACGGAAGAATGCGGAATTAAAAAAAAACTTTCCACTGACTCGTGCCGTCAGAGCAGACAGAGCGGATGTATCATGAAACTTTTCCGAATCAAACTTCAACATGTTTTTATTCTGGTTTAAACCATCCAATCTGGGGACAAAAAGAATGATTTAAGATATTTGGTGATTAAAAAAAGTACCTTTTTTGTCACAGACTGCTACTAATAACTTATTTCTATACTGCTCCATTCTGGAGTCCAAAGTTAAAAAAAAAAAAAAACATGAACATAAGCTGAATTATCATGAAATGTGGAGGATAAATTATAAGAAAATTATCTCAAAATATGTTTCCCTCTTCTGTACTGTAACATTAAAATTTCGTGACAAGGTCCCAACAGTGGGTGGGGTGGGGGTGGGGTGGGGGTGGGGGGGTGGGGGGTCTGCGCTGAAGGAGTGATACTGATGTAAATGAATGAACTGAGGGAATGAATGAGTTCTCCGCTTATTATTAAAAGTGGAGATGAATGTAAACACAGCAATGAAGGCAAACCGCAAAAAGTCACGTTGGACTACGCGAGATCTGGAAGAGTGAGGAGCCGATTCTCTGATGAAGAATCTGCTAGTGTGTGTTCTGCTCCAGAGCGACACCACACGCTAGAAGATCAGGACAGGAAGATCGGGTGCAATCTGTCCTCTGTTGTCTTCTAATGTGTGGTCTCTGAATCGGGAAAAATTGAAAAAATCCTGTAGTGTGTACTGGCCTAAAACCTTTATTTATCTACCTGTCTTGAGAAAAATATTTAGTGAATTGATCCCCAAAACATTTAACACCTGGATTACCCTTCTGGCAGTACAAGATGTCAACAACATCGAAGTATTTCAAGGAGACGACCCGCATGGCTACTCGAAACAAGCTAGCCGCTAATGAGAACAACGTGGCTGAGCAGAACATAAGTATGGAAAAAGTTTTTTTTCTGAAATAACCAAAGTGAGTGCCAAGTTGACAGAAGTAGCCGCTGATGTTCTGATGATCAACGAAACCACCACTGAGCTGAAAGGGTCAGCAGTCTACAGGTACGATGGAGGAGGCGGAGGGGCGAATTTCCGACCTGGAAGACATGACCGAGGGCCTGGTGACAAACACAACATCCATGAGGAAAAAGATAGACATGTTGTGGGCGCTTGAGAATCACAGCAAACGAAACAACGTGAGGTTAGTCGGACTGGCGGAGAAAGACGGGGCTGATGGCACTTTGAAAGAATGTGTCAACAAAGTTCTGAGCAAAGGTCTGGGGATAGTTCCCGACGCAGAGTTTGAAATTGAAAGAATGCACCAAACACCAGCCCCGACGCCGAATGAGGACCAGCCAGCCAGACCCGTACTGATCCACTTCCTAAGGCAGTCCGCCCGAGAGAAGGTATTGAGAGCCGCAGTGGAGAAGAGGTTGATGGAAACTGAATACATCACTACTATCTAATGAGGCTCATAGTTTGCTGTTAAAAGAAGAATTGCAGTCATTTTTTTAATTAAAAGCAGGCAGCACAGACAGGAGATCAACAGAATGGGAAGTGTCTAAAGCTTATATTCGGGGGAAAATCATAGCATGAGCATCTAAAAGAAAAAGGGAGGAAATGAATCGTATCAAGGAATTGGAAACTAAAATGAGGACAAATGAAAAAGAACTAGCAGATAATTTCTCAAACTAGTCATATCAAAATATTTGCAAACTTAAATTTGAACTTCAAGAAATTTACAATTAAAAAAGTAGAATATGCCCTGTTCAGGTTAGGGACGACCTTTTATGAGGAAGGGGGAAAAAAACAGGCAAGCTCATGGCCAAACAGTAAAAGCAACATAACTCCTGTAATTTAATACCGGCAATTAAAAAAGGGAATGTAATAGTGACTGATACTAAACAAGTTAATGAATTACTACAAAAATACTATGAGGCACTTTATACTCAGAAATACAGAAATACGTCGATCTATATCAGGCATGAAGAACGGAAAATCTCCTGGATTTGATGGGTTTCCTATAGAATATTATAAACAATTTATGGATGTCCCAGCTCCAGTTCTAGAAGATGTTTACAATGACGCATTTCTTCTACGATCTCTTCCATCAACTTTCGATGAGGCTTTAATAACACTCATTCCAAAAAAGGACAGAGACCCATTACAACCCTTTCATTATCGGCCTATAAGTTTACTTCATGTAGACTGTAAAATCCTGACCAAAATTTTAGCAGCTCGTTTAGAGAATGTTCTGCCAGACATAATTCATACAGATCAAGTTGGATTTATGAAGAATAGATCATCAACGGACAATATGAGAAGATTATTACATCTTGCAAGTCTGAATAGAGAGAACTGTAGTCCTGCTACTGCCCTCTCCCTTGATGCAGAGAAGGCTTTCGATCGTGTGCAGTGAGATTTTTTATTCACAGCCCTGTCACATTTTGGGTTTTCATCTTCTTTGATCACATGGGTTAAAATGTTGTATAATAGTCCCAAGGAATCGGTGATTACTAATGGTGTTATGTCGCCCTTCTTTAACCTTAAAAGAGCCAGGAGACAGGGCTGCCCTCTTTCACCGCTGCTGTTGAACATTTCATTGGAACCACTGGCTGTCATCATAAGAGGAAATGCAGACGTAAGGGGCATTGAGGGAGGTGGCCAACAACACAAATTGCTGCTTTATGCGGACGACATACTGGTCCTGCCAAAAGACCCAAATCATTCAACACCTCACTTGATGGATACAATATAATGTTATTCTAATTTATCAGGATATAAAATTAACTGGACAAAGTCTGAAGCAATGTCAATATCTGCGATTAGCAGCGCAGATACAATTAAAACATTTGGCTTCAAGTGGATACCAAAGGGATTGACATATTTAGGAATTAAAATATGCAGGGAGGTGGAAGAAATGTCACATTTAAACTTTTAATCCAGTTTTACAACCAATGAAAATTAATTTGGACAAGTGGAATAAAATAAGGTTGACATTGTGGGGAAGAGTCAATGTAATTAAAATGGTGGTCTCACCTCAGTTTAATTATTCTCTTATGATGCTGCCAGTTACAGTGCCCCCTCCATTTTTAATAAATATAACACACTGATCAAGGAGTTTCTTGGAGAAGGCAAAAGGCCCTGGATCAAGCAGGCCAATCTGTGTTTACCCAGGGACAAGGGAGGGCTGGCCCAAGATTGCACTACATCTCCTTTGAGATGGCAAAACTCGCCGTACATTGGACTGGGCAATATAATTTAGACTGGGCTGCTATAGAGAAAATCTTTATCCCTCCCTTTAACACCCATAGAAGCCCTCTCTCAAAATCCAGGTAACATTTTTAACCCTATCATGTTACATTCAAAGGAAATTTGGATGAAGATACACAAAATACTTATATTATTTCATTGTAAGCAGCCATACTCATCCCTGTGGCACAATAGTGCAATATGTGTTGGTGAAAGAGCAGTGTACTGGAAGAGTTGGCACAGCCATGGAGTATGTAGACTGGATCGTCTGTATGATGGTGAAGAGTTCATGTCCTACAACGATCTACTCAGTAAATATAATCTAAGGGGATGGGAACATTTTTGGAAATATGTACAGATAAGGAATTGTGTCAGATCACCAGACTGGAAAACAGAGGAGAACCATGTTCTGGAGGATTTGGTTCTGCCACCTCACCATCATGGAGCATCAATACTCTACAGGAGAATGAACTCTGCACTCAGTACTGAGCTGAAACATCTGAAGATCTTGTGGGAAAAGGACATTGGGGTTGTTTTTGAGAATGAGGAAGGGATGAAAAGAATTTCACAATGTGGAAAACTTTTGAGGGAATGTAAAGGCAAATTTACACAATATAAGACAATACAAAGATATTACTGGACTCCTGTGAGACTGAATAGATTAAACCTTATGAATAATACATTGTGTTGGAAATGTCAGAATAATGATGGAACGCTGATGCACTTTAAAAAAAAAAGTCAAATCGACTAGAAAACCTGCTGTCACTTGTCACTTGCCACATGTCACTTGCTCAAAACGGATAGTTCATTCCTCAAAAGATCACCTGAAAATATTTTTTTCAATTTAGCAGACATTTTCAGGACAAACAGATTAAAAATGTCTAAAATGAGCTTGACAGATGTTGACAGCTACTCAGTGGTTACAATGGTCCGGTACGCTCTGGTACAGAGTTCCAGGACTTCTAAAAATGTCCACTGAGCGTGCTGGCACTTCTCGAAGCTCCAACAACGTAGCGGTACGCTCACCAGCCCATCTCTTTGAATCCTTCAAACAGCCGCTTATCAGAGCACATCAGCCTTTACAGAGCAGAGCGCACGTTTACTCCCCCATCCTGCACAGACTTCATTACCCATACTGCCCTGGGCTTCACCACAGAAGTGCACATGTGTCGTTCAAGCTCCCTGCAGTAAACATGCCAGTCCAGCCAAAGTGTGTGTGTGGAACTGGAGCTCTTCAGTTCAGAAAATACAAGGAGAACTCTGCCACGCTCTCCTGGCTCGAAGCTTCAACAAGAAGAGAAGGACAATTCAGCATCACAAGTAGAGTTCATCTGGACTGACAGGACATGACCAAACGATCACGTTATCAAACAAGAAACTGCTGCTATGATGAGAACAAATGACTGAATGTTGAGGAGGCTGAACCGACTGTTGAGCAAAAGGAAAAAGTCATGAGAGAAATGCTCCAAAGCCACTGAGAAAAACTGTCATGAAGGATGTAAAATCTGTAAAAAACTAAAATTTATCTTGATTTCTGATGAAATAAAGATTTCTGTCCAAGGGGAGAATTCAGAGCAGCTCTCAGAGGAAATCAACTCAGAACTGAACACATTCAAAAAGTGTTTTGATTCAAACAAACTCTCAGTCAATGTATGTTGTTTGGAAGTCATGAGGGCAATATAGAGACTCTAAAGTTCTGCCAGAAGGTGTAGAAGTGGAGAGAGTTCCAGAAATCAAGTTCCTTGGAAACCTCACATCAAACACGCTGAATCCAAAATATCCACAAGTCTTTCAGTCCTCAGCAAAGCAGAATCCTTCCTAAACAGCAAAGCTCTCCAGATGAGATATTGTTCACTGATACTGTCGTACTGGAACGACTGCCTGGAAGTTTGGAGCAACAGCTCCAAGTCCTCACTGCAGAAAAGAGCCATCAGGATGATCCATGAAGCAGCTTTCAGGACCACACTAATGTCTTCTTTCCAGTGTGTGCAGCACTGAAACTCCCAGACGGAGGAGAATTCCCAGCAGAGAGAAGCAGCAGTGAGCAGCAGAGTCCTACCTGAGCTCCACAGCAGCAGCAGCAGCAGCTTCAGCTCCATGTTCCAGGTCGACCACATCTCTCTGAGTCTGATCACCTCTGTCTCTGGATATTTGTCCAGGTTGCGAAACATTTGTAACCATGTTGAGCAAGAAGTCATTTGATGAGAAGCGGATTTATATCATTAGATCTGATAGGAGGCTGCTGTCATATGTCAGGATGTGGTTTTGTTTCCATGACAGAATTAGAGATGTTCTCTCAGATTAAAGCAGTCTGATTTGAAAACTGATATTCACAACACATAAACACGTTTGTGTTTCTTCACTCTTTATGTTCTCAAACAGGATTTCAATCAGTAAATTCCAATCAGGCTGGATCAATTAGTGAAACCTTTATACAGCTGGAAGATCCAAAAGCTCACAGCTTAAAGGAGCATAGCGAAGTTTTAAATATTAAATTATCAATTATTCACACCCACACACATTTTCACCTTTGCCTGATGGGCAGCAAGACCTATTTCTGCAAGATCGCAGTCACTCCTATTTTCCTGTGCAGGGCACTGAAGGCACAGCAATATGAGTGATTCTGGTACGAATCGCTCTGAGCCTGACGTAATGCACGCTCCCGCTGGCCTGATATCCTTAAGTTTCGTTTTGTCCACCATTACTCCGCCTGATGCTTAGCAGCAACAACTGAGCTGTGTGAGGATGGAGCTTCGAGAAAGTAAGAAAAGACCGGCTTCTAGCACTGCCACAGCTCCAGCACAGACCCCACCAGGCAGAAGAAACTTAAATTTTACTCGAGCGCTACTAAAAGAGCGAGGAAGGAGTCCCCCTCTTCTGTGCACATACATGGGCGCAAGCCACAGACACGAGCGTTTCACCAAGCTGCAGTTACGCCCGATGCCTGCAGGGGTCGGTGTTTCGTATAAAACGAGCAAACACCTTTAATGCAGAAACACTGCAGGATGGATTTTGTCCTGAAGCCGCTTCATGAGATATGGAGCATTAGCATCACTGATGCTAATGCTAAGCTCGCAAGTGAATTCAAACCCTGAAAAATAGTTTGGTGTGCACAGGTGAAGCTCGTGTCTGTCCTGACCAAGTTACAACTAAAAACCTGTGAATTACGGCAGAGTTTCAGCTAGAAAGAATCCCAAAGATGAGGCAGTAATGACAAGCAGCAGCCCAGCTACACTGCTCGCAGGTGAAACAGGAAGAAGGCCGTCTGTCCTTTCCACCATTTGATTTTCTTTTTGAGATGAGGAATTCCAAAAATGGTGAACAGGCCGCATTCCAGTTTCCGATGTGATGGAGGCTGATCTGACATATATAGTGAATATATTTTCGGAACACAGGACCATCAGACACCACGTTGTTTCCACACATCCATCAATCGGGTCTTTGCCGACTTTGTCATCAGCGATCAGGACAAAATCCATCCTGTAGTGTGTTTCTGCATTAAGCTGTGAGCTTTTGGATTTTCCAGCTGTATAAAGGTTTTAATTTGTTGATCCAGCCTTATTGGATTGAAATGCTGTTTGAGAACTTAAAGAATGAAGAAACACAAACATGTTTAGGTGTTGTGAACATCAGTCTTCAGCCTGCAGAAGACACACTGAGATAAATCATCTGAGAGGAAACACAACCACATCCTGACATGTGACAGCAGCCTCCTATCAGATCTAATTATACAAGTTCATTTCTCAGGAAATCTCTTCTTGCTCAACATGGTGAACTGCGATCTTGCAGAAATAGCTCTTGCTGCCCATCAGGCAAAGGTGAAAGTGTGTGGGTGTGAATAATTGATAATTTAATATTTAAAACTTCGCTATGCTCCTTTAAGCTGTGAGCTTTTGGATCTTCCAGCTGTATAAAGGTTTCACTAATTGATCCAGCCTGATTGGAATTTACTGATTGAAATCCTGTTTGAGAACATAAAGAGTGAAGAAACACAAACGTGTTTATGTGTTGTGAATATCAGTTTTCAAATCAGACTGCTTTAATCTGAGAGGACATCTCTAATTCTGTCATGGAAACACAACCACATCCTGACATGTGGCAGAAGCCTCCTATCAGATCTAATGATATAAATCCGCTTCTCATCAAATGACTTCTTGCTCAACATGGTTACAAAACTTTCTCAATCTCGATAAATATCAACAGTTAAAACTCCAACAAACAAAAACTCCAACAAAGTGATGCAAATGACAGCAAATATGGCACATTTAAGTGGGGAAGGTACATGGAGGACGACCCAAGTTGTCAGTCACTGCTAGAGTTGTGTGTAAAGTTCATTTTTTGTCCATAAGGAGAAACAGCATCTAAAGTCTCCAAAAACAAAAGGAGGAGTCCACCATGGACTCAGGTGTCAAATCCAGAAACTAGAAGCTGCTTCAGCAGAGGGCAGAGAAACAGGAATGAAGAACTTCCAGACAGCCTGGCAGGAGCTCAGCATGCAGCTCTCTCTGCTGACTGACTGAACGGGAACAGCATCGACTCACAGAGCAAGAAGACAAGATGATCCCACAACCTGAACAGACAGAAGCCCCTGATGAGCCCAGAGCACCAGGTGACCACAATGACCAATGAGACACAGGTGAAGCTCATCAGGATGGAGAACAGCAATCAGACATGAGGAGGGGAAGCAGAGGCTGGAATGAGAGACAACTGGCCTGTTTCCTCCTCCCTCACGCTACTCTGCTCGACTTGGCTCTGCATCCATGGATGTCGAACTCGTTAAAGGTCGAGGTAGAGATTCACCTCCCCTAAGGTCTCTGAATGACTTCCAAGTCATCAATGAGAAGGCGGAGCAGAACAATCACTTCACTGGATTAGTTGTGTTTAATGATCACTGGTGTGTCGGCTGTGAAATCTTTCTTTTGGGTTCAAAATTGCTTAACTGAGAAAAATAAACATAATAACAATGTAGAAAAAATAATTCATATATTTTCATAGTGCATAAAAAAAACAATAACAGATCCACCTCCACCCCCAAATCTGTCTGAGAATGATCACTGCCTCCATAAATAAAACTAAAAAGGTTATTTCTAAATTATCAGGTCTTTGAGCAAGAACGCAAGCAATTGTGAAGCAAGTGGAAACATTCCGAAAAGGAAATAAATGGAGGCTATTTGTGAAAAAAAAAAATTGTTAGTGCACTTGCTGAGAGCATGAAATATTGTCCTTTACAGTGAAGTAATTCTGCAACAATGAGACAGAGTAGACTGTCTTTAATCTGAGAGGATTAAATCAAGAAAAAAAAAACACTTAAGAAGGTCAAATCAGGAGTATTGCTGATGTCTTATGATCAATAGTTCCAGCTGATTATCTTTATCATTAATCAATAAACTGATTCCCTCCTTCTCAATGTGAACTGGTGTTTCAGTGGCGTTTGTTTTCCTCACTGTTCCCGCAGGAGCGGGTGGGGTCGAGACTTCATGACACACACACCTGCAGACATTCACACATCTTCTTCAGAAATGGACTCAGTGTGAAGCTGCTGGTGTTTAAACGAGGGAAAACTTGGTTTTTAGAAAGGTTTGTGGACATTGGAAGGGTGCTGTTTGTTGGGTGGAGTTAGTTAATGAGTGTGTTTCAAACACCCCTCAGGGTTTTGGTTCAACCCTACCGGTCCTGATGAGATTAATTTGTGTGTTTGATTTACTCACCTGCAGAGGAAGCGGTTCATCTCACACTGTGTCTTCTGGTGATGGTAGACACATCAAACGTTCTTCAGCAGAGCAGAAAGACTTCTTCCTTCAGATTTCACTTCAATCTCCTTCACGGGACAAACCTGGACTGTTGTTGTAATTTCGACATCTGTCCACAAGAGGGCGTAAAAACAGGAGGGAAGAGAAATGAGTCAGTAGAGAATTGGAAGTCTGCTCTCTGGTGGCCAAAGTAGGAACTACAACCATTTAAACTTTGAAATGAATGTATTACAATCACATTTCCGGGATTAATTTAACAGTCTGCTTCACGTAGATGGTCCATCAAAGATTTGTGATAAATGTTTAATCCTTTAATTTTTAGTAAAGACAAACTCAATGAATTCGCTAAAATCTCCTCCATGTCCTGTCCTGACCGCCGGCCGTTGTGTGAGCCTGATGAGTGGACAGTCGCCCTCTTGTGGTCACAAGTGGGAACTACAACAAGTAAAGCGGCGTCATAACATCTGCTCCTCATTCATTATGACCAGCACGTTTGTTTTCAGATCATCCATCACATCATCTTCCACTTCATGCTGCAAACGTTCTTTGAAATACAAGTTTGCACCATAAAGTCATTCAAAGATGCCCCTTCTACTTGACTTTCACAGAATGCCCCTTTAGAGAAATTCTTCATGACACTGACAAATACGTTTTTTGCATCTTCAACCTAAATTCAGTCCTTTTGGATATAGGGCTGTCGGGATGAGAGGCCAAAGGGTAGTTAAAATACAGAGAAGAGGTTCTGGAATTAGTCATGTCTATAGATACACATCCTGATGTACATGAAAATACCAGAAAAACCGATTTAAACAAAGCCAGGATTTCAACGATTATGAGCTGAAACTACAATCTGATGGTAAAAAGCTTCAGTCACACATCTGGTGAAGCCCTGAACAGTCTGAAAGTAAGGAAACTGTACTGTCCTTGATCCTGCAGCTCAAACGTGAAGGAGAACTTGATGTTGAAGTTGCAGGCCCAGTCGTCAGAACCCCCCCTCCGGCCTGTGATTCCGATTCGGGGAAGGCGCCTCAATAGATCTTGGTGCAGGGGTCAGGCGAAGCCTCCTCAGCTGGAACAGACAGGAGCAGATCGTTCATCGAGGCAACTGGATTCATATTTCTGAAGAGAAAGACGTACTGCACCAGCTGGCATCAAAGTTTCTGTGGAGGTGGCCTCCGATGCAGCCGCTGGCCTGACTGACGAAGCGGTTCTTCCTCCACATCCTACACTGTTGGCTCCAGGGGGAGAAGAACTTTGATGCTGGGAGAGTTTGACTTCAATCAAATCATTCTGCTTCAATAAACAAAGCGTCAAAGATAAAACCAGGATGTTTGGAAGACAAGTAGTTGTGCGTGTGTGTGTGTGTGTGTAAGACTGAGGAATGGAGTTATCCAGCGTCGTCTGTGCTGAACATCAACACAAGACATTCCATTCATTTCACAGTTTAGAATATCAATGTAGTTTTAATCTCACTGCTGTCCTCCTGAAGTCTTTCTATTAAGTTAAAACTGACTCTGTTCAGAGGTCGAGGCTTCCACCGGGACACAAATGATGAGACCGAGTTGTTTTTCCACCCAAACTGATGCATCAGCTACAGTATTATGTTCAGTGAAATAACAGTGATTTACAACTACGGATGCCTCACACTGACAGACAAAACACTAAGCAACACCACATATGCAGAACCATGAACACCGTCAAAGGAAATCAGCAACGTCCTCTCTGAGGAAATAGCTTTATGGTGACAAAAAGCCACAACACAACAATATAAACCCACAACGCAACAAAGAAAGCCACAAGAGAAGTAAAGACGAGGTTATGTTTGACACCCCTGGCACAGAGTCAGCATGGAGCTGTCCATGGTGCTGAAATATTAACTTCAAACACTTGTGTTAAATCAAAACAAGTTATCCACATGAAATAAACCTGTGTGTTTTGTGTTGATAAAATTTGGTAAAAACATGTTTTGGTGAAGTAATTTGATGTTTTCGAACATTACATTCCTTCACAGTTTTATTATTTTATTGTTACACTATTCAATGTCTTTTATTCTAAGATTCTTTGATCACTTCATGCTACGTTATTTTAATTACCTGTTGGGATAAAACTGGCCCCATCCACCTGGCAGTCACAAAATAGCAATTTTAAACATAACAGAATAACAGTATAATGTTCCGACTGCACTCACTGTTTGTTAATTGCCCCTTCTTTTGGTCCTTTATTCTAAATAAAATATTTTCTATCTTTGAAAACATTTTGGTGTGGCAGTCAGCAGAGTGGAGGATGTCATTTGATACTTTGTCAAACTGCGTCTTTTCTCCCGAGTTGAGTGGGATCCAATTCCATGATCAACTTCTGAAACACTACAGTGTGTAGAGGAAAAATGGTCTTTAACCTCTCGTTAGTAGAAGGCAGCTGTGTTTACCACAACGTAACCATCACATTCATTGCTTCTTTAGGTTCTTCTCTGCAAGTTCATTCTGAAGTATTCATTCTTTCAAGGTTTTATTCAAAGGATCAGTGTCTTCATCACAGAATGTCCACGTAGAGACAATACAACTGTTGGACCAGTGTCCCAGACTCTTGCACCAACACCCACCTACAGCAACCAGACACCCAACACAATCAAAACTCTGGTGAACGATGAAGATCTGCTTCTCAGGACTTTGATCTGAATCAGTTAAAGAACAAATCCACTCATTTAAAAGACAGGGACTGCAGCTCAGTGGCAGAGCACATGCTTTGCCTATATGAGGTCCTGGAACAAATCCCCAGCATCTCCAAGCTTTATGTCAGTATATGACTGTAAAGCATCAGCAGAGGAACTCAGTCCAGCTCAGCATCAACTCTTCCAGCTCTCCATTGACAGTCATCCAGTCGGAAAACTCTGGAAAAGATCAGTCATTGTCAAGTCCTCTGAATTTTTGTGCTGTTGCGGACTTGAACAGAACATTCGCTTCACAGTCCAAGTTTTCTTTCAATCTTTTATTGTCATCACATTTCAGGTTTCAGGTGTGGGTATTGCAGATTTTTTTAGCCTTTTACATTCCTTTAGAACCCTACAATATTCTTTAGCTTTCCAGTTCTTTAGGTGTCTCTAGTTTTCTGGGATTTCTTTGGATTTCTTTACTTTATTTAGCAATTCTTTGGATCCTTAAATTTCTTAAGGTTTCTTTGGTTTTCTTTAAGCTTTTTATTTAGGCATATCGAGACTCTTTAGCAGATTGCACCAGGTTTTTCAGTTCTTAGTCTTTAGCTCATTAGTAGGTTCTTAGGTGAAAAACTTTTTGATGGAAAACACAAAATATGGCCCAAATACTCCAAGTAGTATTTAAGTCTGTCAGAAAGGTTCATTGAAAGTAATATTGGCAATAAAGAATCAAACAATCTTATGAAGGTCAACTTAAACACTGAACTTAAGTTAACAGTTCAAGCAGAGATAGCAAACAAATGCAATAACAAATCAAATGCTTTTCCACATAACATGCTCTTCAAGTTACTTGTTGGTAAATTAACTTACAAATTTCATGCAATTGTTAATTCTTGTTTAAATCCAATGAATAACAAAGTTTGCACTTCCATGGAGAAAAAGCACATTAAACTTAAAGTTCGCCTCTGAAGCCGGAATGTCCCAGGCGCTCCTGAATGCAACAAACATTTCTCCACGTGAAGCCAGAGGAGATCTTTACTCAACCACGTTCATAGCAGTGCTTACCAGCTGGTTACCAGCTGTCCATCCACAGCTGTGAAGAGGTTTTGCTCAGGTTTGTCAGAGAGGAACACTTTTTCTGTCTCATAACCAGTTTGGGTGAGCTGTGTCCTGCTTCATGTGCAGCAAGGCAAGGTTCTCAGAATGCATGCCCCCAGGTCAACAATGACTTCAGACCGGTGGCTCTCATCTCTCATGTTCTCAAATCAACGGAGACACATATTTACAGTTCACATAGACTACAGCTCCTGGTTTGGGAAGGAGCCCTGCCCCCCTCTTTCTCTCTCTCCTCACTTCAGCTGGTTTTCCTTCCATGGAGAGAAAATTTCATTCAGCCAAAAGTTTTACTGAACAGATTAAACTGAGTGAGGCGGAAACAAAATACTTGTAAAAACCCATGTTTTAAACCTGGTAACTGGTTATTCAGAGATAGAATTCCTGACTTTCATGAGGCTGTGGCTAGATTCCCCATTAGGTTGTAGTCTTGTTTATCAGTGCTCTCTACCACTGAGCAACATCCCCTCTTGTTGCTTCAATTGTACTTCAATGCTGGATTCAGTCAAGCAAAGGCAGCAAGGATGGTACAAAACTCAATTTTCCTGGAACCACACTGTGTCCCTTTTCCTTATAACTAAAGACTTTCTAACTTGTATTGATGCTAAAAGTACAAACAAACAAGGGACAGTTTTCATCTGGAGTGAATCTCACATAGCTTTCAGCTGGACTTAAACTTGGCTTATTCAGTTCTCACTACACAACCCTGGAAATTACAGTGAGGTTGCAATGACATAAAATATCATGTGGTCATGAATGCGAGATCAGCCGGGGGTGTCAAACTGAATCCCTGAAGGGCCGGCATCCTGCATGTTTCAGATGTTTCTCCACAAGGCTGGAAAAAAGCCCAAGCAGGAACCCCTCACTGCAATCAGCTGTGTTACAACTGGGGGAGACCTGGAACATACAGGATTCTGGGCCCACAGGACTGGAGTTCAACACATGTGGTCACTCTGTAGGATCAGTCGTGTGCCGCAGTGCGGGTTGTACTGGAGGCTTACCTCTCAGGGGTGAAGAAACGTCTCTCACTTCTGAAGAAGAAACCTTATTCCAAGTACCTTCTTTGGTCTCACTCAGAGAAATAACGCCACTCCACCAGAGCTTTGAAACTTTCACCAGGTTTTTATTCACTCAAAGGATTACATGTTATAATTCAAAATTGATTAAAAGGTAAAATACCAAAAAATGAAGAAATAAAAGAGAACTGATTTGTTGGTTCTTAAATGTCTCAAATTTCAGGCATGTATTATTTTAATATGGTCAATTTAGGTGAGTGGTTTTTAGATTTTGCCGCTCATAATAATCTGTTTTTGGTCTAAATTCGGTATCTCTGAGCGTGCCTCCCACCAGAAAACAGGGCCTTTTTATAGCCTCCGGTCTCATGGACATGCCCTCTGATGGTGTTTTGTGACTAAGGAAACCACAGCATCAGTCCTCAAAAATGGAAGAGAAGACAAAAAGAAGATAAACAAACACCGTAGTGCAAGTGAGTGCACAGACCGAACCACTCAGGACAAAATACAAATTTGTCAGGTTACACACAGTTCAACACCTGCTGCAAACAACATCCTGCCTCAACTTTGTGCAGAAAAAACTTTTTGCAAAAGCTAATAAGTTGGATTACAATCAGAAAAATTTCTTATCAGTTAAAAACACAGTCAGCATGCAGGAGCATATGATAATATATGATTAAATGAGCATACATATTACTTATAAACATAAAGGAAAAAGGAGTAAAAAGGGTAAAAAGGCAGACCAAAAAAGGGAAATCCATCGTGGCCCAGTATACGACAAAACAACACGGTCCACAAAAGGAAAAGGAACCTTGTTCCATTGTCTGAGGGAACATGATGAGATTCATCATTTTTGGAAAAAGGTCATGAAAAACATCTTGTATTCCACAGTAGGAAGGTTCAGTGGACCGATTTTATCCCTCCACTGCACTCAGCTTAGCGTCCGCACGGTCTGCCCTCTGCTGGCCTGCAGAAACACGACAACACACAGGAGTGACGGAGAGTTTGGCTCCACCCAGAGCTTCAGAGCATCAGCAGAGAAGTGAACAGTACCTTACAGTACAGCCACAGAGCAGCCTGCAGCAGCAGGAGAGACAGCGGCACGACCACCCATCTGACGATCACAGTTGTTGGATCTGAACACACAGAGAGAAATCAGTCATCTGTCTGATGCTGTATAGCCCCAGCTATGCAATGAGGATGAGAATGTCGCTTTCTTCGACCAACTCCACCAGGCTGTCAGCCAAGCTCCACCACACGACGTCACCATCATTCTCATGGATGCCAACGCCACTCTATCCAGCAGCGATCGGTCCGCCGGCTCACCTGTTGGCACCACCCTCATCGACAGGAAAACAAATGACAATGGCAACCGCCTTCTCCTCCTCTGCCACCATAACAGTCTCTGCGTTGCTGACACCTGGTTTCCTCGGAAACAAATCCATCACTGGACTTGGTACAGCCCAGATGGCAAAACCAGGAAGGCTCTGGACCATATCCTCATTTCTCGACGCTGGAAGTCATTTGTCACCAACTGCCGGGTGTACAGAGGAGTACAGCTTGGCAACACAGACCATCGTCTGCTGGTGGCCCAGCTTAAGCTAAAGCTCCGAGCCAACCAGCACAAGATTCTGTCTCGCCCCGACTCCTCCCGACTCAACGACCCCAACATCGTCACAGACTTCAGTTGCTCCATTCGCCACACTCTTGATGCCCTGGCTCCCGACAAAGTGACAGATTGGACAGATTGGGCGACATTCAAGGAAAGTATCCTCCAGTCTGCTCACAATGTCCTCGGACGCTCACGACCGTCCCCGAGAAAGCCCTGGATATCAGAGAGACCACTAAACATCATCGACCAGCGGTGTGAGGCCCGGCTCTGAGGCAACCTCATGGAGTATCGGCGACTGAACCGCCTGCGCAATGTTTCCATCGCTGAGGATAGGGAGAGGTTTTGGGAAGCAGAAGCCCGACAGCTTGAGTCCGCGGCCAATAACAATAACTTGAGCCGCGTATTCAGTCTACTGAGCCAAACCTGTAGCAGTCCACACATAAAGACAGCCTTGGTAAAAGATTCTGATGGTAATCTAATTGCAACTGAAGGCAACTGCCTCGACCACTGGAAAGAACACTTTAGCTTCCTCCTGCAGCACAGCACCATCCCGGCTGATCCCACCCTCCTAGAGGCTGCAAACGCTGCAACCCCTAGCGACGCCTCCTGCACAGAACCTATAACACCCGGGGAAGTGAGAGCTGCTCTGAAGAAACTGAACATCAGGAAAGCCCCTGGCATCTGTGCCATCACCGGTGAGATGTTCAAAGCCAGTGGCGATGCCATGGTGGAGTGGCTAACCCACCTATTCAATCAGGTGTGGGAAACAGAGCAGCTGCCCACGACTGGACCAGAGGGGTCATCCTGCCCTTCTGGAAACGTAAGGGTGATAGGCTTGTCTGCGGAAACTGTAGAGGCATTACCCTGCTCTCCATCCCTGGCAAAGTCTTCACCAGGATCTTGCTTAACCCTGCCCTTCCAGCAATCAGAAACCGCCGCCATCCCCAGCAGGCTGGCTTTATGCCCAATTGCTCCACAATCGACCACATCTACGTCTGCTGATAGAGAAGACCCGTGAATTCTGTAAAGACCGCCATCTGTATATCGGATTCATTGATCTGAAGGCCGCCTTTGATACCGTCTGCCACTCCTCACTGTGGAACATCCTCCAAACCCTTGGAGCACCACCCAAGATTATCGCTCTGTTCAAGCTGCTCTACAGCAACGCAGAGAGTTGTGTCCGTATTAATGGTATTGACTCTGACTGGTTTATCATCTCCAGTGGCGTTCGCCAGGGTTGATCAGGGTCGCCTGATCTTTTTAACTGTATCATCGACCATCTGATGTCCAAGGTCTGCGAGCACGTCCCCGGAGTCTCCTTCGACAACTACCACCTGACTGACCTGGAATACGCTGATGATATCATCCTACTCAGCACAACCTACAGTCAGCTGAGAGAGGCTCTGGGCATTTACAGTGAGGAGGCAGCACAGCTTGGCCTCCAAGTGAGCTGGACTAAAACCAAGTTCATGTATGTCGGTGATGGAGCAGATCCACCTCCCATGCAAACCGGGACCGAAATCGTAGAGCCTGTCAAGAACTTTGTGTATCTCAGGTCTATGGTGATAGACAGTGGGGACCTAAAACCAGAGATTGATCGCAGATGAGCCCTGGCAGCATCTGTTCTGCAGTCCCTCTGGAAACCACTCTGGCGGCACCAGACCATCTCACGCACGACGAAGCTCCGGATTTACAAATTAGCCGTACTCTCCATCCTGCTTTATGGCTCAGAAACGTGGCCCCTGAACGACACTCTGGCGATGACTTTGACAGCAGGGCTCTTAGAACCATCAAGAACATCAGGTGGCCCCAGCGAATTTCCAGCGAAGTGCTTAGAGCCCGCAAAGGCCAGCCCTGAGCATCTTCCTTGATCACACAACGCCGCAACCGCTGGCTCGGCCATGTCCTTCGTCTACCCCCAGAACATCTGACATGAGCGCCAGGGGACATCCCGGTCAGATGAACTTCCTCAACTGGCTTCCATTTGTAAAACAGAGCTTTGCTTTCCAGCTCAGCTCATCTTCACCACAACAGTCCAGTACAGTGACTGAATGACTGCAGCCATCTGTCGGAATCTGTGGACCATCTCTCCATCACTACTGGAGGTTCTGATCTTCATTCTCTTGTCTCTACTCTCAGAACTCCTGGAGCCACTTGAGTTCGACCTCAGTGAAGTTGTTTTAAGGCACTGGAGAGGGAGTTCATACACACCTTACTGCTCTGTACTCGCTCCCTAAACTCAGCCTCGTCCAGTTAAAAACAGAAGGTGTAATGCAGTCAGAAGACATGTTGAGTTATGGTTGTTGACCAGATGAACTTGGTTCTGATAAAGATGTCTGAGAACAAAGTTGTTCTGGGTTCTTCAGGTGGAGGAAGGAGATGTTGGGATAGTGTTTGAGGAGCTGAGCACGATTCAGACATGTTGTCTGAGGACCAGAGTTCTGCTGGACACCAAACATGATAATCCTGCAGCACACGGCACGTTTCTTCATTTTAATGTAGAAGAATAACCAAAACGAAGAGAGATTCAATGGCAGCAGTCACAGAATGAGACTCCAGAAATGAGAGCAGGATCTTTTTCAGTCTGATCACTTCTTCTAATTATCATCACAACATCTCAGAGTCTCCAGGCCTGTTTCAGTGCAACAATTTCCAGTGAAAAACCGCAAAAGTTTTGTTTCATTTTGTGTGTCAGTTTCGACAATGAAGTCACTTTGGACAACTTTTAGAAAACATCTCTCATTGTTGTGTACATGGGTGAAAACAACACTTTCTGGAAACGCTCAGGTCTCATCCCAAGCCGACAGCAGAAGCTCTGCAACTGGTGCTGGACACCATCACTTTTAAACCTTGCTGAACAAAACATGAAATTGATCTGCAACAAAAATGTAAAACCAACACATTTTCTCTTGAACCGACGTGTAAAGGAGGAATCAGTTTCTTCTTACCAAACACAGACAGAGACAGCAGGCGGCTCTCTGAGGAGAAGTTGTGTCCAAAAACATGGAGGTGATAAACACAGCTGTAGTTTCCCCGGTGGGCGGGCTCTGCGGCAGGAAACAGGAAGTGTGCAGAGTGATTGACAGCCGGCTGGGTGGAGTTGTTGGAAGTATTGGAGGAGGAGAAGGTGAGCTGGAAGGAGCCTCCAGAGTACTGTGGCTGGATGGAGCAGCTGATGGTGAAGGTGGAGCCCCAGATCACCTGGAGCCCCTGCTGCTGGGCCTCAGAGACCCCGAGGATGGAGGAGGAGGAGGACACGGAGATGACTGGAGGGAGCAGCAGGTCTGGAACACACGAACACATGCACGCACACACACACACAGGTCATTCACAGAATTAATTCTGACTGTTCCGAGTGAGGAACAGACTGACGAGCTTACCTGAGCAGGTGAGATTATTGCTATTTTTTTCTTCAATGAAAAATGAACACTTCATGAAATCTGATCCAGACCGAAAGCAGTCGTCCTTAACTATCATTGTAAGTGTGGAGTTGGCTGAATATGTCTCATTTGCAGACACTGCAGAGCCGCAGTGAAGATGTGAACAAAAAAAAGCTGCTTTCTCCAAAGACCATTCTTCAATATATGTTGGTCTCCAAACTCCAGAGCTTCTGATCTGCAGAGAACCTGCACAGCGACTGTTTTCTCCCACCAACCTGGTTTCAGGAAACCCTGAACAAAGAAGAGTTAGAGGATGAAATGAGTGTGAAGAGAAGAGGAGTGGAAGTTGCAGCTCCTCTTCTACCTGAGCAGGTGAGTCCAGCAGCTTTACCAGGTGAGCAGCTGCTTCTAGCTGAGTCTGAGCTTCTACAGTCCAGCAGAGCAGACTCATGGCCTCCACACTGGAACTCTGGGCTCCACCTGGGAGTCTGCACATCTCCATAGAGCGCCCCCTGCAGGACTGAAGGAGCCCCACAGCCCAGCTCCCGACACACCACCTGTGCATCCTGCAGGTCCAGGTCTGCTTCACACACTGAGGACCAGGTCTGGTCAGACGAGTTAGTCTTCACCTGCAGTCTGCCTGAACAACGACTGGATCCATTCAGCAGCCGCACCGAGTCTGAACACCAGGGTTGGGAAGAAACGGATTGCATGTAACAGAGTTATATAAATAGGATACAAAAGAGATGTAACTGTAATCCTTTATAGTGCATTAAGGAAGTGTAATCTGGTTTCAGGTATATCTGATAAAAACAGGATTACTGAGCAGGATTACACTTGAAAATCAGATTGAATATTCCAGACATATGAACTGTCCACAGACTTTACGACCCAAACCATGACACTACCATAGATATATAAAGTGAAGATGCAACAGATATATGCAAGCAGTGATGGGAGTAACTGTGTTAGTTTGTCTCCACTGGTTTGCCTCCTTTCTTTACACAGAAATGACCTTTTCAAAACTCTAAGATCATTTGGCAAAGCAGTCTTACCCCATGTTTCCACGGGACGCGACGCAAATTTTTTGCGTGATGAGATTACATACAAAGTGAATGTAATTCCGTGACTGTCGCTCAATGTTGAGTGGCGAGCGGTGAAGCGGCGATCGATTTTAGAGAAAATTCGCTCGCCGCTTGCTGCTCGAGTTGAAATAATGGAACTTTTCAAGCAAAATTGCTTGTTGATGCGCCAGGACAGTCTATGAGTGTCCTCTTGATACCCCCCTCCAGAGCTTGGACTGTGGTGATGCCGCAGCGAGCTGTGAGGGTTTTTTGCATTTATACCAGTGACAAAACTCAAGCGTCTAGCGCGACGTGGTTTCACTTGTCGCACGCGAATGAATTCACGTTCACCGCTTCTGGTAGAAACACAGTGTTACAGTTCACCACAACACCAGATTGATGTAGCATTTCCTGTTTGGAATTTTTTTCTGTCAAGTGTTCATTTATTTCTTTAATCATATATTTAGTTTTCTAAATAAATAAACATGCATCCTGAAATTCCATTAAGAGGGGATCCAGATTCGTTGACAGATTTAAACACATTTTCTAAAGTATGGTATTGGCCCGAAAATAGGACGACTCTGATTATGAGACCACCCCTATTTTTTAAATATCATTTTCTGAAAATAAGAATATGTGGAAGACAATAAGGTTACTAATAAAACAACTTTTTATTTATATTTATTTTATTTTACTTATTTTTTTACTTACAGAGATAACATTTCATGTGATTTAAGATCATGAAATATTATTGCAGTATTGAATAAACTATATTCCTTTTCTCAAAATCTGAGGCTATGACTCAATGAATAAGCAACAAATAAGTAGCCTCAAACATTCAGTAACTGCATTAATGATGTAAATAACTTTATAACCATCAAATTCAAGTTCTATTCAACTACATGAGCATTAATAATTCAGTCTAATATATCTTGGCGGCTTGGCAGTTGTTTGTTGACTCTGCTGCGTTGATTGCCATCAGTTTAAAGTTGGCATCAACACTTTGCCTCTGTTGTTTGCTCACTTGTCTAGCGTCCAGCCCCTTTATTCCAGATGGTCACGTTCCTCCATTTTTCATCAGATCACTGTGACCACACACGTCATTTGACTGTCACACTTCATTCGCTTTCTGGTCACCGGTCCTTTGGTGTCATCTAGCGGCGCGGATGTGTAACGACAATCCAGTCCTCGATTATAGTACGATCCCATTTTGGAGGATACAGTTTCTGAAAAATATATCATCTTATATCTGGGCCAATGGAGTAATGCAATAGTTACTTTGCCTCATAGCTAGTTATTTTTAAAATATGGTCATGACCATAGGTGAGGCAGGGAACGTAGATTGACCAGTAAATCCTTCTTTACCACAACGGACCGATACGACTGCATCACAGCAGCCGCTGCACCTATCCGCCTGTCAATCTCATACTCCATACGTCCCTCATTCGAGAACAAGACCCCAAGATAATTAAACTTCTCCACTTCGGCCTTGACTCTTGAGTCTTTCCGCCGACCTGGAGAGGGCAGGCCACCTTCTTCCGGTCGAGGACCATGGCCTCGGATTTGGAGGTGCTGATCCTCATCCCTGTCACTTCACACTCGGCTGTGAACCGCCGCAGTGCATGCTGTAAGTCCGGGTTCAACGAAGCCAACAGAACAACATCATCTGCAAAAAGCAGAGATGAAATCCTGTGGTTCCCGAACCTGACCCCCTCTGGCTACTGCCGACAATGCGGACCAGACTCCTACTCCGGTCATACAGAGACTGGACGGCCCTTAACAAAGGGCCCCAGACTCCTTATTCCCGGAACACAGGACACCACAAGGGACCCGGTCGAACACCTTCTCCAAGGCCACAAAACACATGTGAACTGGTCTGTCGAACTCCCATGAACCATCGAGCACCCTATGGAGGGTATAGAGTTGGTCCACTGTTCCACAACCAGGACAAAAACCGCATCGTTCCTTCTGAATTCGAGGTTTGACAAATGGTCAATTCCTTCTCTCCAGTAACCTGGAATAGACTTTCCCAGGGAGGCTGGGGAGTGAGATCCCCCTATAGTTGGAGCACACCCTCCGGTCCCCCTTTCAAAAAAGGGGAACCACCACCCCAGTCTGCCAATCCAGAGGCGCCGTCCCTGACTGCCACGCGATGTTGCAGAGACGTGTCAACCAAGACAGTCCCTGCACATCCAGAGACTGAAGGTACTCGGGGTGAATCTCATCCACCCTTGGTGCCTTGCCACAGAGGAGCTTACCAACTACCTCAGTGATTTCAGCTTGGGTGATGGACGAGTCCACCTCTGAGACCTCAGCCTCTGCTTCCTCCATGGAAGCAGAAGTATTCCTTCCACCGTCCTACGATATCCCCAGTTGAGGTCAGCAACTCCCCACCTCCACTATAAACAGTGTTAGTGGAGACTTGCCCTCCTGAGGCGCCGGACGGTTTGCCAGAATTTCTTCGAGGCCGACCGATAGTCTTCCTCCATGGCTTCTCCGAACTCCTCCAAGATCCAAGTTTTTGCCTCCACAAATGCTCAGGCTGCAGTTTGCTTGGCCTGCCGGTACCCATCAGCTGTTTCTGGAGTCGCACGAGCCAACAAGGCTTGATAGGATTCCTTCTTCAACTTGATGGCAGTCCTTACTTCCGGTGTCCACTACTGGGTTCGGGGGTTGCCGCCACGGCAGGCACCGGAGACCTGACGACCACAGCTCCGAGCAGCTGCTTTGATAATGGAGGTGGAAAACATGGTTCACTTGGACTCAATGTCTCTAGCCTCCCTCGGTATATGAGAGAAGCTCTCCTGGAGGTGGGTGTTGAAAACCATGCTGACAGAGGTTTCCACCAGATGTTCCCAGCAGACCTTCACAACACGTTTGGGTCTGCCAAGTCTGTCTGGTTTCCTCCTCCGCCAGCGAATCCATCTCACCGCCAGGTGGTGATCAGTCGACAGCTCTGCCCCTCTCTTCACCCGAGTGTCCAAGACACGCAGCCAGAAGTCAGATGACACAACAACAAAGTCAATCATTGACCTCCGACCTCGGGTGTCTTGGTGCCAAGTGCACTTAGGGACACTCCTGTGCTCAAACATGGTGTTCGTTGTGGACACACTGTGTCTAGCACAGAAGTCCAATACCAGAACACCACTCGGGTTCAGATCAGAGTTATAGTTAGATCTGATCTGCTCTAACTATAACCAATTACTTTTTAAGTGTCTTGCCCAACACTGATTAAGAGTAGACTCTTGGTGCGCACTGCATTTGAATCGACTGTTCTTCCTTGTGTCCACCAGGGGGCACAGGAAACCAAAGGAGCCCCAATAGTAAATCTATGAAGACCAGCCTGCTTCCAGCTGATCAAGCTCCTGTACAGTTCACCTCCATGGAGCACAGCTCCTCCTTCAGTGATTGCTTCCTGGACGCTTGTCCACACTGACCACAGCAACAACCGTTGTTGGTATTAACTGAGGCTGAGCACAGAGTTCAGCAGGTATGCACAACGCTGAGAGCATTTTGTGTTTGTGGTGTGTGAGAATTGTCAGTACACTGACTGGATGAGGCATTATATTTGTCCTTGTCTTTTTTTCTGTTTACTGGTATAAAATTAAAATTGCTCTGGTACGTAACCTTTATTTTTTATTTCAGCAGTTAGAGTAAGTCAGTGGTAAGAGGTCAATCAGAGGAAACACTAGAATCTCAGCAGAAACAATGAAAATCAGAGGAAAACTAGAATCTCAAGAGAGACAGTAAAAATAGAGGAAATACAAAATCTGAGGAAACAGCAGAAGCTCAGCGCAACTCCAGCAGTTGTCTATTTTTATCTATCTATTCTATCCTCAGATTTGAGTTTTTTTTCTGACATCATTTTGTTGGAGACCAATCAGCTGATCTCTATTTTGAATAGCAAACTGAAGGAGCAGAGATGCAGCAAAAAATTAATCTGCTGTAAAACCAGGAAGAAAATACTGATTTTTTTTTTAAGTCTGCAAAACATACCTGAGCAGGTGAGTTTCAGGATGAGAGAGGAGAAGAATGATGCCACACAGTTCGACAGATCAGATCCAGATTGAAAACATTCTGAGTCGATTCTCCACATAGATTGTCCTGACACAACAGTTGGTTGTACAGAAACAGCAGAGCCGCAGTGAAGATGTTCACAGATGAGAGGTGCTGTTTTCAGGTTGAATCGATTATTCGTCACAGGTCTCTGTTCACCAAGATGTTTCAGCTCCAGACTTCCTGCACAGCGACTGGCTCCTCCCACCAACCTGAACTCATCGACCCCTGAACCCAGAGCAGAGACAGAAGAGTGAGAGGATGAAGTGAGTGTGAAGAGAAGAGGAGTGAAAGCTGCAGTTCCTCTTCTACCTGAGCAGGTGAGTCCAGCAGTTTTACCAGGTGAGCAGCTGCTTCTAGCTGAGCCTGAGCTTCTACAGTCCAGCAGAGCAGACTCATGGCCTCCACACTGGAACTCTGGGCTCCACCTGGGAGTCTGCACGTCTCCAAAGAGCGCCCCCTGCAGGACTGAAGGAGCCCCACAGCCCAGCTCCCGACACACCACCTGTACATCCTGCAGGTCCAGGTCTGCTTCACACACTGAGGACCAGGTCTGGTCAGACGGGTTAGTCTTCACCTGCAGTCTGCCTGAACAACGACTGGGTCCATTCAGCAGCTGCACCGAGTCTTAACACCAGCGTTGGGGAGAAACAGATTACATGTAACAGAGTTACGTAATTAGGATACAAAAGAAATGTAACTGCAATCCTTTACAGTACATAAAAAAGTGTGATCTTGTTACAGGAGTATCTGATAAAAAAAACATTAAAACATGGATTACTGAGCAGGACTACACTTGAAAATCAGATTGAATATTCCAGACATATGAGCTCATAGATTTATATAGAAAGGCTAGATGGCTGATGGGACTTTCGCCAGCGACATACACAAACAAAAATACACTCAACTTGCTGAATTCTTGACGGATTTACATACGCTATGATTTCTTAAAAACCTTATTATCGGGGCTACGATTCAGGCCGTGCAGACCTGTTGAAATTTCAGTTTTTCTTTTTGAAAATCGCTGCATCGTTGTGTGTTTGTTACAGCCATTTGCAAGGCTGCAATCTGGGAGTTTCAGTTATTATATCGGTTTCTGTGAGAACAATAATAATTTTGTGACAAAAACATTTTGTCAAAATGACATTTTGTGTGGATGCAGTTGGGTATTAGTGAACAAAGAAACAAGAGGTTTTGAATGAGATGTGTGAGCCACTTGGACTTTTACTGAGTAACCTGGACTTAATTCTACACAGGTGGGAAAGGCATAATTACTCCTTCGTTTTAACGTGATTTCCAAGCTGTTTCATTCGTGAAATATATCCTAGATTTAGATTCATTATGATACAGTAACTGGCTGGCTTTGTGTTTGCAAAAATAACCCCCTACAGTGCAAGATGCCTCACTTTTGTGCAGCATATGGATGCTCAAATGGACGTTCCTTCAAAACAAGAGCCTGTGGAAGCTTTCACTCCGAAGAAATTACTTGAGGAACATATTTAGGATAATTGTTACTTAGTGGATTTGTACTTGTACAATAAAGTTACTTTGACCCTGACGTTTTAGAAATGTTTCTACCATTTTTTTACATTTTAATCATTGAATATTTCTTTTTCACATTTCTTTTAACATGCTACTGTTATTTAGGTTTTGATAATGGCATTCAATGCATGGCATGCTCCCCCCAGACCTGCCGCTCCCCCCTGACCTGCCACCTTAAAGTGGTGGGGGAGTTTGAGTGCCCACCCGATCCCAGGAGCTATGTTGTCCAGGGCTTTATGCCCTTGGTAGGGTCTCCCATGACAAACAGGTCCTGGGTGATGGGCCAGACCAAGGGCAGATCAACAGCCCTTTTGAATACCAATCAATCAATCAATCAATCAAATTTCATTTGTATAGCACTTTACAACAGCCCAGGCTGATCAAAGTGCTGAACATGAGTAAAAACATGAGCAAAAAAACTCCAAAAATATATAAAATATGTGAATTCATTACATAAAGTAAAATCTTAACAGTCAAAGGCTGACTTAAACAAATGAGTCTTGAGCCTGGTCTTGAACAGGGGCAGGTCCATGATGGAGCGTAACTCCAGAGGTAGAGAGTTCCAAAGTTTGGGCCTGGCCACTGCAAAGGCCCGATCGCCCCACTGTTTACACCTGGACCGAGGGACCACCAAGAGGTGCTGACCAGAAGAGCGCAGGGTTTTGCTGGGCTGGTGAGGAGTCAGGAGGTCACACAGGTACGGAGGTGCAAGGCCACGGATGGAGCAGAAGACAAACAGAAGGATTTTGAACTGAATTCTGAACTGAACCGGGAGCCAGTGCACAAGTTGTGGATGGTGCAGAGAAGCTTGACTGAGACCGATGTAGAGGGAGTTACAATAATCCAAACGTGAACAGATGAAGGCGTGGATTGCCGTTTCAAGGTCTTGATGGCTGAGAAATGACTTGACTTTGGCCAACTGGCGAAGCTGAAAAAAGCTTGCCCTGACCACAGAATCTATTTCTTTGTTGAGTCTGAGATCGTTGTCCAAAATCACACCAAGATTCCTGACTGTCTGGCTGAGACGGCTGGTGAGCGGCGTGAAAAGTGGAGCTGCATTAGATGGACTGGAGGCACCAAAGAGGATGAACTCAGTCTTTGACTTGTTCAGCCAAACAAAGTTTTGTGACAGCCACTGCTTAATGTCATCCAGACACCTGTGGATGGAATGTGTGTCTGGGGAGTGCTGGGAAACCGGCAGATAGATTTGTAGGTTGTCCGCATACAGGTGGTAAGAGACATTATGACGGAATATCACAGAGCCCAGGGGCAGCATGTACAGCGAGAACAAAACAGGACCAAGAATGGAACCCTGAGGCACACCGGAGGACAGAGGAGCTGAAGACGAGGAGAGGTCATTATTCATCACAGTGAAGGATCTATCAGTTAGGTAGGACTTGAACCACTGGAGCACAGGTCCCTGAAGGCCCACTTGCTGTGCCAAGCGAGTGAGAAGGACAGAGTGGTCCACTGTGTCAAATGCTGCAGTGAGATCAAGCATTACCAACAGCACAGTTTTTTTTTTGCGTCCAGGGACAGCAAGATGTCATTCTGCACTTTAAGCAGGGCCGACTCTGTGCTGTGGCGTGTTCTAAAGCCAGACTGAAATCTTTCAAAAATGTGATTCTGATGCAAAAATAACTAATTGTAAGAAAACCAGTTTTTCCAATACTTTAGACAGAAATGGAAGGTGGGACACGGGTCTGAAATTTGAAAGAACTGCTGGGTCTAGGTTAGGTTTTTTGAGAAGTGGCCTGACCACGGCCTGCTTAAAAACAGCTGGAACAGACCCTGACCTCAGGCAGGTGTTGAAAAATGAGAGTAGACATGGCACCTCTGTGTCAAAAACCTGTTTTAAAAGTCTAGATGGGACAATGTCCAGGGGACAGTTTGTTGGTCTCAGCTTTTGAATCACCTCAGAGAGCTGAGAGAGTGGCACTGGCTCGAACACAGTCAAGACAGTCAAGACAACAGCAGGGGCAGAAGGTGGGGCAGTAGCTGCGACACTACTGTTGCTAATGTTCTGTCTGACAGAGGCCACCTTGTCAGTAAAGTGATGGAGAAATGAGTCACAGGTGGATTTAGACACATTTTTCAACACATTATCTGAGGGACTTGTCACAGACTGAATTGTACTGAAAAAAACTTGGAGGCGATTACCGCCAGTGGAAATGACAGTTGAAAGATATTTACATTTGGCTTCCCTAACAGCATTTTGGTAGTCAGAAAGACAGTCTCTCAGTATGCCCAGAGACACATGCAGCTTGTCTTTCCTCCATCTCAGTTCAGCCTGCCTGCAGCGCCTTCTCAGGGCATGTGTAGTGTCATTCAGCCAGGGATCTGGTTTAGGCTTGATGGCCGTCAGCTTAAAGGGTGCAACAGAGTCCAGAATATCTGAGCAGCTGGAATTAAAAGAAGAAAATTCCTCTGGGCACAGAGGGGCCAGTTCACCCTGAGCATGAAAACCAGCAGCAAATTCACCTGCTGTAGCAGAAGTAATGATACGACGGCTACAAGCTGGGGCAGAAGTTTTTGCTAGAGCTGAAGGAGCCATGAAGTCAAATATAATGGGGAAATGGTCTGAAATGCAAGTGTCCAATATTTCTGAGATTTGTACTGGGAGGTCATGTGACAAAATGAGGTCCCATATGTGACCGTGTTTGTGTGTGGGTTTCTTTACTGACTGAGTTAGATCAAACGAGGTTAACAGGTTTTGATAGTCAGTGGCCAAATTGCTGGATGGACAAGATAAGTGGATGTTTAAATCCCCACAAATAAGAAAAATGTCATATTTGGGCATTATGTCAGAGAGAAAATCCGAAAATTCAGAAATGAAGTCCTTATTATATTTAGGAGGACGATAGAGAACAGCACACAGCATAGGGGAAGCCAGTAGTAACAGAAATACTTGGTGTTCAAAGCTACTGTAGCTCTTACAGGAGATAGAGCGACAGCTGATGTTTTGCTTGTACACAGTGGCAACCCCGCCTCCGCGGCCTGTCAATCTCGGTGCACTCAGGAAAGAGTAGCCAGGGGGGAGGAGCTCAGAAAAAGCGTTGTTGTCACCTGGTCTAAGCCAGGTTTCTGTGACCATGAGGAAATCTAGATCGTGCGAGGAAATTAGGTCATACAACAGAAATGTCTTATTTGAGATCGAACGAGCATTCAATAGAGCTGCGTGCACCGGCATGGATTTCACGGGTGCCAGAGGAGCAGCATTGACTCGTACACCACCTGGTGATGATGTCACTGCGCTCGTGTCAGCTGTGTCTAATAGGACTGGCTGCAGCCACCTCCCGCAATGACATGATGTGCGACTCCGCCGGTGGCCACAGGCCAGCTGTTTCTCCGCTGGTGTAAACACGGAAGTCGAGGATAATCCCGATAGCACGGCGGCAAAGTCCGATGAGCAGTGCTGCAACCTCAGGACGTCCATGAGCAGCGGCGACCATGGTTCGAATGCAGCACTCCGCCGGCGGATGAAGACAGCAGGCGTCCAAGTGAGCAGGAGCAAAGGGCTGGAAGAATCGCGGACGCCGTGGTCGCCATGACAGACAGGATCCTATGGCGGGATGGGGGCCGTTCCAGCAGCTGGACTGTCGCAGAGCCTTCAGTTTCACCAGGGTTCCAGCTCTTTTTCTGCGTCTCCTTGAACGTTTCCTCCGTGGGATGATGGCGGGTGTGCGCAGGAGGTAAGCTGGCACAGACCGCAGGTAAGAAGGGAGAGTCCATGTTTGGTCGTAAAGATGAAGCTTCTGGCGTGCTTCTTGTGACGATTTAAAGCTGAGGAGCAATTGGCGATCATACACCAACACGGCAGCGGAGTCTTGGTAGAATAGGCAGAGTAGTGCAGCGGTAAGGAGCAGGTACAGCAGGGCAGGCAGACGGCAAGCCGCACAGGCTGGCGCCATCTTGCGCATGCACGTTGCAATACTGCAATGTGCAATAATCAGATCTGGTGTTTATAATACAGTTTAAATCTATTAATATTTTGGCATTGCTTGTGCTGTAAGTCCAAACTGTTCCAGAGTTTCACCCCACACACAGACACACAAAAACTTTTACGAGTCGTTCGAATTCTGGGTAATGTAAAATTAGCATAACTTCTCAAATCATGTGTTTGCTCTCGAATTATAAAGAAGCGTTGAAGATTGGTTGGTAATAAATTATTGAAAGCTTTAAAAAGAATGATTGATGTGTTATATTTTACGAGATCATTGAATTTGAAGAACTTTGATTGAGGAAACAAATTATGTGTATGCTCTAAGAAACCCACCTTGTGAATGATCCGCACAGCTCGTTTTTGTAGCAGAACTAGAGGATTAATTGTGCTCTGGTAGGTGTTTCCCCACACTTCAACACAGTATGTCAGGTAAGGAAAGATTAAAGAATAGTAAAGTGTGCAAAGTGCATTCACATCCAGGTAAGGTTTTGCTTTGTTTATAATTGAGAGACTTTTGGAAACTTTAGTTTTAATGTGTTTGATGTGTGGTTTCCATGACAACTTGTTGTCAATTACAATGCCCAAAAATTTAGTTTCACAAACAAATTCAATAGGTACACTATCGACCGAAGGTTGCATCTCTGAGTTCATTTGTAGATTTCCAAACATCATTGCCTTGGCTTTTTCAATATTTAAAGATAACTTATTTATATCCATCCATTTCTTTATTGCTTTGAGTTCTTTATTTACTACAGTTATTAATTCATTGTAATTGTCATTACTATAGAATATATTCGTATTATCGGCAAAAAGGATGAGTTTCAAAGTCTGAGATACATTAGAGATATCATTTATGTAAATGTTGAACAGTTTGGGTCCCAAGACAGACCCCTGGGGCACACCACAAGCAATCCCAAGCACATCTGATCTAAACTGTCCCATTTGGACATAGTGCAAATTATGCAAATTATTAATGCAAATTAATTAGGTTTTAGGTAAGATGGCCGATGGCAGTGGCAGAGTAGTTTGGAGAATTGGCCATGTTTACAGAATGTAATTTCTGTTTCAGGAAATGAGCCAAACCAATGGAGAAAAACTGTAATATAAACAAAGTTACTATTTTATTAACGAATAATCTAATTACGTTTCCCAGCGTTACACCATTACTGACAAAATTCTGTGTTTCCGTGACTGTAATTCACCACTTTCAGCTGTTTTTTCCTCCTCCAGAGTCCAGTGGAGCCGGCAGACCATGGAGTTTGTTTACAAAAAGAAGGAACCTTATTGGTCCAAAGTGCGTCACGTGACGTGACAGAGATACAGGCACAGAGAGCCCTGATCGTTCAAAGGCAGCTTTTAAACCAAATGGAAGTAAAGACCTCCATTGAAATGCTATCTACAGTCAGATACCAAATTCGAGTGGTGTCTCTTCTCATATTATCACACATTTCAATAAATTAGATTAGTGTTTCCTGTTTATAATTTGATCTGTTAGGTGTCTGTGTCTTTCATTAATCATATTTTCAGTGTGATAATACATTGCTTTTTAAAATTCCATTATAAAGCGATCCAGATTCTTTGACATATTTTTTTTTTTTTCCCAAAAGTAAAGCAATAGTTACTTTACCAAGTAATTAGTTAGCAGCAGAAAATAAATCTCCTGTGCAACCAGGAAGAAAATATTATTTATTTATGTAAGTCAACAAAACATACCTGAGCAGGTGAGTTTCAGGATGCGAGAGGAGCTCCGTGATGCCACACAGTTCCACAGAGTAGACTGAGACTGAACACATTCTGGGAAGATTCTCCACACAGATTGAAATGACACATTGGATTGTTGTATAGAAATGGCAGAACCACAGTTCAGATGTTCACAGAAGAGAGCCGCTGTCTTCAGAGTCGGCCCGGGCATCACAGGTCTCTGTTCACCAAGATATTTCAGCTCCAGACTTCCTGCACAGCGACTGGCTCCTCCCACCAACCTGAACTCATCCCCTGAACCCAGAGCAGAGAGAGAAGAGTGAGAGGACGGAGTGAGTGTGAAGAGAAGAGGAGTGAAAGCTGCAGTTCCTCTTCTACCTGAGCAGGTGAGTCCAGCAGCTTTACCAGGTGAGCAGCTGCTTCCAGCTGAGCCTGAGCTTCTACAGTCCAGCAGAGCAGACTCATGGCCTCCACACTGGAACTCTGGGCTCCACCTGGGAGTCTGCACATCTCCATAGAGCGCCCCCTGCAGGACTGAGGGAGCCCCACAGCTCAGCTCCCGACACACCACCTGTGCATCCTGCAGGTCCAAGTCTGCTTCACACACTGAGGACCAGGTCTGGTCAGACGGGTTAGTCTTCACCTGCAGTCTGCCTGAACAACGACTGGATCCATTCAGCAGCCGCACCGAGTCTGAACACAGGACAGGAGGTCACAGCAACTACAACCCCATCACAAACACTGCAGCTACAACCTCAAAAAACATTGTACCTACAACCAGAAATGGTTTATGTGAACAAAAGGAAAATAAAAAACCTTGAATTTTCAATGCTTCATCAACTGTGATGTTATGGTAAAAGCTTTCTGTCTGAACTCACCATGTTGAGAACATGGAGTTAATTGAAACCAAATTGGTCTTACCTGAGCACGTGAGATTAATGAAAGAGGAAGCATAAGAGGACCTGAAGCAATTCTTCAAATCTGACGGAGACTTGAAACATTCATATTCAAAACTCCACGCAGATCTGTATGACGACTCAGATGTTTTCACGGAAAGAGCAGAGCCACAGTCCAGACGTTCACAGACTGCAGTTGATAACTTCAGGTTCCAGTAGAGGTCGTCCACTGGTCTCCATTCTCTGAGGCGTTTCAGCTCCACTCCACCTGAACAGCCAGAGCTTCCTCCCACCAACCTGAACTCATCATCAGCCTCTGAGCAAAGAGCACAAAGTCAGCAAGAACAAAGATTCACTGTCTTTCTTCATCTCTGAGGCCTTTCTTTACCAGCTGGATGGTTTCTGTCTTCCAGATGGACTCCTGTGGGGAAACACAGAGAGAGTGTTCAGTGTTCACCAGGTTTCAGTGATTCTCAGTTCTGATCATGCAGCTTGAGTTCAGTGTCAACATTCCAGTGAAATATGTTTTATCTATCTTTATGTTTTATCTTTATCTTTATGAACTGAATGTATGAAGAGTCCAGCTCAGGTCAAGAGCATCCAGACTGGGCCAAAAGAGTTCAAAGGTCAAGATTAACTCTTAAAGCAAATCTAACAGAGTCTGACGTGAAGTCTTAAAGTCTGGGACAGAAAATCCATTTTCAGTTTTTAATTGACACCAAGGCTCCGTTTCCACCACTTCTCAAGAGAAAACTCATGTTTGTTGGTTGTTGTCATCCATCTACTGAGCATGAGCAGAAGAACTGCCAACCCGGCCGTGCTGTGCATGTGCAGCAGCATTTTCTTCAGTCAACGAGGAGACGCCCCGAGCGTTTCCAAAAAGTCTCCTTTTTTCTCCTCTACAAGGAGACGGAGCGTGAGTGGTTTCAAAAAATTCCACCTTGGAAACCATTTCCAAAAACTTGTTTTCAGTGACTCCAAGCATCGTTGTGTAAGCAGAAACCCCAAAACACAACAAAAGTTTTGTTCTATTGATAGATGCAAAACTTTTCCAAAACAAAAACTCCAGAACAATTTGTTTCCACTTGAAACGTTGTTGTGTAAACGGGACCAGAGAAACTAAATCTGGGAATACGTCTGAAAACTATGATGTGGTTCAGGCAGGTTTTGGAGTCATAGTAGGTTAGTTCTGTGCTGGTTTGGGGTTTTTCTCTGGACTGGGATGGTATCAATATGACGATCAGCTGTCTGTCACTGCAAACTGATAAATTCCCAAAAGAAATGAAAACAGTTCAAGTCATTCCACTGGACAAACCTGGAGAAAAACACCAGATCAATAATAACAGGCCTGTTTCTTTACTCCCACAGTTTTCCAGGATCATATAAAACATTTTCATTTGATGAATTTATTGACAAACGCAAACTGCTGCCTGAGAGTCAACATGGATTCAGAAGGAGTTTTAACTCTGGATGTTTGTCCAGGTTGAGAAACTTTTTTTAACTATTTTGAGCAAGAAGTGATTTGATGAGAAGTGGATTTATATAATTAGATCTGATACGAGGCTGCTCTCACGCGTCAGGATGTGGTTGTGTTTCCATGACGGAATTAGAGATATCCTCTCAGATTAAAGCAGTCTGATTTGACTCAATGTATTTTATGCAGGCTGAAAACTGATGTTCACAAAAACTTAACATGTTTGTGTTTCTTCATTCTTTATGTTCTCAAACAGGATTTCAATCAGTAAATTCCAATCAGGCCGGATCAATAAGTGATACCTTTATGCAGCTAGAAGATCCAAAAGCTCACAGCTTAATGCCGAAACACACTACAGGGTGAATTTTGTCCTGATCTCTGATGATCAAAGTCAGCAAAGGATTGATGGATGTGTGAAAACGCCATGGTGTCTGATGTTCCTGTGGTGTGAGGTGTGATCAGAGTGATTGATCCGGTGGTGAAAACTGAGTAGAAAACCTGCAAAAATGTGTCACTGGCTCAAAATGGATAGTTCATTACTCAATAGCAAGTTTTCCTGTCAGCGTCATTAAAATGAAGTCCTGTCACCACAACTTGTTACAACTAATAAGATCAGTTCAGAAACTGCTTCACACACTCATCAGTGAAAGCTGAAGTTCACCTGAGAATAATGATTCAATTTAGGACATATTTTCAGGAAAAACATTGAAAATGTCGAAAATCTGCTTGACGCATGTTGACAGCTACTCAGTGGTTTCAGTGGTCCGGTACGTTCCGGTACGGAGTTCCAGGACTTCTAAAAATGTCCACTGAGCGTCCTGGCACTTCTCCAAGCTGCAACATCGTAGCGGTTCGCTCACCAGCGCGTCTCTTTGAATCCTTCAAACAGCCGCTTATCATCACATCAGCCTTTACAGAGCAGAGCATACATTTCCTCCCCCATCCTGCACAGACTTCATTACCCATACTGCCCTGGGCTTCACCACAGAAGTGCGCATGCCTCGTTCAAGCTCCCTGCAGTAAACATGCCAGTCCAGCCACAGTGTGTGGAACCGGAGCTCTTCCGTTCAGAAAATACAAGGAAAACTCTGCCATGCTCTCCTGGCTCAAAGCTTCAACAAGAAGAGAAGAACGATTCAGCATCACAAGGAGAGTTCATCTGGACTGACGGGACATGAGCAAACGATAATGTTATCAAACGAGAAACTGCTGCTATGATGAGAACAAATGACTGAATGTTGAGGAGGCTGAACTGACTGCTGAGCAAAAGGAAAAAGTCACGAGAGAAATGCACCAAAGCCACTGAAAAAAACTGTCATGAAGGAGGTAAAATCTGTAAAATACAACAATTTATCTTGTTTTCTGATGACACCAACATTTTTTGTCCAGGGTGAATTTAGAGCAGCTCTCAGAGGAAATCAACTCAGAACTGAACACATTCAAAAAGTGCTTTGATTCAAATAAACTCGAGTGACTCCAGTGAAACATCAAACATGCTGAATCCAAAATCTCCACAAGTCTTTCAGTCCTCAGCAAAGCAGAATCCTTCCTAAACAGCAAAGCTCTCCAGATGAGATATTGTTCACTGATACTGTCGTACTGGAACGACTGCGTGGAAGTTTGGAGCAACAGCTCCAAATCCTCACTGCCACCGCTGTGCTCACTCCAGAAAAGAGCCATCAGGATGATCCATGAAGCAGCTTTCAGGACCACACTAATGTCTTCTTTCCAGTGTGTGGAGCACTGAAACTCCCAGATGGAGAATTCCCAGCAGAGAGAGAAGCAGCAGTGAACAGCAGAGTCCTACCTGAGCTCCACAGCAGCAGCAGCAGCAGCTTCAGCTCCATGTTCAGGTCGACCACGTCTCTCTGAGTCTCATCATCAACTGTCCCCAACATTTATCAGTCATCAGGTGGAGCTGGAGGTGGAGCTTCCACACACACCCACGTCCTGTCTGCATGTTTTTCACGAGATGCTAAAGACTCTTGTTGTCACAGACTCACATTGGAAACTTTTTCTGTCTGGATTCAAATGAAGCAGTTTTCCTCCTGGTGTCCAGTCTAACATCAGCTCTCATATTGGTGGATTTACACACCTGAGGATTGACTTTACATGTCTTTATTGCACTTTTACACCTGCTTTTTGGCTTCCGTCACTTTCTGGAGGTTTTTCATGTATTTGTTGTCATTTGCATCAGTTTTTTTTTTTTTTAGACTTTTAACTCTGGATATTTGTGCATGTTATGAAACTTTTGTGATCATGTTGAGCAAGAAGCGATTTGCTGAGAAACGGACTTGGATGCTTAGATCTGATAGGAGGCTGCTGTCATATGTCAGGATGTGGTTGTGTTTTCATGACAGAATTACAGATATCCTCTCAGATTAAAGCAGTCCGACTTGTCTGAATGTGCCGGTGCTCTCTTTTGCATAAGTCAATCTTATGAAAAAAGAAAGAAAAAAGAAAAAAAGAAAAAAAGAAAAAAAAAATTATGAAGTGCAGGCATGGCTCATCCTGAAACAAACCTACCTCTTGATACAATGACCGCTCGTTCAAAACACTGCTACAAAACTCATTTTTCCCCCAAGTTTACCTCTTCAGCAGTTAGCAGACACCGTACACAGCATAAGATTTTCTATGTGAGTTACAGAGCAGCTGGATGGAGTCAGACAGTCACTCTGTCAACAGCGCATACACACTTCTCTGGTAAAGCTCAGTGCAGTATGGGTAATGAAGTCTCTGCAGGATGAAGTAGTGAACGTGCGCTCGGCACTGTGAAAGCTGATAAGCGGCAGGAAGAGCTATTTGAAGGATTCAAATTAAACTGGCCAGATCCTGACTCCCCAGATGAGAATAAGACTGTTTGTGTGGGACAAAGTGGGACACCAACGCATTCTTGATGCATCGAGTCCAAAATAACATAAAAAAAAAACATTTCCATGCTGCCCCTCATCTTATAACATTCCAAAGCTTTGCTGTGAAGGGGAGTGTTGCCAGTGGCAGCTGGTGGTGAATTTATTTGGTGGGGCACCTCATCGTTCTTCAGTTTCAGCCAATACTGTGAGTGTTAATTTAAATACAGGACGTTTATTCCCCACACAGTGATGGGGAATCTAAAAGGAGTCTCAAGCTGCAGCCATCAAACAGTTGGTTGGTTTAATTAGCAGGGAGAGGACAGACTGGACACGCTACAGGAGTTCCAGTCACAAACACTGAGCATGTTCATTAAAGACCACCCCTCCTTCTTCCTCAGTTTTCCAAAAATACTGGAGAAACTCTGAAACAATTGAATTCATTCCTCTGTAAGCTTAAAATATTAACTGAAAATAAGTTTGGATTCTACAAGTAGATTGGACATCACTACAGATGAGTCAGAACAGAAGAGACTTGAACACAGACTACTTTTACAGTGTCAAACATTGAAATTCATTGACCTTTTGGAGCTCAAAACTATTCAAATAGAGATGGACAGATAAGTGTCCACATTACAATCTGAGGAGTAAAACCGTGCAACAAATTCTGTGTGGAGATCAAGCAAGTATCAAACATAATTCAGTTTAAAAAGAGACCTCAAGAATGGATTATTATTGTGATTATTGTGTTTAATCATGACTATGAGGGTTTCTTGTTTTGAGGATCATAGTGAATTGATACTGTAACCAGTGCAGAAGATGGTAGAACTGTTGTCTGTGTGAATGTTCTGACACATGAAAACAATGCTGTCCACCATTCAATTTCTACTTTCTGTGTCTGATGTAAGTTGATTTTAAATTAGCCCAAACTTAAAGTTTCAAACAGGAATGATGCAAAAGTACTGAAGCAGCAGGACTGAATCAGTTCTTCTTCCTCCTTTTCCATCATGTAAACTCCATCTATCAAGGACAGATTCTTCAACATTTGTTTGATGCATTTAAATGTTTATTTTATTAACATGTTTGTAAGAGAGATATCAATTGATTCTTTCAGAGGATTTTTCCTTTTCAACGTTTCCTTTCCTTTTTCTCTTTCCCTCCTCCCTTCCTTTCCTCTGTGTTCGGAATGATATCAGTTTTTCAATGTTCTCAGAGGTTTGTTTTGCTTTTTCAATGCTTCATCTTTCCTTCCATCCTTCCCTCTGTGGTGGTAATGATGATATCCCTTATTTCAGAACTATTCAGTGTGTCGGCATTTAACTTCCACAGGAGGTTTCTAACCCGTTTTTTCCTAAGTTGATTGACACTGAATTAGGGCTGTGGTCCGATAGTCCGAATCGTCATTATTTTACATTCTCTTACTCTGAAACGTTCACGACTGAGCATAAAAAAATAGTTTATTCTTGAATAGATTCTGTGTGGGCATGAGTCGTATGTGTAATCTCTGCTTTTGGGATGAAGTTCTCTCCAGACATCGACGATTCCAACTTATTTTATCAATGAATTAACTTTATTCGATAATGAATTTTCTTGATTAATAGATTTTGATACATCTAATTGGTGGTTTAGTCGAAAATTAATGTCTCCACAGATTACTACTCCTTGAGAGTTTACCATTATGTCAAATACCAGTCTAGAAATGTTCCAATCGGGTCCAGGTGGAATATAAGTATTTAGAAGTGTCACATCGAGTCCTTCAATTCTTCTATGATGACCTCAGATTTGGAGGTGCTGATGCTCTTCTCTGTCGCTTCACACTCGGCTGCGAACCACCCCAGTGCAAGCTGTAGGTCCATGTTCGATGAAGCCGACAGGAAAACATCATCTGCAAAAAGCACAGATGAAATCCTGTGGTTCCCGAACCGGACCCCCTCCAGCCCCTGGCTGCACCTAGAAATTCTGTCCATAAAGACTATGAACAGAACCGGTGACAAAGGGCAGCACTACCGGAGTCCAACACGCACCGCGAACAGGTCCTACTTACTGCCGGCAATGCGGACCAGACTCCTACTCCGGTCATACAGAGACCGGACAGCCCTGAACAAGGGGCTCCGGACTCCGTTTTATCGGAGCACCCCCCATAAGACACCATGATGGACGCGGTCAAACGCCTTCTCCAAGCCCACAAAACACATGTGGACTAGTTGGGTGAACTCCCACGAGCCCTGGAGCACCCCATGGAGGGTGTAGAGCTGGTCCACTGTTCCACGACCAGGACGAAAACCGCATCGCTCCTCCTGAATCCGAAGTTTGACTATCGGTCGAATCCTCCTCTCCAGTACCCTGGAATAGACTTTCCCAGGGAGGCTGAGGAGTGTGATCCCCCTATAGTGGGGCACACCCTCCGGTCCCCCTGGACTGCCAATCCAGAGACACCGTGGATTGGGTGGCAGCCGACGGCAGGGTCCCCGGCGACCCGATCCTCAGACACAGAGATGCGATGATGATATCAATCATTTTTTTCCAGCGGTTTTCCTTCTTCAATGCTTAATTTCTTTTTTCTTTCTTTGCTTCCATCATTCCCTCTTTTGTTGTGATGATGATAACACTTCTTTCAGTGGTTTTGCTTCCGTAATGCTGAATTTTTTTCTTCTTCTTCTGCTTCCATCCTTCCCTCTGTGGTCTGGGGCCGGGTCACGGGGGCAGCAGTCTCAGCAGGGATGCCCAGACTTTCCTGTCCCCAGACACTTCCTCCAGCTCCTCTGGGAGGAGCCCAAGACGTTCCCAGGCCAGCCGAGAGCCATAGTCTCTCCAGCGTGTCCTGGGTCTTCCCCGGGGCCTCCTCCCAATGGGACATGCCCGGAACACCTCCCTGGGGAGGCGTCCAGGAGGCATCCTGAACAGAAGCCCGAGTCACCCCAGCTGGTCCCTCTTGATGTGGACGAGAAGCGGCTCTACTCCGAGCTCCTCTCTGGTGACTGAGCTCCTCACCCTATCTCTAATGGAGCGCCCAGACACCCTACAGAGGAGGCTCATTTCAGCCGCTTGTATCTGGGATTTTGTCCTTTCGGTCAGGACCCAAAGCTCATGACCATAGACGAGGGTGGGAACGTAGATTGACCGGCAAACTGAAAGCTTCGCCTTTAGGCTCAGCTCCCTCTTCACCACAATGGACCAATACAACGACTGAATCACTGCAGCCGCTGCACCGATCCACCTGTCAACCTCACGCTTCATCCGTCCCCCACTCGTGAACAAGACCCCAGGATACTTAAACTCCTCCACTTGGGCCAGAGTCTCTCCACCAACCTGGAGAGGGCAAGCCACCTTCTTCCGGTCAAGGACCATGACCTCAGATTTGGAGGTGCTGATTCTCATCTCTGTCGCTTCACACTCGGCTGCGAACCACCCCAGTGCAAGCAGTAGGTCCATGTTCGATGAAGCCTACAGGAAAACATCATCTGCAAAAAGCACAGACGAAATCCTGTGGTTCCCGAACCGGACCCCCTCCAGCCCCTGGCTGCACCTAGAAATTCTGTCCATAAAGATTATGAACAGAACCGGTGACAAAGGGCAGCACTACCGGAGTCCAACACGCACCGCGAACAGGTCCTACTTACTGCCGGCAATGCGGACCAGACTCCTACTCTGGTCATACAGAGACCGGACAGCCCTGAACAAGGGGCTCCGGACTCCGTTTTATCGGAGCACCCCCCATAAGACACCATGATGGACGCGGTCAAACGCCTTCTCCAAGTCCACAAAACACATGTGGACTAGTTGGGTGAACTCCCACGAGCCCTGGAGCACCCCATGGAGGGTGTAGAGCTGGTCCACTGTTCCACGACCAGGACGAAAACCGCATCGCTCCTCCTGAATCCGAAGTTCGACTATCGGTCGAATCCTCCTCTCCAGTACCCTGGAATAGACTTTCCCAGGGAGGCTGAGGAGTGTGATCCCCCTATAGTGGGGCACACCCTCCGGTCCCCCTGGACTGCCAATCCAGAGACACCGTGGATTGGGTGGCAGCCGACGGCAGGGTCCCCGGCGACCCGATCCTCAGACACAGAGATGCGATGATGATATCAATCATTTTTTTCCAGCGGTTTTCCTTCTTCAATGCTTAATTTCTTTTTTCTTTCTTTGCTTCCATCATTCCCTCTTTTGTTGTGATGATGATAACACTTCTTTCAGTGGTTTTGCTTCCGTAATGCTTAATTTTTTTCTTCTTCTTCTGCTTCCATCCTTCCCTCTGTGGTCTGGGGCCGGGTCACGGGGGCAGCAGTCTCAGCAGGGATGCCCAGACTTTCCTGTCCCCAGACACTTCCTCCAGCTCCTCTGGGAGGAGCCCAAGACGTTCCCAGGCCAGCCGAGAGCCATAGTCTCTCCAGCGTGTCCTGGGTCTTCCCCGGGGCCTCCTCCCAATGGGACATGCCCGGAACACCTCCCTGGGGAGGCGTCCAGGAGGCATCCTGAACAGAAGCCCGAGTCACCCCAGCTGGTCCCTCTTGATGTGGACGAGAAGCGGCTCTACTCCGAGCTCCTCTCTGGTGACTGAGCTCCTCACCCTATCTCTAATGGAGCGCCCAGACACCCTACAGAGGAGGCTCATTTCAGCCGCTTGTATCTGGGATTTTGTCCTTTCGGTCAGGACCCAAAGCTCATGACCATAGACGAGGGTGGGAACGTAGATTGACCGGCAAACTGAAAGCTTCGCCTTTCGGCTCAGCTCCCTCTTCACCACAATGGACCAATACAACGACTGAATCACTGCAGCCGCTGCACCGATCCACCTGTCAACCTCACGCTCCATCCGTCCCCCACTCGTGAACAAGACCCCAGGATACTTAAACTCCTCCACTTGGGCCAGAGTCTCTCCACCAACCTGGAGAGGGCAAGCCACCTTCTTCCGGTCAAGGACCATGACCTCAGATTTGGAGGTGCTGATTCTCATCTCTGTCGCTTCACACTCGGCTGCGAACCACCCCAGTGCAAGCTGTAGGTCCATGTTCAATGAAGCCTACAGGAAAACATCATCTGCAAAAAGCACAGACGAAATCCTGTGGTTCCCGAACCGGACCCCCTCCAGCCCCTGGCTGCACCTAGAAATTCTGTCCATAAAGATTATGAACAGAACCGGTGACAAAGGGCAGCACTGCCGGAGTCCAACATGCACCGGGAACAGCTCCAACTTACTGCTGGCAATGTGGACCAGACTCCTGCTCCGGTCATACAAAGACCGGACAGCCCTGAACAAGGGGACTCGGCATCCGTATTCCCGGAGCACCCCCCATAAGACACCACGAGGAACGTGGTCAAACGCCTTCTCCAAGTCCACAAAACACATGTGGACTAGTTTGGCGAACTCCCACAAGCCTTCGAGCACCCCATGGAGGGTGTAGAGCTGGTCCACTGTCCCACGACCAGGACGAAAACCGCATCGCTCCTCCTGAATCCGAGGTTCGACTATCGGTCGAATCCTCCTCTCCAGTACCCTGGAATAGACTTTCCCAGGGAGGCTGAGGAGTGTGATCCCCCTATAGTGGGGCACACCCTCCGGTCCCCCTGGACTGCCAATCCAGAGACACCGTGGATTGGGTGGCAGCCGACGGCAGGGTCCCCGGCGACCCGATCCTCAGACACAGAGATGCGATGATGATATCAATCATTTTTTTCCAGCGGTTTTCCTTCTTCAATGCTTAATTTCTTTTTTCTTTCTTTGCTTCCATCATTCCCTCTTTTGTTGTGATGATGATAACACTTCTTTCAGTGGTTTTGCTTCCGTAATGCTGAATTTTTTTCTTCTTCTTCTGCTTCCATCCTTCCCTCTGTGGTCTGGGGCCGGGTCACGGGGGCAGCAGTCTCAGCAGGGATGCCCAGACTTTCCTGTCCCCAGACACTTCCTCCAGCTCCTCTGGGAGGAGCCCAAGGCGTTCCCAGGCCAGCCGAGAGACAGTCTCTCCAGCATGTCCTGGGTCTTCCCTGGGGTCTCCTCCCAGTGGGACATGCCCGGAACACCTCCCTAGGGAGGCGTCCAGGAGGCATCCTGAACAGAAGCCCGAGCCACCCCAGCTGGTCCCTCTTGATGTGGAGGAGAAGCGGCTCTACTCCGAGCTCCTCTCTGGTGACTGAGCTCCTCACCCTATCTCTAATGGAGCGCCCAGACACCCTACAGAGGAGGCTCATTTCAGCCGTTTGTATCTGGGATTTTGTCCTTTCGGTCAGGACCCAAAGCTCATGACCATAGATGAGGGTGGGAACGTAGATTGACCGGGAAATTGAAAGCTTCACTTTTCGGCTCAGCTCCCTCTTCACCACAACGGACCAATACAACGACTGAATCACTGCAGCCGCTGCACCGATCCACCTGTCAATCTCACGCTCCATCCGTCCCCCACTCGTGAACAAGACCCCAGGATACTTAAACTCCTCCACTTGGGCCAGAGTCTCTCCACCAACCTGGAGAGGGCAAGCCACCTTCTTCTGGTCAAGGACCATGACCTCGGATTTGGAGGTGCTGATTCTCATCTCTGTCGCTTCACACTCGGCTGCGAACCACCCCAGTGCAAGCTGTAGGTCCATGTTCGATGAAGCCAACAGGACAACACCATCTGCAAAAAGCACAGATGAAATCCTGTGGTTCCCGAACCGGACCCCCTCCAGCCCCTGGCTGCACCTAGAAATTCTGTCCATAAAGATTATGAACAGAACCGGTGACAAAGGGCAGCACTGCCGGAGTCCAACATGCACCGGGAAAAGCTCCAACTTACTGCTGGCAATGTGGACCAGACTCCTGCTCCGGTCATACAAAGAACGGACAGCCCTGAACAAGGGGACTCGGACTCCGTATTCCCGGAGCACCCCCCATAAGACACCACGAGGGACGCGGTCAAACGCCTTCTCCAAGTCCACAAAACACATGTGGACTGGTTGGGCGAACTCCCATGAGCCTTCGAGCACCCTATGGAGGGTGTAGAGCTGGTCCACTGTCCCACGACCAGGACGAAAACCGCATCGCCACTCCTGAATCCGAGGTTCGACTATCGGTCGAATCCTCCTCTCCAGTACCCTGGAATAGACTTTCCCGGGGAGGCTGAGGAGTGTGATCCCTCAATAGTTGGAGCACATCCTCCGGTCCCCCTTTTTAAACAGGGGGACCACCACCCCGGTGTGCCAATCCAGAAGCACCGTGGATTGGGTGGCAGCCGATGGCAGGGTGCCCAGCGACCCGATCCTCAGACACAGAGATGTAATGATGATATCAATCATTTTTTTCCAGCAGTTTTCCTTCTTCAATGCTTAGTGTCTCTTTTCTTTCTTTGCTTCCATCCTTCCCTCTTCGGTTGTGATGATATCACTTTTTTCAGTGGTTTTGCTTCCGTAAGGCTTAATTTCATTTTTCTTTCTTTGCTTCCATCATTCTCTCTGTGGTCTGGGGCCAGGTCACGGGGGCAGCAGTCTCAGCAGGGATGCCCAGACTTTCCTGTCCCCAGACACTTCCTCCAGCTCCTCTGGGAGGAGCCCAAGGGGTTCCCAGGCCAGCCGAGAGACATAGTCTCTCCAGCATGTCCTGGGTCTTCCCTGGGGTCTCCTCCCAGTGGGACATGCCCGGAACACCTCCCTGGGGAGGCGTCCAGGAGGCATCCTGAACAGAAGCGCGAGCCACCCCAGCTGGTCCCTCTTGATGTGGAGGAGAAGCGGCTCTACTCCGAGCTCCTCTCTGGTGACTGAGCTCCTCACCCTATCTCTAATGGAGCGCCCAGACACCCGACAGAGGAGGCTCATTTCAGCCGCTTGTATCTGGGATTTTGTCCTTTCGGTCAGGACCCAAAGCTCATGACCATAGATGAGGGTGGGAACGTAGATTGACCGGTAAATTGAAAGCTTCGCTTTTCAGCTCAGCTCCCTCTTCACCCACAACGGACCAATACAACGACTGAATCACTGCAGCCGCTGCACCGATCCACCTGTCAATCTCACGCTCCATCCGTCCCCCACTCGTGAACAAGACCCCAGGATACTTAAACTCCTCCACTTGGGCCAGAGTCTCTCCACCAACCTGGAGAGGGCAAGCCACCTTCTTCCGGTCAAGGACCATGACCTCGGATTTGGAGGTGCTGATTCTCATCGCTGTCGCTTCACACTCGGCTGCGAACCACCCCAGTGCAAGCTGTAGGTCCATGTTCGATGAAGCCTACAGGAAAACATCATCTGCAAAAAGCACAGATGAAATCCTGTGGTTCCCGAACCGGACCCCCTCCAGCCCCTGGCTGCACCTAGAAATTCTGTCCATAAAGATTATGAACAGAACCGGTGACAAAGGGCAGCACTGCCGGAGTCCAACATGCACCGGGAAAAGCTCCAACTTACTGCTGGCAATGTGGACCAGACTCCTGCTCCGGTCATACAAAGAACGGACAGCCCTGAACAAGGGGACTCGGACTCCGTATTCCCGGAGCACCCCCCATAAGACACCACGAGGGACGCGGTCAAACGCCTTCTCCAAGTCCACAAAACACATGTGGACTGGTTGGGCGAACTCCCATGAGCCTTCGAGCACCCTATGGAGGGTGAAGAGCTGGTCCACTATCCCACGACCAGGACGAAAACCACATCGCTCCTCCTGAATCCGAGGTTCGACTATCGGTCGAATCCTCCTCTCCAGAACCCTGGAATAGACTTTCCCGAGGAGGCTGAGGAGTGTGATCCCCCTATAGTGGGGCACACCCTCCGGTCCCCCTGGTCTGCCAATCCAGAGACACCGTGGATTGGGTAGCAGCCGACGGCAGGGTGCCCGGCGACCCGATCCTCAGACACAGAGATGTAATGATGATATCACTTTTTTCTGAGGTTTTCTTTCTTCAATGCTTAATTTCTCTTTTCTTTCTTTCCTTCCATCCTTCCCTCTGTGTTTGGAAAGTTGATATCAATCGTTTTTTTCCTGAGTTTTAGTTTCTTCAATGCTTCTTTCTGCCCCCCCAATTCTTTCCTTTAGTTATCTTTTTATAAATCTATTCCACCTTTTCACACATAGGGTCTATATTGGGGGTGCATGTGAAGATTTTGCTGGGACCACACATAGGGCTCATAACGGGGCAGTATGTTGGCCCCCCACTGAGGGTTTGAGGGGGTCCCCTCCTGGGGGAGCATGTGGGGCCCGTGATGGAAGCGTGCGTTAGGCTCCCACTGAGGGCACACGTAGGACTGAGATTGTGGAAGCAGGCAGATCCCACACTGGGGGCATCTGAGGAGAAGCTGCTGCTGTTGGAGTGGGAGAGGCTGCTGCTGGGGGTGTACCTGTGTCTCTCGCTGGGGTTGCATGTAGGCCTCATGTCGGGGTTGGACAAAGGGTTCGCGCTGAGGACGCGCGTCAGGACGAGACCGGGCCAGCACCACGTAGAGCGCCTGGGTGCCCAAGACGTGGCCGTTCATCCCAGTCATGGCCCGGCTTGCCTCCTCAGGGGACGAAAAGCAGACAAACCCAAATCCTTTGCAGCGTTCCCCCTCCGTCATCACCTGCGGAAGAGACACAAATTAAACTCATTCAGTTCAGGTATGAAAACATTGAATTAAACATGCTCTTTCTCAGAGTTCCTACTTATATCTTTAACTATACCTATACCTGTCACCTCAATTTACACAAGACTCATTGTGATATGACAGGAATTACCATAAGGAGTAAGAAATCCATTACAATTTGTAATTCACTGCTAGTTGACTGCTCACCTTGACACTTGTGATGGTTCCAAAGGGACTGAAAGCTCGGTGCAGACGCTCCTCATCCATGTCGGAGTCCAGGTTGTGGACGTACAGATTGACCCCCTAGTTTATTCAAGGACAAAGGAGAAGTTAGTGCCACCCCGAATAACAGTCTTTAAACAGTACAGCCTGGGCTCAAAGGTCCTTTGCCACTTTCATTTTGAGCATGACGGATCTGCTCCTCAAAAAGTGACTGGACGCTGGAGTTAAGTGACTTACTGACCTGATACCTGGATCCGCGATCCAAACTCTCAGGCTCAAACCTGCGCGTGAGCTCCGTCTGCCGCTCTGCCTTCCTTTGAGCACGAGACACGTACAACCGCCGGCCGTTCAACACTTTACCGTTCAAGTCGTCCACCGCCTGAGAGGAAATAAACATAGGTATCGTGATTTGAAGCAAGCAGAAATGCAGAGAATATGTGATCTACCCATCAGTCTTCCTCAGAAGTGGTTCTTACCTTCCTGGCGTTCTCGTGGCTCTCAAAGCGGGCGAATCCAAATCCTTTCGAAGTTCCATTGTCGTCTGTCATCACACGAACGCTGGATGTGGGTCCTGTTCAAAAAAAAAAAAAAAAAGCAGCTGGTCAACATCGGTTCACATCCTCAGCTGTGAATGCTGAGTGGACATTAAATCTGACTCTCTTACCGTATTTGCTGAACAGCTCCGTCAGCCTGTTGTCGTCCATGTCCTCTCCGAAGTTCTTTATATAAACGTTGGTGAACTCCTCTGCACTTGTGGCGAGCTCCGCCTCCCTGTCTTTAAACGATCGGAATGGCTCAATAGTTCTGTTGAAGAAAACATCATGAAACATTAAGTCAAATGTGTCAAAACCTGACTTGGGAACTTGTAGTAGCAGGTTCGAAAACTTTAAGGAACGGAAATCACACTTACACTATCTGGTCATTGAGCAGCATGCCGTTCAGCCTCTGAGTGGCGCGCTCAGCGGCCTCCACGGTCTCAAAGTGCACGTAGCCGTACCCCTTTGAGACGTTGTTGTCGTCACAAACCACCTGGAAAGAGGAAGAGCTATGAGTCAAACACATTCACAAGCATCATGAATTTTCCTAAAAAGTTTTAACACTGTTATGACCCCATACTCACTTTACAGGACAGCACAGTCCCGAAGGCTGAAAACGTGTTCAGCAAGGACAGGCTGTCGATGGATTTGTCCAGGTTCTTAATCAGGATGTTCCCCGCTGCGTTGGTTCTCTGGGAGGGGTCTCGTCGACACCACATGATCCGCACAGGCCGGCCGTTGACGACAGTGAAGGCCAGGTCGTCCAGCGCTCGCTCAGCTACACAAAGACCACAAGAAAAGAAAAAAAACATAAGCGTATTCACAGGTTCGCCCCTCAAAATGCAGCATCAGACATGAATTGAAGAACATTAAGATCGACTGGAGGCACAGCGCCTCCTTCAGAGGTTGTTCACACAAAACTCACCATCTTCACGTTTCGTGTAGTTGACGAAGCCATAGCCGAGAGAGCGGCGGGTGATCCGGTGTCTGCAAACCCGGACAGAGATGACCTGCCCCACCTGGCTGAACTTCTCATAAAGCATCACCTCTGTGGTGGTGGGAAGCAGGTCTCCCACATACAGAGAAGCTGATGGGTTGATGGGCGCAAACTGGTCCAGAATTGGCTTTGTCTTCCTGTAACCTGACATCTGTAAATGCAATGGTTCAGAAGGTCATTATTTTCATAAATGTCCAATATCACATCAATGACAAATACTATTTCCAGTTTTAGTGGAAACTTATGGAGTCTCTCACTTAAAAAACACGTGTTCTTACATTTGTCGATGAACAATGCTCTTGAGGTTTCCTCGTCTGGTCAAACATACTCAAATATCCTCTGTCAAAATGAAATCTGAAGCTGAAATTTAGAGAGATCTGGCTAACTCAGTGATGGATAACTTGGTGGGTGGGTGATTCTTCTCCAAAGCGCAAAGCTACGACTGATCGGGACGTCTGAATAGTTCAGAGTGGTGAACTGCAGGCTGAAGACGCAGGCTGTCAATGCTGTTGATGACATCACAGCTCGGATTCAAAGTTGCCAGGCAACTCAGGCGATGATGTCATGAAATTCCTCATGATAACTTGGACACACCGTTACTATGGAAACCAGGTTAGACATTACATGCAGTATTAATGCAGTACAGTTCTCTGGTCCCCACGGCCACATTTCTGGCTCAATCTGAACATATTATACATCAAAACGTAGCCAGAGTCCTTGTGATGCTGGCAGTGCTTTTATTTTTTCTGTATCTCAAATGTTTCTCTCGCCAGACGCGTTTGTTTGAGGAGACGGCAGAATTTCCTCCCATCCGCTCCAATGCATTCTGGAAAGAGATTTTCTAGCTGAAAACCAAAAGTTTACGCATTTTCACAAACTCATTCCTGCGACATGGATGATCCTACAGAAATAAAAATGTCAGTTTAATCCTATGAAATGCTTCTGACGCTCACAGTCAATAATAATCTTTTTCATTTTCACCTCTCGGTTATCGACGCACGACATTTCTTCAACGATACAAACTGGATGAAAAATAATGGATGTGTCACACTTCCTGCAGGTAGGTGGGGGCGTTTCTGCAAACGCACTGATGAGAGACGAGGCAGACCTTGTCATCGATCCGAGCAGAGATGGGGCGCCAGTCTTTGGAGGATCCATCCGTCCGTCCACCCGGTTCATATCCAGGACTAAACTATCGCTGTTGATTGGAAAATCGGTTCTCTTTCAGTCTGTGTGGTTTTTGAAGCAGTCTTGATGCAAAAGCCGTCCGTCTGTGATAAAATTGAGATTTTCTTGAATCCGGCTTGATTAAAACTGACAGAAAATATCGGGGACACGCCTTTTCTCTGTCGCGAAAACGGACATATATCATCAAATTATCCCGACATATGTCACATCATCTTGTTCGGAAGGACTTTGTGACGCTCCACACGTGCTCGGTTTGTTGACGGGAGTCAAAGTTTAGCCACACTCGCCACTTGCTCGGGGCGATTTTGACGCAGAGAACGTTTATGACAGTGAGCTTTCACAGGGGACCAGTAGGGGGAGCGCGAGAGCAAAAGTTGCATGGTTTTGCTTTCAGAATAATTGTAATAAACAGGTATACAAGGCGATGAGGGTGTGTGTTTACCTGACCGTTAGATGAGGTTGTTGTGCTGTGAGGAAGAGGATCCTGGCTCCAGGGTGGGAGTGGGCAGCCTTCATCTCTCCTCCTCAGTTCAGGTTGGTCCTGGCATCATGCAGGCCCTTCAGGAACGCCAAATAAAAAAAAACACAAGCGGCCCATCAGCAGATGACATGCTGCAGTTCAAGAAATATGTTGCCAGTAAAAGGAACATTACTGTACTGACATGTTTTCATGTTCATAGTTCTTGATACCAGCAGGCTTACCAGATCAGTGTGAGCTGTGAGCTTGCTTCTGACTGGAGAGGAGATCCACGTCAGGTTCCATTCCAGTTTCAGAAAGTCTCAGAGACTGACGCAGGTGTCGATCTGACTGATGACACATCCTGGGTTTGAAGGGTTGTTCGAAACAGAACATTCTCCTGCTTCTCAAAGCTGCATCCAAGCCATCAATGGGGTCTGGGCGTAACAGAACTGCAGCTGAAGAGAGGAGACAGAATGACAATGGAAGAGGTGGACGTCATTAAACAGCTACACACAGCATTACTGGGTCGGCCTGCCTCGAGCTTATCGTACGCCAAGACAGCATCAGCCTGTGAGAACAACCCAACATGGCTGAGACCAGTGATGGGCAGTAGCACGTTACTGTAATCCAATTACTTTTTTTTAAGTCACGAGTGAATTAAGCAATCACATTTGCACATACAGCAATTAAATTACCGCTACCTTCCTGAATGCAGGCTGTGTTACTCAACCATGCTTTCTCTTTCATGAGATTATCGCATGACAATTCGGTATTGCTGGTGGACAACCATAGATTTATATGAAATAGACATACTGGCCGCATTTCAGCTGTGCAGGTGGAGCCGGTGTATAAGAACATTTTCATCCACAGCGAAAAATTCCACAAGAGCAAAGGACACTCAGTGAGGAGCCCATGGATGAAACCACTGACACGCCTGCTGTGGAGACCACACCCCCACTAGGAGAACCTCTGAGGATGCAATGTGCATAAAGTTGAAAAATTGAAACTAATAAGTTTCAACACTTTATATTTTCAGGCAAGTCCAAGGTTGAATGTAATCCTCTTGTCTGCAGCTACAAACCCTCAATATTAAACCCATCAAATATTTAATACTTCCGTCTTCGTTCTGTTCTTTCTTTCAAGACAACATTGATTGTAACATTTTCGTTAAGTTTAAATCAAAAACTTTTGGCTGAGAATTTGTCAGACATTTATGATGCTCTCGTTTCAGTGTCTATCTGCATTTTTATGGAATGTCTTTCCAACATAACTTGGGTCCAGACGCAATTTGAACTATCCCCCACAGTCATTTCTCTTCGTGTTTTCACTGAAGGAGACACGTCTCGCTCTGAAGAATCACTGTTACTCTCTTTTTCCACCACTGACTGTGTGAATGTGTCTCTTTTTTTACGGCAATCCATGTGTTTGAACTAGCCTGCAGATAAAGGATGACCAGACCCGCCACGGCCAAAGCGTGGCCCGTGAACATCTCTGTCTCCCTTGTGCCTGCAGCTATTGGGCCTCTTCAGATGCCATTTCCATGGACACACTTATTTAAATTGCTTTCTTGAGAGTCAAGTCAGTTTCTGTCAGTCATTTCTTTTGAGCTGCTTCATTTTTCAGTCCACATACAAGCCTGTCCCTTTGTGCATCACTTCATGTATCCCCAAACCCACCATTGCTCTATACTTTCATCAAAGGGGTCAATCGAGCAAATAACTCGAGCCATTCTGTATCACAGCTGGTGATTATGGCACTACTTGGTTGCGTATGGTTCCCACAATTTACTCACAGTGTTCGTTGTTCCTGGTGTACACTGGTGTTGGTCCACTCCCTCTCTCCTCCTCCTCTCCTCCTTTTTCTGGGAAGAATCCATCACCTGTGCCTCAGTCCACGGTAGCATCCACGTTATACTAGGCAAGGTGGGTGAAGTGTCTTGCCCAAGGACACAACGCCAGTTTTACGCCTGCGGGAGCAGGGATCGAACCGCCAACCTCCCGGTTATAAGACGACCCGCTCTCCCAAGTGAGCTACTGTCGCCCCATAAAAAAAAAAAAAACAAAAAAAAAACCAAGTCATGCTATGAAGTCTAAAAAAAAGTCAATTCAAGGGCTTTTCAAAGTGTCTTTATTGAAATCTGTGCTGTTAGACGAGTTACATATTGATCTATTTTAACTTGAGGTATGAGTAGCGAGTCACGAACCCTTTTTCATCTGTTGACTAACTTGTAACACCACTTCAAGTGTTTCCTCAGCTCACAGCAGCAGTGAAGCTAAACTTGTTTAAAACCTAATCTGAAAGTATTCAAAGAAAGTGGTTCGTTGTGTTTATTTGTTCTGACAAAAATGAATGTTACTTATGATTGTCTCACTGTTTATCTTCTTTCTAAACCACAATACTCCACATTTGACCTTTTTAAAGCTTTTTTTTTTCCAGCATTAAACAGTGGACGGTCTCTGAATTATATCACTGCATGCAAACATATGATTGTTAACAATAAACTCATCGATTCAGATCATTTGAGTTCAACTAGTTTAGTTTGAAAATTACAGTGGACAGTGACTATCCATTTTATCAGCATGTCATTAATGAGACTCAAGTGGTTGAATATCACGACTTCGACCTTTTAAATACAGTGCTGAATAAATACGTTTTGTTCATACACACGTTGCTAATGTGCTTAAAGCGATACTTCAACATTTTGGCAAATTGGCCCATTTAGCGCAATTATTTAGTCATTTCGAACAGTATACTTACTTTTTTGTGAGGGCGAGCTGTTGTTTATTCAGAGGTGAGTCGGGGAAGGTTTTCGGGACGGACACAATGGAAGTGGATGGTATTTTGGTTCCCCCTCGTCAAACTCATCAAATACACAATCCAACAACCCCAAAACACTTTGGTGGGCAAATTATAATCCGCACATTCACTACGCTGTGGAACACCAACAAATAATATTGTAGCGTTACGACACTGAAGCAAATACTGGGAACTACTTTTTCTTTTGAAATCACTACGCCCAGACAAGTAGTTCCGTCTTAGCAATCTTCGCATAAACAACTCAGTCTCGTAATTTTGCATTAATACTTCACAGCGTAGTGAATGTGCGGATTATAATTTGCCCACCAAAGTGTTTTGGGGTTGTTATATTGTGTATTTGCTGAGTTTGACGAGGGGGAACCAAAATACCATCCACTTCCATTGTGTCCGTCCTGAAAACCTTCCCCGACTCAACTCTGAATAAACAACAGCTCGCCCTCACAAAAAAAGTAAGTATACTGTTCGAAATGACTAATGAATTGCGCTAAATGGGCCAATTTGCCAAAATGTTGAAGTATCGCTTTAAAATCTCACTCATGGCGTTGACGGCCTGAAACATCTGGTGCTGCTGTGCTCCCGGTCGACGGTCATGAAGTTCAGCTTCCAGTCATTCTGAGTAGTGAATAGCTGTAAGAGTGACAATTAAAGATTTTCATTTAATTGCGATCCATTAAATTTTCCCAATTCCCTGGTCAGAAGAAAGGATCTTGTTTGCGGTCCGGGGCACGATCATTTTCTGAGGGAACCAAACGATGGACAGCAGAGCACACACAAACACAATGTTTTGACTAATTCAGCATGATGACCGATGCAAAGCATGGCAAGGGGTTTCGGTGTTGGGCGGGAGATTCCAGCCAGAGAATCCTTTCATCGGCATTAATGTCCTTATGTGGGTACAATGACATGTGTATGTGTATGTGTGTTTGGTTGAAAGAGAGAAAAATAGACATAATACAGTCTTATAAACAATAATCAAGTAATAAACAGTTATAAACACAAAAAGTAACAATAAAGTAATAAACTACCGTATTGACCTGAATACGGTACGACTCTGATTATGAGATGACCCCTATTTTTCAAATATCAGTTTGTGAAAATAAAAATATGTTGACAACAGTAAGGTTTCTCATAAAATAACTTTTTTTTGTACAATTATTCTACACTCAAAACTCACAACAGAGATAACATTTCACGTGATTTAAGATAAAATATATATTATTGTAGTATTAAATAAAAAATAGTTTCTCTTTCTCAAAATAAGGAACAATTAAGTAGCCTCAAAGGTTGAATAACTGCAATAATGATGTAAACAACTTTATAACCATCAAATCCAAGTTCAATTCAACTTCATGAACATTAATAATTTTGGCCTCTGTGATTGTTGGACTCAGTTTATCATGTAGGTAACAGTTCTTCAGAAAGAAAGCATGAAATTTCAGCAGGTCTGAGTGTTTATTACTTTCTCCTGAAGGCACTGTGAAACTGAAACAAGATGGTATTTAAAATCAAAGCCGCTAGCTCAATGCTAACTATTAATGGAAACGCCATTATCATGCTAACGGAATTGGCATCTGCGTTGAAAATTCAAAAAGAACGGACAAACTCACAAACATCAATTTCACCTATATCCTGAACATCAACTAAGTATATTCGAGTACTTACAGGCAGATATTTTCGATGCAGTGTTTGAAATGAATCTTGGAAAAACAAAAACCACCCACGCTGCTCAGCCTTCTTCTCACACTGTTGTAGGCTTACACTCTGTCCAGCTCACTAGCTCCCCCTAACGGGGCGGCTGAGCCACTTCATGCAAGCAGAGGCAGTTCAGGTCACCGGTACTTTGGCTCGTCCTCCATTATAGCACGACCCCATTTCAGTATAAACCCGCCAACAATCGGCTCTTTTTGGCAGTGGCAAAGGATTTAAATTGCATTTCGATCCGGGACGATTGACCCTGCAAGTGACCCGAGTTTCAATCAGCTCGCTTCAGTGGGAAAGGCAGACCTGGGTCGACGCGGTAATTTACGTGATGACGTCGACATAGCGTGCCTTCGTTAGCACGTTTGTTGTTTTTGGACACAGCGTGAGATATCCTTCATCAAGATGGACCCAGCATTGGCAATATAGCGAGATCAGAGAGCTTCTCTTGATCTGAGGAGAAGAGGAGGTTCGTCAACGGGACTGTGCGCTTCTCCATTGTTTACATCGCTGTGCACTGTCGCGCTGATGATGATGTCATCAACGTGGGACATGTAAAGCTTTGTCGATATATGAATTTTAGTTAAGATTTACACAGTTAAAAAAATGTGTACACTAGCAAAAATGTAACTGGGGATATTCGTTTTAATAATTCTTCCTAAGAATATTGCAATTTTGAATTTATTGTAGAGTTCCAACAACGGAGCAACAGATAGACGTGTTCTTCGAATAAATGTTCAAACGGCCCTACTGCTGGCGATGTTTCCACGACTCCCCTCCTGGAATATTGTCTGAACTTCCCGTAACACTCCAAAAACTCGCCTTAGCCCCGCCCTTCTTCCTCCGGTCTGCTCCTTCAGAAAGGCGCGCGCCCACCGCTGTTTCACCTGTCTGACCTCAGACGGCGCAGTCCATTGTTCGGACCCTGTAGGGGTGTGCTGTTTATGTATGTGGTTCTATACATACTTTTGGGGAACTATTAAAAGGTTATACAAAAAAAGGCGTTGTATATATTTATGAACTGTTGTTATTTATCTACATCTAGTTATGTCCTTCGTGAATGTAATATTCTTAGTTTCAAAAACCCCTCGGGTTTTGGTTTAGCCCAGCCAGTAACGATGGCCCAATTAAGGCACAGGTGCTGATCCTGTGCATTTTGGGGGGGATATTTCGTATTTTATATAAATTAATCTATAAGATAGCCACATCCTTAGTTGAGGTGACTTTTCAGTCCTTCACAAATACAAATATAACAATATAATTTTTTTTAAAATCTAAAATAAAGGAACATTTCATAAAGATTCACAAAACAATGGAAAAATATTGAAAAGAAAAATATTAAATGAGGATATAAACAAATGTTCTTGAAAAGGGGAAGAGAATTACAAAAACACCAAGAATTTTTTGGAAGTTGACACAAGGTCGGATTGGACCTCCAGAACCTCAATGAGGGCCGGCCGGCCAAATTATGAAGTTTACAAGGACTGGCAAAGAGAATTGAAATGAAAAACACCAAATTTTAAGGACAACATACTTTACTCTCCCATGCAATGTTGCATAGAAAACACATGAGATGGATGAAAAATAAAGGTTACAGTTCCTTGGACTTCGTCATTGTCGACATGAAAAGACTTGAAACTGATCCACCATGTGTTCCAAGCCCGAACAGGACGGTCGGTGTTCATCTGTCTGACACTCTTCTGTTGTGGGCCAGTACTCAACCCAGGTCTTCTCATCAAGCATGTACCAAAACCTGAAGAGTGGAAAACAACGAGCCAGATACACAGGAGCTCATGATGAACTGATGTGAGAATAGATTATATATATAGCAGAAAAGTCTGACTGCACGTACGTCTGTTCTTGGTCGTCTCTGCGGATGTCTTGGGACGAGCCCATGATGAGATACGTTTTACCCTTTTGAAGACCTACAGCCCCTCTGCAGTGCTGATGGCTGAGGAACGAGCGCAGTTTACCCATAGGACCAACATCAGTGTTTCCTGCCATGATGACAGCACAGACCACTTCTTTTAATTCCATTTTAGAGACATGTAATGCCTTCCTGTTGGCACTACAGTCAATCGTTTGAGGAACTGCAGTGATGTCACCATTAGTCAACGGCTTTTAGCTTGATTCACTTAACTAATGAAACATGCTTGTGTGATGAGCTGCAAGCAGTGACTGGTGGAGAGATTTTAGGATTACTAACAGGAGATTTATTAAGATCCTCTCTCTTACACATGTAAAATAGATCCGTGTATAAAACTGGAGGTATAAAGACTGTTTGGCCTTTAACAGACTAAAAATGTAAATAAAAAGGTATTGAAAGTTAAAGATACTCACCTTCTTTGATGACGTCCAGTATCCTCACAGTGTAAGTGTCTGTGGACAGATCAGCTACTGTCTCCTCCAGCTGTACTTTGTATGCTGTGTAAAAAGTGAGAGACTGATTTGTTGTGATATGTCCTTTCCCACATAGAGAGACACTTTCATAATTGGAGAGAAACTTTTTTTTTGTTTGTTTTTTTACCAAACTCCGTTTTGTTGGTCAGTGTAGCCTCACAAATCTTAGCGCTTCGCTCATCATTGCTGATTTTGCCCTTCTTCTGCAGACTGCAGCTCCCTGGAAGCAAAAACATGAAGACGACGTGTGAATGTTCAGGTCTTCTGAGGTCAAGAAAGACAACCAGACAATGTTTTACTTTTCAGCTCACATCATCCAAATGGGTGAATCTCATTCACCTTCGGCGACACATGTGCATTCACCACCTCTGCAGAACCACAGAGGCTGTCCGGCTCTCCTCTCTGGATGGTACAACTTCACGCATTTTGTTTCTGCTTCAAGAAAAAAGCTCATGAGGAACAGCTTTGCGCTACGGAACCATGGCGACTCGTGACCCGGAGACTCACCATTATAGTATTCATAGACAGACACAGCCGCCGGCTGTAAGACGCCCACTTTGAGTGTCTGTCTGACCCTAAAACTGATTTCCTCCGGTCGTGTGTGAGAAACCTGTGGAGCGACGGGGGAACCTGATGTGATTAAAGCAACACCGTGGTGAGGAGGGGAGATGAGGACGGTGACAAAGATGGCCGCACCTTGTCAAGATAGATGATGAGCGAGCCTCTTTCTGACAGCACGGTGTTCATCTCATATTTTGCAATGGTGCGGGCTCGTCCTTGAGACAACTATGTGCACACACACATTTCTGCAGTTTTTATCTTGCATCTATGAGATTAAACGTCCTACATCCATTAACGCTCACAAACTATATAAATTATGATTGCTCTGAATGTAAGCTGCAGGAGTGAATCCACGTAACGTAAAGCAGTGTGATGCAGCCCTGCAGAGGACCTCTTTGGGGAGGAGATCACAAACGGGGTCCAAGTATTGTTCTGAAATTATACAAACCTAACAAGTACAATCTGGAATTTGATTTGAGAAACTGGCTGAGAGAGTGGAGGGTCTGCAGTGTTTGGCTTCATTATAAAATTTTGACCATTCCACAGGCAATCTGGGGGGGAAGCAGATACTGACAGATATCCCAACAGGGTTGCACAGTGTAGCATTCAATACGTCAACTTTTAAACTTTCCTCAATGTGGATGTTTTTGAAATTTCTCACCAGGTTCAAGTCGTCTGTATCCACAGTGAAGCCAGGCAATAATCCAATGTCCAAAATTGTCAAAGTCGAATCGCGCTCTCTGTCATTGTGCCTGTATAAAATGAAAAATAAGAGAGGAACTACAAAAAGTCAAACATGCTCACTTATCAAAAGACTGATTTCAAACAAGCAGGACAAGAGGTGAGCTTCACTTACAAGACCTCTATTCTCAGCCGGAATACCTTCTCCTCAACATCCATTTTCTCTGAGAAAGGAAAGCAACAGATTACCAAAAACATCATAAACACAGGTTGGTTGACATATAGCAGAAACAGAAAGCAGCAGGTGACCTGGGATGAGCTCCACTGACATGTTGAACCTCTGACAGTCACTCTGTTTTTCTTGAGGCGGAGCATAGTACATGGACACCATCTGAAAGGTAGATGGAAGAATAATGTAAATATTAACAATTTTCACAAAAGCTTGAAATTATATTGAGGAAACACAAAGCTGATGTCTCACTGTTACTGTTGCTGCTCCTGATCCTGTGGCTCTCACTGTCATGTTGTGGTTTATACCATTACTCTGTTGAGAATTTTAGATGCACACACACATGCAAACAGGTTAGACGGCATCACAGGCGTGTTTCCTGAGTGTGAATGGAGGAGTGTGCTTCCACCTTCAGTGTTCTTGTGAGGTGGTGGTTTCCTCTGTTCACGTTGAACTTGTAAGGCTTCGGCTTTCCCGGCATCAAAATGTCCACATTCAGGTCGTACTCTGGTTTTTCAGCATTGATCCAGTACTCTGACAGAGCCTGGTACACCATGAGTGTCGCCTGGAGAGAAAACAAGGAGGAAGAAAATGTGAGGCGAAGGCAATGAGCAAACAAAGAAAGTCCACTGAGGACAAAGAGTAGAGGAAGTTTTGTTGTACCTGGGTTGATCCATAGCCTCCGCCCACAAGCTGCTGCTGGGTGAACCATCTCACTACAGGCCTGGCCTCTTCAAAAGCCTTCATGAACAGAAGAGTAAAATTCAGATTCCTCAGGTTTGGAACCACTGGTATAAAAAACAAATGAACGAGTGTAGCGTTCATTTTGAACTCCAGCTCTGCCTGGCTCTCTGGGTCTTTCTCCCGGTGCGCTTCACCCTCGAGCGTGACAAAAACTCCGATATTCCCAAAAACCATTCACCATCAAACTCTGAGCTCAGGTTCGCTGCCTTCTCAGCCTACAGGTTTGCTTACCCAGGTCTTGACCAGAGCCAGGAGAGCGTACGCTGTGGCCTCCAGTGTGTATTGATGCCCCTTAGGTACAGGCCAGTGAGACAACTCTGAAAGACAAAACACTGTAAACACTGTGCTCGACATGAAAGACGCCTCATCCAGCAGACTGATACACACTGTTCATGCATCAGTCTTTAAAAATGTTTTACCGGACTTCCGGTGATGCAAGCGCTCGGGTAGCCACGTATTTTCGGAGCTCCGGCACATTATCCTGCTTTAATTATATTTATTGGCGTTAAAAGACTCAAAATCGGATTTTAATCCGGGTGATGTCCCTGGATCAGCTGTGGAGCAAAGCGGCTGGCAAGATGCCCCCAAAAAACACCACTAACAAGAAAGATGCAGCGGCGGCTTCTCCTCGTGTTGGCGATGCTATGCTAGCAGGCAGCGCTAGCCCTCCATCCACTAGCCTGGAAGCAGACCCGGGGCTGACCAAAGCCCTGGAGGCAATGACGGCAAATATCGCTGAGATGATGGATGAAAAGCTGGAGAAGATGGCGCTTGACATGAAAGCCAACATTTCCCAAACCTTGAAAGAAGTTTCTGAGAGGGTTGGCGAGGCTGAGCAGAGGATCCTGGCGGTGGAAAACGCTTCGGCTGACACGGAAAAGCGCCTACAAACGCTGGAAAAGACGGCTAACATGTTAGCCGAGCGTCTCGACGATTACGAGAATAGGGGCCGCCGTAAAAACTTAAGGATTCTAGGCATACCGGAGAAGCTGGAGGGGACCAACACAACTGCTTTTATGGAGACATGGATACCCCAGATTCTGCAGCTCGACACTAAAGCGGGGCGCATCAAGCTGGAGAGGGCACACAGGCTTCAGGGTCCGGAGACATCCAGGTTTCCCTGCGCAGTGATTGTCAGGTTTCATAATTTCAGTGATCGTCAACGAGTGATGGATGCAGCCAGACGACTGAAAGACATCAGAGTCGGGGGGACGAGGATCCACTTTTTCCCGGACTTTGCTGCAGCAACACAAAAGAAGCGACGCGGGTTCGACCAGGTGAGGAAGAAGTTGCAGAACATCGAAGGGGCTTGCTACGCCATGATCTACCCTGCTTCACTGAGGATTACAGTGAATAATACCGTTAAAACATTTCACTCTCCCGAGCAAGCCTCTGTGTTTGTGGACTCTCTTTAGTGGACATGGAACTGAATCCGATAAATCACAGCGGTCATATTAATGCAAGTAGTGCTTAATTATGTAAAGCCTGCTTAGTGCCATCCAGGTACAACAACCACTCTGTTCCTGTCCACGGATGCTGACATTGAGACATTATCCCCCCACCCCCCACCCCCTTTTTTTTTTTTTTTTTAATTTGTTCTTTTAACGCACCAAATGCCGCCCCCCACCTGAGTGTTTTTTTTTCTTTTTTCTTTTCCCCATTCTCACTTTTCTCTCCTCCTTTTTGGAGAATTGGTTCATTCTACTTTGGTTTTCATTTATAGTGGGACGGGCTTATATGTTTTCAACCATTATAATTTTCTTCAAATGTGCCAGCCTGATAAGGAGTATGCTTGCACTTAATGTAAGTCAAAGGGTCTTTCACCCTAAGGGAGAGTTTGAACTTACTCTCTTTTTGAGTTTAAAGGTTTTGATATTGTCAGTGAAGGACCTAGTGTTTGGGTTTGTAAATAGTTTTATTCCAAGTTTGGCCACGGTTTTGTTACAATTCTATAATGTGCTCAGTCTGATTATTTTATCAAGATGCATGACAGTGAGTGATGGCAACAACTTAAGTGATATTAAAGTCTATTTAAGTTAGTTATGAGTATTCCTTTTATTAAACTCTGCACATGGAATGTGCGGGGAATTCATCACCCAGTAAAGAGGAAAAAAATTCTCACCTCCCTTAAAAAAGAAAATGTTGAGATTGCATTATTGCAAGAAACCCATCTGGAGGATCATGAACACCTTAAATTAAAACGAGATTGGGTGGGTCATACTTTTTTCTCATCTTACACTTCAAACAGTAGAGGAGTATGCATCTTAATTAATAAGAAATTACCTTTTCAACTCAAATCTTGTATCAAAGACAGTAATGGGTGCTATATTATAATTAAAGGCCTATTATATGGTAAATATATCTCAATCCTTAATATGTACGCTCCACCTGGTCACCCTATCAATGTTGTTACAAAGGCATTTTTAGAGTTTGCCGAACTTGAAACTGAATTTTCTATAGTAGGTGGCGATTTTAATTGCCACCTAAATCCACTTATTGATAGACTTCCGGCAGAAACTGGTGCTCCTTCAAAAAGGGCTAGAGCATTAACTGACACATGTGATGAGTTTGGATTTGTTGATATTTGGAGAACTGTGCATCCTGATTTAAAAGAGTTTACTTATTTTTCCAGTGTTCACAGAACCAGCTCCAGGATAGATTACTTTTTTGTCCCTAAGCTGATGCTGTCATCTGTGGTGTCTTGTGAAATAGGAGTTATTTCTGTTTCTGATCACAGTCCAGTATTTTTGCAATTGATGTTGAATGAAAAACAAGCTTCCACAAACTGCTGGAGATTTAATCTGCATCTACTGAGTGATCCCAAATTTGTCTCATATTTTAAGTCAGAATTTAAAATTTTCTATTCCATAAATAGAACACCTGATATTTCCCCCTCAGTGTTGTGGGAAACTTGTAAAGTGTATTCCAGGGGCCTAATTATCTCCTATACAAAAAGTAAAAAACGCAAATCTCTAGAAGCCCAAATGAAACTAGAGGGTGAGCTATCAAACCTTGAAAAGACATACGCTAAATATCCATCTGAGGCTAATATGAAGGCAATGCTGGCCACAAAAACATCTTTAAATGCTCTGCTCACCCATAAAGCTGAACAAAGTATTAGGTTTGCAAAATATAGGCTTTATGAGTATGGCAATAAACCGAATAAATACCTTGCACGATTAGTAAACAGGAGAAGTGACTCTCAGACAATTTCATGTATTAAAGACACAAATGATACTAGTAAGTTTGACACAATATTACCAAGGTGTTTAGGGACTTTTATAGTAAGCTCTATACTAGTGAGGCACCCTCAGGAGTGCAGAATCTGATTGATGTGTTCATGTCGAGACTCAGTCTACCTAAACTAACAGATGAACAGAGAGAAGAACTAAATAAACCTATAATGAAACAAGAGGCTCTGGAGGCATTGCAGAATTTACAGTCAGGAAAAGCCCCAGGTCCTGATGGTTTTAGTTCTGAATTTTATAAAGAATTCATATTAGAGCTTATAGATCCTTTCCTGGAGATGTTAAATGATTCATTTGTTAGAGGATCTTTGCCTAAGTCCCTTACTGAAGCCAATATTAGTCTTATACTTAAAAAGGGGAAACCAGCAGATGAATGCTCTTCATACCGTCCTATAAGTCTACTAAATGTCGATCTTAAAATACTTTCTAAAATACTAGCTCGGCGCCTTGAGAAAGTACTTCCCAACATTATTGACGTTGATCAGTCAGGATTTGTGATTGGTAGAAATTCTTGTAATGATATGAGAAGGTTGTTGAATGTTGTCCAGTTGTTGAACCATCAGAAACTAACTGGCATGGTGGTAAGCTTAGACGCAGAAAAGGCCTTCGACAGGGTCGAGTGGCCTTTTCTTTTTTCTGCTCTTGATATCTTTGGGCTAGGAGAAACATTTTGCAGCTGGGTTAAACTGTTATATAATAAACCACTTGCAGCTGTTAGGATTAATGGGCAGGCTTCATCTTATTTCCCTCTGGGCAGGGGCACCAGACAGGGATGCCCCCTATCCCCGCTGTTGTTTGCTATAGTTATAGAACCTCTCGCTGAAGCTATAAGGAACAGCCCAGATATCACTGGGATCTCTGCTGGCAAAAAAGATCATAAAATAGCTTTATATGCCGACGATATTTTACTTTTTTTAACTAACCCACAGACTTCTGTACCTGCTGTCTTGGAAATAATTAATCAGTTTAGTGAGTTCTCAGGGTACAAAATAAATTTTTCTAAATCCGAGGTCATGCCCCTAGGTAATTCCCAGTGCCACACCCCACCTCCATTTAAATGGTCACCTGAAGGCTTCACTTATTTGGGGATTTCAATTACCCCAACACTAGAAGGGCTATACAAAGCTAATTTTGAGCCTCTTTTAAAACGCATTAAGGATGATCTAGACAGGTGGATATCTCTACCATTGTCCCTGTTGGGGAGGATTGCCTTACTTAAAATGAATATTTTGCCGAGACTTCTTTATTATTTTCAAATGATCCCTATCTTACTTAATCATAAAACTATCAAGAAGGTGAACAGCTGTTTTAGCACATTTATATGGAACAAGAAGAAACCTCGATTGAAGATGACTAAGCTACAGATGTCTGTGGAAAAAGGTGGCTTGGCTGTTCCTAATGTTAGACTTTATCAGCTTGCTGCACAGCTTCGCTACATAGCTGATTGGATTAATGATGACCCAGAATCAGTTTGGTTAGACCTGGAAACTCTTAATGCAGGCAACTCTTTGCCCAGTCTGTTATTTGCACTAGACACAAAGAAAATTAGGAATGTCTTATTTAATAATATAATAGTCCAAACGACTCTGCAAGCTTGGCAAACAGTAAGGAAGCTGGAGGGGCGTGCGAATACGTTGTCTTCACTAGCTCCTATATATGGTAACATTGATTTTTCAGCAGCCAGCATGGATGGTGGATTTAAAATTTGGAAAGATAGGGGGATTTCAACTTTAGGACATTTATTCCACAAAGGAGTGATGCTCCCATTTACAGAAATTGAAAAGAGATATAACCTACCCTCACATAATTGCTTTAAATTTTTCCAAATTCGTAGCTTTATTCAGGATCAACGTAGTCACATCTTTGATTATCGGGCTTCAAAAATAGAATGCCTACTTCTCAACAGAGGCAAGAAATCAGTCCTTGGCTCGGGGTATGCTGAACTTAATCTTGCCAGTGACATCACCTTAGACAATCTGCGACAGATGTGGAATAATGATCTCAATCTCAGAATGGATGAAACAACATGGACAGAAATTTGGAAATTAGCTAACGAGATTTCTATATGTAACAGAACCAGAGAGACCCAGTTTAGGATATTGCATCGCTTACAAATAACTCCCCAGCTGAGACATAGGATGAATCCGAGTTTGACAGAAATGTGCTCTAAGTGTCACGTGGAGGTGGGATCTTATAAGCACTGTGTCTGGTCATGTGTTTATATTGAGGAGTACTGGCGTAAAATTACTGATAAACTTGGTTTGATTTTTGATGTCCATCTTGACCCTGATCCTCAGGTTCTGCTCTTTGGCTTACCCAGTTCTCATGTTAAAGGCTCTGATCGAAGGAAGCTGTTCAATATTCTTACATTTTCTGCTCGGAAAAATATACTGATTAAGTGGATAGATAATGCGCCTCCTACAATTATAGGTTGGCATAAACTGATATTTGAGTCAATACCAAAGGAATATGTAACATACAGATGCAAGTGTAAAATGGCAGTTTTTTTTTAAGATCTGGACACCCTTTTTTAAATATGCTGGTAAAAGACTAACAAGCATTGTCCTGAGGGGATTGGTTGACCATAACTCTGACAATTGGCAAAACGAAATTTTTGGGCTGTAAGGTTGGATTTGTGTTGGTGATTGATTATTTATTACTCATATGTTGTTTCTCTTTCTCTTTTTTTTTAAACTTATTAATGTAAATATTTTGACGTTTGAAAATGGATCGTGTTTTTCCATTTGTTTCTTTTGCGATGTTTAGTTGTTGCATCACTGCCAACTGTATTGGACTGAGCGTTCCTGTGTGTATGTTTATTCAGGTGACAAGATACCTCCCACAACATCCATACTTGAAGGAAGCTATTCCTGGGAGGCGGTAGACTATGTATATCAGGGAGTTCTACATATGTTTTTTTTTTTTTTTTTTTTTTTTGGTGGCCATTTGCTTGTTTCTTCGTTGTTGGTTTGTTTGTTCAGTTTGTATGTTTGAGGAAAACAATAAAAAATATTGAAACAAAAAAATGTTTTACCAAATTTAGCTATGATTTTAGGTCTCAAGTGGTGCGCTGATGTTTCATGCTTTTGTATTTGCTTATTTTTAATACATCTGCAGCATTTACTGCGTTAATCCATTCACTAAATGATATTCTTGAACAATTTCTATCCGACATGAAATGATTGTTACATAAAGTTTAAGATATCTGCATCAATTATTAAACCATTGAGAGCACATAGAGTACTATGACAATGAAAAGTTTGCAGGTTGTGTGTGAATATCTGCTTGGTATATTCTACTGTAAACACACCTGGGGAAACAAATCTGTAGAGGACCTCCCGGTTGAGTTTGCCTTCGTTGGCCAGCGCGTAGGAAGTCATGGCGACGGCGTAAGGATTGGTGAGGCTGTCCAGGCGCCTCTCCAGGTAACTCACTGCTTTGTCTATACTGTCTGACAGACCCTGGAAAGATGGAGAAAGCAGTATAGACACGAGGTATTAAACACAAGCGTAGGGAAACAGGCAACAGGGTTGCAGGTTTGACCTCTTTCTCTCGTTTTGTCCATCTGAGAAGCGTAGCTGAGATTTATCATGAAATATTTGGGGTGGGGGATTTTATGTGTCTGTTTTCATCATATCTAAAAATGCATAAATAACTACAATTTACACAGTTTAATGGAAACGGATGAAGTAAGTTAATAAAGTAAATATAAGAGAAGAGAGCGCATGCTGGTGGCATCCTCACGTTGACGGTGGCAGCACATAGCGTCCGTGATTCCTGCATGGCGATCAGTTTGAAGGCCGTCATGGAGGCTTCTGTATCTCTTCCCTTTACGTCTCCCTACGCAGACAGAATCCCACTCACATTACCATGCTCACATCAATGTGACTTAGAAGATTAATCTGTTCCAGCTTTGTTATTCATCTCAGAGGGAAAATCTGAAGAATTCACAATAAATTCACTCACAGTCATTTCTGCGTGGAGCACGGTTCCAACTTCTCGAAACATGCCGTCGGGCTGCTGTGTGTTGAGGATTAAATACTTGATGGTGTCACAGATCACTTCTTCCTGCACCACCACCAGACTATGGGCCATGGTAAACACCTTAGCAACATAGGCTGTCAGCCTTAAAGGGAAGAGAATGTCTTATTTATTTAATTTGGAATTACATGTGAGTTCAGTATATTTGTGGAATGGAGGTGCACAGGTGAAGGTTGTGAATGAAAGAGTGGAGTGTTACTGTGGTGTGTTTGAGTCACATCGAGATGACGTCATACCCTAAAGTGTGCGTCGTCGGTTTTGTAGGCACCGTTCTTACGCTCCTGTTGCTTTATGTATGCCCAATAAAATGATTCAGACAGTGGTCATCAGCTTCTTCTCCTCTCTGTTTGCCCACTGTGGTGTACCTGACACCATCATCACGGATAACGGGCCCCAGTTCACCTCAGCCGACTTTGCAGCTTTCACTGGGTCAGAGTCTGGGGACCCACTGACTCCCACAAGCTCCTCTCCTTCCGGTCTGCACGCTGCAGGTCACAGTACAGCTGGGACCGGCCACGTTTCGCCTGAATGACGGTTCACACTGGCATGCCAGTGGTCCCCGACGGGTGGCGTCACCATCACCATCTGATCAGCTGACTGTCTCGGATCCCCTCAACACCGATGAGGTCTGGGACCCTCCATGAGCACAGGTGATGAAGAAACTGGTAGTCCACCCGGATTTTTTTTTTTTTTTTTGTCCATGCACCAAATTGCTGTAATTGCACTTTGCTGTCCATAGGAGTGTTCAGACATTTTAAAAAGGGAGGGTAAATGTGGTGTGTTTGAGCGGGATCATGATTCTGGATATAATACTCACCAGGAGCTGCTCGGGCGATTCACCCACAAGGCAAAAGACCCGTCCCTTTTACGATAAGCCAACTCCTGATAGTAGCCTGGACAAAAAGAAACATAGCTTTTTCAATATCTCTCATCAAATGTGTGTAGTTTTACTTCTACCGCGGCATAGTTACAGTCACTTGCATGCTACGTGATTTATAAAGTATGTATGCTTGACTGAGTTACCAGTTCTGATGTATTGGAGGGCTTCATCACGTTTCTGAAAGCCAACAGCTTCCCACTGGTTGGTTCTGTCCAGATATATGGTTGCAATGACAGGATGAGTCATGTGGATCATGTTTGCCTCTCCAAGGCCCGAGGGCTGGTAGATCAGTGCGCCCATTGACTTCCCACTGACGACGCTCTCCACAAGAGCTGAAACATCTTCTCTTCCTGCACAAACACATTGGACGTCTTTTATCAATGTTGTACAGACATGAGGAGATCAGACTGCCAATCTCACCGCATGACAGAACACAAGTGGGATTTACGAAACTTTCGTATCTGACCGATATCAGCGTACGAATGAGTGGCTGTAATAAATACAGCGGCTGAAATCGATCATCATTGACGTGCCACACCCTGATATATTCATGGTTCAGAGGCCCACTGAGGTCAGACAGAGAGGAGAAGCCTTGGCAAAAAAAGTTTTTCTGAGCTGGAAATTGATCCCCTCATGTCTGAGGTGGAGGTAAATAAGGATGAGCTCTTCAGAATCCTAAAAACTGGAATTAAAGGAGCCCAGAATAACTCTGTCTAGAGATGGATCACAGCAGCAGAGAACAGCATCACTGTGGATGAACAGACACCGGCAAAGGATTGAATAAATTATGTGTCTGTCAATTTAACAATGATAGTTTTGTCTATTACAAATATATGGGCTTACACGTTACACAGGTGACATTTTAATTGTTTCGTTTAATGGTGTCTTAAAGTCAGACACCAGGGGCACAGCAGCCAGGTCTCCTCGCCAGAGCGGTGATGGTCCCACTGAACTTGACCACCACGGGCGAGCAGGTGCCATTCGCTCCCCGTGCTGGACCAACACAGGCCATCATCACGGCAGAGGTCCTGGAAAGGTAAACAGGAGTATGCAGTTTGTTGACTGCCGTAGTGCAGTACGTACAGTAGAGCGGGACGTCTCCACATTGACCATTTGAAACTGGATGTAAATGTGATTGTTCGAGCCTGTCACGTGACCGCATCACGTGGACAGAAGAGGCGCTGTGATAGGGATATGAATGCAAAATTTCAACTCGTAAAATAAAATAAACAGATGAGTCATGTGAAAATCAGAGTCTGGTCAAGACGACATGGTCAATGGAACTAGTGATAGAGACCAAAAGTTTTCAAATTGGGTGCGTTATATCTTTGTTTGCACTCTGAAAATCGACATTTCTGAATGGGTTCCAATGACACCCAGGCTCTTTTTGCAAGTGCAGGATTTTACTCATATTCGCTGTGTTTTGTGTTGTTCAAAAGGACACGTTGGTAGCTATGTGTTAGCGCTATGATGCTAAGTTGCTACAAGCTACATGCTACTCAACACGCACACGCTTTCTGCGTAAGGAGGAGGCGTTCCTCTGTAGAGAGCAGGGGAGGAGGGGGTGTGGGTCACGCATGCGCAGCATTTCAAAAAGGACTAACTGTCACTATCACTCCCTCTCAACAGACACCACACAGCCCCCCCACCATTCAGAAGGGACCCTGTGCCTCAAGGGAGAACAAAAAAAAAAATCCCAACAATACCAATAACGTTAGTCCCTCAAGGGCGGCCTAATCAAATGGCCATACCGACTGCGCATCTCCGCTGTGGCAGGTGTATGATTTGCCAGCGGGGCAACAGGGGCAGGAGCCCCCGCGGCAGCAGATGACTTGGGGGGACGCCCCCGTCTCGGGGGCTGAGCCACCTCCACCGGCTCCTCTGACAGAACATGGGGAGGCTTTAAGCGATCCACCAATTGCGATTCGCCCCCACTGTGTAATCCGAGGCGTCCGAGGTGAGCGCGACCGACACCGCTGGGGAGGGGTGTGCCAACATTGCGGCGATGGAGAGTGCAGCCTTGGCCCTCTGAAATGCCAGGACTCTCTCAGGGGTCCAGTCCATGTCCTGCTTAGCCGTCGCAGCCCTGAGCGCCTCATACAGGGTGGGCTGCACGCGCGATAAAGCGGTTGCAGAAGTTCACCATGCCAAGGATCTCCTGCAGGGACTTGATGGTGTGAGGACGAGGAAAAGCAGTGATCGCCTCCACTTCAACTCGATCTCCGAGAGTCTGAACCGGCATTTGGCCAGATTAATGATCAGCCTGTGCTCGTAAGCCTCTCGAAGAGCTGTCGTAAGTGTAACAGGTGCTCCTCACCTGAGGCACTGGCCACCAGGATATCATCCAGATACACAAATAGGAACGACAAGCCTCTCAACACGGAGTCCATCAGCTGCTGAAAAGTTTGTGCTGCACCTTTAAGCCCAAATGGCATCCGCAGGAAATCGAACAGCCCAAACGGAGTGACCGCCGCAGTTTTGGGAACGTCGTGAAGGTAAACTGGGACCTGGTGGCCGCCTCTCACCAAATCCACCTTGGAAAAGATAACTTGGCCAGGTGGACCGAGAAATCCTGGATATGCAAATAGGGTGCCGATCATGGTTGATGTTATTCAGGCGCCGAAAATCACCACACAGCATCCAGCTGCCGTCCGATTTTGGGACCATGTGTAGGGGTGAGGCCCACGGGCCGTCAGAGTGCCGCACAATACCCAGATGCTCCATCATGGAAAAATTCCTCCCTGGCGATCACAAGTTTAGCTGCATCCAGCCAGCGAGGGCGCGCATAAACCGGCAGCCCAGCCATGGGGATGTAATGCTCCACTCCGTGTTTGACGAGGGAGGCTGAGAAAGTGGGGCCGGTGAGATCCGGAAACTCGGTCAGGAGCTGCTGGTACACATTCCTGCTAGGCAGACGATTAGCGAGTGACAGCAATCCCCCTTTTCCCAAAGTGCGTGAATAGGAGGAGAAAGTGAACGCGTCAACCAAGCGGCGGTTCATAATGTCCACTAATAAGCCAGGCACACACACGAAATCAGCCCCGAGAATAGGCATGGCCACATCCGCCATCACAAAGTCCCAGCCGAACTGCCGCCCGTCAAAACACACAGTCACATACCTGGTGCCATACTTGCGGATGGAAGTCCCTTTAGCTGCATCCAGCTGTGGGCCATGCCTACCGCTGTCCCTGTCCGTGCTAGAAGCCGGTAGAATGCTCCGCTGAGCGCGCATGTCTACGAGGAAGCACCTCCTGGACACGGTGTCTTTACCAAACAGCAGATTGTTTACCTGCCCAGCGCCCACGGCCGCTACTGAGCGCTGGGGCCGCCTTTTCCCAGCACCGGGAATGATCACGGCGGCGTGCAGCACTTCGCCCGGGAACCGAATCGCCGGTGGCAAAAATACAGCGTCCTGTCCCCCGCACGCCAATCCTGAACAGCTGCAACCGCCGCAGGTGCGTCCTCCTCCGGCTGGTGCTGTTGCTCCGGCGGGCACGCACCATGGACACTAAGCCCACGTGACGTGACCAAGATCCTGTCGGCCTCCTCCGCCAGACCACAGTAGTCCTTCGTGCGTAACAGGGGCGAGGTGGCCGGGAGCTGACGAAGGAACAGGTGGATAAACAGGAACGACGTGTCACCGGATCCCAGCAACGTCAACATGCTTTCCATCAGCTCCGCCGGCTTGCTGTCTCCCAAGCCGTTAATGTATAACAGCCAGTCCCCTTGCTCCGCGTCCTACAGCTGAAACAGACGAAGGAGCTGCGTCTTCAGGGCGGCGTACTTGCCCTGGGTCGGCGGATCTCGCAGGAACCCCATCACACGACGGGTCGTGGAGGAATCCAGAGCCGCCACCACGTAATAATACCGTGTCTCGTCAGCCGTGATGCCTCTCAGCTGGAACTGGGCCTCAACGTGCTGAAACCACGGTTCTGGATTGTGCTGCCAAAAGTCCGGCAGCTTGATTGCCGCGGCGTACACAGCGGGAGCAACCTGCGTTCCCGCACTGTCACCCAACTCCACAGACATGCTAATCGAACGTCCAGGGTCACCAATGTGGAGGTCGTGGAAGGAGGAGACAGACGAGGGATCTGAATCAAGTGAGCTTTATTGTTCCCACACAGTGACAGCTGTCATCCAGGAAGCCATGCTCAACAGAACACTTCCGCCTATGTAACACCACCACCTGTGCAACACACCTCCAAACCCCGCCCCTTCTAATGTGAGGAGACTCCCTCTCAACAGACACCGCAATATATATAATATTGATTTCTCTTACCTGTAATAAAGATGTGTGTGCTCTCAGTTGAGTTTGGAATCATATCCTTTCTGGGAATGTGACTGTTGAGAATTTCTTCTTGTATTCCACCTGAATGGAAAAGTCGAGGTTGGATAGTGAAAATGACAAGTAAAAATAAATGGTTTGAGTGAATTAAACTAACTCAACCACACCTTCAGGGTCCAGAGTGATGATCTTAGAACTCCTAACAAGTACACCTCCAGGCTAGAAAAACAACAAGGACATTGAAAAGCATCATGGATGTTATGCGTCAAATCAAGACCAACCTGCAGCGTAATGGATAACCTCAAGCTGTTGTGTGGAATCTGACATTGAAGCTGAGACTGAAAAATGGGCGGCTGCACACAGAGTGTGCATCTGTTGTGAACATCCTTGTAGACACATTTTTCTTTCCCTCTAAATAATAACTTGCAAATTGCTCTTTGTTGTTGTTGTTAAAGCTATAGTGCGTAACTTTAAAATGTCTATGAATGTTCGTTTCAGCCAAGCCACTACTAGTGGAGATGACAAAATGCAGATTAGGCCGATTGGCTCCTCTAACATGTCGCGGGATGTTTCAATATATATAATTCTTGCTTTGCTTGTCGACATTCCCGCGATGGCGCGGAGGAAATTACGCATTTTATGTCACAACAAGAAGGGAGGGGGAGGACGCGCGGAGGGTCTCATAGCAACAGGATCAGCTCACAGTCTCAGGCAGACCCAGGAAGCGACATGCTACTTCAGGGTTTCTACCAGACCTTTTCAGTCCAGGCGCCCCACCCGCGCTAAATTGTGCAGCGTCCGGACAACGGAGAGGAGAGAGAAAAAACAAAAAACTCTCCTGCGGTCGAACACCGGCAGCGTTAGCAGCGACACCACATGCTTCCCCCACCCCGCCCCCCCCGGCCAAACTTTTCCTGCAGGAAACACTGTACTTTGTGTGTAACACTCCGTTTTTCATCAAGAAGCAGCTACTGGAGACAAACGGACAACAAAAGATTTCCGGTGATGACCACTGGGTCTTTTCATCCTCTGACCTGTCAGTTACAAATTAGCAGTGATGGGCAGTAGCGAGCTACAAGTAGCGGAGCTAGTAGCTTTAGTTACATTTTTCAGTAGCGAGGCGGTAGCACCGCTCCATTTGAGTCAAGTAGCTCTTTCTGTAACGAAGCTATTTTTAGAGCCAGTAGCGACGGAAGCTACACGTTACTGTCGTGTCGAGTGTCCAGAAGAAGTCGGCTGTTTTGTGTGTGGGGGAAAAAAATATCTACGGTGATTGGTTGGTTTGCATATGACGACTCACAGTTGGGTAAGGTTACCCAATCAGAGGCAAGATAAGGCGGGTCATGCCACTCCAACCAGGAAGCAGACTCCTACACCCATATTACCAAACGCACATGTGAAATGACGACGAGTGAAGACAAAACAAGCAAAAGGGACGGAAGAACAACTGGATAATGGCAGAAGCAGAAAGAACTTGTCCCTCTGCTGACAGGAGGCTTGTTGAATTGTTTGCAGTTTGTTTTTTTAAAAGTACGCATCTCCAGATGCATTTACCTAATGTGGAGATGCAGTTCTCAGATTCCACGGACACACTATGTACCGTGAGAAAGCTTAAATTCTCATGAATCCATCGTATAAACCACTTTCAGATGTGATTACCACAGTGGGTAATATAAACACATTTGTCCAACAAACAGCAAATGAAGTAAACAGCGCAACTCACCTTTGAAAGCTCATAACTGATCACAGATGAAAATAATCCAGCAAAACTGCCACAGTCCAAATGTATGCATCCAGACAAAACTAGAAAGTATAGCATTTTGTGCAAACATGTCTTGAAATAATAATAATCCAGAATTAGACGCACCACGGCGCACACACAGCGCGTCTCTCCGTGTGCGCGTCCTATAATAATCCATACTTTTATCGGAAAGTCGCGCTGACCTATCCAATATGGCGACTGAACGGCTTCCGTTGCTTATTCCTCACATTTCAACCAATCAAATGACTCATCGCTGCCTCCGAGGACTAACCAGCCAATCGTTGCCGAGACTGATGGACCCTCATCTCTCGTCATCGCTCTTCGTCGATGAATTCTGAGCCAATCACGTCGGAGGAAACGTTTGACTGACAGGGCTGGTAGCCAATGAGCTTGCTGGATGGCTGGATGGACCGACAGCGCTGTTTTGTTCTGCTGAGGGCTGAAAACTGGGGCCTGTCTGTGTTCCTCTCAGTCTGTGTGCCTTATCCCACACTGAAGCCTATCTGAAGTGATTTTTTGAGTACTTTATGAGATTTCGGAATGAAAAGAATGTAAAAACAGGCTAAAAACCAACATATATAATTGTACAGAGGGCATGCAGACGGTGTACAGAGGATGTTCAAAATTGACACCGCCGGGGCATAGCAGTACAAATACATGTGTGAAACACTCATTTCTTGAATTACTGCTGACATTTTGACGTGAACTATGTAAGACCCCAGGCTTTAGCAAAATTGTGTTTTCAAGCTCTCACAGTGCTTCCACACTTATTTCCAGGTGTTTTATGAGGGAAAAAAATGCAGGCGAGAATGAAATTTATCCTAATTCAGTGTGTTGCAACATAAATAAATCAGTGCCAGTAGCACCTAGAGTAATTCTGACTGCACTGGGTGAAAATACAGGTTGTCAGCTTTCAAATGAGACCCCAACCATGCATGTACTCCAAACAGTTCAAGAACAGCATTCAATTTACTTTTTGTACATCTTCAGTAGAAATTTGGGGTGGAAATTGCCTGTACTTTATAAGGTTAATTAACGGTTGTACAAAAAGAAGTAGTGGGACTGTAGCTAGCTACTTCTGCACTGTAGCTTGTAGCTTAACTTGCTACATTTCTCTGGGTTAGCTTTTGCTGTAGTGAAGCTATATCTTATCAAGATTAACTTGTAGCTTAACTAGCTACATTTTCCAAGTAGCTTCCCCATCACTGCAAATTAGCAGGCACCTTGCCTCCCGTTTGTAATAAGCTACATGCGTTTCTGTGGCCAAAAAAAAAAGAAAACAATGATTACCTCTTCGGAAGAGTCCATCTTTTTTTCAACAGCTGTCCTTATTCACACTTATTCATTTTCAGCGCGAGAATCACCGTGGCAGCGGTTGGGGGGTGACGGGGAGGGGGGACACCGGGGACAGCTGGACGAACGTCATCTGGAAGCGCCGGCTTTATTGTTGTAAGAACGCAGAATTCCGCTAGAGGGCGACCGAAGTTACGCACTATAGCTTTAAAGAAAGCATGATATCAAATTCCCAATTTTCAAAAACAACTTTTTTAAAAAAAATAAATGTCCTGAGTTCTGTGGAGGACTCTGTGGAGATGAGAAAGAATTTGTGTCGTTGTCTCTCACCACCACCCGCAGGCTCTTCATGATGCCGTCATTGAGCCAGGAGTCCTTGACAGCTGCTTTGACCTCAATCTGGACCTCTCCCTCCCTCATGGGAACAATGATGAAAGGCACCGATAGTGTGGTTTGGGGTCCTACGTTGACATCCTGCTGGTATCGCCCATGTTTGAACGCTGCACTGCACACGTACTGTGCCTCCATCAGATCCACTCGCACCTGGAAAGCAACACAAAGACAAACATGAGTGTCAATAAATCCCCACAAGTGGATTCAGGCCGCTGATCTGATCTGTGCATGGAAAAGGCTGAGGACACTAAAACTGTATGTAGCAGGTTCAGGTCCCGTTATCCCGTTACTGGTATTTCAAGATGCTTTAAATAATTATGTCTTCAGTACACCAAGAGTGTCGAGAGGTGCATGTATTTAGCTTTAACTTGATTTGTGTTTCTGTCATGTTACTTGTAACAAATTATATATATATATATATATATATATATATATATATATATATATATATATATATATATATATATACACACACACACACAATATATACCACATATGCAAAATATTTTTTTTTAAATGACTGAAAAGCAATTGTGACAGAAATGATGCCAGTTTTGTACCAAAATCAGCAAAATAATTGATTTCTTTTCAAGTCTCGCTGCAAAAATAAATACACAATATGAACTAATAGCAACTGTAACCGTTTTTGGAAATTGAGCTGAAACATACAGTGATTGCATCGGGGGAGTAGTTGTGGAGGATGGCCTTGATCTGCAGCGGCTCTCCTCGGACAGCAGAATAAGGCAGCCTGAGGTCGATGATGAATTTTTTACGGACAATAACCTTCAACGGCTCTCCAACACAGATTCCTATAGGAGCGTGAAAGGGGGGCAGCATGAAGGGTGTGAAGAGGAGGAGAGGCGAAGGTGAAACACGTCGAATTGTGAGTTGGGATTGTTCACCGTGAGTCCGCGACAGGCTGATGCCGGTGAACTGCCAGGTCGTGATGGAGTCTGGCAGGACAACACTTTTCTCAACTGATGTAAGTTCGCTGTGACACAGAGAACATTAAGCATTGGAGATTTGAACGTGCAGCTTCGGAGGCGAAAACTCTGGATGTGCATCGATTAACTGCAGCGAACTCACCACGGTCCTCCAGCAGGACAGGCGGGCAGGTCGACATCAGTCCACAGCCAACTTTCAGGGAAGCTGCTGCGAGTAAAGATGTCAATGCTGTCCACGTAACTGTCGTCGTCCTCTTCTCCTGAAGGGTCAATGAAATCCACGTCAGACAATGACCTCCTGCTGAGAAGTCGTCTCTCACTGCGAGCCCGTTTGAGACTGTCCCCCTGGTGGTCAGCTCGCTGTGTGGTCATCTCTCTGCAGCAGTCCAGAAAAGCCTCCACACAGGCCGGGCCGTCGACGATGTACTCGCTGCGTCTCTCACAGCTGTATGAAGGAGGCGTTTCCCTCATACCATCCACGCAGCAGTCCTTCTGCAGCTCGCTTGATTTATATTTATCAACTACAAATGAACAGTTTGTGCCAGTTAATATCTCTTCACCAATACATACAAAGACAGCAAAATTACAAGTGTGACTTGAAAAGAAAAGACTGAATTTGTAATAATTGAGTTATCTTGAGCTGTGATTCTCACCTAAAGTGGTGGGAACCTCCATGAGAGGAGACGCTCGCTTCCGTCTCGCTGCCTGAGGTTCTGCACATTTCAGCTCTGAAAAGACACAAAGAAAATAGGATCTTGAACACATGAGTGAGCAGTCAACAAACAAAGAACTGTGTAATGTCCTTTGCAGTTATTCATGTCTTGTGTTTAGGTTTTTTTTTGTTTTTTTTTTGTCTGTTTGTTATTAGGATATAATACATATAATTCCAATGTCTTTTTCGAATGAGGGGGCACATTTACATCAGAGGGTGGGGGGGTCATGCATTGTTACCTTGTCTATGAGGAGTTCCTGAACCAGTGTTGGTCACAAACAGCAGCCCCGCATCATAAAAAACCCCCATGCCGTCCTTCCCTCCGCCTGGTGTGCAGCCCGTGTCGTGCTTCTCCACTTTGTCCCACACCTGTGAGGAAAACACAAAAACTTCAGGCTTACAGAGAACAGAAGGTAGGACTCAGTCTACTGGAGTGTGCATTTTTTTTTTATTATTATTTACAAAATGAATGATTGAGATATTTCAAAACTTGTGCAAAACTTAATTATCCTGTCCTGTCCAGCATGGAAGCAGTAGAATGGAGGTCTTGGCTGCTGTTACGTGCCCGACAGAGTTGTTCTTCCAAGAGGAGCTTATAAGCGTAAAGCTCTTCTTGTGAACATGCTTTCTTACTTTATTTGAGTATTGATACATGATATTGCTCGACCTGACAGGGGGACGGAAAGACAGATAGACACAGAGTGAAAGAAAAACAAGTGAACAGACAAGCAAACAACAACAACAACAAAAAGAGTGGAGAGAAGGAAGAGTGTGCAAAGATATGATGGTCTTTCAGTTAATATCGACACTCCAGACGACCGGCTACTGCTCCTGCATAAAGACATGACAGAGGGCATCCTACGGAATTTTGATGGAGAACATACAGTGGGGCAAGAAAGTATTTAGTCTGCCACAATTGTGCAAGTTTTCCCACTTAAAATGATGAGAGAGGCCTGTAATTCAGAACTCAACGGGGCTGTGGAAGACAAGTCTAGAGGCTAACTCAAAGCCAGTGGCACAGGTGAGCATCAAATGCGGCATATACCAAGGTCCCCTGTCCCCCCTGCTGTTCTGCATAGGCCTGAACCCCCTCAGCCAGATCATTACCAAGAGTGGCTTTGGATACCGGTTCAAGAGCGGAACAACTGTCAGCCACCTCCTCTACATGGATGACATCAAACTGTATGCCAAGAATGAGCGTGACATCGACTCACTGATTCACCTCACCAGGATATACAGCAATGACATCGGGATGTCATTCGGACGAGATAAGTGTGGAAGAATGGTATCTAGAAGAGGGAAGGTGATCACAACTGAAGGAGTTGAAGTACCTGAAGGGAACATAACAGATGTGCAGGACAGCGACAAGTACCTGGGGATCCCACAGGTAAATGGTAACCATGAGGAGGAAGCTCGAAAGTCAGCCACAACCAAATACCCACAGAGAGTAAGACAAGTCCTGAAGAGTCAGCTGAATGGCAAAAATAAGATCCAGGCCATAAACACCTACGCCCTACCAGTAATCAGATACCCTGCTGGCATAATATCCTGGCCACTGAAAGAAATGCAAACCACTGATATCAAGACAAGAAAGCTCCTTACAATGCATGGAGGGTTCCACCCTAAGTCCAGCATACTGAGGCTGTACACCAAGAGAAAGGAGGGGGGCCGAGGACTAGTGAGTGTCAGAGCCACTATCCAGGAGGAAACCAAGAAGTATACCAAGAAGATGGCCCCCAGTGATGATCTGCTAAGTGAATGCCTCAGACATTAAAAGCCCAGTAAGGAGGAGCCAGAGGAGCTATCATGGACAGACAAAGCCCTGCATGGCATGTACCACCGACAAATTGAAGAAGTGGCTGACACTGGAAAAACATACCAGTGGCTGGAAAAGGCTGGACTGAAGGACAGCACAGAGGCACTAATCATGGCTGCACAAGAACAGGCCTTGAACACAAGATCAATAGAGGCCGGGATCTACCACACCAAACCAGACCCCAGGTGCAGACTGTGCAAAGAAGCCCCAGAGACAGTACAGTACATCACAGCAGGGGGTAAGATGCTGGCAGGCAAGGCATACATGGAACGGCACAACCAGGTAGCGGGCATAGTGTACAGGAACATATATACCGAGTATGGACTGGAGGTCCCAGGGTCAAGATGGCAGACACCTCCTAAGGTGGTCGAGAACAATCGAGCCAAGATCCTGTGGGACTTCCAGATCCAGACTGACAAGCAGGTGATGGCCAATCAACCTGACATAGTGGTGGTGGATAAACAGCAGAAGACAGCTGTGGTGATAGATGTAGCAATCCCAAGTGATGGCAACATCAGGAAAAAGGAGCACGAGAAGCTGGAGAAGTACCAAGGGTTGAGGGAACAGCTGGAGAGAGTGTGGGTTGTGAAGACAACAGTGATACCAGTAGTGATCAGGACACTGGGAGCAGTCACCCCCAAAGCTGGGAGGATGGCTCCAGCAGGTACCAGGAACAACATCTGAGAGCTCTGTTCAAAAGAGCGCAATCCTAGGAACAGCTAAGATCCTGCGCAGAACCCTCAAGCTCCCAGGCCTCTGGTAGAGGACCCGAGCTTGAAGGAGACAGACACAATCCCGCCGAGTTGGCGAGAACATTGTGTGTGTGTACATATATATGTATATACACACACACTTTTTTTTTTTTTATTCCTGCTTGAAGAGTGACACGTTGCCTTTTTCTGCGTGAGCCGGTGCTTGTTGTTCAGGACGTAGACGCCTTTGTCCACTGCCACCAGCCCCACCGTGGCTCCGGGGTCTCCGGTGACCTTCAGATGCAACATCTTGCGAGGGGGATAGGATGCTGCAGGTCTCTCCAGTTCTAGTTTCAACTAAAAGTGGAGCAAACAAGTGAGAAATGAAGCTGAATTGATGTTTTCTTTCTTTGACTTCATATAAACTCTCTTGTAGAAAATATCCACATCTCACCGAGCCCATGCAGGAGTCTTTCACATCCACCCAAACGGAGTCTGACACCACTGCATGGTCTACATGGTAGTAAGCAACAATACGGAAGGACGGCAGCATTTCTTTGGTGATGGGAATATTCAGTGCAATCAGCACTTGTCCTTGTGTCTTGAAACGTCCAAATTTCAAGAGTTGACCTCTGCTCAGGATCTGCAGAGACAGTCCACACAGTTAGTCTACCTGAGTGAGCATGTGAGTAAAGTTGCAGGAATGAAAGAGGACTCACCAGGTACGTGATGTCTTGTTCCCTATCTGGCAAACTGTTTAAGGACAGGTGGGCCATCAGGTAGCTTCCTATTTTTACATCTGCTGAATCCACACCTCAGAAAAAAAAAAGTAATAAATCACCACTGTATAAAATCACCACATTAATAATGAACCATTTGATGTCATTGTATGCGTTTCTTACCAATATGGATGAATCTGGCAGAGCTGCTGGTGTATGAATGTACTGTCATTCTGGCCTCTGCCTGCCTTGTTGGTGTGAGTCCAGGATCATTGGTCCTGGCCTGGAATCAATATGCACAAAGACAAATTAATAATACATCCAGGAAGGAGGACCCTTGCAAATTCTGATCATAGAATATTGGAGAAGGATTAGGATTAAATAAGTTTTACTTCTTTGTAACTCGTTTCAGACATGTTGAGCCAGATATACATTTGTATTTCTATGTGTGCTGTATGTCCTCTGATTTTGTACTGATTGTTATTTTCTCCTTGTGAAAATGTGAAATACTTTGAGCTGCTGAGATATTTTACAATACAATTTTTTTGGTGCTCACACCATGTGAAACATTAGATTATGAAGGACATCGAGGGGATTACCCACCGAAGGTCATGTAAAAATGAGAGTATTGGGAGCATTGGGAAAATGGTCTTAAACTGCGGAACACACAGAATGTTTTTCATTTGGAGATACATCCGTTATAAAACAACCAATAAAAAGTTGTGTTTGTACTCTTTTCTGCTTCCATTTACAAAGTTTGTAAGAAAACCTTCTTGGACTCACTTGGATGTCGAGAAATTGTCGATTTCCTTCTGGATTGACGGTGAACCTTGCAATGCCATTGCTCCCAGTGACTCCTTGAATGTCACCAGGAAAAAGTAATAGTGGAACATTTCCAGCTGGAGTCTCATCAGGGTTCAACACTTCAACCTGCCATCAGTGGAGAAATAGTAAGACTTTATACAGCTGCAACTCTCGGTCTTTTTCTTTGCTTTAGTGCAATATATTATATTAATGTTATAATATCAACAAGTTCACATGCATCGAAGTATCCTAATTTTTGCAGTTAATTTTTATGTGCACACAAGTGAAGCTCATCACCGTGAGATCAAATGACATTCCTGGTTTGAAGTATCTGGGAGTTTTCTTGAAGTGGATGGTGTAGGGTGAAGTGACAATCCGGATGCCTCTGACTTCTGCCTCCACCATTTCAGTACCTGCAGCAGGAAGGAAGCCACAAAACAAGCAGGAGGCGAAGAGCAGAGGGTCATCTGTTAGTTTCATTCAGCTGCATCAGCAGACGTCCTGGTCTCTTACCGAGCTTGTTCAAAACACTGACAGAGACAAACATGGAGTCTCCGACAAGTTCCTGGATGTTGGGAAAGGTCTGAGTGATGTGCTCCCTCTTCAGTACGGCCCTCCCCTCGCCCCGCTGGACCTGACGCCGCAACAAACAGTCTTCAGCATTTCAAATCTTTACAGCTTCATAAATAATTATTACAACTAAGAGTTTAACAGTGCAGTTTTGGAAGTCATTTAAACATCCTGAACTGGATTTGTTGATATTATCAAAATACAGACTGTATTTGTGATTGCATCAGTACATGTGCAGGGCAGAAGACCTGACGTTTTCTCTTCCTGCCATGGAGGGTGCCATCAGTTAAGTTTGCTTTGTGCCCGTTTGCAACATTTGAATTAGGATGAATCTGTACTCACTGGGAGCCTCTGAATAGAGGCCGGGAAGCCCTTCTTCTGTCCGTCCTGCATAACTCCAAACATCACATAAGCCGTCCCGTCCACCGCTTCACCGAACAGATACCTGAAGCCACAAGAATGAGCCAGAACAAGCCTCCACAGGGACTTAAACAGAACTTTTTTAAAAAAAAAAAAAAAGGTGGTCACATTTAGAAGCAACAGAAGCCATTCTAAAGATTCTAAAGTGATTCATTTGTTTTTCTCATCTCTCACAGTTACACCAACAACCCAGCCTGAACTGAAACTCCTCTAAAGTTTGACTCACGTTGCTTTGATTTCCACAGTCAGGTCGCTGCTGTCCACGTAGAAGAAGGGGACCCGAGGCTTGAGTTTCACCTTGAAACTGGGAAGGACTGGGAAAAGAAAACATTTTTCATGTTATTCTGTGGTGGTGGGGAGCGGTTTAGCTCGACTACCGGGCAGAGGGAGGTTGCTGGAGTTGGCTGTGGAGAGGAGGGTGGGCAGGGTAACTGTGATCAGCTGTGCATGATTATTGATTACCCCTTCCCCCTCCTCTGACGGCCACGTCAGGCATAAAGGTAGAGACTCCAGCGACATCCCTCTGTCCTGCAACCGAGCTAAACCACGATCCACCACCCCATGTTCCTTTAAGGGAAAATATATATATATTCACAGAAACTCGAACAGAGACGTTAAGAGGAGACTCACCGTATTCTTTCACCTCAAAATCTGCTGAATAGCTTTGTTGTGGATTACTCTGAAACCTGCTCACCACCTTCCAAAGGCCACAACTACACACACACACACACACACACACACACACACACACACACTATTCATTTTTCAGCTTGCATTCTTGCAAAAACCTTCCAACTGATGTGGATGTTCTCTGCTCCTGCAAGTCCGTAGCATAAAAATGTAAATTTATAAACAAATAAAAATCTAATGAAATACTCGCCTTCCGATTTCGGGGAGTTGATAAGTGCCAAAGTGAATCCCTGATCTCAGAAAGGTTGGACCAATTGGTAAAATGAGGCCATCAGGGGTCTGAGGGAAAGAAAAAAAACTTTTATCATCCAGAAATCCAGTCCAGACATGAATTTACTTTTATTTTACGTGGATATATGCAGCTCAGAGAGACACATATCTCTTGCGAGCAACAAAAAAAGATTATTTTAATTGTATTTTTTTTTATATTTTTTTTATTATGAAATTGTTGTGATTCCAAACTGTAGACAAAAGGAATTAAAGAGCTTTAAATGGGTTTAAATGTTCCAGTTTTCTATTGAATTTTAAGCGTGTCGACATGTTCTTTATGTTTTCGGCTTTGTTCTCACATTTGTATGAAGAAACAACTTGGGGCCTCGCCACTTTTGGGCCAGATGTTAAGGGGGTTTGGGCTGGTGTCTGGGAGCTGCCCCTTTCCATTAAGGGGTCAGGGGGGACTGCTCATCTGGTTGGGAGGGTTTGGGGGGGTTGTGATATCCTGGGTCTTGGGGTGCGCATCCGGAGCACTGCGGGGGTTGCTGCCTTGGGGCGAGCAGCCGCCTGTGGGTGCTCTGGGCTCAGGGGTGGCCGCCGGTTTTCTGGGCCATGAGGGCCTTTCTGGCTGGCCTCTGATCTTCTCAGGGGTCAGAATATATATAAATATAGAATATATAAAATAAAGTTAGAAATCATATTAGCAAGAGGAGCTTTATACCTACAGAAGCTCCTCTTGGAAAAGTAATCTGTTGGGCTCACAGCCAGACCTCCATTCCACTGCTTTGATGCTAGACAGGACAAGGAAAAAAATAAGAGAAAGAAACATCACCACAATCTCAACGTCAACGGCGTCTTCAAATCTGGTTCGTGGATCCCTCTCCACTGGCTCCATTTGGGGCGTCACAGCAAACAGCCTGTAACGAACTGTGATGAGAGGACAGAAAATGGGAGAGTTCAATTGCGGAAGGGACAACCAGTGAATCTTCAGTTAAAATGACGGAGCCTTGGAGCTGGGAAATAAGCTTCACTGCAAAACCTTGAAAGCAACAACAGCAGTATTTCACTTGTTATTAGTGTTGTACCGATACGGTTCATACATGAAGCGCGGAGGAGGATGTGGAATGATGTTGACTCATTGAAATAGCTCGTAAAGTATCTCATGTAAAGTAATATGGCTTTCACCGTGTGACAATGTCAACCAATTGGGTGGAAGAGCACACATTTTAAAAAAAAGCAAAAGTGAAATGTCAACATATTCTTCTCAGAATATTACATACCGCTTCCTTTAAAAAAAAAAATAAAGAAAGAAACTTATAGGAGTCCTCACTAATAGCCAGAATATTGCACTGGAAGAACAGCTCAAATATTAATAACAATAAGTTTAAGGAACAATTTCTGCAGAACCTGCACAGAAAAAGATGCAGTATTTAACTATACTGCATTATCAATGACATCAATAGTAAATTCAGTTTATTACACGACTGCACATAGAGTCAAAGTGTGGCATTCAAACCATAATTTGACAAAGAATGCCAAACATTGAATGCATTTGCAACATTATCACAGATCCAAAATGTCTCTGGGCTTCACCACACGTCCGGATCGGGTGTGAAAAGCAACAGTTTCAGGGGTTGTTGATGTTTGCGGAGTGCGTACTGCCCTTTCAGGTATCAGAGGCATCACTGGAGTGAGAAAGCGGCTCTTCTTTTGTGTCCAGGAGGTGACTGCGGTTCCTCCTGTACTCAGCTCCATCTGGTGTTCGAATATGATAAGATCTCGCAGTGTCGGCAGCCGTGACAGCTGCTGGCTTCCCATGTCCATTTTCCTGGAAACGATTCCTCTGTCCTGCGTGTAGAGTTGAGAGTGGCTTGTCAGATCTGTCACACTACTTCTTCTGTTGATTTTGACGAAACACTCTTACGGTGTGAGTGCCACGGCAACTGACAACTTCAGGCCTGGGCTGCTGGTGTGTGTCAGTGTGTGTGTGTGTGTGTGTGTGTGTGTGTGTGTGTGTGTAGGCAATGATTAAACGAAGGCGACGACCCATCAGCAGCTCGGCTGGTGTTTTGAAATTCTTCACAGGTGTACTGCAATACTTGAGAAGGCTTCAATATGGGTCCTTATAATTTGCTTTGGCCTTTTGCACGAGTGATTCAGCAATTTGAACTGCTTTCTCTGCGCATGATGTGGACTTGAGGTGATATGCTTGAACTTCCACGTGTTTCAAACTCCTTGCATTTGTATTGAGGACCATTATCAGAGAGGTTTGTGGTCAAGATCCACGACGACATGACGCCCATACACGCATTGGTGAAAACACTCGCATCCAAATAAGATGGCTTAAAGCTCTTTCTCGATCCGCGCATAGTTTACTTCACTGTCAGTGAGTGATCCGGACACATAGCCAATGGGTTTACCTTCTTGCAGCAGGGTTGTGCCGACTCCTTCAGTAACTGACGGAGTGGAGCACTGACATCTGACAGCATTAGGGAAAACTTTGTCAGATAGTTCACCATGCCAAGAATAGTTTCCAGCTTTGTCTTCGGGTGGCTCCACGTCTCTGAAGGCTTTAATCTTTACTGGATCTAGTCTGACTCCATCTTTAGAGTAATATGTAATATGACTTTCAACAAGTGACAATGTGAAAGTTCATCAGAAAATCCAGTATTCAAACAAAAACATAATCTGAATTGTTACTGTTGCTATAATTCACATTACAGTGATTGACTTCTCTATCAGGACAGGTGTTGTCAGGCTCCAGCAGCAGCAGACTCACCGCTGCTGTCGGGGGTGTAGACGGTCTTGTCTGTCTGGATGAAGATGTGTCCAGACTGGAAGGAAACTAAGACGACCTTCTCCAGTGAGTGATCGTCAAAATGAGCCTGCAGGTAAACGTACTGCTTCACGCTGGGATCCCTGCTGAATTCTACAGCCGAGATCTAAAACAACAGACAGACAGTGAGAGGAACGAGGGGCCTTCAACAGAACCATTTCTGCATTAGGATTATTTCCCGCACCTTGACTTGTCCAAACATTTGGTAGTTATTCTGCCTGGTGAGAGTCACAGACGTGGAATCGAGGCGTCTATTCTTGGTTGGGTGGTTTAACACGTTGATTTGGACCGTGATGTCTCCTCCGGTGCAGTCCTGACACTCCACAAAGATGTTTTCTGTTGTTTCCACTCTCAGCAGGTTGGGGGCCGACAGGACTTTGCTGCAGAGAGGAGAGAAGACAGAGAACTGGGATGTAGAAAGGCTTCAGTGAAGCTTCGTGGAATCTTCTTTATGCCAACTTGAATTCTTAAAATTATGTAAATGACTTATTTTCTCTGAAGGTCCAGCTCACTCAAATTAATTAACCTTGCATCCCAAAGCATGTATTTGCTCAGACGAGGGTGATGAGCTGCTGCTGCCTGGACTTTACACACAATGAGTGATCTATTGATGAGCTTGACAAACATCCAGCGGGGATCAAATCAAACTTCTGTCAGCTTTGGGCTGGGCTTTCCTTTTTTTTATGTTGTTATTTATTTATTTATTTGGAAACTTCAAAAAATAAATCAACAAACTGCTATCTGAGTTCTGTTTTCATATTTTCTGACAAGGGTGGAGGTAAGAGAGTACAAAGGCTCAAATTACTCAATATAAGTCGTGTTTTTGATGCATACTGAACATGTGGAAGCAGAGATAATACAGCTCAAACCAAGAGTAATATGTTATTTAGCCTGTGTGTAATTTGAATTTTTCCTCGAATTGAAAGCATTTAATGAAACATCTCTGCTTGTCGAGGAAAGAGAAAGAAAAAGAAGCACTCGCTAATATGACTCGGAATAAAAAATGTTCGGTACTCTTGAGTATTTGTTGACAGTACTCCATTTCAGAACTCTATCAGCAGTAGCACTTCAGTACATTTTGAGTCGTCTGCCCGGTCTACTGTCAAACAGAAAGTTGAAGAAGCTGCAGCAGGTCTACTCACAGCGGAGCTCCATCAGCCGAAGCCGTGAGAGAGGCAAAGGCCAGAGAGGCCAGCAGCGGCAGCAGAGTCTTCCTCATCCTCCTCATCCTCCGTCTCCTGGTCCTGGTGCAGCTCCTTCCTTTTATTTACCAAGCGATCTCCTCCTGCCTCATGCGTAATTATCCCAAAAGCAACTCTCAGTGAAAATAGACAGGCGCTTGACCTCCCAGCAGCTGTTGGGAAACATTACTGGCACTCAGAGGAAAGCGATAAACATGAGAAAATCAATGAGATGAGACAAGAATGTGTGTTTAGTAATATCCAGCAACGTTACGAGTCCAAACATTTGGTTGCACAAAGAAATCAGATGGATTTCTAATAAATATATTTGAATAAATACAAAAAAATATAATCTAATAAAATATAAAAAAAAAAAAAACTTTTTCAGAAATGAAATTTAACAGCTGCGCTCAATGATAGCCAATAATATTACACTTCCATTACAAATGTCATATTGACTTTGAATTAATGTAAATTAGATCACAAACTATGACCAAAACATGCAGAAAACTGAAAATTCAGATTTCATATTGTTTTCCTTGCCTATGTAGCTTAAGGTGCAGTCAGCAATTTTGGAGGAGAGGAGTGAGTTCGTTGGCATTTGAAATGAAAACGTATCCAAACCCACCTCTCTCTTCATACTCTACCCCAGACTACACCCCGCCCTTCATACTCACCCCAAGCTCCACCCCTGAAGTTCATGGACGCGCATCATCACGACAACGAGCGTAGAAACTTTGGAGCAGACCAACATGGCGGAAGTCGGACCGTCTGATGCTCAAGGGTAATTTAGCCTATAACAACAGGAGTCGTATTTCGTCACATGCACTCTTTGAAAGTGCATGTGACGAGTTTTATTAGTATTGTAGCAAAGGTGTGTGTATATATATATATATATATATATATATATATATATATATATATATATATATATACACACACACACCCAGTGGTATGAAAAAGTATCTGAACCTTTTGGAATTTCTCACATTTCTGCATAAAATCACCATCATGTGATCTGATCTTTGTCAAAATCACACAGATGAAAAAACAGTGTCTGCTTTAACTGAAACCACCCAAACATTTATAGGTTTTCATATTTTAGTTAGGATAGCATGCAAACAGTGACAGAAGGGGGAGGAATAAGTAATTGAACCATCACATGTAATATTTTGTGCATGTAAGATGTAAGATGTCCAACATACATCTGTCACACACACATATCAGCTAAATCTAACTATAATGAGCAAGATGAAACAGTAAAAGCTAGTAAAATTTGGTATAAAGTAATCATAGTAAACAAGAAAAATATTAAAAGACAATCTCATGTCAAATGTAGTAATTTCCAATTTACACATCTGCTACATCAACAAAGGCAATGCAGTTAGCAGCCTGACAAACGCACAGTTACATAAATATGTCAATTACGAAGCTTTTATGACAATAAAACTAGTTTAAAATCACAAACGACAGTATTCTGAAATCAAACTCGGGACTACTTCAAAATAAAACCTCAAATTAGTCAAGGAATATATTCCTGTAAGTTTCACACTTAAGTACAGCACAACAGTTACTTGAATTACGGTAAATATTTACATTGAGAACATCTTAAAACAGGATACTATTGGCTGGATTTGCTCAACCGTGCAAACTGAACAACTGACATGTATTCATTAGCCGTGTTAATTTTGAAAAATAAAACCACAAACTGTCCAGAAGTGTCCAACAACAAACATGACAACATCTGTGGTTCACCCACTTATAGGGGACGTGAGCTGGGTTTAGACCGTTGTGAGACAGGTTGGTTTTACTGATGAGTCATCATTAACGACCATGTGGAGCAGAGAAATCCCTTTTGATTAGTTTTCTTTCATTTAATAATCACAGGTTTTTATTCAGTGATATAGTTCGAACACAAGATGCAGAGGCCACTGTCTTTCAGTCTGACAGGATTAAAAACTGATTAAAAAACAATTTCAAGTGGTCAAATGTGGAGTATTGGTGTATTGTTGATTTGACTATTTCAGGTTTGATTTTCTCCTTCTCAATCTCTCTGTGCCAGGAGAGAGAGAGACAGACAGACAGAGAGACAGAGACAGAGACAGAGAGACAGACAGACAGACAGACAGACAGACCCAACATAAATCAGACTGGTTTTAACTGAAACTTTACTCAGTTTGATTTCCTTCTTTGAAATTCGATTTCCAGGGAATTATCTGAAGAAAACTTCTCGTCATTATTAGAAAAGATTAAACAAGATCATAAAAAAATGGAGAATAGGCTAATTAATGTGACATTGGGAGGAAAAACTCATTCTATTTGTGTTCTGCTCTTGGCTTCAGACCAGTTTCAGGACTGACTTCAGGCTAGGTTAAGATTGGACCTTAAATTAATTTCAGTTTTTGTTTTTGATTTATAAGAACAGAAAAATGTAGTTACAGCCAATTATCTTTACCAGTAATAATTGACATTTACAACAAGTATACAGTGTGTAGAGATTCACCTTCAAGTCTCTGAGTAACTTAAGTCACCGTCAGTGAGCAGGTGGAGCAGACCAATCACTTTTATCAATTAGTTTTGCCATTTTTAATGATAACTGGTGTGGAGGCAGTACAAGCATCCTTTTTGGTTCAAAATCTATTTACTGAGAAACATAAATAATGAACATTATAACAGTGAAGGAAAAATAATTCAGACATTTCCATAGTGCATACACATAAAACAAGAATATTCACACCCCCACCCAATCTGTCACAGAGCGATCAATATCTCAATAAATCAAACTAAATTGATTATTTGTATTTTATCAAGTCTTGGAGCAGAAACACATTCAATTAGGAAGCAAGTGCAAACATTTGAAATAAGAAATAAATGAATGTCATTTGTGGGGAAAAAAAGAACTTGTTAGTAAAACTGCTGACAGGATTAAATATTGTTAAGATTTCAAATAAATATTTGTCTTTATAGTGAAATAATTCTGCCACAATATGGAGACAGAGTCGACAGTCTTTAGTCTGAGAGGATTAAAACAAACAACACTTTAAAGCTAGGGTGGGCGATGTTGTCCAAAAGCACTTTTTGTCATACTGAGTGAAATGCTCCTTGCCCCCTGGGAGAAGTCAATACATTATGTGGACGGAAAAAGGTGCGGAAAAAATCTGACGACTGTAGCGGCCAACGGACAGTAAAAACTCCGACAGCTCGAGACAGCAGTCAATCTGAAATATGTAATATTCCGCTCAAAAATGCAATAACTGAACACGGAATGAAAGTATCCAAAAATCCCAGACAAACTCTTGAGCAAAATATGCTGCCAGTCATTCATTCCAACAAAACTGAGTTTAACGGTTGGTCTGCCAGAGATCTGCCCATTTAAGGTAGAGTTCTGTTAAGCAAAGCAGCAGAGATGTGAAGAGAGCATCTGGTTTCTCTTCTTCAGATGTCTCCACACGCACTTGTTCTCAACTCCATAGAACTCAAATTCAACTTAAAGAATAAACTTCATCAAAGTAAAAGATCAGTCCTCATCTAAAGGAGGTCTCAATCCACTGACTTCAACATCATTTCACCAAATTATGAACATTAATTGGGTTAAAAGATTTCTTACGTGTCCAAATGACATGTGGAATATTATCCCAAATAACCCTGAAGTCTCTTGGTGGTCTTAACTTCCTGTTCTATTTTGTAAGTGCTTAGCCCACCTACGGGCTAAGCACTGTGTGTTTGTCAAACAGCGTGTGTTTGTCTTTCAGTGGCTGTGAGTAGCAGGTCCTGGCCGGCTGAACACCATCGTTGGGAAGTCATTTTACACTGCGAGGACATTTATGCCCAGTCCTCACAACGTACGTGATGTTAGATTTTTGGGTGAGGGTTATAATTAGGCTTAGGTTAGGTTTAGGATATGGTTTTGGGTTAGCTGTGTGGGTATACAAGTGTGCGAGAGAGAAACAGAGATGAAGACGGAGAGAGATCGAGACAGAGAGTCATGCAATGTACCTTGTAACTGTATTGAGTTGACCAGTCAGCACCATGGACTGCACCATGCATACTTGATGCATGGGTGTGTGTTCGTGGCTGTCTTTCACACAACATACCTGATAACAGTGGTATTTCAGCACCATGGACAGCACTGTGTTTACTCTATGCATTTGTGTCAGAGTGCGTCTTTCACAAATGTACCAAAAAACTGTATTTTAGTTGAAACTTCAGGCCATGGACAGCACTATATTTACTCCATGCATGAGTTTCTAAGCGTGTGTGTTTGTCTTTCACACAATGTATCTTGTGACTGGATTAAGTTGATAATTCAGCGCCAAGGACAGCACTATGTTGACAATATGCGAACAGGGGTGTCAAACAGCAGGCCCGTGGGCCAAAACGGACTCAAGAACAATGGACTCAATACATCACTGAGATCCGAGCATCGGCGATGCTGCCATAAAAGCTGACAACCAACATTTCATTGCATTTTGCACCAGAAGCAGCATGAACACCAACTTCCAAATCCCCCATGATGCACCACTCAGCAGTATCTATGAGTCCGAATGTCTATTTTTCCCCAAGGATGGTGAAGCCACGACAGGCCCTTCTCTGTCTCTCATCAGCAAGTACTCGCTGCATTGTACATTGTCGTCATTTTCTGCAATAACTGTTTGGTTTTTTTTGTGAAAATGTCAATATCTTCAAACATATCAACAAAGAAAAGTTTAAATTCAAAGGTTATTGTGAATTAAAATGGTTTTGTGAGAATCCCGAAATTTTCATCATCAGCACCATAATTCAAATTTTTAACCCACAGGTGTCAAAAACAGTCATGTGAACAGCTACTCTCGACTGAATGGTGACATCTGTGGAGCATTTAATAATATAGAATGACTGGACAACACATTAATGCACCTCAGATTTTCCAGTGGCTGATAAGCGCACTGCTCAAGGGCCAGGAGGGAACTGTGATCATGACTGCAACACAGATTGTCCTCTCAGTCAGTCATTGAACTGAAAAAAAAAAATGTCATCCAATACGAAGATAATTACTATTATCTTACTATCGTAACAGCAGAATAACTATTGCAACAATACATCATAAGAGTAAAAACTCATCTGTTTCACAACGGTCTAAACCAGCTCATGTTCCCTATTAGTGGATGAACAATGCAACACTTTGTGAATTCTGCTTCACAATGATAGGAAGAGTCGACATCAAAGGATCATCAAACAACGTCGCCATGAACGCTTGGCCGCCACAGGCGAGTCGTCTTTCACCATTTGATGAAACTAAATTTCAACTTTTAAAAAATGTCAAGGTTTGTGTGGCTCAAGATGTAGGCGAATCATTTTGCTTCCAAATTGAAGCTAATGAAGTAAAACAATCCACCAAAAATCTTAATTTTTAATTTTCACACCCATTCTAACTAACTTTGCCATGAATGTGTCAAACAACTGTTCTTAGTACAATAATGAACGGCAGACATTTCACACATGTCAGGATCAATGTATTGAGATTTCTTTGTGAGGCAACATCGCCAATACAATTTATGAAGTTTACAAGGACTGGCAAAGAGAATTGAAATGAAAAACACCAAATTTTAAGGACAACATACTTTATTCTCCCATGCAATGTTGCATAGAAAACACATTAGATGGATGAAAAATAAAGGTTACAGTTCCTTGGACTTCGTCATTGTCGACATGAAAAGACTTGAAACTGATCCACCATGTGTTCCAAGCCCGAACAGGACGGTCGGTGTTCATCTGTCTGACACTCTTCTGTTGTGGGCCAGTACTCAACCCAGGTCTTCTCATCAAGCATGTACCAAAACCTGAAGAGTGGAAAACAACGAGCCAGATACACAGGAGCTCATGATGAACTGATGTGAGAATAGATTATATATAGAGCAGAAAAGTCTGACTGCACGTACGTCTGTTCTTGGTCATCTCTGCGGATGTCTTGGGACGAGCCCATGATGAGATACGTTTTACCCTTTTGAAGACCTACAGCCCCTCTGCAGTGCTGATGGCTGAGGAACGAGCGCAGTTTACCCATAGGACCAACATCAGTGTTTCCTGCCATGATGACAGCACAGACAACTTCTTTTAATTCCATGTTAGAGACACGTAATGCCTTCCTGTTGGCACTACAGTCAATCGTTTGAGGAACTGCAGTTATATCACCATTAGTCAACTGCTTTTAGCTTGACTAACTTAACAAAGGCTTGTGTGATGAGCTGCAAGCAGCAACCAGTAAATAGATGTCGGGATGAACGAGTTCATGTCTCATACTAACAGGAGCTTTATTAAGATCCTCTCTCTTACACATGTAAAAGAGATCTGTGGATAAAACTGGAGGTATAAAGATTGTTTGGCCTTTAACAGGCTAAAAATGTAAACAAAAATATATTAAAAAAAAAAACTCACCTTCTTTGATGACGTCCAGTATCCTCACAGTGTAAGTGTCTGTGGACAAATCAGCTACTGTCTCCTCCAGCTGTACTTTGTATGCTGTGTAAAAAGTGAGAGACGGATTTGTTGTGATATGTTCTTTCCCACATAGAGACACTTTCATAATTGGAGAGAAACATTTTTTTTTTTTTCTTACCAAACTCTGTTTTGTTGGTCAGTGTAGCCTCACAAATCTTAGCGCTTCGCTCATCATTGCTGATTTTGCCCTTCTTCTGCAGACTGCAGCTCCCTGGAAGCAAAAACATGAAGACGACGTGTGAATGTTCAGGTCTTCTGAGGTCAAGAAAGACAACCAGACAGTGTTTTACTCTTCAGCTCACATCATCCAAACTGCTGAATCTCATTCACCTTCGGCGACGCATGTGCATTCACCACCTCTGCAGAACCACAGAGGCTGTCCGGCTCTCCTCTCTGGATGGTACAACTTCACTCATTTTGTTTCTGCTACAACAAAGAAAGTTTATGAGGAACAGCTTTGCGCTACTGAACCATGGCGACTCGTGACCCGGAGACTCACCTTTATAGTATTCATAGACAGAAACAGCCGCCGGCTGTAAGACGCCCACTTTGAGTGTCTGTCTGACCCTAAAACTGATTTCCTCCGGTCGTATGTGAGAAACCTGTGGAGCGACGGGGGAACCGGATGTTATTGAAGCAACACCGTGGTGAGGAGGGGAGATGAGGACGGTGACAAAGATGGCCGCACCTTGTCAAGATAGATGATGAGCGAGCCTCTTTCTGACAGCACGGTGTTCATCTCATGTTTTGCAATGGTGCGGGCTCGTCCCTGAGACAACTGTGTGCACACACACACACACACACACACACTCACATTGTAACTACAAGGTTGTTTTTAAAGAAAGATGATAAAAACAGACAATATCTTTTGTTGGAGTTTTAAGACCACATGAAATGAAAACATTTCTGCAGTTTTTATCTTGAATCTATAAGATTACACGTCCTACATCCATTAACGCTCACAAACTATATAAATTATGATTGCTCTAAATGTAAGCTGCAGGAGTGAATCCAAGTAGTGTTAAAGCAGTGTGAGGCAGCCCTGCAGAGGACCTCTTTGGGGACGTGATCACAAATGGGGTCCAAGAGTTGGTCTGAAATTATAAAAACCTAACAAGTACAATCTGGAGTTTGATTGGAGAAACTGGCTGAGAGAGTGGAGGGTCTGCAGTGTTTGGCTTCATTATAAAAGTTTGACCATTTCACAGGCAATCTGGGGGGGAAGCAGATACTGACAGATATCCCAACAGTGTTGCACAGTGTAGCATTCAATACACCAACTTTTAAACTTTACTCAGTGTGGATGTTTTTGAAATTTCTCACCAGGTTCAAGTCATCTGTATCCACAGTGAAGCCAGGCAATAATCCAATGTCCAAGATTGTCAAAGTGGAATCGCGCTCTCTGTCATTGTGCCTGTATAAAATGAAAAATAAGAGAGGAACTACAAAAAGTCAAACATGCTCACTTATCAAAAGACTGATTTCAAACAAGCAGGACAAGAGGTGAGCTTCACTTACAAGACCTCTATTCTCAGCCGGAATACCTTCTCCTCAACATCCATTTTCTCTGAGAAAGGAAAGCATCAGATTACCGAAAACATCATAAACACAGGTAGGTTAACATATAGCAGAAACGGAAAGCAGCAGGTTACCTGGGATGAGCTCCACAGACATGTTGAACCTCTGACAGTCACTCTGTTTTTCTTGAGGCAGAGCATAGTACACGGACACCATCTGAAACAGATGGAAGAATAATGTAAATATTAACAACGTTCACAAAAGCTTGAAATTATATTGAGGAAACACAAAGCTGATATCTCACTGTTACTGTTGCTGCTCCTGATCCTGTGGCTCTCACTGTCACGTTGTGGTTTATACCATTACTCTGTTGAGAATTTTAGATGTACACACACACACACACACACACACACACACACACACACACACACACACACACACACACACACACACACACACACACACACACACACACACACACACAGTCTCGTATTTCTATCCTTGTGGGGACCTTCCATTGACTCCCATTCATGTCTAGCCCCTAACCCTGACCCTTACCCTAACCCACACCACAACAAAGCCTAACCCTAAAGAAATGTTTTTGCACTTTTACTTTTTTCAGTAACAACAACATGGTCAAGAAAACACTGTTTCTCCTACTTAGGACCGGAAAAAGGTCCCCACAAGGCACGTCGTTGCACGTTTTGCTATCCTTGTGGGGACATTTGGCCCCAACAAGGATAGAAATACGAGAACACACACACACACACACACACACACACACACACACACACAAAGAAAGGTTAGAAGGGATCACATGCGTGTTTTCTGAGTGTGAATGGAAGAGTGTGCTTCCACCTTCAGTGTTCTTGTGAGGTGGTGGTTTCTTCTGTTCACGTTGAACTTGTAAGGCTTCGGCCTGCCCGGCATCAAAATGTCCACGTTCAGGTCGTACTCTGGTTTTACAGCACTGAACCAGCACTCTGATAGAGCCTGGTACACCATGAGTGTCGCCTGGAGAGAAAACAAGGAGGAAGAAAATGTGAGGCGAAGGCGATGAGTAAACAAAGAAAGTCCACTGAGGACAAAGAGTAGAGGAAGTTTTGTTGTACCTGGGTTGATCCATAGCCTCCGCCCACAAGCTGCTGCTGGGTGAACCATCTCACTACAGGCCTGGCATCTTCAAAAGCCTTCATGAACAGAAGAGTAAAATTCAGGTTCCTCAGTCCAAAAAGGTTCATTGGTCTTTCCAAGTTATAATCCAAAAACAAAGGTTCTTTTCCAAAGACCAGGGAGGTATTTTGTTATTTACCTGACGGTTTCGGCAGCTGTCAGCTGTCTTCTTCAGAGAGTCACGTGATGTTGTTGTGACGTATCTTGTCAGCTTTTTTATACAGGTTTTGGCGCTATTCTCCCACTCTGAAGCCTGAATTTTTTCCCTCATAAAACACCTGGAAATAAGTGTGGAAGCACTGAAATAGCTTGAAAACACAATTTTACTAAAGCCTGGGGTCTTACATAGTTCAGGTCAAAATGTCAGAGCAGTACTACAAGAAATGAGTGTTTCACACATGTATTTGTACTGCTATGCCCCAGCGGGGTCAATTTTGGACATCCTCTGTATACCCTCTGGATGCCCTCTGTACAATGGTATATGTTGGTTTTTGGCCCGTTTTTACATTATTTTCACTCCAAAAACTCATAAAGTACTCAAAAAAATCACTTCAGATAGGCTTCAGTGTGGGATAAGGCACTCGGATTGAGAGGAGCAGGGATAGGCAGCAGGTGCATCCCGCAGCAGATATCTTAGAAGTCACAAAACCCCGCTAGTGGGCCAGCGAGCCATTCAGCAAGCTCATTGGCTACCAGCCCTGTCAGTCAAACGTTTCCACCGACGTGATTGGCTCAGAATTCATTGACGACGAGTGATGACGACCGATGACGTGGGCCCATCAGTTTCAGCAGCGGTTGGCTGGTTAGCCATCGGAGGCAGGGATGAGCCACTTCATTGGTTGAAATATGATGAATAAGCAACGGAAACCGATCAGTCGCCATATTGGATATCCTCAGCGCGAGTGAGAGAGGTCTGGATGTTTTTATCTGATAAAAAAAATGGATTATTATCGGACGCGCACGCGGAGAGACGCGCCGCGTCTAATTCTGGATTATTTGCTTATTTCAAGAGATTTTTTGGACAAAAGGCTATACTTTCTAGCTTTGCCTGGATGCATACGTTTGTACTGTGGCAGTTTTTGCTGGATTATCTGGATTATGGATCATCTGTGATCAGTTATGAGCCTCCAAAGGTGAGTTGCGCTGTTTATTTAATTTGCTGTATGTTGGACAAATGTGTTTATATTACCCGCTGTGGTAATCACATCTGAAAGTGGTTTATACCAGTGGATTCATGAGAATATCAGCTTTCTAACGGTACATAGTGCGTCTGTGGAATTTGCAAAATGCGTCTGGATATTTGATAAATGCATCGGGAGAAGTTGACTTAAGAGGTTAAAACAGACAAAAAGTGAATTTTGCATGATACAGTCCCTTTAAAATAATAAATGAAAATTAATTTGGATTCAGAGAAAACAGAACTACTCATGTCATAACACAGATGGCAGAAGAAACTGCTAAGGCATCTGATAATGACAGATATCCCATTGGCATTGATGCTGACCTGCGGAAAGCCTTTGACATTATAGACAATAAAATACTACAGAGGAAACTGGAGGAATCTGCTCTGAGGCACAGCGGACTCTTGGCTAGAAGGCTGTCTACAAATAGATTGTACATCACCACAGATGAGTCAGAACAGAAGAAACTTGAACACAGACTACTTTTACAATGTAAAACATTGAAATTCATTGACCTTTTGTAAACTACATTGTGACGGAGTCACTCTGACGGTGGCCGCGGCACAGCGCTGGAGCTCATTAAAACACACATTACACTCACCTGTGTCTTTTCTCCGTTTGTCTGCTCCGTTCCCCGCATAGTTGGACATTGTTATTCACCGCAGTAGTCGTGGGTGCACACTCGACCGCTGCCAAATCATCCTCCTGCCATAATCTATCACCCTGCAAACTTTTTCACCAGTATTCATGTCCCATTCACGTCCTCCCACAGCCAAACCGAGCTCCGAGTTCACTTCCTGTTTATAGCCGTCAGATGGGGAAACCCGGAAGTGACGTCATGATGACGTCACTGAAAGGTGCAAAGTTCAGCATGAAAATAATTTATTTTTGTTTCGGACCTATTTTGAGATGCAGTGGTTCGACTGTTTGTTTCTGTATATTTCTTAACAAATTACCATGAATTTATTATGGGGATTTATTATGTTTTGTGGGAGAAAACTGTGATTCCCTTGTTAATTACCTGAGGGGAGGGGCCTGTGGTGTTAAAAGGAGGCCCATCTCCACCTGGGAGAGGGTGAGAGTCAGACTTCCCTCTGACTGAGAGAGAGTGGGAGCCTGCCAGTGTTGGTTTTGCGTTGTTACAGTGGAGGTGACAGAAAGCCAGTGAACTTTGTAAGAATTTTCTTTTTCCTTCCTATTCTTTTTGTAAATATTGTAAATAGTTTTTGAGCTCCTTGTTTTGTTCTGCACGTTGGGATTACGTTGGGTGAAATAAACAATCTCAACATCGTCAGCACCCTCGGCTGTGCCATCATTTTAACAACAGACAAGGATCCGCATCACATACATCTATCAAGGACAGATTCTACATCATTTGTTTGATGCATTTAAATGTTTATTTCATTAACATGTTTGTAAGAGAGATATCAATTGATTCTTTCAGAGGATTTTTCCTTTTCAACGTTTCCTTTCCTTTTTCTCTTTCCCTCCTCCCTTCCTTTCCTCTGTGTTCGGAATGATATCAGTTTTTCAATGTTCTCAGAGGTTTGTTTTGCTTTTTCAATGCTTCATCTTTCCTTCCATCCTTCCCTCTGTGATGGGTAATGATGATATCCCTTATTTCAGAATTATTCAGTATGTCGGCATTTAACTTCCACAGGAGGTTTCTAACCCTTTTTCTCTAAGTTGATTGACACTTAACTAGGGCTGTGGTCCGATACTCCGAATTGTCTTTATTTTACATTCTCTTACTCTGAAACGTTCACTACTGAACATAAAAAATAGTCTATTCTTGAACAGATTCTGTGTGGGCATGAGTCGTATGTGTAATCTCTGCTTTTGGGATGTGGTTCTCTCCAGACATCGACGATTCCAACTTCTTTTATAAATGAATTAACTTTGTTCGATAATGAATTTTCTTGATTAATGGATTTTGATACATCTAATTGGTGGTTTACTCGAATATTAAAGTCTCCACAGATTACTACTCCTTGAGAGTTTACCATTATGTCAAATACCTGTCTATAAATGTTAGATTTCTCCTTTTTGGTTGGGACACCTCTCTCTAAGCTGTCATCCCCTGAGACCCGGAAACCATCTTTCTTTGCTTCCGTCCTTCCCTCTTTGGTCATAATGATATCATTCACTTCTTTCAGCGGTTTTCCTTCTTCAAAGCTTAATTTATTTTTTCTTTCTTTGCTTCCATCCTTCCCTCTGTGGTCTGGGGCCGGGTCACGGGGGCAGCAGTCTCAGCAGAGATGCCCAGACTTCCCTGTCCCCAGACACTTCCTCCAGCTCCTCTGGGAGGAGCCCAAGACGTTCCCATGGCAGCCGAGAGACATAGTCTCTCCAGCGTGTCCTGGGTCTTCCCCGGGGTCTCCTCCCAGTGGGACATGCCCGGAACACCTCCCCAGGGAGGCGTCCAGGAGGCATCCTGAACAGAAGCCCGAGCCACCTCAGCTGGCCCCTCTCGATGTGGAGGAGAAGCGGCTCCACTCCGAGCTCCTCTCTGGTAACTGAGCTCCTCACCCCATCTCTAATGAAGCGCCCAGCCACCATACAGAGGAAGCTTGTTTCAGCTGCTTGTATCCGGGATCTTGTCCTTTCGATCATGACCCAAAGCTCATGACCATAGATGAGGGTGGGAACGTAGATTGACCGGTAAATCGAGAGCTTCGCCTTTCGGCTCAGCTCCCTCTTCACCACAACGGACCGATGCAACAACTGCATCACGGCAGCCGCTGCACCGATCCGCCTGTCAATCTCACGCTCCATCCGTCCCCCACTCGTGAACAAGACCCCAGGATACTTAAACTCCTCCACTTGGGCCAGAGTCTCTCCACCGACCTGGAGAGGGGAGGCCACCTACTTCCGGTCGAGGACCATGACCTCGGATTTGGAGCTGCTGATCCTCGTCTCTGTCGCTTCACACACGGCTGCGAACCGCCCCAGTGCAAGCTGTAGGTCCATGTTCGATGAAGCCAACAGGACAACATCATCTGCAAAAAGCACAGATGAAATCCTGTGGTTCCCGAACCGGACCCCCTCCAGCCCCTGGCTGCACCTAGAAATTCTGTCCATAAAGATTATGAACAGAACCGGTGACAAAGGGCAGCACTGCCGGAGTCCAACATGCACCGCGAACAGGTCCTACTTACTGCCGGCAATGCGGACCAGACTCCTACTCCGGTCATACAGAGACCGGACAGCCCTGAACAAGGGGCTCCGGACTCCGTTTTACCGAAGCACCCCCCACAAAACACCACGAGGGACGCGGTCGAACGCCTTCTCCAAGTCCACAAAACACATGTGGACTGGTTGGGCGAACTCCCACGAGCCCTGGAGCACCCTGTGGATGGTATAGAGCTGGTCCACTGTTACACGACCAGGACGAAAACCGCATCAGTCCTCCTGAATCCGAGGTTCGACTATCGGTCGAATCTTCCTCTCCAGAACCCTGGAATAGACTTTCCCGGGGAGGCTGAGGAGTGTGATCCCCCTATAGTGGGGCACACCCTCCGGTCCCCCTGGACTGCCAATCCAGAGACACCGTGGATTGGGTGGCAGCCGACGGCAGGGTGCCCGGTGACCGGATCCTCAGACGCAGAGATGTAATGATGATATCAATCATTTTTTTCCAGCGGTTTTCCTTCTTCAATGCTTAATTTCTTTTTTCTTTCTTCGTTTCCATCATTCCCTCTTTTGTTGTGATGATGATATCACTTCTTTCAGTGGTTTTGCTTCCGTAATGCTTAATTTTTTTTTTCTTTCTCTGCTTCCATTCTTCCCTCTGTGGTCTGGGGCCGGGTCACGGGGGCAGCAGTCTCAGCAGGGATGCCCAGACTTCCCTGTCCCCAGACACTTCCTCCAGCTCCTCTGGGAGGATCCCAAGGCGTTCCCAGGCCAGCCGAGAGACATCGACTCTCCAGCGTGTCCTGGGTCTTCCCCGGGGTCTCCTCCCAGTGGGACATGGCCGGAACACCTCCCTCGGGAGGCATCCAGGAGGCATCCTGAACAGAAGCCCGAGCCACCTCAGCTGGCCACTCTCGATGTGGAGGAGAAGCGGCTCCACTCCGAGCTCCTCTCTGATAACTGAGCTCCTCACCCCATCTCTAATGAAGCGCCCAGCCACCATACAGAGGAAGCTTGTTTCAGCTGCTTGTATCCGGGATCTTGTCCTTTCGGTCAGGACCCAAAGCTCATAACCATAGATGAGGGTGGGAACGTAGACTGACCGGTAAATCAAGAGCTTCGCCTTTCGGCTCAGCTCCCTCTTCACCACAACAGACCGATACGACTGCATCACGGCAGCCGCTGCACCGATCCGCCTGTCAATCTCACGCTCCATCCGTCCCCCACTCGTGAACAAGACCCCAGGATACTTAAACTCCTCCACTTGGGCCAGAGTCTCTCCACCGACCTGGAGAGGGGAGGCCACCTACTTCCGGTCGAGGACCATGACCTCGGATTTGGAGGTGCTGATCCTCATCTCTGTCGCTTCACACTCGGCTGCGAACCACCCCAATGCAAGCTGTAGGTCCATGTTCGATGAAGCCAACAGGACAACATCATCTGCAAAAAGCAGAGATGAAATCCTGTGGTTCCCGAACCGGACCCCCTCCAGCCCCTGGCTGCACCTAGAAATTCTGTCCATAAAGATTATGAACAGAACCGGTGACAAAGGGCAGCACTGCCGGAGTCCAACATGCACCAGGAACAGCTGCAACTTACTGCTGGCAATGTGGACCAGACTCCTACTCCGGTCATACAAAGACCGGACAGCCCTGAACAAAGGACCTCGGACTCCGTATTCCCGGAGCACCCCCCATAAGACACCATGATGGACGCGGTCAAACGCCTTCTCCAAGTCCACAAAACACATGTGGACTGGTTGGGCGAACTCCCACGAGCCCTGGAGCACCCCATGGAGGGTGTAGAGCTGGTCCACCGTTCCACGACCAGGACGAAAACCGCATCGCTCCTCCTGAATCCGAGGTTCGACTATCGGTCGAATCCTCCTCTCCAGAACCCTGGAATAGACTTTCCCGGGGAGGCTGAGGAGTGTGATCCCCCTATAGTGGGGCACACCCTCCGGTCCCCCTGGGCTGCCAATCCAGAGACACCGTGGATTGGGTGGCAGCCGATGGCAGGGTCCCCGGCGACCCGATCCTCAGACACAGAGATGCAATGATGATATCAATCATTTTTTTCCAGCGGTTTTCCTTCTTCAATGCTTAATTTCTTTTTTCTTTCTTTGCTTCCATCATTCCCTCTTTTGTTGTGATGATGATATCACTTCTTTCAGTGGTTTTGCTTCCGTAATGCTTAATTTTTTTTTTCTTTCTCTGCTTCCATCCTTCCCTCTGTGGTCTGGGGCCGGGTCACGGGGGCAGCAGTCTCAGCAGGGATGCCCAGACTTTCCTGTCCCCAGACACTTCCTCCAGCTCCTCTGGGAGGAGCCCAAGACGTTCCCAGGCCAGCCGAGAGACATAGTCTCTCCAGCGTGTCCTGGGTCTTCCCCGGGGTCTCCTCCCAGTGGGACATGCCCGGAACACCACCCGAGGGAGGCATCCAGGAGGCATCCTGAACAGAAGCCCGAGCCACCTCAGCTGGCCCCTCTCGATGTGGAGGAGAAGCGGCTCCACTCCGAGCTCCTCTCTGGTAACTGAGCTCCTCACCCTATCTCTAATGAAGCGCCCAGCCACCATACAGATGAAGCTTGTTTCAGCCGCTTGTATCCGGGATCTTGTCCTTTCGGTCAGGACCCAAAGCTCATGACCATAGATGAGGGTGGGAACGTAGATTGACCGGTAAATCGAGAGCTTCTCCTTTCGGCTCAGCTCCCTCTTCACCACAACGGACCGATGCAACAACTGCATCACGGCAGCCGCTGCACTGATCCGCCTGTCAATCTCACGCTCCATCCGTCCCCCACTCGTGAACAAGACCCCAGGATACTTAAACTCCTCCACTTGGGCCAGAGTCTCTCCACCGACCTGGAGAGGGGAGGCCACCTACTTCCGGTCGAGGACCATGACCTCGGATTTGGAGGTGCTGATCCTCATCTCTGTCGCTTCACACTCGGCTGCGAACCACCCCAGTGCAAGCTGTAGGTCCATGTTCGATCAAGCCAACAGGAAAACATCATCTGCAAAAAGCACAGATGAAATCCTGTGGTTCCCGAACCGGACCCCCTCCAGCCCCTGGCTGCACCTAGAAATTCTGTCCATAAAGATTATGAACAGAACCGGTGACAAAGGGCAGCACTGCCGGAGTCCAACATGCTCCGGGAACAGGTCCTACTTACTGCCGGCAATGCGGACCAGACTCCTACTCCGGTCATACAGAGACCGGACAGCCCTGAACAAGGGGCACCGGACTCCGTATTCCTGGAGCACCCCCCATAAGACACCATGATGGACGCGGTCAGACGCCCTCTCCAAGTCCACAAAACACATGTGGACTGGTTGGGCGAACTCCCACGAGCCCTGGAGCACCCCATGGAGGGTGTAGAGCTGGTCCACTGTTCCACGACCAGGACGAAAACTGCTTAAGTCCTCCTGAATCCGAGGTTCGACTATCGGTCGAATCCTCCTCTCCAGAACCCTGGAATAGACTTTCCCGGGGAGGCTGAGGAGTGTGATCCCCCTATAGTTGGAGCACACCCTCCGGTCCCCCTGGTCTGCCAATCCAGAGACACCGTGGATTGGGTGGCAGCCGATGGCAGGGTCCCCGGCGACCCGATCCTCAGACACAGAGATGCAATGATGATATCACTTTTTTCTGAGGTTTTCCTTCTTCAATGCTTAATTTCTCTTTTCTTTCCTTCCATCCTTTCCTCTGTGTTTGGAAAGTTGATATCAATCGTTTTTTTCCTGAGTTTTTGTTTCTTCAATGCTTCTTTCTGCCCCCCACAATTATTTCCTTTAGTTATCTTTTTATAAATCTATTCCACCTTTTCACACATAGGGTCTATACTGGGGGTGCATGTGAAGATTTTGCTGGGACCACACATAGGGCTCATAACGGGGCAGTATGTTGGCCCCCCACTGAGGGTTTGAGGGGGTCCCCTCCTGGTGGAGCATGTGGGGCCCGTGATGGAAGCGTGCGTTAGGCTCCCACTGAGGGCACACGTAGGACTGAGATTGTGGAAGCAGGCAGATCCCACACTGGGGGCATCTGAGGAGAAGCTGCTGCTGTTGGAGTGGGAGAGGCTGCTGCTGGGGGTGTACCTGTGTCTCTCGCTGGGGTTGCATGTAGGCCTCATGTCGGGGTTGGACAAAGGGTTCGCGCTGAGGACGCGCGTCAGGACGAGACCGGGCCAGCACCACGTAGAGCGCCTGGGTGCCCAAGACGTGGCCGTTCATCCCAGTCATGGCCCGGCTGGCCTCCTCAGGGGACGAAAAGCAGACAAACCCAAATCCTTTGCAGCGTTCCCCCTCCGTCATCACCTGCGGAAGAGACACAAATTAAACTCATTCAGTTCAGGTATGAAAACATTGAATTAAACATGCTCTTTCTCAGAGTTCCTACTTATATCTTTAACTATACCTATACCTGTCACCTCAATTTACACAAGACTCATTGTAATATGACAGGAATTACCATAAGGAGTAAGAAATCCATTACATTTTGTAATTCACTGCTAGTTGACTGCTCACCTTGACACTTGTGATGGTTCCAAAGGGACTGAAAGCTCGGTGCAGACGCTCCTCATCCATGTCGGAGTCCAGGTTGTGGACGTACAGATTGACCCCCTAGTTTATTCAAGGACAAAGGAGAAGTTAGTGCCACCCCGAATAACAGTCTTTAAACAGTACAGCCTGGGCTCAAAGGTCCTTTGCCACTTTCATTTTGAGCATGACGGATCTGCTCCTCAAAAAGTGACTGGACGCTGGAGTTAAGTGACTTACTGACCTGATACCTGGATCCGCGATCCAAACTCTCAGGCTCAAACCTGCGCGTGAGCTCCGTCTGCCGCTCTGCCTTCCTTTGAGCACGAGACACGTACAACCGCCGGCCGTTCAACACTTTACCGTTCAAGTCGTCCACCGCCTGAGAGGAAATAAACATAGGTATCGTGATTTGAAGCAAGCAGAAATGCAGAGAATATGTGATCTACCCATCAGTCTTCCTCAGAAGTGGTTCTTACCTTCCTGGCGTTCTCGTGGCTCTCAAAGCGGGCGAATCCAAATCCTTTCGAAGTTCCATTGTCGTCTGTCATCACACGAACGCTGGATGTGGGTCCTGTTCAAAAAAAAAAAAAAAAGCAGCTGGTCAACATCGGTTCACATCCTCAGCTGTGAATGCTGAGTGGAAATTAAATCTGACTCTCTTACCGTATTTGCTGAACAGCTCCGTCAGCCTGTTGTCGTCCATGTCCTCTCCGAAGTTCTTTATATAAACGTTGGTGAACTCCTCTGCACTTGTGGCGAGCTCCGCCTCCCTGTCTTTAAACGATCGGAACGGCTCAATAGTTCTGTTGAAGAAAACATCATGAAACATTAAGTCAAATGTGTCAAAACCTGACTTGGGAACTTGTAGTAGCAGGTTCGAAAACTTTAAGGAACGGAAATCACACTTACACTATCTGGTCATTGAGCAGCATGCCGTTCAGCCTCTGAGTGGCGCGCTCAGCCGCCTCCACGGTCTCAAAGTGCACGTAGCCGTACCCCTTTGAGACGTTGTTGTCGTCACAAACCACCTGGAAAGAGGAAGAGCTATGAGTCAAACACATTCACAAGCATCATGAATTTTCCTAAAAAGTTTTAACACTGTTATGACCCCATACTCACTTTACAGGACAGCACAGTCCCGAAGGCTGAAAACGTGTTCAGCAAGGACAGGCTGTCGATGGATTTGTCCAGGTTCTTAATCAGGATGTTCCCCGCTGCGTTGGTTCTCTGGGAGGGGTCTCGTCGACACCACATGATCCGCACAGGCCGGCCGTTGACGACAGTGAAGGCCAGGTCGTCCAGCGCTCGCTCAGCTACACAAAGACCACAAGAAAAGAAAAAAAACATAAGCGTATTCACAGGTTCGCCCCTCAAAATGCAGCATCAGACATGAATTGAAGAACATTAAGATCGACTGGAGGCACAGCGCCTCCTTCAGAGGTTGTTCAGACAAAACTCACCATCTTCACGTTTCGTGTAGTTGACGAAGCCATAGCCGAGAGAGCGGCGGGTGATCCGGTGTCTGCAAACCCGGACAGAGATGACCTGCCCCACCTGGCTGAACTTCTCATAAAGCATCACCTCTGTGGTGGTGGGAAGCAGGTCTCCCACATACAGAGAAGCTGATGGGTTGATGGGCGCAAACTGGTCCAGAATTGGCTTTGTCTTCCTGTAACCTGACATCTGTAAATGCAATGGTTCAGAAGGTCATTATTTTCATAAATGTCCAATATCACATCAATGACAAATACTATTTCCAGTTTTAGTGGAAACTTATGGAGTCTCTCACTTAAAAAACACGTGTTCTTACATTTGTCGATGAACAATGCTCTTGAGGTTTCCTCGTCTGGTCAAACATACTCAAATATCCTCTGTCAAAATGAAATCTGAAGCTGAAATTTAGAGAGATCTGGCTAACTCAGTGATGGATAACTTGGTGGGTGGGTGATTCTTCTCCAAAGCGCAAAGCTACGACTGATCGGGACGTCTGAATAGTTCAGAGTGGTGAACTGCAGGCTGAAGACGCAGGCTGTCAACGCTGTTGATGACATCACAGCTCGGATTCAAAGTTGCCAGGCAACTCAGGCGATGATGTCATGAAATTCCTCATGATAACTTGGACACACCGTTACTATGGAAACCAGGTTAGACATTACATGCAGTATTAATGCAGTACAGTTCTCTGGTCCCCACGGCCACATTTCTGGCTCAATCTGAACATATTATACATCAAAACGTAGCCAGAGTCCTTGTGATGCTGGCAGTGCTTTTATTTTTTCTGTATCTCAAATGTTTCTCTCGCCAGACGCGTTTGAGGAGACGGCAGAATTTCCTCCCATCCGCTCCAATGCATTCTGGAAAGAGATTTTCTAGCTGAAAACCAAAAGTTTACGCATTTTGACAAACTCATTCCTGTGACATGGATGATCCTACAGAAATAAAAATGTCAGTTTAATCCTATGAAATGCTTCTGACGCTCACAGTAAATAATAATCTTTTTCATTTTCACCTCTCGGTTATCGACGCACGACATTTCTTCAACGATACAAACTGGATGAAAAATAATGGATGTGTCACACTTCCTGCAGGTAGGTGGGGGCGTTTCTGCAAACGCACTGATGAGAGACGAGGCAGACCTTGTCATCGATCCGAGCAGAGATGGGGCGCCAGTCTTTGGAGGATCCATCCGTCCGTCCACCCGGTTCATATCCAGGACTAAACTATCGCTGTTGATTGGAAAATCAGTTCTCTTTCAGTCTGTGTGGTTTTTGAAGCAGTCTTGATGCAAAAGCCGTCCGTCTGTGATAAAATTGAGATTTTCTTGAATCCGGCTTGATTAAAACTGACAGAAAATATCGGGGACATGCCTTTTCTCTGTCGCGAAAACGGACATATATCATCAAATTATCCCGACATATGTCACATCATCTTGTTCGGAAGGACCTTGTGACGCTCCACACGTGCTCGGTTTGTTGATGGGAGTCAAAGTTTAGCCACACTCGCCACTTGCTCGGGGCGATTTTGACGCAGAGAACGTTTATGACAGTGAGCTTTCACAGGGGACCAGTAGGGGGAGCGCGAGAGCAAAAGTTGCATGGTTTTGCTTTCAGAATAATTGTAATCAACAGGTATACAAGGCGATGAGAATGTGTGTTTACCTGACCGTTAGATGAGGTTGTTGTGCTGTGAGGAAGAGGATCCTGGCTCCAGGGTGGGAGTGGGCAGCCTCCATCTCTCCTCCTCAGTTCAGGTTGGTCCTGGCATCATGCAGGCCCTTCAGGAACGCCAAATAAAAAAAAACACAAGCAGCCCATCAGCAGATGACATGCTGCAGTTCAAGAAATATGTTGCCAGTAAAAGGAACATTACTGTACTGACATGTTTTCATGTTCATAGTTCTTGATACCAGCAGGCTTACCAGATCAGTGTGAGCTGTGAGCTTGCTTCTGACTGGAGAGGAGCTCCACGTCAGGTTCCATTCCAGTTTCAGAAAGTCTCAGAGACTGACGCAGGTGTCGATCTGACTGATGACACATCCTGGGTTTGAAGGGTTGTTCGAAACAGAACATTCTCCTGCTTCTCAAAGCTGCATCCAAGCCATCAATGGGGTCTGGGCCTAACAGAACTGCAGCTGAAGAGAGGAGACAGAATGACAATGGAAGAGGTGGACGTCATTAAACAGCTACACACAGCATTACTGGGTCGGCCTGCCTCGAGCTTATCATACGCCAAGACAGCATCAGCCTGTGAGAACAACCCAACATGGCTGAGACCAGTGATGGGCAGTAGCACGTTACTGTAATCCAATTACTTTTTTTTTAGTCACGAGTGAATTAAGCAATCACATTTGCACATACAGCAATTAAATTACCGCTACCTTCCTGAATGCAGGCTGTGTTACTCAACCATGCTTTCTCTTTCATGAGATTATCGCATGACAATTCGGTATTGCTGGTGGACAACCATAGATTTATATGAAATAGACATACTGGCCGCATTTCAGCTGTGCAGGTGGAGCCGGTGTATAAGAACATTTTCATCCACAGCGAAAAATTCCACAAGAGCAAAGGACACTCAGTGAGGAGCCCACGGATAAAACCACTGACACGCCTGCTGTGGAGACCACACCCCCACTAGGAGAACCTCCGAGGATGCAATGTGCATCAAGTTGAAAAATTGAAACTAATAAGTTTCAACACTTTATATTTTCAGGCAAGTCCAAGGTTGAATATAATCCTCTTGTCTGCAGCTACAAACCCTCAATATTAAACCTATCAAATATTTAATACTTCCGTCTTCGTTCTGTTCTTTCTTTCAAGACAACATTGATTGTAACATTTTCGTTAAGTTTAAATCAAAAACTTTTGGCTGAGAATTTGTCAGACATTCATGATGCTCTCGTTTCAGTGTCTATCTGCATTTTTATGGAATGTCTTTCCAACATAACTTGGGTCCAGACGCAATTTGAACTATCCCCCACAGTCATTTCTCTTCGTGTTTTCACTGAAGGAGACACGTCTCGCTCTGAAGAATCACTGTTACTCTCTTTTTCCACCACTGACTGTGTGAATGTGTCTCTTTTTTTACGGCAATCCATGTCTTTGCACTAGCCTGCAGATAAAGGATGACCAGACCCGCCACGGCCAAAGCGTGGCCCGTGAACATCTCTGTCTCCCTTGTGCCTGCAGCTATTGGGCCTCTTCAGATGCCATTTCCATGGACACACTTATTTAAATTGCTTTCTTGAGAGTCAAGTCAGTTTCTGTCAGTCATTTCTTTTGAGCTGCTTCATTTTTCAGTCCACATACAAGCCTGTCCCTTTGTGCATCACTTCATGTATCCCCAAACCCATCATTGCTCTATACTTTCATCAAAGGGATCAATCGAGCAAATAACTAGAGCCATTCTGTATCACAGCTGGTGCTTATGGCACTACTTGGTTGCATATGATTCCCACAATTTACTCACAGTGTTCGTTGTTCCTGGTGTACCGTTGCCGGTGCTGCTGGTCCACTCCCTCTCTCCTCCTCCTCTCCTCCTTTTTCTGGGAAGAATCCATCACCCGTGCCTCAGTCCGCGGTAGCATCCACGTTATACTAGGCAAGGTGGGTGAAGTGTCTTGCCCAAGGACACAACGCCAGTTTTACGCCTGCGGGAGCAGGGATCGAACCGCCAACCTCCCGGTTATAAAACGACCCGCTCTACCAACTGAGCTACTGTCGCCCCATAAAAAAAAAAAAAAAAAATAAACCCATCATGCTATGAAGTCTAAAAAAAAGTCAATTCAAGGGCTTTTCAAAGTGTCTTTATTGAAATCTGTGCTGTTAGATGAGTTACATATTGATCTATTTTAACTTGAGGTATGAGTAGCGAGTCACGAACCCTTTTTCATCTGTTGACTAACTTGTAACACCACTTCAAGTGTTTCCTCAGCTCACAGCAGCAGTGAAGCTAAACTTGTTTAAAACCTAATCTGAAAGTATTCAAAGAAAGTGGTTCGTTGTGTTTACTTGTTCTGACAAAAAATAATGTTACTTATGATTGTCTCACTGTTTATCTTCTTTCTAAACCACAAAACTCCACATTTGACCTTTTTGAAGCTTTTTTTTCCAGCATTAAACAGTGGACTGTCTCTGAATTATATCACTGCATGCAAACCTATGATTGTTAACAATAAACTCATCGACTCAGATCATTTTAGTTCAACTAGTTTAGTTTGAAAATTATTTTTGACACGGACAGTGACTATCCATTTTATAAGCATGTCATTAATGAGACTCAAGTGGTTGAATATCACGACTTTGACCTTTTATATACAGTGCTGAATAAAAACGTTTTGTTCATACACACGTTGCTGATGTGCTTAAAATCTCACTCATGGTGTTGACGGCCTGAATCATCTGGTGCTGCTGTGCTCCCGGTCGACAGTCATGAAGTTCAGCTTCCAGTCATTCCGAGTGGTGAATAGCTGTAAGAGTGACAATTAAAGATTCTCATTTAATTGCGATCCATTAAATTTTCCCAATTCCCTGGTCAGAAGAAAGGATCTTGTTTGCGGTCCGGGGCACAATCATTTTCTGAGGGAACCAAACGATGGACAGCAGAGCACACACAAACACAATGTTTTGACTAATTCAGCATGATGACCGATGTAAAGCATGGCTCGGGGTTTCGGTGTTGGGCGGGAGATTCCAGCCAGAGAATCCTTTCATCGGCATTAATGTCCTTATATGGGTACAATGACTTGTGTGTGTGTGTGTGTGTTTGGTTGATAGAGAGAAAAATAGACATAATACAAACAGTCTTATAAACAATAATCAAGTAATAAACAGTTATAAACACAAAAAGTAATAATAAATAAAGTAATAAACTACCGTATTGACCTGAATATAGTACGACTCTGATTATAAGACAACCCCTATTTTTCAAATATCATTTTGTGAAAATAAAAATATGTTGACAACAATAAGGGTACTCATAAAAGAACTTTTTTTGTACAATTATTCTAAACTCAAAAACTCCCAACAGAGATAACATTTCACGTGATATAAGATAAAAATATATATATTATTGTAGTATTAAATACAAAATAGTTTCTCTTTCTCAAAATAAGCAACAATTAAGTAGCCTCTAAGGCTGAATAACTGCAATAATGATGTAAATAACTTTATAATATACTTTTCTAAGTTCAATTCAACTTCATGAACATTAATGATTTTGGCCTCTGTGAATGTTGGATTGAGTTTGGCCTGTAGGTAACAGTTCTTCAGAAAGAAAGCATGAGATTTCAGCAGGTCTGAGTGTTTATTACTTTCTCCTGAAGACACTGTGAAACTGAAACAAACAAGATACTATGGGGATGGCTAGTAGCTACGTCATCGAAGCTGAATACGTCACTTCCGTGTCCAAAGGTGCGACGGTGCAGTGCTGTGTCCCGTGTTGTAACAACAGGAACGATGTCAACAAAACCATTTCCTACTACTGCTTTCCTCCGATATTACATCATTATATTATTTTACTGATATTACAAATAATGAGGCGGACTCACGTTATATAGATCAGATTTTTATTGTTTCATTTAATTATGTCTCAGAGCCAGACAGCAGCGGCACCGTAGCCAGGTCTCCTCCCCACAGCGGGGACGGTCCCACCGAGACACACACCCATCACCGGACCCGGTCCTGAGCAGGACCCCTGACCGAGCGGGACACAGGACGGAGCGGAACCGGGACTCAGTCCACGAGGGCGGCGCGTGCCCACCGCTCCCGGTGCTGCTTAAATTAAACACAATTTATAGAAGTCTAAATAAAATTTTTGGCTACACGTCCTCTGTCTGTGTTTAATCTCCCTTTAGCTAATATTATTTTCTAGGCTGCTGGCATCACATCACTGATTAAATAAATTATTTGCTAAACTTTAGAGTTTATTTACGTGTCAGTCGCGGTTCTTCAGGTCCTGCTGGTTCCCACATCAGCTCCTCTCGTGGCGCCGGCGCATCAAAAGTAACTCTATCGGCCAGAACAATATGGTGTAAAACAGCACAGGACAAAATAAAGTCCCACATCTTTTCAGGGCTGAACTGCAGCGTTTCTCTCGCTGGATCTGAAGCTGCTCTGCAGCAGCTGTGTGTCTTCTCTCACTGTTAAAACTGCCTCCTCTCCGTGGCAGGATGGACCAGCGGAGTTATCCAAAGTTAATAATCCTTTATTAATCCCACAAGGGGGGATATTATTAGATATTCTGTAAGGGCTTATTATTATTATTATAATTATTATTATTATTATTATTTTACTTTTTACCCTGTACTGAATGTGTGCTGCTTCTGCTTTATGGCGTGTTTGAGGTTTGGTTTAAAATTATTTCCCTGGATGACACTTCTACAATAAACTGTAAGTTGTCCTAAAACCGCAGACAGACAGAACCCAATTCTAACATTGCTAATTAATTAATAGTTAAGTTACACAGCTTGACGCGACGACTGACACCCGAGTGTTAATGCTAGCTAGCCACTTACTCACCCACCTCAACCTCGTAAATGTTGTTTTTCATTGAAGCCTGTGCTTTCCATTTCAGACTTCCACCTGTCACCACAGAAATATTTACAACTCGGTTTGAGTTGTAAGAGTTTAAACCCCTCTTCACTGACTTTGGAAAGTCAGCAAAATTCACTGTTACCGTGAAAAAAGTGACCGTTTCTTTGGCAGCAGCCATTGTGTTTACATTGCGCGCTAGAAGCCTTGGACCCGGAAGTGACTTGTGACGTCACACTAGCCATTCCCATTTAAAATCAAAGCCGCTAGCTCAATGCTAACTATTAATGGAAATGCCATTAACATGCTAACGGGATTAGCATCTGCGTTGAAACTTCAAAACAAATGGCCAAACTCACAAGAATCAATCTCACCTTTATCCTGAACACCAACTAAGTATATTCGAGTACTTACAGGCAGATATTTTCGATGCGCTGTTTGAAATGAATCTTAGAAAAACCAGCCACGCTTGCTCAGCCTTCTTCTCACACTGCTGTTGGCTTACACTTTGTCCAACTCACTAGCTCCCCCTAACGGGGCGGCTGAGCCACTGCATGCAAGCAGAGGCAGTTCAGGTCACCGGTACTTTGGCTCGTCCTCCATTATAGCACGACCCCATTTTAGTATAAACCCGCAAATAATCGGCTCTTTTTGGCAGTGGCAAAGGATTTAAATGGCATTTCGAGCCGGGTCGATGACCCCTTTCAGTGGGAAAGGCAGACCCGGGTCGACATGGTAATTTACGTGATGACGTCGACATAGCGTACCTTCGTTAGCATGCACGCTTGTTGTTTTTGGACACAGCGTGAGATATCCTTCGTCAAGATGGACCCAGCATTGGCAAGATAGCGAGATCAGAGAGCTTCTCTTGATCTGAGGGGAAGAGGAGATTCGTCAACGGGACTGTGCGCTTCTCCATTGTTTACATCGCTGTGCACTGTCGCGCTGATGTCGTCATCAACGTGGGACATCATATAAAGCTTTGTAAATATATGAATTTTAGTTAAGATTTATACAGTTAAAAAATTGTGTACACTGGCAAAAATGTAACTGGGGATATTCGTTTTAATAATTCCTCCTAAGAATATTGTAATTTTGAATTTATTGTAGAGTTCCAACAACGGAGCAACAGATAGACGTGTTCTTTGAATAAATGTTCAAACGGTCCTACTGGTGGCGAAGTTTCCACGAGTACCCTCCTGGAATATTGTCTGAACTTCCCGTAACACTCCAAAAACTCACCTTAGCCTCGTCCTTCTTCCTCCGGTCTGCTCCTTTAGAAAGGCGCTCGCCCACAGCAGCGCTGGTTCACCTGTCTGACCTCAGACGGCGCAGTCCATTGTTCGGACCCTGTAGGGGTGTGCTGTTTATGTATGTGGTTCTATACATACTGTGGGGTACTATTAAAAGGTTATGCAAAAAAAAAAAGGTATTGTATACATTTATGAACTGTCGTTATTTATTTTACCTACATCTCGTTATATCCTTCCTGAATGTAATATTCTTAGTTTCAAACACCGCTCGGGTTTTGGTTTAGCCCAGCCAGTCCTGATGGCCCAATTAAGGCACAGGTGCTGATCCTGTGCATTTTTTGGGGGGGTATTTCGTATTGTATATAAATTAATCTAAAAGATAGCCACATCCTAAGTTGAGGTGACTCTTCAGTCCATCACAAATACAAATACAACAATATATTTTTTTAAAAAAACTAAAATAGAGGAAAATTTCAGAGATTCACAAAACAATGGAAAAATATTAAAAAGAAATATAAAGTGAGGATATAAACAAATGTTCTTGAAAAGGGGAAGAGAATTACGAAAACACCAAGAATATTTTGGAAGTTGACACAATGTCAGATTGGACCTCCAGAACCTCGATGAGGGCTGTCAGCAGACCAATCAGGCAGGATTTTGTGATTACTTCCAACAAGGTTCTACTGCAATCCTTGAAAGGTCACATTTCATCCCACAAATCCCCTCTAAATCTCCAGAGAGGGTCTCCACTCCTCACGTCATAAACAATACTGATTTATTTGTATATTTGCAGAAATATTCTGATACACTTTTTGTTTTATTCTAACTTTAGCACACAGAGTTCGACAGACACGGTTTACAAATAAAGGGAGTTCAAATACAATGAGATTTTGGCACGGTTGGATGGATTTAGGAACAAAAATGGTCACAGACACGATTAACTCTTGATTTAGCTGAAAAGACAACAGTAAAAAGCTGTTTGGATATACTGGACAAACTGCACTGTGGACATTAAAGACAACACTCACAGTGCATTGGTGTGAAATATGGCACGGATCTCATCCGGATTACAGATTAGGCTGCAGTTTATAAAAAGAATAAAGGGATTACAGACATGTTTCTCTGTTAAGGCATGGAATGAGAAATGAGGTAACGGATATCTACTGCATCACAGTTGCAATAAAGCCAGCCGTTTTTTTTTCTGGAAATGAAACAGAACAATGTGACCAGTCCTGATGTTTTCATCCCATCATATCTGTGCAATCTATTGATAATCCACTGGGACACAACACAGAGCTACAGTCTTTGGTCACAAATAAAACCTCTTAATATTATACGTACAGGGATGATCTGAAGGTTGCAAGGACACATGAGTACACTTTTACTGTCTCTTAACAGTAATTTCTACTGTTTCCATTGCAAACATATTCTAAAAAAAAAAAAAAAAAAAAAAAAAAATCTAAAATATACATATGTGACTTTGAGATATGTACATAACCACATATTATATGCATGAAATCAAGTACAATCTCTTCCTTAATTTGCATCTGAATTCAATTTCTTTCACTTTTTGCTGCATAAGTGACAGAAAACATGTAATCTGCTAAAATATAACATCTCACAGATGTTTGATTGCAACATTTATAGCTATAATACACATAATATTCTGTATATTTAATAAAAAGTCATTCCCTTTTTGCCTTATGAATGGCTTTAGTCTATTTGATAGGAATTTGTGTTTATAACCTGTCGAGCTGTCATTGTGTATGTATTAAACGACGTCGACATTGGAGTACCGGTGTCAAACATAAGGCCCGTGGGCCAAAACGGGCCTGCAAGGAGCTCCGATCCAGCCCGCCAAAATGTTGTGACAAATGTCTTCAGAGTAGCGGGCGCAACACAACACTGAGACCCCGAGCTGAGATGTTAGCATTACCCCCAAAGCCATGTTGTCAGTGTGAGTTTGTTAAAACACCCATAATGCAACAGCAGAAGGTTTTAATAAAATTGGCTTTATGTTGAGATTGTCGTCTGTTCCTGGTTTTGTTTTTTTGTTTTTTGTGAAAGTATAGACATTTCTAAACTTGAATAAAGTTTAAATTTAAAAGTTATGACTTTATTTTCCTGATCCGGCCCACTCAAGATGAAATCGGTCTAAACTAAAATGCGTTTGACACCTCTGGGTTAAAGGTTTTCTTTGTTCACAAAACATATAGGATGAAAATGTTGATATTTTTACAACACGTTTTCTCATGGGCCTTCTGTTTGACACCCAAAGATTAAATTTAATGGTTACAATGGCGCTGGTTGAAGATGAAACTGGGCTAAACAGAAATGAATATGGCGCCCCCATGTGGGAGAAAGTGTCTAAACAAAGTGTGGAGCTGATAATCTACATTCAGGTGGATAATCTGAGGAGGACTGGGGAAGAGAGAGAAACTGATGCTGGTTGATCTCGAATCGTCCCCATCTCACACGTGAGACTCATCCAGGTCCAGGTCTACCGGGGACAGGGGGAGGGGGGACTGGCGTGGCGAGGATCGCCGCGGCGACGGCGGGGACAGCAGCGGCGTGAGGAGGGGGTTCTCGGTGCCGTCGTCCTCGCTGAGCCGCAGCAGCGTGTCGCCGCGGGGGAGGAGGGCCGTGGTGTCCTCGTCCCCGGGGCTCTCCCTGATCCGGGACGGCCCCGGCGGGGGCGGGGGGAGGGGCGGAGGGGGCGGGGGGCCGGGGGCCGGGGCCGTGCAGAGCACGGGGAGCGGAGGGGGCAGCGGCGAGGAGGTGCGGGACAGCGGCAGAGGCGAGCAGGTTCTGGACGGCGGGGTCGGGGTGGAGGGGCGGGAGATGGAGGGCGGGGGGGAGAGGCTGCTGCGGAGCCCCCACTGCTCCCTCTTCTCCTTGCTGGTGATGGCTGGAGGCGCCTGTAGGGGGAGACAAAGACTTTGCGGAAAAAGCATGTTCACTGTTTAGGACTGAAGCTGTTTACCCCTCACTGGAACCATGGTTTGAATCCCTCCCAGCAATCTGCCCGTCTTAATCCTCCTCAGCCCCTCCAGTCTTACCTTTGTGCCCACGTGGCCGTGCAGGTCGGCAGTCACCGTGGACGAGGAAGAAGAAGAAGAAGAAGCCGGGGGAACCTCCAGCGTCGGGGACTTGGACGGGGTGTCGCTCGCCTTCCTGCCGTCACACGGAGGCTCCGACGTGCTGGGAGTCGGCGGCTTGGCCAAGCCTTGATTCTCCGTGAAGGTGACGGACCTCTTTTGGTCCGCGTGTGCTGCGAACACACACACACACACACACACACATGGACGTCAAATCAAAACAAGAAGTGACAGCTGGAGAAGCCACATCAGCACCAAAGAGAGTGGAGAGGCAGGGATGAGGCAGGAGGAGGGGGGGGGAGGGAGGGAGGGGGGGATGCAAGACAGACATGCAGAGCACCCTAGTGGGGGGGGGGGGGGGGGGGGGGGGGGGGGTAGGGGGTGAGGTTGCAGATTACAGGGGCGGACCATTGCAGGGTGGAGAGGATGGGTTCGAGGGTGGCGTCTCACCTTCACAGTCCAATAAAGTTTCTTTATTTCGAAACATAAGGCATGAGACAGAACAGAGTGAGAAGAGTCAGTCCGGTGACAGGTGGCACAACAAACAGCATTGGAACAAGGACAGAGGTCATGAATGGGGGAGGACGGGCCACTTCGGGGGTTTCTGTGAGTCTCTCCTCTTCCGTTTTGAAAATAAAAAAAAAAAAATACCAGACAGACAAACAGTGGTCCTCACTCAGACCGATGAGAGTGTGATCTGTTACCCAGAGGTTTGTTTTTGGGCTGGATGCTCCTCCTCGTGGTGGAAAGCCTCGCTCCGGACCGGCCACGGGGTTCAGTCTTCGGGATGGACAGCAGGGGGCGTCGCAACTGCAGGAAATTATCAGAAGATGGTTAAAATACTGCAACTTTGCTGATATTAAAGTTAGTCATGGATTTCTTGATTGTGTTAAAACTTAAAGACAGTTAAGGACTGACCTGTCTGAGTCCTCGCTTCCTTCCCAGCGGGGGCTGGATCAGGAGGTTCTGCTGGCCCGGCTCGCTCTGCACGCTGGCCACCCTGCAAGTCAACCCCACCAACACGCAGGAAAAACGCCCCGTGTCAAAGGAACCCCGAACGCACCGTGGCGTCCCCCAGCGGCGCTCGCCACGTCGACACGTCCGAACACAACAGACCGCTAATTCTACCCACTCACTACGAGACACCCAACCACAGAGCGGGGGGAAATAAACAGTGCTGCCATGATTCAGACACCAAAATAAAACACAACAGGGGATAGCAGGGGCTGGAGTAGCAACCCGGCGGAAAATCTGTCGTAAAAAAATCCTCGTTTTGTATCCGTTTGACGTTTGAAATATAATCTCTGTCCAACCATAATTTTTTTGGGTTAAAGAAAGTGGATAAAGGAAACGATACATGCCCTGCCGTTCTCTATGGTTGCCACCCCAGATCCCCCTTTTGCCCCTACAGATTGGTATCCACAGCTGGACGCCCAATTTGATCAGCGAGAAGCCTGATAAGACACGGAAAACAGTATGAAACACCATGAGGCTGATTCTGGCGATGGCACATTTAACCGTCAAGAGCTACGAGAGCAGAGACAGAGGCAGAGAGTCCCCTGGTCACCTTTTCGGAGGGGGAGGGGGGAGGGGGGGGCGGGCCTGGTTACGATATAGCACAGCAGATGAGCTGAGAAGATGAGTGTCAGTGTGGAGCTCAGAAGGAAGTGGTAAGGGGGGGGTGGACACAAGGCACACTGGACCCACAGAAAGAGAGAGAGAGAGAGAGCGAGAGAGAGAGAGAGAGGTAGGAGGGTAAGGTGTGACGAGGCCAAGGCGACTTTGATCGGATGTGGATGAGTGATCAACGGCCAGGTAAGACGAGGCCGTCCCGGAGGCGACGCCCCTCCCAGTGGCAGACAGATGCGAGAATGCACCAACGGGACACACACACACAGAGGGCCACTGTACCTAGAGAGGTTACCCTCCTGCAGAAGGCCCTGGGACTCATCTAGCACATTGGGTTCACTGTAAAAAGGGGGGGGACGGGGGGGGGGGAGAACGGGAGTTTAGGGAATGCAATAGCCGAGACCTGTCGGGGGCGTTTAGTCACAGATAGCCACCGCCGGAGCTTCTCGTTCTTTCTTTTTTTAAAGACATTCTTACCAACGTTAAAGTGCTGCCCTGAGAGCAAAAAAACAGTCAATCAACAGAGATACACAGAAAAATATGACTGGGGTGAAGAACATGGCTGGTCGACCCTCGGCAAAAAAATATCTACATGCTGCATGAACAAGCAAACGTCAGATTTGGGGTTGGGGATAGGGTTGGGTTTAGGGTCAAGTGAGGTTGGATTGCCACATAAATTTGTGGAAATGTAAGAAAATAATGACAAAAAAAATGTTGAAGGCTTTAAAAAACATAAAATTACTTTTTCTAATCATGGTTTTTAAAGTATTTCACTGTTAATGCCAATAAATGCAGACCTTATTTACTTTAAAGTGACACTTCAACATTTTGGCAAATTGGCCCATTTAGCGCAATTCCTTAGTCATTTCGAACAGTATACTTACTTTTTTTGTGAGGGCGAGCTGTTGTTTATTCAGAGGCGAGTCGGGGAAGGTTTTCGGGAATGGAAGTGGATGGTATTTTTGGTTCCCCTCGTCAAACTCATCAAATACACAATCCAAAAACCCCAAAACACTTTGGTGGACACGTTATAATCCGCACTTCACTACGCTGTTGAACACCAACAAATAATATTGTAGCGTTACGACACTGAAGCAAATACTGGGAACTACTTGTTCTTTTGAAATCACTACGCCCAGACGCCATGTTTAGTAAGTAGTTCCGTTTTAGTAATAAAGCGAATAAACAACTCAATCTGGTAATTTTGCATGAATATTTCACAGTGTAGTGAATGTGCAGATTATAACGTGTCCACCAAAGTGTTTTAGGGTTGTTGGATTGTGTATTTGATGAGTTTGACGAGGGGGAACAAAAATACCATTCACTTCCATTGTGTCCATCCCGAAAACCTTCCCCGACTCACCTCTGAATAAACAACAGCTCGCCCTCACAAAAAAAGTAAGTATGCTGTTCGAAATGACTAAGGAATTGCACTAAATGGGCCAATTTGCCAAAATGTTGAAGTATCGCTTTAAAGACACCGTCCAACACACTGTGTGAGATCTTTTCTTCTTAATTAAAAATAAGGTTCAGTTGTTTTAATGAGTTAGAAAGCAAAAAGTGAGATAAATTTAATTGGAAAAAAAAAATGTGTGTGTGTGTTTTCTGTGTGTTACCTGTGGCTGGGCAGCATGGTGGTCCGAGGCGCCTCGGGCTGCGAGGCCGCCGTGCCGGTGGCGTGGCTGGAGAAGCGCCGCTGCGAAACGGCGCGCGGCAGGAAGGCTTCGTGCTCGCTCACCACGCTGGGAATGCTCATGGAGTCATCTGAAAGGCGCGCGCGGAGGAGATCACGTCACCCGTCGAACAAAACCCATACATGCGAAAGCGATTTGGATTTTCGAGACGGGGGAAACAAAAAAAAAAGTCCGTTACTCTCTTCGTCGTCCTCGTCGGTGCGGCTGAGCGTGTCCTGCGAGGGCTGGCGCGACGGCTGGCTGTCCTGCTCCCACACGGTGCCGGTGCCCGTGTTGGAGCGGGACATCGTCGCCAGGCTGAGGCGGTAGGCGGATGTGGAGGTTCCCACGGTGCTGATGGAGGTTTTACCCTGGTAAGCTGTGGAGCGGGAGGAAAATAAGGCGTCACCATCAAACGTAGAATCTATTTAGGACAGGAACATGAGATGGGTGGTGTCGGCGTCTGACCCGATCCGCTGTGCACGGCCTCTTTGAGGATCTTCAGCTCGTTGTTGAACTCGGCGAAGAGCGAGCTCTTGCAGAGCGGCCGCGGGATGAATCGGCGCTCCAGCTGATCGGCGATGTGGTGGCGGGCCGTGATCTCCTCCTGGGAGTCCGCCGGCTGGGTGAGCAACTGCCAGACGACAAATCGCAACCCGCAAAAAGTTGGAGTCGACGTCTGAGAAAAGGGCGGAGACGGCCGTCGGCGACGGATCACCTTGCACTGTATGAAGGGCCTCAGCAGGACGAAGATGGGGATACGGGTCCGGACAATGAAGTCGATGAAGTCCCAGAATGCCAGGCCGCCCACCTTCCTCAGAGCCATCTCTTTCACCTGCAGGCTCAGGCGGTACCACTGGTTTCCCAGCGAGCGCTCGAAGCAAACCAGCACCACCTTCAGAGCTGCGGATCGACGAGGACAGAAAAATTAGTGAAAGGAAACGACTAAACGGTGAAATATATTCACCAAAAACTGCTGAGATACCCAAGTACGCCGCCTGGCTGGTGGACTCGGCCAAGCCCTCCCGCCGCAGGTCCTTCCCCGTGTCTCCGGGCGTGGAGCAGTGAGCCGGAGAGGCGTCCAGCATGAAGTTCTTGGTGCGGGAGGTGGAGATGATCCGAGGAGGCAGGAGGATGTTGATGACCGTCTGGAGAAGCAGGAAGATCTCCGGCTGCTCAAGGTGCGGGCTATCTGCAACACGGTGAATAAACATCCATGACGCTCAAGGACACTTTGGCATGTAAAAAAAGGTGAGAACCTTACCTTTGCTTCCAGATCCCACGGTCAGTACAAACGGGATGAGCAGGTTGAGCAGCATCCCCTCTCTCCTTTCCTGATTGGTGAAAGGCGAGATCACATGGCTGAGAGGAAAGTCCTCCTTTAAGGCCTGGAAGGGGAAGAAAGGGAAGTTTTTTTTAACTGAGGCAGTGTGGAGAACGATCCAGATTGATGAGAGTTCCAGCTAGAAGCACACCTGGATCTGCAGAGCCACCAGCCGGACCACGGCCGTGCTGAAAGGCAGCGGGGGGGAGAGGTAGGGGCTGAGGTGGAGGAGGGGCAGCCCGTCCGCCACGCTGGAGGGTCCGACTACACCCATCACCTGAAAGCGTACGACAGCGGTGCTCAGAGCCTCTGGTAATCCAGCCTTCTGAAAAGCGATCAAAGCAGCGATTCGCGCTCCGTACCAGGTTGACGCAGACGTTGATGAGCGAGCGCAGGTGTGGGAGGAAGGAGATGATCGGCTGCCTCTGCAGGGTCAGGCAGATTCCCTCGATCAGGCTGCTGGCCGCCTCCCACTCCACCTGTCTCCTGGAGGACAGCACCGTCACCACCGCCAGACCCCACAACCAAAGAAAAACACATTGTCATGAACTTAGAAATATCAATATCAAATGCATCGATCGATAAGATAGAAATGTTTTCCTAATTTTAAAAGAAAAGTAATTAGTGCGACTGTATTGACACAAAACGTTGCCAAGCCAACAAACACAGCCAGCTGAGAAACAGTGCAGCAACAGATCCTGACGGGAAGAAGAACCCCCCCCCCCCCCCCCCCCCCCCGGAGTCCCCTCTGAGCCGGCTGTGTCCGGTCTGTTGTCATAGAAACAGGTTTGTTTACATTGTGATCCATTATTTTTCCTGTTTCTCCCTCACAATATTCACTGGGGCTTAAAAAATCCTCAAGAGCAACAACATTCATCTTTAGATGAAACCTTCCGGTGGCCATGATCAGAATAACTCTCACTGGAACTCAGGTGGCAAAACCAGCCACATTTTTGACTAAAACAGAAGTAAAAACACTGAAGTTCAGGATCTGAAATGTACAGAATGATTTTCAGTTGAGTGGACTTCTTTTGGTACAGGTTCTCAAATGTGTTAAAAATAGATATTCAACTCAACTAAAGGCGTTCATCCATGAATCACCCAATTTCTTTGATAGTTAAAACAAGAAATTGGCCAGTTTGGAGGATAAAGTCCACATATTTTTCAAAGTTTAAGAAAAAAATCATCACAGACATAAAGACTAAAACAAATTCTGTGCCCCATTTGGCACATTTGCGCAAATAATCGAAAATAACTCAAATAAAGTTCAGTTTTAGTGTGAATTACACTAACTTTACATGCAACAGCATCCTGCCTAAATACTGATTCATCATTAAACAAGATATCTGTCTGATTATTGAATTAAAGTTTGCTGAAACGTCTGTTTAAAGTGACGTGGATGGAACTAAACTGAACACCCTTGGCTCAGAGGGGGGGACCGCCAGAGATCCATTGTATGCACACACAACCTTTTTTTTTTTTTTTTTTTTTTTTTTTTTTGCTTTTCACTCCTCCCCAGCGAAGACACAAGAAAACACACCACAGCAGCACTTACGGTACAACAGCACCCACGAAGGCAGCGCTTAACAGAGGACAGTGCCAAGAAGCCGTCTAGCTACGGTACACACCACGGCACCGGTACAGCACGATACACAGCGACACGGAGAGAAGAATCGTGTTCTACAGACCTGCTGCATAATGCCTGTGGGCGAGCGCACCTGAGCGTGGGCATCTTGTGGATCTTGTTGAACATGCGGTCCAGCCTCTTGAGGATCAGGATGAGGGCGGGGCGGACGGCCTCGGACGACCAGTCCGTGATGGGCAGCATCTCCATGATGTAGCGCCGCAGCCCGCGGCTCTCCATGGTCAGGGTGTCGTACGGCGCCAGCTTCAGCAGGGCGTGGGCGATTTCTGCCAGCCTGGCCGAGACAGTCAGGAAAACACTGTTTGTAGAAGCATTCGCCCAATTTTTGGGTAGGGTTTGATTCCTGTTCTTTCCTCTCTTTCTGTGGAAAAACTGCTTTGCCTCATCGAAGCGTCCTCATCATCTCGGACACGGTTTGCAGTCACTTCTGGGTAAAACCTCATCACCTCATGTGCGACTTGATGTCCAGCAGCTCCAGAGCGGTGACCCGCGGCTCGCCGGCCACGTTCTGCAAGATTTTGAGCCGGGGCCCGCAGTGCTTGTAGAACTCGGTGCAGATGTTTAGCAGCGACTCCCGAGGCCGGCGGAACTCCTCCCTGGCGATGCGCTCGTCCAGCTCCTCCCTCGGCATGCCCTGGCCCTCCTCCAGGAGGTGCAGGTTGTCCCTGGGAGCACAAAAACCTCCTGTCAGGCCCCAGAACGAATCTCTCCTGTCACGATGCGAAGCGAATCGGACCTGGTGTTGACTCCCCCTGACATGGCGTGGTTGGCTGCGGTGCCGCTTTTATGGCCTTGGTCACAGCGGGACATCTGGGGGGCCGTCATTGGCCTGTAGAGGAAAAAAAAAAAAAAAGAGTTCACCAAGAGGGACTGTTTAGTTTGACTTCCACTCATGAGACAGACCTGGTGAGGGTCTCGGAGCTGTACAGGAGGGCCTGCAGAGAAGTGGCCAGAGCAGCGATGGCCGCGATCTCATCCCTGGCGGCCGAGGCGGACTCCATCGTCACCGTGTTGCTCTTCAGTCTCTGGAGGAAACAAGGAACCAAAGCCTCCAGCACCATCAGCATCTGGAGGCTGAAGTGAAAAGTGTCAGCATGAAAAGCTGAAGACACAAGCAGAAATTAGATGTTTTTTTTCCCCAATAATTTCGCAAACCTCCTGAAGGATTCGGGCGCGTAAGCGACGACGGTGACACACAGCTTGATGGCCTCACTGATTGAAAAGGTCAAATCTTCATTGCCATAACAGAAGTCTGTGGAGGGAAAGAGAAACTAGAATGACCTGTGGTATGTTTGCGGGATTTTTCCATCAAAGTTAAATTCCTAAGAACTGGATCGGAGGCATGTTTTGATGTAAGATGAGCTGACATCAAAGTGCGCTCAACACTAATTGCATGTGGCATCGGTCGGAGTTTCTGGGCATCACAACTGAACGCCGAACAACTGTTTGCTCTGCGCTCGGTCTGACGTGACCCCTACCTATGGCGGCTTGTTGACTGCAGAGTTAAAGTGACAGCTTTACCGAGCGAGCGGAGAGGTTTCTCTGCCTTGACCAGCTCCAGAGCGTCCAAGGCGTCTTGGGTTTCGCCTTCGAGAGACACGAGCAGGTCGAACAGACACTGGGCCGAGACGCCTTTGGACAGACCCGTGCTGGTGCTGGTCTGGACGAAAAAGGACAAGCAATTTACGTAGAAGACAGGGTGACGCATCCTATTAAAAACGGACAATGTCTTCAGGTCTTACGGTGAATTCGAGCAGCGGCGCGACGCTGGCGAACAGCTGTAGGATGAAGGGTTTTCGGTGGAGGATGTAGAACTGTCTGCAGCAAAATTCGATGCCCTGCCTCAGCAAAGGATTGCTCTCGTAATCAGCGTAGACCTGTCGCAAAGGCACAGAGGGGGAAACTCTATGATTTCGACCTCAAAGTGAGTCTCTCGGCGTTAATCGACTGTCGCTAAGAGATGGGCGCCACCTGCAGCATGGTGGGCAGCATCCACTGGTATCCGCTCAGCGAGAAGAGGTGATTGAAGTGAACGGCGGTGTTGATGGCGGTCGCCGTGTACTGCCTGAGGAGGGCGCTGTCCTCGGGGTGCAGCAGCAGCGCCCCGTTGAAGACGTTGAGGAACAGCATCATCTCGTCGCCCCACGGGTATTCGCTGGGCATGCCCAGAAACATCTCCTCCAGCAGCTTGATCCACAGCACCTTGTGGAGGGTGTCCAAGCCGAACAGCTCCTTTCCTGAGAGGCAGACGAGAAGTTGTAACAACAAAAACAGCGACGCGCGAAATGAAAATCTGGCACTTGTGCAACCTTGCGGCTCATTGAAGAGGGAGAACTCGGCATCGATGGCAGTCCGTGGGAAGGAGGGCAGACGAAGGAGGTCCTCCTGCAGCAGGGAGACGTGGGATTGCTTGTGCACGGCTGGCATGTGCTGGGTGAGAGAGATGAGGAAGAGGACCCGGCCGACCTCCTCCAGTTTCCGAGAAAACACCTAGGAAAGGCAATCAAACCATCTCACAAGTCTGCAGAGCTTTCAGATGATGGAACCAGCTAAAAAACTCTTTTCTAGTGAAGTTGCAATCGGCTTAGACTGCTAAGAGTAGCTTACTTTTTTGGTATCTTTCACCTCGTATCATAGCCTTTAGTCAACTAAAAACATGGAATATATCTCAATGGAGCCACTTTCATTAGACCCTGTGAGTCAGATTTCATGTTTTACCTGTTTCTGGATGAGCTCCTGCCCTTTCTCGGGCAGCATGTGGACCAGGTTGAGCTGTGGAGAGACCGACCTCCGAAAGGGATAGATGTCTCTGACATACGTCTGATAAGGAGAGAGAACGAGGGACAAACATTACAGTGGACGGTAACACGAGGACACAATACTCCCAAGCTGACTCTGTTGCAGTTTTCTAGTTGCTTTATATTTATTTTTACCTTGGAATAATGGATGAGGTTCCACCGTTTGTCCATGAGGAAGTAGTGTGCTGATCTTGCCTCGGGAATGTTAAAAAATTCAAGACACTCCTGGTCGGATGAAGGAAACATTTATGAAGTCTAGCTTAAATTTAGTTTGGGTGCTTCCCGACATTGGACCACACATCCTTACCTTCAACAGGGCCTCAAACTGAGTGTCTTCATGAACAGGAAGCTGTGTCGGGATGTCACATTCATTCTGTCCATGAACCACCAGGGTTTTGGTTCCTTTATCAATCAAACACAGGAAAGAGTGTTACAGAAAACATTTTCCTCGTCTTCGGACATCTCGAATGAAGCATGTCGTCACCTGGCATGGAGGCAGTGACCAGCAGTTTAACCTCACACTGCTCTTTCTTCATGGTCTGCTTCAGGTCCTTGAAGAACAGCCCCTCCACGTACCCCACCACCTCCCACAGAAAGGTCAGTGTGGCCGAGATGGCGTCCATGCCCCACTCGCACGGAGTCCGCACAAAGTACATAATCAGTCCCACCTGGATGGGAGGGATTCACAAAAAACGGAGGACGGTCAGCTGGAGGACTGACGAGAACTGGAGGCATATTACAGGCATCTGTTGCTTCACCAGGTAGTTGAAGAGGATGTGAGAGGTCTGTGCTGGCAGGTCGCCGATGTTGAGCAAAAGCTTCCTCAACATGTACATCAGCTCATCCTGCCTGTTGCTCACTGTCAGCTTTTCGAGGAAGTGTCGGAGAACGAGGGCTGGGTCTTCGATGAGGCAGTTCCACAGGATTTGCTGAGCGACGGCGCTCACTAGACAGACAACAAACAAATACTTTTTTTATATCAACCCAAAGAAATAATGGCTCTGGAGAGGTGCTGATTCAAGATCTCCTACCGGCAACACCGTCCTCTCGAACCTCTCCGTCTTCCATCAGGTGGACTATCGGAAGAACGGCGGCACAGATGCATGCTGGGAAGACAGCTTGAGGCGGCTGGAGCATGTGGTGAGTAGGAGTGTGCTCTGTTGTGTTTTCTTCATCTGGTGGAGAATTAATGGAGATCAGGCAAAACAATTTCTCACCATGAGCATTGTGTGTGTGTGTGTGTGTGTGTGTGTGTGTGTGTCTTTTACCACCCTACACAGTAACATTTTTACTCTGTGTATTTGTGTGTGTGCATGTCTGCACGTCTCTTTCATGCAATGTACCCGGTAACCTGCTTAATTTGCATTTCAGCACCCTGGACAGCACTATGTTTATTCAATGCACTTGTGTAGGACTGCGTTTGTTTGTGTAGGTGTCCGACTGTCCGTTTCTTTCACACAATTTACCTAGTAACTGTATTAAGTGATATTTCAGCACAATGGACGGCACTTTGTTTACTCTATGTGTTTGTGTATGAGTGTATCTTTCTCAAAATATTACGAATAACCGTATTAAGTTGATATTTCAGGACCAAAGACAGCATTGTATTTACTCTCTATGCATTTGTACATGAGAGTATGTGTGTGTTTTGTTTTTGTTTTTTGTTTCGGTATGTCTGTTTTTGGGTGTGTGTGTGTGTGTGTGTGTGTGTGTGTGTGTGTGTGTGTGTGTGTGTCTTTCACGCAATATACCTCGTAACTGTCTTAAGTAGTACTTCAGAGCCACAGACGACACAATGATTGTTCGATGCACTTGTGTAGGAGTGTGTTTATTTGTGTGAGTGTCTGATTATTTCACAAAATGTCCCGAGTAACTGTATTCAGTGACATTTCAGCACCATGGACAGCATAATGCTTACTCTCGTCCACGCATTTGTATCTGAGTGTTTGTATCTTTCACAAAATGTACCTCGCAACTGTATTAAGTGTTTGATCGACAGGTTTGGCGGTCCAGTTTAAAAAAAAAAAAACCCTGTTTAATTATATTTTTCTACCTTCAGCACTGGCCAGCGAGCGCACCGACCACACGGAGCCCCGGCGGAAAGAGTAGTTCCTGTGGGAGTTGCTGGAGGCGCACGATGGGCTGACGGACAGACGGCGGGACGCCAGGTTCACCACTTCTTCTGCTGGCGGGATCAAACACAACACGCTATCAGGGTGCGCAGTTACCGGCAGGTGTTTACAGGCGCCACGCGACTCCCGCGTGTGTGCGCGGCAGCCCCACCTTCCTCCTCCTGCTCTGGCGGCGGGCTGCAGGTGGGCTCGTAGCACGCCTCCTGAGCCACGGGGATGGCCGTGATGATGCTGGCCTCGCGGCCCAGCCGCCGCTTCTCCTCCTCCTGCTGCAAGTTCTTCAGGATGTGCTCAGCTCGCTGGTGGGATCGCGACACCGCCCGGGCCGAGAAGGATTTCTACAAGGAGGGGTGGGAGGGGGGAACGGGGGTCGGGGGCGAGCATCGGATCAAGCGGTTTCACGGGCGCAGCAGCGGGTAAAGACACACAGGGGGGATTCAGAATGAACGAATGCACAAACAGATCAAATCTCTCAGGGGAGTCGTGTGCACAGCTACTCTAGACTTAATGGTGACATCTGCGGAGCGTTTCGTAATGTAGAATGACTGGACAACACATTAATACAGTAACTCTCCTCCAGGGCCTTGATCACATGCTCTAATGCCACCCTGAGCATCATGAACACTGTTGGAGCATCGAATCGTTTTTCAAATCATGACAAATTCGTGACACAGATAAAAAACGTGTTCAGACTGGAAAATGGAGAATTTACTGTATCTTGTGTACAGTAAATGCCTCACTGCATTCACACAAGAGCTCATACACATACATGTCCAAGTAGGCTCGAATGCATGACATGAGGAAAAAAAACATACACAGCAAAGTCATTCTCATCCAATGACCATGCATCAAAAGGCACAACACGCACAAAATGTCTGTATGTCCGATGCATGCTGTTATTTAGTTTCAAAGCAGGTGCTAAGGTACTGGGTTTTTTTTTCAGTTTTTTTTTTTTTTTTTTTTTTAAATCAAACAAAATAAATGTGGTGTGTATCAGTGAACAAGATGCAACTGGTTCGAAATGACCCATGAAACTGCCACAGCTTCTGGTCCATGATGAAAACCTAAAGCTTTCCAATGGAGACCACTTCCCCCTCCTGTCATTAATGATCTGAGGTAACAAGATGCATCAGTACAAACATCTGGACAGAAATACCAACTTACTATGGTATGGACTGACTGAATTAATGTGGGGTACTAAAAACAAAGACAGTCGATAGATAAATTATAGAACATGTGTTCGCATCGGTTGTCATCAGAGTGTAAAAAAAAAAAAAAAAGAAAAAAAAACATATCTTGATAGTCATGCTATGTAAGAAAAAACACAAGAAGGCTCCATGAAATCTGTGGCTTTAGTACAGATTAGCAGTTTTAAGCAGATTTCTTGGTGCGAGCCTCCACTTTATATGACTAAATGCGTTTTAAAGGCATGATCTGGGGTTAAATTCAAAATAAACCCTTTAAAAAGAAGAGCTTGGGGAATTGTTTTGTCACGACACCAGTGCAGAGTTTCCTCCAATAAATCCATCCAGGAGCAATCACTTTGAATTAAAACACACAGATACTATTAAAATGGTTCGAAACAATTTGTTTCCTTGGCTAAAAGTTATAGTTTTTACTCAATTCAAGGACCGATGAATGGAAAAATCCACTCACTACTGTCCGCCATGTCTGGCGAAACATTTCCTCCTGGTAGAAACCCTGCAGTGGCGTTCAGTGAAGCTGAAATTTCATTGACATTTTAAGGTGTTTGAATGTCATTATCACTGTTAGCAGCAGTCTTAATAGTGTCGTTATGCTCATTAAGCAGCCGAACTGAGTCAGACTTACAGACTGGTCTTCGCTGATGGGGTCCTGGACACTCCCGGTGTTCTGAGGCACCCAGGGAGGGTCGAATATGGGGACACAGGGCATGCCCAGTATTGGGGACGGTAGAGTGAAGTTGATGCTGGGTGGAGGAATCTTAAAAAACAAAACAAAAACCAAAAAAAATTACATGTCATTAGACTCCTATAATGAGTCAAAAAAAGCTACTGATGTATTGCAGGGTACCTTAAAGATCTGCTGGGCTCCCTCCTCCATGCGTGGCCACACCTGGTAGCGGAAACGCCACAGTGTGTAAAACTTGAGGATGGAGTTGATGCGCTGGCACGCTTCCTGGTGCTGGAACTCGGCCATCATCATCTCGGTCACTGCGTTGGGGACCTTCACGGCGCACAGAAGGAACATGGCAGCTGGAGGGGGGGGTTTGAAAAGGGCAAAGTGGACGGAGCGAACGGGGCGTGAGATAAGGAGGTGAAACATAGCTAAGGGGAAAAGAATAATTAAGGGCGAGGCATAAGGAAAAGGAAAATGTACGTCTCCGTCCTCTCACCCGCAGCAGCTGCCATATGCTCGTCCACGCTGAGCAGGAGTTCCCACGCCGCCGGCTGAATGTCTCCATACATGTCGTCTGTTAGGATCGGCGCTGCCTTGATCAGCAGCGAAAGAGGAGCTGGAGATAGGCTCATCACCTGAATAGCGGAGAAAGCCTGGTCAGAACTTGCAGTTTGTTTCAGTCCTGAGAAATCCACACAGCATCCAACACCCAAAAGTTTTCCTTTTTCATCTGTAAGCGTTGTGTAAATGGAGCGTAAGATATCACTGACCTGGTTGCGGATGTATTTGAGCATGCCTGTGTCCTTCTTCCCTTCTGTGCTGGAGTCGGTGGGTCTTCTCTTCATGGATGGGGTCCTTAAGCACGACTTATCCGAGCACTGGAGGAAAAAAAGAAGAAATGAAACGACGCAAATTTCAAAAACTCGTCCTGTCAAAGGATTGGGTTGGATCTCCACCTCTTTGTTCTTCTTCGCACGACCCCCAATGTTCCCGGAGGAGACGCTGTCCTCTCGCAGGCTGTCCACACTCTCGCCGTACACCAGCTTGATGGCACGGACCAGACGGGCGCAGGAGCGGCTGTGGTGCTGGTAGCAGCGTGGGTGGCAGAAGTCGATGTGTGTGCAGATGAAACTCTGCTGGTTGCACAGCAGGATCATAATCTGTGACGGGAAAGAAAGCAGCAGGGAAGCAGAGTCAGTCACTGGGCACAAAATAGGATTACGACCCACCGACCGCCGGCCGACGTACGTGGAGCCAGGACATGTTGCGGTGGTAGTTGTCCTCCGCTCCTCCCGAGCTCGGGCCTTCTGGCTCGATGCTCGGTTCACTGGTGCTGAAAGGACTGCCTGCAACATCAAACCGGATTAGAGTGAGGAGGCTGTGATCATTTCGGGTATTAGTTTCACGGAAACTAATATTTTCATTAAACCTGCCAAAAACAAGTGCAACAAAAAAAAAAAGAAAATGAATTTCTATCTCAAAGCAGCATGACTACAACCCCCTGTGATGTTAAAATATTGTTTAAAAGCGCAGGTAAAACACTGAAGCTATGTTTAGACTCTCAGCATCACTTTCTCTCCAGCAGCAAAGGGTTTCATCTGCTATTTACCGATGTCGGTGACAGTATCCCTGCTGTGTGTTTGTGATAGCAGCCCCTCTTCGTTCTCAGACTCCGAGTCCTGCCGGGACAGCTTGGTGCTCTTCAGGCTCCCCGCCCGGCGTATCGATGACAGGGAGCCGCCCTTTTTTACCCGGAAGCTGCGGGCCCCTTTGATCTGAAGGAGCCGGGAGCCTCCGATGCGGATCTTCCGAACAGGTACTGGAGAGCAGGGAAGCGGGGAGAGATTGTCTATAATCACCGATGAGCACTTTGTGAAACGGGAGCAGCGGGACGGAAAAAACGACTCCGAGTTAACATTAGGTTTCACCTTGAGCTTCCTGGGTCTTCTTGTCGTCACAAGTGGTGTCTGACTTCAGAGTGTGGCTGCTGCTGTTGAGCGAGTCATGTCCGTCTTCGTCGTCGAGGATGCCGGCAAAGCTGATCTTCCTCTCATAGCGGTGGCGGCCGAGCTCCGGGTCCAAACGGAGGCGGCAGCTGTCCAAGTCCTGCAACACATGAGCGGCATTGCCTTGAAATCAAACCGTCAATGGACTCTCCATTGGTTTATTGACTGAATAGAGATCCTGTCTGACCACGAGTGGTTCAGTGCGAGGTCGCGGTAAGCAGGGGAAAGTCTCTCGCAGGAAGGTGGTGATCTCCAGCAACAGCTGGCAGGCAGCCATCTTGAGAGCAAACGGGCAGCCACATTTTGTTGGGTTTACTGTGTCTTTGGGGTGAGGAAAGAAAAAATGGAATTTGGTTAGAACATTTATATATAGAACAAAGGAGAGTTACTACTGAGGTTCTATGAATCCGGGATGACGGCCAGAATACAGTGATGAAAGCACTGAATGTCCCCTTTGCGCATGCGCTGTTCGAGTATGCATACCAACAACTTCACCCGTGACTCGGAATTTAATCCCGTCTTGTATTAAATTCCAGTGTCGCCTCAGGTTCGACTCTTACAGAATCTTCTTGTGTGATCATGCAGATTCTGAGTGACGGAGCGCTCTGAGTGTTCGTCCAGGATTCTTAGAACCGTAGTTACAGATGTAACTCTCATTCTATTGCATCCCTGCTGAACGCCGGATGGCAGTGCTGAAAGCAGTGAATGACGTATTCCAGCTTAGTCACAAGGATTCCCAGAACCCACCTCACTGGGAAGCTTCCGCAGGGTCGAGTACCACACCACAACCAGCGGATGGGGAGTGGCAACATTCACTCTGTAAAACTTGGAAAAGGTGCTGAGCGTCAACCAGGAAGCAGGGGTACAAATTTCATCCAGGGGTACTCCCCTCAGGGTGGGCCAGGATGTGGACACTGTCCTGATGGAGTGCCAGTGCATTCCCGGTGGCAGAGGGCAGCCCACTGCTTGGTAAGCATGACCCTCCATTGAGATTGCAGGCTGTACCCCTCGGCCAAGGTGGAAACCATCCAGGGCTCTGAGGCTTGAGCCGCCCAGAGGCTGAGTTGCTGCTGGGAAAAGAAGCCGACGGCTGGACCAAGGGCATCAGTCCCTGGCCCTCCGACCCCTAGGGGGCCCAGAGAGATGGTCAGCGGGACCTGTCCCCTGGGGTCACCTAGTTGGTAAGCGGGCAGGAGCTTCTCTCCAAGATCTCCACCGTAATAGCTGAGCCAAAAAGCTGCCCTGGCTCCATCGCCACACCCTGGAATGCCCTCCTAGACGCCTCCGTCAAGGAGGACTGTGCCAGCCTGGAATCCTGCCTGGACGCCCCAGCTCCCATGATACCAGAGCGAAAGCATGTAAAGGTGAGTCGCTAAAGCTTACAGCAGAAATGTCAACGCTACCCTCCTGCAGGGAAGCGGAGAGGGCGAACATGAAGTGAGCCGGGAAGGTCCGTCAGCAACAGACTGTTAAACCGCAGTAAGCTAACACCCACTGTGCGGCTAACGGCCACAGCGGGGCTCAAGAGCCAGGGGATAACGCCACGTGTTCCCACTAGCAATGGTAGCTAACACTTGCCGTATTGCTCATGGCAACGGTGGGGCTGGAAGCCAGGGGATAACGCCACATGGTCCCACCAGCAACGTTAGCTAACACTATCCATGTTGCTAATGGGCAGAGCTGCTGCTAACAACTGCAGCCAGCATGCCCACGCAGCAGCTAATAAGGTTTGATACAAGAAAAAAATTCAGCCACCTTACCGTCTGCAGGGAGGTGAAAGACGAAATCCCTCAAACTTGAGGAGACACCACAGTGGCACCAACCCACCTTGAGGAAAGTGAGTGTGGTAACTGCCATCACAGCCTTACGAGGGTGAACTTTGCTGCTCCGACAAACTTGTTTGCAAGGCTCCCAGCAACGCTAGCGGGCTAATCCCGTAATTTTCAATTGTATGCAAACTGCACACGACAAGAAAAGAGGAGCCGAAACTGAGGTGACACCTGAATTTAATGCCTTCTCGGGTCACTCAGGGGTCACGGGCGATGTTGTTGGTTTGCATACTAGAACTGCGCATGAGCGAAGGGAATGTTCAGTGCTTTCAGCGCGGCCTTCTGGTGGTCAGTAGGGATGAAATAGAGCATCTTTCAACACTCACTGTCGTCCAAATAATCCTCTTCCTCGTCTTCCTTCCGCATCCTTCGCTTGGTCTCTTCATCATAAATGTATCCCAGGATGTTGGCGGGACTCTCACTGTCCGAGTGGCACAGTTCACTCAGCCTGGTGCCGATTGCCTGAGAAGGTTAAACACAGAAAGATTGTGCATGCGTGTGAAAAGGGATTGGGGTTAGGATAATCTGTCACCCATTTCTTTTTAATAGGGTGTGATTAACTCACATCTCCCCACTGGCAGAAGTGCTTGGCAGCGTTCCACTGCAGCTTCTGGTTTCTTTTGTTTCCCACAATCGGTGAGCGTCCCCGGGACAGTCCCCTCTTGGTGATATTCACATGGTGGCCTTTCATCCACTCTGGCCAGTTGCCACGGTTACAGCGGTGGACAAATCGGGCACATTCAAGGAAAAGTGACGCCCGTGCTACAACCGGAGCTTCCTGCAAGAACCAGGAGGTGAATGAATAAGAGAGAGGTCACATCAAGGAGCGTTTAACTCGTTGTGTCCTGACTGTACCAGGTCCAGAGCAGCAGCCAGAATGGAGGCGTCCGGTATGGTTCCAGGCTCGCAGCAGTTCAGGAGGAACTGGAAGCGTTTCATACCCTGACGGATGGCGCCCAAATTCACCACATTCTTGTTCTTCATGGCCTCCTGACTGGCTGCGAGACGCTCCTGAAACCCATGAGGTCCTGAAGGACAAGACGAGGAGCGTGATAGGAAAAAAATGGAGGGAACCGTTTACACAAAACTGGGACGCTCGAGCTGTAACACTGACGTTAGAAAAGTAGCAGACATTTGAAGACATTCAACAAATAGCACCGAAGAGCCACTGACAGATGAATCTGAGTGAGAGATGACACACAGCCATCAGCAGAGGTTACACTTAAGTCTTGTGATCTGGAGAATAACGAATCTGACGGACAAGAACATTTTCAAATACATCACATTAGATCACTTTATGACAAGTGTGACCACGGCCGGACGGAAGAAAGCTGCATGTGGACCACTGTGTTCGTCACTGGAAAACTCAGGCACTGGAAAATACCACCAGACGTCACCACAGAAGAGACGAAGAGCACACCAACAGCATCATGCTCCACGTAGCACAGGAATATGCTCTACGGCAGAAAGATGGTTTTCGTAAATGGGATTCACTTCGTCACTTCCTCTCTTTTCACAGTCCAGTGAAACGAAGAGGAGAGGGATCGATGCTGAAAGGGACGTGCACATTTGGAAAGACGGAGACGTGGGGTCGGGACACACAAAACAGAGAATCAAGACTGATCGCGGCAACTTAAATCTGAATGCTCTGGGTAAAAAGACGGCACATTTAGATCTTTAGACTGTGTAACAGTTCTCAACATTTAAAAATACAGTTTGCACTTAGCAAACAGCCAATGTTTTGTCTTGGCATTTTCACGACTGAATCAATGTCTTGCGAATATATGGTGACATTATTGAGATCTACTCACTTTTCAAAATAATACAAATACTGTATTTCATGACTCCAATAGTGTTGGGTTAAAGTCGTCAACACATTGCGGTGTTTTTTGGACTACAGTGTGCAGCAGGTCATTCAGAATCAAAGACGTTGACGGTTCGATGAGGCGGACATACGACTTCCAAGCAGCTATCTGGCAGATGAGGAATGGCGGACGAGAGAGGAACTGACGAAAGACGGAAGACGCTGTAGGCGACACAACACCACACGGGACGAAAAACAAGAGGCGGAGGCAGAAAGGGAGAGGACTTGACAAAAAGGACGATGGTGGGGTAGGGGCGTGACTGGGCGAGGGGGGCGGGGGTGGTGGGGGGGGCACCCCAGGATGGGGGAGGTCTACCATCTTTCTCTTCTGTGTGGTGAAGCTTGGATGGATTCCTCCTGCCAGACCTCCATTTACCGAGCCGCTTGAAGAAATTCTCCTCCTCGTCCCTGCCGAACTCTGGCACGGCCGCTCCGCTTTCAGACAGCTTCACTGCACTGGTGAACTTCACCTAACACACAAGACCAAAGGGTATCACCACACACACACATACCGATCGGTAACCAAGGATGTGAAAGGAGCATTTCGGCTGTGTCTACACGACGTTTCATTTTCATTGCGCTACACCTTATAAAATCAACTATTAAGGTTAGTGTTGCCTGAGTAGCAAAAAAATGTTTGGTTTATGGAATCAGTTAGACCTCCCCAACCTTAGAACTCTGGCGTATGAAGGAGAGTCGATCCACTGAGCTGATATCGAGCAGGTCCTCAACCCCGTCCGTCAACCCGGAGAGAGACGAGCGTTTCAGCCAGTTGCCTGGAGACACAAAACGTCAGAGAGATACGGTACAGACGGGTTTCAAAGCCATGCCCGGACAGTACACTGCATAGACTTCGAGCACACATGCAAACAAAGGTGGAACACACACAAATTCAGGGTGCTTCAAGTCAACGATTCACAGACTGAGGTGCATTCAAAAATGGTGTCCAAAAGGGACAAGGAGTAACTTCATTGTTTGCAAAAGACCATGGTTAGAGAGATATTTGCAAATAGACTTTGGGAGTATGTCTCCAGAAACAGAGTGGAGTGTAAAAACTGCACTGTGAAGCCAAAGTAATGAGGCTGAGGATGAGTGAGGCTGAAGTGATTAGGATGGCGGATATGCTGGGCAAGATTGACTTTGGAAGAAAGACCATTATGTAGAACTTACATAATGCCTGTAATCGAATGTGTCTGTCTCTACATTAACATAAATAATGGAAAACGAAGTTATCTCATCATGTAGGTCTTCAACGATTTGCAAATACAGTGTGACCGAGGTCTGGAACAGACAGACAATGACACAAACACTGTATGGAGGTGGCTCCACATCCACATACGTAGGACAGAGAGAGTGAGTGGTTGGCGAGCGGTCCGACGGCATGCTGAGGAACGGAATGGGGAAAAAAAAAAAAACCAGACCGAAAGAGATGAAGTGACTGGGCCTCGAGGCAGGAAGTGTTGGACAATGGACAATAAAACACATGAGGTTAGAGTGGATGTTGAAGTGACAGCATAATGCAATGAGACAAATCTACCTAAAACAAATTTAAAGTATTTTAACACTCATATTTTCAACTACCAGCCTGTAAATTAAAGTCTCGATCATAACCCACCGATTGGCAGCTTCAGTTTCTTCCGGAGTGAAATGCGACGGGATCGGGATCGAGAACGCCGGTCGGTGGTGGTACCGGAGTGTGCGGTGGTGCACTCGGAGGTGTCCTGCTCCGACTGGCTGCTGGTGTCACTGGCGGCACTCTGCGACTTGAACATCTTCCTCCAGAAGTCCTTCCTGCCCAGCAGAGCTCCCGGGATCTGCTCCTCGCTGCAGGAAGAGAGAAAGGCAAGAAAAAGAGAGGATATGAACATATATGTCAGAAAAATAAGACGAATTTTTGGAGCATCTGATACAGGATCGACAGTTTTCCTAACGTGAGCGGACACACGGCAGCTGGCCTCAACACAGATGGTGCTATATGAGCATGCTGTGAGAGGGACACTCACTGTTCGGGTGTCTGGGGGGGTCTACTGGAGATGTAGCTGCGACACTCATCTGCAGCACTGGACACCTGACCCTTCTCCCCGGACACACCTGCCTCAGACCTGCACACACACACACACACACACACACACACCCACAAACAAACACACACAGGCCAAGACACAGACTCAGACCACCAAGCTGGGATGAAGTCTGAAAGCCACTTATATGTGGGACGAACACATCACCGAGTGTCTGTCTGCGGTTTTGCCTGGACTCCAGTTGAAAAGAGCGAACTGATGGCGTTATGCAGATGATACCATGTTTACTTATCAATATTCTCTGCATTGTAATGGTAATACATGTATTGCTTCCAGATGGGAATGTATTTAAAAGGTTTGGACAAAGAGAGAAGTGAAGCATCAGGTAGCAGCATTCCTATTAGAGGCAGCCATTAGACTGTGATAATGGGAATATGGTGACTCTTATTAAAAAACCCCATAAAATATAAATAAAACCAATGCTGGTGGGGCATCAATTTTTTAACAACACACAAGGGGAAACTTTGCATTTCTGAATGCCTGCAGTGCACAGTTATAGCGGGTTTGTTTAAAGTCTGTAATGGCCTCTGACATGCTGATTCCTTGATTTAATTTACACTGATGCACAAAAATGCTCAAATAACCAGAGAGGCTCTCATTCTTGCTTTACCTTGCTTGTATGGAATAATATGTAGTGTCTGCTTAGTTTAGCCAGTTTTTTTGGTTTAATACACTGGTAACTATTAGACTTAAAAGACATATTATACACTAAAGGAATACAGCTCCTTAATATCTAAATAACCTCTTCATCATAGGAATCCAGGATTCTGAAAGAACTAATGCATATTTTTTTTTTTTTTTTTTTATCAAGACTTAAATTATTAATTCAGGTAATCGTGTACATCAATAATGTCATTCCATTTAAAGTTTTGGTTGATAAATCTCAGCAGAGGTGTTCCGAGTGGCAAATTTACCAACTAGACAAACTAAAGATGCCTCATTTTCGCTCTTCAGATGGACACGTAAACAGACCTTTTTCAAAAAGTTGTGCTTCCCCCTGTTCTCACGGAGTGTTTTCGCAAAGTTACACCTTTGGAGCCATTTTCATAATCAGGTGTTTCTATGTTTAGCTCTTTATCGGAGAACGGCTTGTCACATAAGTAGCTTTCTCAAAATAAGAACATCAGATCTCAAGCAACAGAAATGACAAATGAAGACAAGACAGAAAAATCCAAAAAAAAAAAAAAAAAAAAAAGTCAAGCAGTGATGAGAGGCGTAGCTCGGATTTAGCATAAAGTAAGAAATTCCAGAGTACGTATTGCCCTTATGTGTTATTTTGACTTCGTGACGGGTTGGCTAGTCGGTGGGTACCTCCTCGGCCCGGGCTGTTTGGCCTCGTCCTTGTCCTCGGGTTTCTTGGTGGTGGTGACCTTCTCGGCGCTGTCCAGGAGCGCGCTCAGCGCCACCCTGCGGAACACGTTCCCGTGGGCCTCCTTGATAAACTGCACCAGCTGGCGGATGTCACAGTACAGGCCCTGGAACAAGCAACACGAGCGTGAGGTGAGAATGACGGGACGAGTCGACTAAGTCGGGGGGGGAGGGTGGGGGAAAGAAATGACGAGGAATGTTTTCTGCACATGCATATATGCATAAGTGTGTCGTGCACGGGCGCGGGCCCGAGTTTGACAAAGGCACCGGCTCCAGCTTGTGAGTGGGTGGCCTTTGATTCGGTGCCATGACGAAGCCTTGCCCTGCAAAGCGTGTCATCTTCTGCCAACCAGTCGGGCCAGCCTGAAGGCGCTGAGAGCGCCGCGGAGAAGGCCACGCACAGTTTGACCATCCAGACTGAAATAAATAGGACTGGCAGGTAGGCTTATTACATCCAGCCAAACACGCGCTCATAAAAATCCACCTTCTAGCAAATTTAGGTCCGCTGGACAATTTACTCTTATCGAGTTTTTAGTGCGGACGGTGCGGTTTTCACTAAAAACGTGTGAAAATGTCGCGTGTTCGAATGACTTCAGATGGCGATGAGGGATCCTTGGATCGCGACGGGTCAGGCGGTCGCGCTCGTCACTCACGAGGTTCTCGGGGCTGTGCAGCTCGTGCGTGGTGGACGCGCAACGGGTGATGAGCGACTTGAACATGCAGCCCACCACCACCGCCTCCATGTTCTGAGCCACGGACTTGTTGTCGCCCGTGGTGAAGTTGTTCCCGAAGCCCGCCTTGTCTGGAAGAGCAAGACGGGGGAGAGAGAGAGAGAGAGGCAGGAGAGACCACCGATCACACGGGAGGAGGTTTAGTCTTCTCGTCGCTGACAAGCATTGAGTCCATACATCGGGTGGGGGGGGGAACGGGAGGGAAAAGGGGGGAGGGAGGGAGGGAGGGAGGGGGCAGGTGGGGGGCAAAGGAAAGGGGTTCATAAAGCATAATGGGAGGGGGAGCAAACTGAAAAGGATTCTGGGTAGGGGGGGTAAAAAAAACAGGCATGCAAGTGACTAAGGCCTGCTTTGTTCTCTTGGTCCAGTTAGATGAATCTTATCGTCTAAATCGAGGCTAGATTTTTGGGAGTTGCAGGCGAGTTTGTCACTTTTCGGACAGAGTGAGGGGGTGCAGCAATGAAAGCGGTACCTAGGGAAGGGTCTGATCAGTTACTGCGCAGCGCTATCATTGACTGGTATTGATTATTGATCATGTGTATCTACCGATGTTTCTTTTTTTCGCCCTCCTGGACCTCTCACCTGCACTGCCGTACTCTGCAAGAGAAAAGAGGCGGGGCACAGGTTGATTGACATCAGGCCAGCACAGAAAGGACGTGGCACCCCCACCTCCGCGCGGAGGCGAACCAGACACACACACACACACACACACACACACACACACACACACACACACACACACACACACATCAAAATATCAACAAGGTGCCATGTTCACTTTCAGAATTAAAAACACTCATCGGTTCAGTAACTTGCCAATTAAAACGGTGTTTGTTATGACAGTGGTGACAAGACAATACTTTCAATTGTCAGTGCAAAACTGAATTGGCATGTACAATGTGTCTCAATGCTCAGCGATCGAACCACTGATTGAGCAGAGATGCGAATGGGCAAAGCTTCGGATTGGCAAGTGTACAGAATGGATGAGTGAGTAAAGGAAGGAGGAGGAGAAAAAGAAGGAAAATGGAAGCAGGAGGAGGAGGAGGAGGAGGAGGAGGAGAACCAAAACGGACAAGCAGAGACACGTGGAAGGAGGAAGGGGGAGGGGGGGAAATAACACATATATAAACACAGATAGCGCTGAAATGTAAAAGTCGGAGTGCGGGGGGGTGAGACAGCCGTAGAACAATTCAGCTTTGTCAACCGTACCAGATTGTCCAAAAATGGGTTCTACTCTGGGACTGAGCGCCCAGGTTAGACCTTTGAGCGTGGACGTCGAGTTCGTTTGGGTGTAATATCTGCAACTACTAGCCAAAGCGATTGATGATGCACCATTGCAAAATGGAAAGACCTGAATTTTGCACACAGAATCCTCGGATTTGTGCAAAAGCGGAGTAATGCACGGCAAGGCCAAAATGAAGGTCTTCAACTCTGAGAATGGTTCTGCAAATGTCGGTTTTTTTCAATGTAAAAGTTCCTTGAAATGACTTGAAATAAAATTCAACTGAATGTTTTGACATTAGGACCCAATTAGTATATGCAAAGTTTGCAATTATACTAACTGGTTAAAATGCAAACTCTGCTAAGGAACCAGCCTCGCTGGCTTCTCACTCGCTTTGTTGACTAAATCCATAAATTTCCAAAAAAACAAACAATCTGTATGGGTCCAGTATGATGAATGGCAGCATGCAGATTAATGTTATCGAAACTCTATATGAGGATTAGAGCATATCGATCATCGTGATGCAGCCCATCTGAACAGGTTATCAACTCGTTCCCCTTCTCATCATCAGCGCATTTGTTTTTTTTTTTTGGGAAAATTCTCGCGTGTATGCGTCAGGATCGGAGTCCCCGCTAACACACCACATACTCACTGTCGGTGATGGGCTCCATGCAGAAGCCCAGCAGTGCATGTAGGAAGTCCACAATGTTATTGAGGGAGTCTTTGTTGACATACTCGCGCATTGTCTGACGGAACTGCACCTTGTCCAGCTTGTAGAGGTTGGTGAGGCAATTCTGGGCCTGGAAGACGCATTTTTTTTTTAGTAGTTAAGGGATTCATTGTTGCGCGAACCGGATCTTGAGAGAAGATTCTGACCTGCATCCTGAGACGGTCCCCCGACAAGCCGCGGTGGCCCTCGCCGCAGCCGTACGCGCACCCCAGAGATTTAACGATCTTTATCAGCATGGTCAGAGCCAGGCGGTGCGTGCTGAAGCCCGAACTCTCCTCCTGTCCGGTGAGACAGGAAGTGTCAATCAGGGATGCAAATCAGTCGCAGTTTTCATCTTATTTTTTTTTAAAACAATGCACCTTTTTGTCGTTCTCCTTGTTGTTCTTCACGTCGTCCTTGCTCCCCTGCCCGCTCCCGCCGCCGCTCCCGCCCCCTCCTCCGCCGCTGCCTCCGTCGTCCCCCCCGCCGGCCCCCGCGACGGGCCCCCCGCCCTGCGCGCCTCCTCCCAGCCCCTGCCCGGCCGGGTCCTTGGCCCGGGCCTCCTGGTTCTCCTTGTTGTCGGGCTTGGAGAGCTTCTTCCCCATGCCCGGCACCACGCCCAGCTGCAGCAGGCAGTCGATGATGTTGAGGGCCACGTCGCAGATCCGGGAGCTGATGTCGTGGCTGAGGACGGCGTACAAAGCCCTCAAAACCGCCTGGGTGACAAGAGGAGAAGAAACTTTACCCCTTAACTTCCAACAAACCGTGCGAGCGCCGCTCCCGGGGTCACTCACCGTGAGGTCCAGCATGCCGTTCTTCAGCACAAAGTTGTTGGTCCCCTCGATGTTCTCGCCGTCCTCCAGGCAGGAGTAGTTGATGCAGGAGTCGGTGAAGCTGCGCGGCAGGTTGGCGCAGGCCAGCGGCTCCACGGGCATCTCGGGTGCGGTGACGGGCGTGCACAGCTTCTTCATGTGCTCGGTGAAGAAGTCGGCGTAGCCCACGTTGAAGGAGGCCACCGTGGTGTTGAACGCCGCCATGGTGATGGTGGAGATCTGCGATCGGACTTCAGAAACAACGGGCTTTCATGCATTTACGTCGGAGTTCCTTCCGCTCTGGATCCACTCTATTCCAGGTTTTCTCGCAATCCTGCAAATTGTGTCAGAATCTTTTCTGTACTTGTCTTGTTTTCTCTCTGAATCACACACCCTATGTGTAAATTAGCATTATTGCTGTTATATAACTCTGGTCTATTTTTATTCTGCTCTGCAGACTTTAGTGGAACCAGTCATAAAATCAGAGAACATCTGATAATGTTTTTATATATGACCTTAAAATGACTATAAGATGTGAAATTGTATTATTTTCATTTATTTATTTGCATGTTTGATCATTTATTTATTATATTTTATATGTGGATTTATATTCGACTAGTTGATTTTGTTTGCTAGCTTAATAGCTTTTAATATATTTTTCTTCAATTAATTCTATTGTTCTAAAATTCAATTATTATTTGTCATATTGCTGTATTTAATCCTGATCATTAATAGTAATATTGTTTGCATTTTTTTATGTAATTAATAGTTTTCCTATTTTTCATTGAATTTATTGGCATTTTTTAATTTAATTGTAGTCCTATTTTTAATTATTAAAATAAATTAATTGTTTGATGAAGTTATTAATTTCTTGATGTTTTGTATATTTTTGTGTCTTATACATTTCACATTTATTGTTGCAGATTTTTCCATTCTTTCATGTTTTTTTTGTTTTTGTTTTTGTTTTTATATTCCCCAGCTCATGAACGGTTACTCACAATTTAATCAACCCTCTGAAGATTAGCTGAATATCGACAGAAACACATCACTAAACGTGACAAACATCATCAAAAATCTGAAATTTTTACCTGTGAGTATTATCTCAGAGCCTTCAAATTCATTTCCGTCAAACAATAGAAAGAAAATAATCAAAGAATTTGCTGAGAAATGAGTTGGAATTTTATTTTAATGGGCTAAAATGGCTTTTCACTGTGCTTCAAAAGTCACAAAATTGAAAAAAAATAAAATTAAAAAACAACATTGCTTTATGCTCTGCGTGCGTTTCCTGACTTCTCAAGTTCAGCTGTCTCCGTCGGAGCGCGCCTCCACTCACCCTCTTTGACAGTGTTGTCGCTGTGGCTGTTGGAGTGGTCGGGCATGTCCCGCAGCAGCGAGTGGTGGGAGTGCGAGTGCTTGGCGCTCAGGCTGTCGGCGTCTGCAGCTGTGTCCGTGCTGCCCCTGCGTGTGAATTTGCCTGGAAAATGAAACACAAACCGCGCGAGGTCAAACACGCAGAATCGGTGGTTGCAGGGGCAAAATGACATTTTCAAAATGGAAATCTTGACAGTCTTTCAAAAACCGAACTGATGAAAACGACGCAAACGAATGCAGACGGAGCAAAGTGACCTAAATCAGAACCAGACGGAAACTGCTTCCTCCACCCACCCATGATGGTGGCCTGCCAGCCTCCGCGGTCCAGACCTCGCCGGTCTTCGCCCAGGCCCGAGAAGCTCCCGAAGGAGAAGGTGCTCCGCGTGGGCGACACGTCCAGGTGGTCTTCGTGCAGCAGGAAGGGAACGCCCATGCGGCGCTGGCGCTTCTTCCCCGTGTGGTGGAACGGGATGGAGCCCTTTCTCTCACGGTCCTCCCGCCGGTTCTTGAACTGAAAGAGCAGATCGGAGGTTCCAGTCACCCGCCCGAACACCGGCTCCAAAGAGATCTCTCACCTTCTTGAAGATGTTCATGCCCAGGTCGGAGGACAGGTCGGGGACCGCCTGGCGGCGGAGGTTCGTCAGCGACACCTTCGCGAACGTCTCGGTGCTGAGAGATTTCCCTTCCTCGTTGCATTTGAGACTCATGTCCTGCGAGGAGCAGCAAACACGGAACGTCCAACATCTCCAAGGGAGCGCGTGGGAAGGATTCCGCGCGCTTCGCCACTTTTACCTGAGTCTTGTGCGTGTTGACCAGCGAGGACGTGGCGGCCACCATGGAGCTGCTGCGCGGGCGCGGCAGCGGCGTGACGAGGGGCTCCGGCGCCCGCTCGGGCCTCTCCTCCAGGATCTGCCTCAGGCGCTGCAGGTAGTACATCAAGGCCCAGTGCACGCCCTCCTCCGTCCAGTGCGGCTGCAGCAGGCAGCGCAGCACCGCCACGTCGAAGTAGGTGGCGTAGCGCGCCCGCTGGGCGAGGGACGGCGGCAGGCCGGCGGGGGCTGACGTCCTGGAATCAGAGAGGGGGGAGTAAGATGCTAAGGCATGCTCAGTGATAGAAGTAGCGCCACAATGTTTCCAACATATAACCTTCGAATCGGGGATTCGTTGGGGATTCTAGACTCTCTGGCAGCTTCTCGGCCGTCATGATCCTGCCCTACTTTTGCGAGGAAAGCTCCAAACGATGCAAATAATTTGAATATTTGGATGTCATGCATTGGCTTTCAAGGCTTGAACCACATTGCCGAACCAGAAATAAGTGTCCAAGGAATCACTGACATGACAAAAACGAACAACAGCACCCACTACTGGTCTGGCATGTGAAATACTTCGTATTCGGGAGAGAAAAAAAAAATGCGAAAACGACACAAATGCACTTGAAACGTTGTGTAAAAGGGGCCTTATTATAGTGAAATCAAAACAAGATAATGCACTGAAGCTTTTGCTGGTTATTTTTTTTTTTAAATTTTTTTGCATGTTATTTTCAGAAGCACTGATTGGTTTTGGACTAAAATTAGGATTAGGTTTCTAAAAAGCATGCGAAGCTTTGCAGAAGAGCAACAATTTGGCGAGTTCTCCTCCACAGCCCCACAAGTTACAACCAACCAATTAGAGTTAGATCGCAAACCAGCGCTGTCGTATTAGTCTGTCATCTACCGCTTCATTAATAACGCATCAAAGGAGGACGGTAAACAAGGGCAGAGCCCCCCCCCCCCCCCGAAGCATCATTGTGAGAGCAGCGGCAGGCGGAGAGGGAGGCTGAGCCTACGTGAGTCCACTATAAATAAGCCGGGAATGAAGGTCAGCGGCTGTGAGCCGCAGAGCGTTGCACACCTCTGCAGACGGTATTGATACCGCGAGAGAGAGAGGGAGACGGAGGAGGGCATTTAATCTCGCTCGCCTCGAATAAGTGGAGCAAGAAGAGCCGCTCGATATCTACATGAATCACTTGGAGAGCGGACAGCCGAGGGAGGCTGGATCAGGTTTCAGCGTCTAGCCGGAGCGCGTATGCTCCGCTCCGCTCTGCTGCCGCCGCTGCTGTTGTGACAGGTTGCCACGGCGACCCGGTGACGACAGCCACCCCGAGAGGCGGGCGCGGGGGATGCGGCAGCCAGCGGTTGCCATGGAAACTGCCTCAGCATCAGCGGGTCGGCGAGAGACGGGATGAGTAAGCTGCATTAAATCAGAGGAAACTGGTTTTATATATGCGTGCGTGTGTGTGCGTGTGTGTGTGTGTGCGACGGGGGAGAAAGTGAAGATTCAGATTTAGGAGTTTATGTGGATTAGATTATTGGATTAAGATCTGCTCATACGGGCCAGTTGCACATTCAATTTCTTCAGTCTAAATGCCGCAGATTTTCCTCCCTCCCTCCTTACATCCTTCCTTTCCTCTCAACCAGCGATTTACATACAACGGCTTCAAAAATCCCCGTCAGCAACGCGTAAAAGAAAGCAATTAATCTGCCTGGTGTGTGCACAGAAAGGATTATTCTCTCCTCCACCACGTGATCGCACAAAAAAAAAAAAAAAAACCCCTTTGGAGTTTGGTTATGTGAGGATATAACGGGCCGGAGGGAGGGAGGGGGGTTATTTTGATTCCCAGTCAGTCGGTGGCTGTCATGAGGGATGACGAAAAGCATCGGCGAGGCTCGTTAAGGCGGTCAGTTTTTGTTGGGATGAGGGCTGCGAGCATCTCGGTGCAATCGGAGCACGACGGCGGCCAAACCACGCCAGATTCGGCCAAAACCGAGACGGAGAGTCTGCCAGCATTAGACATGTTGACACATTACTTCAGCGTAATTACCCTGGTTATGATGGATCTGTGTGTGTGTGTGTGTGTGTGTGTGTGTGTGCAGGCTGCAGACGCAGCACAGGCTCAGAGCAGCGCATTACTCAGGGGAAGGAGTACGCAGAGCGCTCACCAGAGAGCGGAGCTGGACGGACGCCGCCGCGGGGCTAAATGTTTCGCTGTCAACGAGACGACGGCACCGGCTCCGTGTCAGCGCCGGGGTCGCTGGGAAATCAGCCCACAGCTGGCCTCCCCGGCCCCAGCCGGACGCCATGAAATCAGTCATTGATCCTCGTCTTACTGCACTGATGGTCAAACGCATCGCTTTAACAAAAACTGAGCCTTTCTCATTGTAATTCACACAATGTTTGGGAGTAGATAACCATGGGAACACATAATAAATCTACATTTTATGACAGAATTGTCCATCTGTAAAGAAAAATTAAATGCCATTTTGCTCCTTAATTTCCAATTCTTTCTCTTAAATGTGAAAATAAATCATAAATGTTATTATTCGAGCCATCTATTTCTTATTACCATATTCTTCCATTTTATTGCTTAATTTGTCATTACAAGTTTTTTTTAATACATGTGCACAACTATTAATTCTATTTTTTATTCTATATCTATTGAGATCATTTAATAAATCTTAATTGTTGATTTTATTTTTTTTAAAAATATATATTTATTCATCCAATGTAAATAAGTCTTAAATTTTTTTCATTAATTATGGAATATTAAGTAGTAAAACATGAATACTGTCACTATGATTTGTGTTCTCTCATGTTTGTTGGTTTCATCTATTTTAAATGTGTGAGTAAATGCATTTTCATGACACTTTTCAATAATCTAACGGCTCCAAATCCTAATCCGGATCACAAAGCTCCGCCTGCGCTGCGGCTCCTGGACAATTGAGATTGCTCACTTCTTCTTGGAGGGACCTTTGACCGCAGGTTGCTGGGAGGGCCCGCCCTTCTCCACGGAGTTACCACGGCGACAGCTCTGCTCGCCGGCCACCGGGGACGGGGACGAGGCGTCCGATTGGACGGCTTCGCAGACCACCTGGAAGCCCTGGAGGCGCGGACAGACGAGCGCCGGTGAACAACAGCAGAGGGGAGAGGCACTTCCTGAGGAGCGCGGGTCGGCTCCTGTCGCGACCCGCCATCGCTCCCCGGCGACTGCGGCTAATGAATATCATCATCCGGCCCCGGGGGGGGGGGGGGGGGGGGGGGAAGGACGGAGCTACACAGGAAGCAGCGTCTGATAAGATCGGAGCCGGCTCACCATGGGACCGGGGTTTGCAGATCCACAGGGGCTGCACTGGTTGTTGACGGGGGAGTTCCTCTTGGCTGGGAGGGAGAGAAGATTACACGTCCTAATGATCAAACATAAACAGATAAAATGCAGTGGAGAAGGGGGGGGGGGGAGATTGGATTTTTTAGTTTCTCTCTCTACCTGTGACGATGTTTCGGACCGGTTTGATGAGGGCGGTGAAGGCGGGGATGTCCGGCTGACGGTGCTCCCACATGGGCTGCCATATGACCAGACCGCTGGCCAGTCGGAAGGTCAGATCCGACTCCTGGAGAAAAGACGAATATATTCAGAGGAAAACAACCTTTTTTTCCCCAAAAAGCTGATTATGAACACACGTACGCTGATGACATCCTCATCTATAGTCACTTCTAGCAGTTTCTGGTGGTTTTCATCTCATTTATTGCTGTTAAATTTGAACTTTAAAGCAGGGGTGTCAAACATAAGGCCCCAGGGCCAAAACTGGCCCACAAGATGCTCCAACACGGTCGACCACAGAAACGGTCAAAATGTCAAAGATTTTTTTTTTGTTTTTTTAATAAACCTCTTAAGTGTAGCAGACACAACACAACAATGAAATAAGACTACCATGAAAGCTAGCAGTGTCAAAGCCATGCTATCAGGGTGCAAAAACACCCACAATGCAACAGGCAGGAGAAGATTATTGTATTTTGCACTATTGCAATTAGTTTTATGTTAAGTTTGCCGTAATTTTCTGTTGTAATTGTTGGATTTTTGTGAAAACAGACATTTTTTAATCATTGTATACCAGGATTTGCCAGACACATTGTTAGTTGAAGCCAATTTTATCTTGACTGCATGGGCCAGACCTGCGAAAAAAATGTCTTAATAGACTGAAAAAATTTGCATCTTTGAATGGGTGATGAAAATGTCTATATTTTACAAAAAAGGACAACAATCTCAACATGAAGTCAATTGCAATGGTTATATTTGAATTTTTTTACCATTTGCTTGGTAGTTTGGCCAGATTGGAGCCAATTGCAGGCCGGCTTTGGCCCTCGGGCCTCACGTTTGACACATTCACTGTGCAAAAAGGAAGCACTTCAAAGCCTAAAGAACTGCAACTTCCACACGGACCTTTATCCGGTGGATGAGCGGCGCGAAGAGGAAGACGAACAGCTCCACCGTGGCCATGCTCTTGTGGAACAGCTTGGCTCGGGCGTGCTCGTCGTCCTCCAGCAGCGAGCCGCTGTGCCGGGGCCCCGAGCCGCCCAGGGCGGAGCTGGAGCCGCCCGGCGACGAGCCCTGGTTCCCCACGGGCTGCTGCAGGAAGGCGCTGCTGCTGCTGCCCGCCGACCAGCCGTGGCCCAGGCTGGGCTCGTGGTTGCACTCCTGCGCCGCCTCCAGCAGCATCCAGTGCAGCGTGTGCAGCAGCTTGGTTTCGGCCACGCCCAGCTTGTCCTGGTGGCCTGTCGGGAGGAGAGGTCGGAGGTCAAGAGGGGTCTGGTTAGTGAGGTGATGGATGGACCGAGGGAAGGAAGGTGGTGATTTCTCACCTCCACTTAGAACAGATTTATACCCATGTCCTTACCCAGCTTGTTCCTGTTGGAGAGCAGGATGGAGGTGCAGTGCAGGACGTGGGGCAGCGCCGCCTGGACCAGCTCCCAGCGGGAGATGCTCTGGATGGCCTCCGACAGGGCCGGCGACAGGCCGTGGAGCTTATTCTCCACCAGGACTCGCTCAAAAGACTGTGGGACGGCGGCCAAAGGGAGAGAGACGTCAGACTAAAAACAAGCCTCTGTCTTCGAGCAAGGCAGCGACAGCGGCGGCTCTGTTCAGATCTGGAGAGGCGACATTATGAATATGACTTTCCGAAAGGATGTTGTGTGTGTGTGTGTGTGTATGTGTGTGTGTGGCACTCATTTACTAAATGCATAAGCAGGTGCATGAAAAGGTACAAACAGATTAACTCCAAAGGCTTACCACACAAGACGCCTCATACTGCTTCCCCAACTTAGGACGCAGAAACGCACTGGAAAAAAAAAAAAAAAAAGATAAAAATGTAGGTTATGTCATCAATAAGCGCAAATATGATGGGGAAAAAGGGGGAAATTGGGAAAACTTGAGGCAACAACATCGAGAAAATGGTGCATTTGCGCAGCATTTTTATGATGTAAATCCTTAAAAAAAAAAAAAAAAAAAAAAAATGTGATTTTCACAGGTGTGACATCGCGCGTCTTCTTCCTCCATTTACGATCCGAACACGGAACACCTGTTATCCGCCAAAACACCACTAACCTGGTCTGCCTCCACAGGAAGGTCTGGATGGGGAACGGGATCCCCTTCCCGCACTCCGGCTCGTTCTCGTCCAGGCTCTTCCTCTTCACCATGTTTCTGGCCGGAGCGCTGTTACGCGCGGCGGCTGCGGCTGCGGCGGCGGCTGGATCTGCTCAGGTGACCGCCGATAATCCGCCTCTTCCTCACGACATGACCGGCTTCATCCTGCGTAAAATGGCTGCAAAGAGTCGGGAGAAGGAGCGAGCGGCTGGTGGAGGAGGTGGAGGAGGTGGAGGAGGAGAGGAAGAGACGCTCTGATTTCAGCACCTCCCTCACCGGACAGCTGATCGGCGCGCTAATTTATCGGCTTAAAGACGCAGTGCGCGCACGCGCCAGATGTTCGGAACACAATTCCCTGGAGAGAACCGAATCTGAAAGGATGGAGCATGTGTGAACGGATTTGATTTAACACCACCACCCCGCGTTTTTTTTGTTTTTTTTTTTTTTTACATCAACAGGTAATCCGGATAAGAGCGCATCCCTCCAAAATTCTAATTTCTCTCAGTAAACATGATCTTTTTTGACCTTTTCCATTTAATTCTGCCAATTAAGCAAGTTCCACATGTTCAGCTTGGTTATATCTGTCGTGTAATATGCTTTTACCTAAAAAAAAAAAACAAAACCTGTTTTGGGAAAAATTGACATTGATTGATTGATTGATTGAATGATTGATTGACTGGCTTTATTTCGAAAACATTCCTAATAACTAGAGAATAATGGTTGGCATCACTCAACATTTTCTCAACATAAATACTTTCATTCATTTCTATAGTTGCTGAACACCAGATCTTTATATTTTCTTTTAAACACACTCAAATTATCGCTTTTCTTTAGATCCTCAGTTAGTTTATTCCATAAATCCACACCACAAATTGAAAGACAAAAGCTCTTTTTTGTCATACGGTGAAACTGCTTTTTGAAGTTTGAATCCCCTCTCAGATTATACCCTCCTTGCCTATTTGAAAACAAAACTTGTATATTCCCAGGCAATGTGTTTTTTCCGTGCCTTAAACGTAAGTATTGCCGTTTTAAATTTGACCAGATCTGGGAATTTTAATTCCTTGGATTCCAAGAACAGTCTGTTGGTATGTTGAAGGTATTCAGCTTTGTGCACAATTCTTGTTGCCTTTTTGTGAAGTACCACAAGTGACTGTAAGTTGCTGGGATACCTATTGCCCCATACCTCCACACAGTAGCTGAGTTATTGCATTACTAATGAAGAGTACAAAATATATCATGCTTTATGATATAAAAAAGGTTTAGTTTTGTTCAGTAATCCAACACTCTTTGCCAGTTTTATTTTTATATTTTTTTTGTGGCTTCCAGTTCAACTGTTCATCCAGTATTACACCTAAAAATTTAGTCTGTTACTCCTTCAATTTCGTTACTATCTATATCATCCGTTCCTCAGTTTTTGTCTTTTTGTTTCCAAATAAAATATTTATTGATAATTTGTTTAGCCTGAACCAGTGATTCAGATGTTAGTTCTGTCATTACATCATGCATCAGATTCCTTAATTGTTTTCCAGAGCATAGGATGTTGGTGTAGTCTGCAAAGAGTATAAATTTAATTTTTTTTTGGATGTCATACATAGGGCATTGGTTCTGAACCAATGACTATTGGTGTTTTAGATTTGATCACATATTTATCAAGATGTAGGCTACTTCCAACCCATATTTGATTTGTTTTGACCCATACAATCATGATTACCTAATTATATAGTACAGAAATAGAACAGAATTTCTTACAAAGGTAATTAATACCAATGTTTGATTTATTTCAAAGCAAAATAACCACTTTTTTCCACAAATTTATAGAATAACTTACAAGAAAACATAACTATAAATTCCAGAGGGACTATTTGGGTAATTCAGTCCAAAAACATTTCAAAGAAAGAAATTAATCCGTGCTTTTGGATTTTTTTTTTTAATCAAAAATTCTTTTATACTATGTGTATATATAGCACTGTATGGCGCAATTAAATCCAAATAAATGCAGAAATATGGTTATAATGTGGGAACGGGTGGGGAAAACAATACAAATAGTCCAACTTAATCTTTGAGGAGGCAATTTCACTGTTCTATGTTTAATCTGAGGTTACCTGCTGTTTCTTCAACCTGCTAATCCTCAGATTACCTTGTTTTCTGTGGTAATATTTACATTTCTCACACCTGATTCCTAACATGGTCCCCCCAAAGATGACAAAAAAAGCAACTCGAAGTGCAACAGAAAGAGACAAGAAATCAGTTTTTATGTTCTTTATTCATGTTGTTGTCGTCATCCTGTAGGAGCATTTGTCATCTCAAACATCTGAAAGTGTGCACACATCTACATGGTCGTTTTTTGTTGTTCTTTTTTTTTTTTTTTGCTTTTAAATACACTTACACAGGCAGGAAGGGAAGGAGGGAGGACAACAGAGGAGGCACAGAAAAACACTGGAAAGAGGAGGAAGGAGGAGGAGGAAGGAGGAGGTTCACAATGGTGAGTTTTTTTTTTCTATTTTTCTCTTTACGTCTGGGTGAGATCTAACAGTTGTGGGTCACTCCCAATCTTCTCTTTGCTTCGCGTTCCTGTTAGCTGCTCGTTCGTACGGAATGTTTTCATACTTTACACAAAAAATCCATTCAAACACAAGGATAGAAGAAGGGGGAAGAAAGGAGTCCCACAGTAGAATGCACCCTGGCCTGAAACAAAAAAAAAAAAAAAAAAAAAAAAAAAAAAAAAATTGCTCCTAATAGATCTAATTTATTTATTTTGCCATGCCAGCATAACAGCATCGTCGCTAACGTAGAAACCGAACGAGTTCGCAGAGGAGAAACGAAAGGAGGTTTCATCTATCAGGAAGCCAGAACATCAGCGATGGTTTTTCTACATTTAAAAAAAAAAAGCTTTGAAGAGCCAGAGCAGCCATGGGGAACGTACAAAACCGCAACCACTACAGTGACAGAAACAATTCAGCACATTATTCCATTAAAATCCCGCAAACAAACAAAAAAAACCAAAAAAAGTTGCATCTCAGCAAACATGCTCATCAGGGTTCTGGACATTTAGGCCTTGTTTACAAAGTTTTCAAGTGAAAATGGAAAACTTTTTGAGGGTCCGTCGACATGACAACAGTGCACGGAGTCATTGAGTGAAACTTTTTGAAAATGCTCACAATCTGTCTCCATGGAGACGGGCGAAAAATGCAACTTTTTGAAAATGCTCGGGCTCCATCTCCATACAAACGGAGGACAGTGCAACTTTTTTAAAAAAAATGCTTCGCCTCCGCGGAAATGGAGCAAGACGCACCTTTCCGAAAACTCTCTCGTCTCCATGGAAACGAGGGGAAAATGCAACTTTTTTTTAAAAACTCTGGTTCCAACGACGGGGGAAACGCAATGAACGTCCAGGTACTCAACAGTGTTCACGTTCATCATTACAAAAAAAAAAAAAACCCAACAGCACCCACTAGTGGCCCAACAGGGAAACTTACAGATTTCTGCCGTTTCCGTGGAAACTGCGAAACCTTTCTGAAAGCATTTTCACTTGAAACCCGGTGCAAACGGAGCCCAAGCCTCTCACACACACACACACACCTCATAAACTTCACCATCTCGTAGCAATATTTTGCACTCAGTACCTTTAGAAATGTTGTTCGGATGAGTTAAAAGTGTTTCCCCCATACTGGTTGGAATGTGGTCATAAAAAACAAAAAAAAAAACACCCAAAAAATCACTTTACAATCTTCAAACCTTCTGCATTCAATCGATCTACAACAAAACATTAAAAAAAAAAGAATAAAAAAAGAAACTGACGGGCTGAAGAGGGGAGTGATTTGTGAAGAATTCAGTTTTTTTTTTTTTAAAGGACTGCTGATGGACGAAGACGGTCGATCAACTACAGCCTGTTGGGGAGGAGAGTGTGTGAACTGTGTGTGTGTGTGTGTGTGTGTGTGTGTTTTGGGGGTGGTGGGTGGGTGGGGTGGGGGGTTTCTCACAGCTCATAAACCCTGCTTGGCCAGCGCGGCGGTGACGTCCTGGGCCAGCGTGGAGAGCTGGGGCGACTCCAGCATGTTGATGCTGCCGGCGGAGGACAGGCGGGGGGACGTGCCGCCCGTCTCCACCCCGGGGGAGTGGGTGATGACGATCTCCGCCCCGTGGTCCACCCGGGCTTTGGCCGATTCCCTGAAGGTCAGCTTGTGGCTCTCGATCTGGCGGAAGCAGGTTTCAATCAGTGTTTCTTCTCTCGATTTTTTTTTTTTTTTTTTTTTTTTTTTTTTTAGCAAAAGCAACTTCTTGTATCCTTTTTTTTTTTTAATTTACCATGATGTTGCCTCCACCGGGGGTGTGGCTGGCATTGTCCAGGGAGCCGATCTTGGCTTGAGCCTTGTCTTTAAAGTCCAGCTTCACATTCTCGATGCGCACGTGACCTCCCCCTGGAAAACGAAAGGAGAAACGCATGAAAACCTCCACGGAGCCGCGGCCTCATTCGTAAACGCTGACATCATTGGGTGTACATTGAATTTCATCGCGTTTTGAAACTAAATATTTTTGCAATATTATTTATTTCCCACATATGAGGTGTAATATTTTACATTTTCCAGTACATTACAATACACTGAAACGCAAATTATTTATATATTTTGCAATATATAGCAATACGCTTAAAGAAATATATTTGTAAATACATTTTCTTTTCGTTTCAGTAACTAAACCTGTTCAATAATCAGAAATACCTGCGGAATAAACCAGGTTAGTACCTGAAAACTGGAAGGAATGTCACACGTACATCTTCAACAATCAAATCCTGATCACAACAACTCACATTTTGTTTGACCAATAATCCGAGCAGATGTTGATCTGCTACAGACTCCCAGCTCTGCAGAAGTGAAACAATTTCTATAGAGGCAAGTTTGACGGGAGACCTGTCTCTTCCGAGTCTCTCGCTTCTGAGAACACATCACTTCAGCTGACCACACGCTGCCGTTCGCTCGGTTTGATGCCAGTGTCTCCACCAAATACCAATTTCCTGCCTCCAATTGACCAAATATGGTAGAAAGTGGGCGTGTCGAGTGTCAGATCCACCTGCGCAGCTTTCCAAGCTGGCTGTGATCCAACAAGGGAAACGTGCGTGCAGGTGTGCGTGCACATGGTTTTGTAAGTTTAAGCTTTTTTTTTTTTTTTTTTTTGGCGTACGCAGAATTTCAGCGTGTGTCTCACAGCATGTTTTACAAGCGAGGCTCCACATCTTCATCGTTTAAAGCAACAAATGCAGTCAATAATGCAATAGTTTGCAATAAATATGCCCCTTTTTTGCAGGTTAATCAGAGGTATGCAAAGTGTCGAGGACAGTGAAACTGCCTCAGTCATGGTTTTACTATAACTTTTACTATAATTCGATTGATTACATTATTGGTTGTTTTGATCGTTGTTTGAAAATAAACAGAAGCGATTTACGACATGTATTTACAGTGTAAATTCAATGAGTCCAGGTTAAAAAAAAACAAAGAAAATGTAGATATAATGAAGAATTTCATAAATTTTGGCTTTAATATGTGCTCAACTTGTAAAACTTGTAAAAAAAAATAACTACTATAATTACCAGAAACCCCAAAAATACCAATGACGGTGATATGAGACCCTCAAACGTGCCCACTTTTGAGTCCAGTCCTGCAGGTTTCACATTGTTTCCTCATGCCGAATTGTTGTTTTTGTCTCAGTAAAGGTGTCTTAAGCTGACCGTGTTGAATTCCATCGTACCTGGTCTGTGGCGGATGTTGGACATGGAGCCACATTTGGCCGTCACGTGACTCAAGTCGATTTTCTTGGTCTGAATTTGAACCTATGGAGAGAGAGAGAAAAAAAAAAAAGTGTGCGATGCTGTCGGATGTTTAAAGGGGGAGAATTTAACACTTCGTATACAAATCGAATGAAATCGCTCACGTTCCCGCCGCCTGCCATGTGCTGGATTTTATCCAGGGAGCCACATTTAGCCTGGACGTGGCTGAAATCCAGCTTAACGCTCGGGATCATGACCTGGGAACGACAGAGCGGGACTTCTTTTACACAAAAAAGGGCTACCTGAATAATCCCCTTTTCACTCCAATATCAAACCTTCTACTTCGGGAGTTTATTAGGATAAAAGGCATCTAATCCCTCCGGCTTTAATCCCAAGTGCAACATCGAAAACAATTCATCCAAACAGACAAGATGTATATAGAAAGGATGAACATGTAAAAGAGAGAAGGAGGGAAAACGGAAAAAAAAAAAAGCAGAGAAAGAAAAGAGAAAAGGCTTACATACATTGCCTCCTTTGGGCGTGTGCTTCAGATTATCCTTGGAGCCGCACTTTGACTGAACATGACTGAAGTCCAGCTTCTCGCTTAAAATTTGAACCTAAAATCAAATGATAGTAATAAAGAAAGACTATATGTGCCTCTTGTGGAGAAGTCCGCTGTGCTGGGGAGGGGTCGCTGTGCGGCTGCATGCATCTACGGTGACAAGGCGGCGTTCGGGATGGAGTAATCTACAAGTCTGAATGGAAGCAATGCACCAAATGCATGTGGATTTAAGGGGAAATATTGACTCAAAATCGGGTTTCTTGTCTCTAATGTTTGCGCAAATGACAATGTAGACCCCGAAATAAAGAAATTAGAGCAGCAAGAAAAGACAGGAGTGAAGGAGATGCTTTACAGCAGAATGGATTAGCTGCACAATCTGACTGGAAATAAAAATGATGTAATCCAACTGTGTTGATTGTAATGTTAAGAAAATACATAAAATGCTCTGTTTAGGGAGTCAATAGCAGAGAATAAGAAAGCAAGGTTGAGAAAAACACACACACGCACACACAGACATACACACATGTGGTGGGTAACCTATCTGTCCTTTTTAATTATCATTAAACAACTATTCACTCATTCATAAAAAAAAAAATCATCTTACTAATGAAATCTAAATTATTCTTTTATGTAAGATTTCTATTTACATTTTTTTTAATGAATGATTTAATTTAAAAAATCTACATGAACTGAAATGGAGCATTTTTGGTTTTATTGTTTGAAAACTTAATCTATATAAATCACTAAAATTAAAAATGCATCATTGGGAAGTATTTTCATTTATTTTAAACAGAGGCCACCATAAACGCTGACATCCTTTTTGTAAGTGTAGAAATAACTGATTTGTATTTATTACATAATAATGATAATAATAATAATGATAATAATAATAATAATAATAATAATAATAATAATAATAATAATCAGTAGCATTTCAGTTAAAATAATTTTGTGTTATATTCAATTGTTAAAACAATATCTTAGTTTATAAACAAATATTCCAATAAATATCAATAATAATAATGCATATAATATAAACATGTGTAAAATAAATGATTTTTTTTTAACATTAAAACACAAATTCCATTTTTTCAGCATTGTAGATTTTGGCGATAACACATTTTTTGGCCTAATCTTTGTAGCTCGTAGACAAAATCTTTCATTATGACAACCCAAAATGCTTTAAAATGAGTGAATCTAAACAAAATTAAGAAATATAGGTCTGAATCCCATGCTAAATGTAGAATATCGAGAGTAGCCGTTTGTAAGGAGACGCTTGTTTGCAGCTCGTGGCGCGACGCCGAGCTCAGAGGAAGCAGACACACAGTGACGGCCGGCCAGACGAGGACATGTGAGGAGAGACGTCTGAATGTTTTTTCACATTTCTTCAGCAGAAAGTGACACGAGGAAAAAAAATACAGTTCAAGGACACAGATATTCACTGTGTCGGAAAATCGGCAAAAAAATCGACAAAACGTTGCAAGAAGCAGCAACCTCACAGTTACATTAAGACTGATTTAGCTGATTTTAAATGGATTTTACTTGATTTGTCTTATTCTTTTGCTGCTACAGCCTCATATCACTCACACTTTGTGTAATCTGGTCTTACTATGTTCCTGTTTGTTATACCCTTTTTTTCTTTTTTTAAACAACTTTTTAACAGCTGCATATATTTTGCCATGTTTGAATAGAATATAAAATACATTGTATACACATAGAGATGCTAAATGCAGTCCTCATGTCAGTGCTGGATTTCAGTTTGAATAGAGGTCATCCAATTCTCCTAATTCACACAACATTGTCAAATGCTGCCATCGTGTGGCCATTATTTAGTACTACAAATATGAATGTGTCTTTTGTGGTGCAAATTTTATGAGACTCTTCAACTAATTTCAATTTCAACGAAAAAAAGAGGAAGAATGTTTAATATTTAACCTTTTTTGAGGTGATTTAGACTCCTAATTCCTCTTTAGTTTGGGTCTAAATAACCGTTACCTGTCCGCCTTTGGGCTGGTGCTTCAGGTTGGTGGTGGAGTTGATCTTGGACTTTACATTCTTCAGGTCGGGCAGAGGCTGATTGAGCACCTTCAGCTGCCTCTGGGCGGAGGACGGCGACTTGGGCGGGGTCCGGATGACGGCCACCTTCTTCTCCTGCAGGACGCTGAAGGACTTGGGCGTGTGGCTGCCCGGCGTGCGCGAGCCGGGGGTGCGGCAGGAGTAGCTCGGGGGCGTGCCGGGGGTGACGGCGGACGAGCCCGGGGTGGAGGCGCCGCTGCGAACCGACCGCGAGCGAGCCGAGTCTGTACCTGAGGATAATAAACCCATTATCAAAATAAAGGAAACATGAGAAATGAAACACTGGATCAGGACCTTATGATGACGGTGATCATATATGGACTATATATGGTCAGATATGTCCATATATAGCCAGATATGGTTATATATAGCTATACATGGTCTGATTTTGCAGTACTAACCAGAAAAAAAAAAAAAAAAAAAAACTTAAGGTGACAAAACTTTTGAAGCATTATGGGATTGTTTTTGAAGAATTAAGAATCCTGGTGGGGAAGACAAAGCAATAAAATCACCGCAGATGAAAGAGGAGACAAATAATGATTTGATCCCTGCAGATTATTCACAATAATGTATGAAAAAGGTAAACAGATGATTTTTTTTTGTCTATGGATGACACTCTATTCTATAAAAAAAAGAGGTAAATTATGGATTTCTGACTAATTCCATGGTTAAAAACCCAAAACCAAAAGATGGATGAACCAGTTGATGGGCGGCATGTGACGGGTCTAGTAGGAGCTACCAGGTGGTCTACCTGCCATACTAGGGGCTCTCCCAGACCTGCTGTCCCCTCTAGATTCGGTTCGGATGGCTTTGAGAGGAAGGGAGAAGAACGCAGAACCTCATGACTAAGGAGGGGAGTTAACTGGACAGTAAGGAAGAGTTTCCTGAAATTCAAGTGTGTGTCCTCTTACAGGATGGCCTGGAAGGGGTAGCGTCTTCCTGCTCGGCGGCGGGGATGTGGCGGGTCAGAGATTTCGCCGGCCTGGGGAGGGACGACCTCTTCTCCGGGCTGCGGTACGCTCTCTCCTGCAGGAAGACAAGAGTTCAAGATCCACACCACATTCACCGTTTCTTTCAGTCCCTGCCTCGCTCCGATGTTACCTTCTCTGCACGTTTCTTAGTCAGAGGGGATGGGCGGGAACATGCAGAGGAGGGGCGGACCTCACAGAGCTCCGCCTCTACGAGGGGGCTCCGTTTAAGGCTGCAGGCAGAGCCGGGACGGGGGGGCTGGTGAGCCGACCCCTGACGCTGCACCGCCATCTTTAACAGAACAGCCCTTGTGGGGCTCTGGACCAGGATGGAAAGGAGGCATGCAAGATGGAGGGATGAAGATGTGAGAAAGCATGAGAAGAAAAGTGATGATGCAAAATGAGGAGCATGATGTTCTTTTCTATACTCACACTTCTTCTCTGACGAGACTGGCATGCAAAGACAAAAAATTAAAAAGGAAGGAAAAAAAAGATGCAGACAGTCATGCAGAAAAGGAAGAATGATGGTAGCAGGCAGTGAGGCTGGCGTCAAATTACAAGCATTCAATCGTACTTACGGTGGTCCTCTCCCTGGACTGGTGGGCCACGCTCAGGGGCTGATGGTGCTCCATTCCTGATCAAAGAAGGATCAAAAGAAAAAAAAAATCAATAAGTCCAAACTGTAGTGATGAACATACACCAGCAGGGGGAGACATTTTCAAAGTGAGATACATGCAAAGAGTAGAAGAAGTAAAACCAGTTAAAGAGTTTGAATTGTGTTGTGACAGCAGACAGACGAAAGAGATTAGTAAAGCACCCGTAGAAGAGCCACAACGATTTAAAAACACACAAAATCATCAAAGAGCATCAAAGAAAACCAGATTTTGTGTTTTTACTGAAAAGATACACTCATCGAAAAGGCAGAAAAGAACATGAAAATGAAGCAAAAGCACAGAAAGTACTTTCGATATTGTGGACAAATGTGAGAAAAAAAAAACATAAAAAAGCAGCACATGATGTTTGCCAGCTACAATGCACCTGCTTGTTTCCTTCAAGACGCCATCAATAGAGAGAGTAAAATTCTCCAACTCATTTGGACCATAAATCCTTTCACACTCTCCATAGTTTAAAGCTTTGATTGTTTTCAGTTACTGAACAAAGGTACAGGGCTTCGCTTTCTCTCTCTCTCTATTCATGGCACCATTCCCCGGTGAAAAGTGTTCACCTGTGGCCTTGCGTCTAGCGGGGCCGTGAAGCAGAGCGGGCCTGGGATGCCTGGCCGCCGCTTTGGCTACGCTCTTTCGAGACGGAGAACGACTTTGGAGGGCTGACACCTTACTCTGATCAGCCCTCCTCACGCCTACTAGCAGAGAGGAGAGACAGGATTATACCAAGAAATACAAAGTATTTGCATCACATTTTGTTTCATCATAACAGTTCCTTGAACCTTTCTTTTTCTTCATCTCGTCTTTCGGTGGATGGTGGCTGGGTACCCTGCGGGACACTTTATAGTCAGAGGTCCCAGCACGGCCCCTTCCTCTGCCCGGGTCCCGTTTAGCGGGTTTGTCCACCACCACGGGTGTGCTGACAGAGCTCTGGGTCTGAGGAAGGGCTTCAATTTGCTCGGTCATGATACTTTTGTCATCATCTGCAGTGGAGAAGAATCAAATGAGGGCTAATCCATATATTCACAAGAAAAAATTTGGGTTTCAGCTTACTTTTTGTCAAAAATAATTTCATTAATAACACTGGGTACCTTGTGTTTCCATCCAGCCACTGTCTGTATCTAGGATGGATGCGTCCATTGAGGTTTCATCGTTGGGTGTCTGAGTACTCGGGCAGAGCACATTGGAAGTATCTTCCACCTCTTGACTGGTCTCTATGTCTTCATCCTCGTCCTTCAAGGTCATCTTCCCGTCATCTTTAACATCTTCAACCCTTTCACTTGGTGGACATTCCTTGACCCCTTCATGTTCTCCTGTTCTGTTTTGTGGTTCTTTCTCAATGTCTTCAGCTTTGTCTTGTTCCTCTGTTAGCTGTGATACCTCGTGGTCCGAGCATGGAGATAAGTGTGAACTGTCTGTGGCAGGCTCGCCATCGTCACTGTTTTGGGCACTATGACTCCATTCTTCTTCATCCAACGTGTGATCGCCTACCGTTAGCGTCACGTGCTGGAGCTTCTGCTTTTCCATCCCAACTTGACCTTCTTCCGGTTCTCCGGCATCTTCCATGATCTCTTGAGGCTCTTCAGCAATCTCAATGTCATCGTCCTCCTCATCTGCTTGTGCTTGGGGTATAATGATAACTGGAGAAGGAAGCTGAGGTGTTGGCGAGGCTTCAGGTAAAGTCACCTCCTCTTGCAGGGTCTGGACATCGGGAGGCTTTTCAGCATCGATATCTTCAATCTTCTTGTCATCCTCTTGTGCGCTTTCTTCTAAAGACTGACACAATATTGAAGGTGTGTTGCATCTTTCTTTAGATTCCTGATGCTCAGGTCCCAACATTTGCTCCTGAACGTCTGTTGGCCCTTCTGACTCACTATCTATTATCTCTTCTGGTAAAACTTCCTTCTTGGTCTCCAAGGCAGTGACGTCTGGGGATTTGGGCGTGGTGGGAGTTCGGGGAAGTACGCCTCCAGTTTCGGTTGTATTAAATGTAAATGAATTGTCTGGTGGAATCGGAGAAGCCTCTCTTGAGGGGTCTTTTTCAATATCTACTTCTGGGATTGCTTGAATCTTTAGGTCTCCAGGCAAGCCGGTCTCCAAGCGGAATTCACTGAGTCGGTCTTTGGAGCCAGTCATTGGGATCCGTAGGCGATCTGGTTTTATTCCACTTGGTACAGCCTTTTCAAGAATCAGGGAACTCTTGACTGGTGAATCTTTCTTTTCCAAGATTGGTTTTGGAGAGATCTCAGGGATAACTTCTTTAAAAACTTGCTGTGTTCTTTTAGGATCCTCCTCCGCCTCACCCTCCACAGAAGGGAATCGCTGGTGTGGAGAATCCCCCGGACTTGGCACATCAGCCGGAGAGGGCATGGGCCCCGAATACTCACTGAAGACGCAGTAGCCCAGTTCCTCCAGCTGGCTTTCTCTTATTACTCCTGTTGAACTTTGATCTGCTAAGGTAAGCTTGGCCAAAGAGCTCCCCACCAAAGCTGAAACATTGGCGGGCACAGATTTCCGTCTGAGGTCGATCTCCCTCCTCTCCAGGGATGGACGAGGTAGAGCTCCAGCCAGGTCCAACATCTCCGAGAGGCTTCCTGATTGTTCTAAACTAGACATGTGCTTATCAGAAGATGCTTCTACTCCAGGGGTGATATCCACGGTAGTCGGGGTCATCGAAGCAGCTCCAGGAGAAAAAGGGGCAGGGTTGTCCATGAGGGGGGTTGATGGATCCGTCTCTGATTCATCAAAGCTTCCACTAATCGGACATAAATTTCCTGAGAAAACCTTTGACTTATCTTCCTTTGTCGTTGAACCAACAGCAACATTCAGGGAAAGACTTCTTTGTTCGAATGAGATTTTACCAGAGGGTGTCTTGACTTTTCCCTCCTGATGGTCATCAAGCCTTTCTTTCCCTCCACTTGCCTCTGCATTTTTGCTAAGCTCATAATAGCTCTGGGTATGTGGCGGCGACTCCTCTTGGCTTTTTGAAGATGTCTCAAAATAGGTTTTCAATCCATCTGTCTTGTGTTCTACTGAAGAATCCGATGGGACTGTTGGCTCGATTGATTCGTGCTTCTGCTCCACTTCCTGGACATTATCCGACGACGTCTCATGCAATTTATCATCACTATCTTGATTCTTATTCATCATTTCCTCACTCATCGGTGGTCTTGATTGACTCAAAATACTGTCTACCTCAACATTTGATGAATCCCCTGTTCGTGGAGTTTCCTTTGGAAGTATGTGGCTTTCCGGATCGTCTTCTACTACGTCCTCTCTGGACCGATCGGCTGGCCCAGTTGAGGAGAGCTCTTTTTCTTTCACAGTGGGAAGGGGAGGTTCATTCGAGGCAAATTCTTCCCCATGGGGTTCATCTTCTTTGGTGTCACAAGACGCCTCACCGCCGCCCTCTTCTGGCTGGGCTGGGAGGTCGAAGGATACTGTACAACTTTTGTGTTGAGTCACATTAGCTTTCAAGCTTGCAGCATCCACAAAAGCCAACACAGCCAAGCTGAGGCTGCCTGCACATAGATACAGTAGCTCTCCATCAAGCAAAACACACAGCACAGTGTATTTTGTGGCAGGCCACAACAGCACACGGGGGGGAGGGAGGGTCACAGCACCTTAAGGTAGCGTGCAGAACTGGAATGAAGGAATGAATTGCATGATGTTAGATGACAAGAAGTCATGGCACACTACTAGAATGCATTCCTATTGCAGGATGATGCAGATTAACAAAGATCTGGCAACCTTGTGATAAAGCAAGGTGGATGTATTTGACATTTATTAATAATAATGGTTTGGTAATGAGTCCCCTATTGAATTAATCTGAGATTAAAGTGATGATCCGTTGAAAATGTTTCGGTATTTTCATGACAATAGGAAAACACAATTATCCATTGCTTTGTGATGAAATGAAAACACATACAACTGAAAACAAACAATGTATGACACACGAAAAAAATACATATCTGAAGGCCCCATTCGGGAGGGTGTTGTCAGAAAGTGTCTTCTTCACACATTGTCCCCGCAAAACCCCCACACAGAAAATAGTCAACTGCTTCTAGCAACACTTGACAGTTTCAGACAGCGATATTTGCATTTGCAGAGTAGCTGGCAATACAAAAAGTGCAGGGAATGATCAACTACAACATGGTTGATCAGGTGTTTTGATGTCACTCCGATGAGAAGCGAATGGTTATGTTTTTGGCATGAGAAAGCACAAAATGCTATGTCACGTCGTTTGCACATGTTCAGGAACTTGAAGCAAAAAGCTGCAGAAAAGTTGGCAGCAAAAGCCATAGAGTTGCAAAACACTTTGTTGTTGTACCATAAGGAATCATGCAAAGAAATGTCAGTCTCACTCTGGTAAAACCAGACACACACACACACACACACACACACCTCTTTGTGACTGATGACTTCCTCCATTGTGGGCCTCAGGTGTCTGGGCCTGCTGGCAGCCCAAAGCCTGGGGCTCTGTTAGATAATCTGACTGCTCTAAGAGCAACTCTCCTGGCTGCTCATGAGCCACTCGGTCCTCTGGAATCTCCTCCTCCTCAAACTCTATTTTGTCTTTGAGCGGGGGACGGGAGACACATGGATGAGAAATGGAGGGTGACAGGCTTCACATGAGTTACAGGACACTTTCAGATGGGATGCAACCAACATGTTTCCACAATGTTACTCTCGATCATGGGTGTCAAATACAGTCCGATTTCATCTTGAGTGAGTCAGAACAGTAAAATACTGCCGTCATAACCGATAAATGTAAACTTTGCTGGTGATGGAAACGTCTGTTTTGATTGATAAATCAAACCATTCAAATGAAAAATTCCAAAAACCTCATAAACCTCATAAAATCAATTTTACAGTAGAACGTCCAAAAAAAAAAACAAAAAAAAAAAAACTCCACCAATAGTTGGAGCATTCGGGTTTGAGGCTAATTTGATAACAATAAGTTAGTTAGCTTAAAAGAATACTCTGAAGATTTTGAACCCACGCCCTATCTCTATCGTTTACAAAGTGAGATAAGCCCCTAAATACTTTTTTTGTGTCCGTTAGTCCAGTGCCTGGCTAACAGCTGTTAGCATCGTAGTTAGCTTAGCTCAACTACGGCAGGTGAAGAGGAAACAGAGCCAGACTGAGAAAGTGGACAAAATACTCCTTCCAGTGGTCCAGGGAATGGCGAAGTAAATCCGAATGGTTATAAAACTTTTTAAAAGACGTGTTTTCTTTTCAATCCCTTAAAATAGCGTTTTGATACACACAAAACTGAACAAGCATAGTGCGCTGCGGAAGGATATACCACGTGCACAGCGGCTGAGTCTATGCTTCTACTGCTGTGCTCCGGTATATCCTTCCGCGGAGCACTGCGCATGCGCAGGTCTGTGTGGATCAAAACATCATTTTAACGGATTGAAAAAAAAAAATACATCTTTTAAAATGCTTTATAACCATTCGGATTTACTTCGCGTGCTAATGCGTCATCCCCTGGACCACTGGAAGGAGTATTTTGTCCACTTTCTCAGTCTGGCTCTGTTTCCTCTTCACCTGCCGTAGTTGAGCTAAGCTAACTACGATGCTAACAGCTGTTAGCCAGACACTGGATGAACAGACACAAAAAGGTTTTTCTGAGCTTATCTCACTCTGTAAATGATCGAGATAGGGCGTGGGTCCAAAATCTTCGGAGTATTCCTTAAAATGGCAGAATCAACAAAATCTCAATTTGAGCCTCTGTGTCGTTTGTGTCAACGTCTCTTGAGAAATTAAAATAAATAATTCAATAAATGAATACATTCTCCATATGCAGATGATGAAGATGTCTATAGTTTAGCAAAAAAAAAAACAAACAAGACAGAAAACGGCGACAATCTCAACATAAAGCCAATTTTAATGATACCTTGTGGTTGAAAATAGAGTGAAATGTCCAGAAACTGTTGTATAATAGGTGTTTTTACAAACGGCTTGGGTTTGAGGCTAATGCTAGCCGTGTTGTGTCCACTACTCTTAAGAAACTTGTTGAAAGCAATAGCAATGTAGCAATGAAGGGGATAGAAAGCATCTTGTTGTTTGAGGCAATTCCTTTAATTGAGACTGGTAATAATCTTTCTACTCATAGTGGACAGGTTAGTTAAGTACTCCATTACTTTTGTGTGACCGACACAAATCCAGATTGTTTTGGCTTCACTTTGAACCAGAGGGTAATTTACCCTTAATTAAAGCTTATGACTCAAATGCAGTGAATTGCTTTAACGTTCAACATTACAATTGTTAAAACTTTCTCTGAAATTCTGAAGCTTAAAAAAATAAAAAAATAAAAAAAATCTCCCAAAGGCAATTTATAAAGCATCAACCTCAAATCAGGGCTGTCAAACAAGAGGCCAGTGGGCCAAAACTGATCCACAAAATGCTCAAATCTGGACAAACAACCAAGCACCTTAAACATATTTCTCAAGAGCAGCGGAGGCAACACAACACAACCCTGAGACTGGAGCTGAGATATCAGGGATGCTGCCATGAAAGCTCGCTGCCTTGTTGCTATCAGATCAAGCCATTAGTTAAAAAAACAAAAAAAATACCCATAATGCAACAAGGTTTTTGTTTATTTTGGAGATTTCACTGCATTGTGCGACATTAAAATTGACTTTATTCTGAGATAGCAGTTGTACAGTTTTGTGAAAATAAGACATTTCCATCATCTGCAAAGAAATAAAAAAACTTTATAGTTTAAATTTATTATTGTGGAACAATTTTACCGGTCTGGCAAAGTCAAGATGAAACTGCGCTGAACTAAATGTGTCTGACACTCTTGCACAAAGTGATTTTTGAATTTGGTGATTGCATGCAGAGGAGAAAAAAAAAAAAACAAGTGGAAAACATAGAGGAAGAAGTGAGTTAAAGGGAAGAAGAGGAGATGCTGAAATGGAGAGGAAGGGCTCCAGTGGCAGGTTATGGGCTCTGTGTGTTGTTCTTTTCCAGGATCTATGCTTGGAAACTAAATCGAGGTTTAAACAAAAAGCGGCATGCTGAAGTTGGAGTGAGAACGTTCGGCATGCACAGCTCGTCCTGTGATCCAACGATAAGGAGCAGGAGAAAGAGGAGGCCAGGCTGCCGTCGGGTCGTTTTTAATGGAAACATCCGCGGCCCCTCTCAACACCATTCACACCGTCGTCCTGGAGTGTGTATCAAAGCGTGTGTACCTTGTGCCACGGGCCCAATCTGCTCAGCGGATGGAGAGGGGGGAGGGGAGGGAGGCAAATTGGCTGAGTCATCCACTGCTAAGGGAGAGAGAGAGAGAGAGAGAGAGAGAGACAGAGAGGGAGACACGGGGGGTGGGTGGGGGTTTGGGGGTATGGATGGGGAGGAAGGAGATGGGTGCATTTTGAATTTTTTAAATGCTGCCGCACATCAGAGGACCTCCAAACCTTTTTTGCGGAAAGCGATCGCTCATATTGCCTCTGACAAAACAGCGTGGACCCGACGACGCGCGGAACTTTCAGTGTGCTTCGGATGTCTGTTTACACGGCAACGGCGGCGCGCTAACTGCGCCTTGGAAACATGAAACTTTTCTAAAAACCCCCAAAAAACTGGTTTGGCCGATCACGACCAGTGAATGGTGGCACGCGTCCCCGCACATACTCGCCGCGCGTCCCTACCCGTCGTTCCGGGGTGCGCGGCCGCCCCGCCGTGGTACCCGTTCTCCCGGTAGGCCGAGCCGTAGGTGGAGTAGCCGTTCTGGCCGTTCTCCTGGCCGTTCTCGCTCCAGTGCTCCTCTGGCTGCCGACCGTCTGCCATGCTGGGAAGAACCAGGGGAGGGGACGGGTTGAATCTGGTGGAGGGAGAGCGAGAGAGATGAGCTGAATTCCCGCTGAATGGTGTAGTTCACAATTCCGTCAGCAGAGGGAGACACGCGCCAGCTCAGGCCGACGGCCTTTGTCTTCGCATCCACGTGCAGAGACCCATAAATTGCCACCAGTTGTGCTCTGATATTGTGCAAATTTGAATCAGAATCTGCTTGTGTGCACAAAATGAATTGATCATAAAAAAAAAAGCAACCAAGAAGGAGCGAACGCGTGTAAAATATGAAATACATGTCACTCTGCTGCACTAAATGAGAGGGGGGAAAAAAACCAGGTTGAACACACCCTTTATTTTCCCCCTCTCCACCGATAAGGAGGTTGTTACCGTGGCAACCACAACTGGTCTTATGGGGGTCCGGCAGATGGGTTAGACAGGCATGCCCCATTGAGATGAGAAAAAAAAAGACCTATGAATATCCTCACAAATCCAGACAGACACTGCAAGTATCAAGAGTCTCATCACGCATGCACGCTCGTAAGCGTAGCGTTTTAAATAAGATCGGCAGGAGGGCCGCCCCGCGCCTCGCAGCCCCGCTAAACAGGATCATTATCGCCAAGGCAGCTGCAAGCTAATTTCACCAGGAAAAAAAATAAATAAAAAAGACACAGTCAAAGCCCACTCCGGTCTCATTCCCTCCCTTTATCCTGCTGACCTTTCACCTCCTTTTGATCTGCATCGACAACCCTCCTCCAGGTACCCTTCTCAGGGATTACCGCTTCACGTCAAGTTACAGCATCGTGAAAACCGGTTTTCGTCTCTAGAAATCAAACTGATTTCAATCAATTAACATTTTTTCTTTACACAGATGATAAAAATGTCAATATTTAAAAAAAAAAAAAAACTGATTCATTACAACAAAAATGACAACAATAGCAACAAGAAACCAATTTTAATGGTGCAAAACAGTGAAATTTCCCCCCCCCCAAAAAAAACTGTTGCGTTATGGGTGTTTTCACAAACAGCATGACAGCTTTCGAGGCAGCAACACACATCTCACAGCCGTAATTGCTTTTCCTTAGATTTTAACAAAAAAAAAGGCTATTTAGTGATCCCCCACAGTCCACAAATGGGTGTTTGATTGTGTACTTTAAGTAAAACATGCAGAAAGAAGCCCTCTCTACAGCAGCAGACCTCCTCCTTTGCCACTCCCTCTCTCCGTCTCCTCTCCCTCCTCGCGGCGCTGCTGCGCGACGACAGCGATCGGGGCTCATGTCTGCCAGGATCAGAGGGAGGAGAGAGGAGCGCCGACTCGCCGACTCGCACTCCAAACTGTCTGAGGCTGGCAGCTCAGCCGGAGTCTGCTCCCAGCTGTTGCTAAGGAAGAAAACTGCAGCGCCGTCCGACGGCCGCACCGTGCCGACGGTGCTTCAGAGTCGCGCCGGCCCGCTTTACGCTGCGATACGACGCCCGCACTTTCGCACGCCGCCCCAATAATAAAGGGTGACGCTGCCACGAGGGCGAGCTGCCTCGTTGCTGACTTGTGTTAGCTTCAAAAAAACACCCAGAATGCAACAGTTTCTTGGACAACTCACTGAAATGAAACAGGCATTTTCCATCATCGTTGTTAAAATATAGACATTTTCGTCATCTGCGTAAAGAAAAACACGGATCCGAAATGACACGGCTCAGACCTGTTGGTTGCCTCCCGAGCAATCCAACGTGTAAATTCAATATCTACGGATGTTTGGGTTCGTCCTCTCCACCAGACTTTGCTCTCCAGGCACGTCCCGTCATCGCTAACGCGATCTGACGCGGCCCTCTCTTGTCACCCCCTCTTAGCTGTTTTCCAGCCCGTTGGAAAGAAAAGGACGGATCTGCATCTTTCCGAAAGACTGAGTCAGGACGCACTTCGCACCGACGGGGAGACGGCAACACTTTCGCTGAATAAAAAAAAACAAAAAACAAACATGAACTCCTGACATTAACTTTCTCCATTTCATCGCATGACAAGTCAAAATCTGTCAGATGCGATCGCACGCTGTGTCTCACTTATCAAGGTGTGGCTCATCGGATCGTTCCTCTCTCTCTTTTGTCTTCCTCCACTCTCGCAGACCTGCTTTCCCCTCCTCCTAACCCCCACCCAGACCATAATCCGGGTCCCTCCCCGTCTGCCCCTCGCCCCCCAATCTGGGTCACCCATCGCGCCTCCGCGGAGCGCCGCCGCTCCCGTCGGAATGTCAGCATCCATTTAAGAGGGAGGATGGAGTCTCGATAGGCCAACCTGGCCTTAATCCTCTGTGGGAGAGTGTGTGTGTGTGTGTGTGTGTGTGTGTGTGTGTGTGTGTTTCCATTGAGTCTGCTTTAATACTCAGCTCTAAAAACCTCTGTTTACTATCAATTAACATTTTACATGAACTTTTAAATTCCGGCTCCAGTCAGATTAATGCAATAACTGCCTTCGTTTGGTCTCATGTTTATTTGCGATTATGTTTAACTTTCAGATGAGGAGCAACATTACTGTAGGTCTTGAAAATGTTTACTTGTTTCATTTCATAAAACAGTTTATTAAAAGATTTTATATTGGAAATGCAGATTGGCAATGGCAGTTGTCTTTTATTTTCCTTCTTTTACTGTTTTTCTTTGCTTGTTTTATGCTTCTGTATTTTTTTTTCCTTTTTATTTTCTGTTCTCATTTTTTTTTTTCATTTCTCATCATTCATTTTTGTATTCACTTGTCTTTTCTTCGTCTTTTTCCCATTTTTTTTTCTTTTTCTCTCCAGTGTCACGTAAAGCATCACATTACAGCCTGAAGTCTGGAACTCATAGAAGCCAATGCTAATGATAACATCGATAAAGTGTATTTTTAACTGTCACAACAGCATTAAATAATGAAGTTAATGTTAGAAATAGCAGGAAAAAGTTACTCAGTTTGATTAAAAAATCAACTTAAATATTAAAAACAGAAAAAAAAATATCACTCATCACAGACTATTGTATTCGATAAAATGACACATTATTCATAAATTGGAATTATTCATTTGCATTTTCAAGCAAATATACTGAGGCTAGAAGATAATCTAGAGACTAACAGTGAAAGCTGAATATGTGAAGGAATCGTTCCGTTTCGCAGCATCTGTATGGGAACAGGTGACGTTTGCAGGGCCTGAAACATTAATGAGCAGCGACCCGTCATCAGCATAGAATCCAGCAGCCGACGGGCGGATTAATGCCTCTGCTGACTCAGCGTGTTGACATGTGGGGAGGACTGAAGCGTAAGTGGAGTGTGAATGAACTGCCGAGACGCCGCTCTCACACACACTAACACACGCCGCAAGAAGCAGGAGATCCTTCGGAGCGAGTACCGTAATGACGGGAACACAGGAGCACTCAGGTTATTGTCACGCTCCAACTCAACGCAGTGTTTCTGAAATATCTATTTTTTTTTTTTTTCAAATTTTGACATGGCGATGGCGGTAAATTAGCAAAAAAAATTATCACAACATTTAATTCATTTACAATACTCTACAATAATTATGCGAGAATGTCTCCGTTGTTTTGGCAGAATGTGGCTCTTATCTGGTTTTTAGATGCTCCCATCCCAACGCGCATCCATCAGCCCCGCCCCCCCCACGCTGCTGTCCCCCGTTCCCATGGCGACCGCAGGAGGTGCCGGAGCTGGTCGGCAGAGGACGGCGGCTCTGACCACGTTATGGATCCAGAAATAGGTCAGCGGATCCTGCAGGCGCGAGCCCCCGAGGGGGGGGGGGGGGGTGGCGGGTGGGGGGGGGGGCTAATGGGAGCCAAGCCATTTAAAGCATCGATACGCAGGGCTGGTTCCTGGATGTCATTTAAGGCCTGGATGCTGGTGGTGATGACGACAAGGGACGGTTTCATACAGGCCTGATTCAAGAGGGGGGGGGGGGGGGGGGGGGGGGAACTACAGTAAAAAGTCAAGAAAACCTGATTTCTTTTAAAAGTATACGGTATATTTTTTTTTCCATCACGGCTTGAATATGTTGGCGATAAGAGAATGTCACAGGTTTTCTTCCTTCTCTTCAGATTTTGTTCCTCCGAGGCCGTGCATTGACCTCCGTGAGGAGGGAAACCATTAGCCGCGGTATGCATCAGCACGTCGGCACGCTGACTTCAGCACATTGCTGAGAGTGCATCCTCCCACAATCCCGACTCCAGCCCCTCTGCGATGTGTTCGCTCACCTGAATGAACAGGCTGTCCTCACCGATCAACGGGGACGCGTCGAGTTAGAACGCCTGGGGGAGAGAAAAAAAAAAAAAATGAAGGGAGACGAGGTTAGGACGTCGTGAAACTCAACGCACGAAGCCTAAATCACTGAATCGGTCATCAAACGGAGGTTTTTGTACATGGGAGGTTTCACCTGCAGCCTGCTTCTGTCTTTTAATCTGCAGCTAATGAGCTGTTAGCACAGACAATCGGATTTAATCTCAGTGGGTAAACTAATACCACTTCCTCTCCTGGATGGGATCCCAGGATCCTGTTCACACGTCGTTCCAAGTGAAAACGCGTTTTAGTTTCAGGAAAGTGTCTTGTTGGAGCTGTTGGTTGTTGTTGTCACGAAACTAGACACACACTCAGAGAAAAATACTCTATAAACATGATCATTAGGAGAACACGGACACATGACCAGTTTAGAGACAGAGCCCGAGTACTTTCGCACTGCAGAAAGTCCAAATCTGAGCAAGTTTTTTTCAAATTGTTTTGAGTGAAAATGTCTAATTTTACTTGATGTAAGATAAATTTACTTACATTTTGTATTTGATCAAGATAAAAAGGCTTGATTTAATAGAGAATTCTCTGAAATCAAGAACATTTTTTGCTTGTTCTATTGGCAGATTTTTTTTCTTAAATTAAGAAATTTTTACTTGAAATTAGTAAAAAAAAAAAAATCTGCCAATAGAACAAGCAAAAAATGTTCTTGATTTCAGAGAATTTTCTCTTAAATCAAGCCTTTTTATCTTGATCAAATATAAAATTTAAGGAAATTTATCTTAAATCAAGTAAAATTAGATATTTTCACTCAAAAAAAGTTGAAAAAACTTGAAAAAATGCTCAGATTTGGACTTTTTGCAGTGCGAAAAGTGCCTACAGAGATGAAGTCAGAGTATTTTCAAAAAGTTGTGTTTTTTTCCATTTCCATGGAACCCGAATCGGATGGTTTTCGGAAAATTGTGTTGTCCGCAATTTTTGCATTTTCTCCATATTCCATGGAAACAGAGTTTTCAGAGAGCGTTTTTCAAAAAGTTACACCGTCAGTGGCTCCGAGCACCAACGTCCTCTACGTAAAAAAAGCTTCTGTTTTTGGAGTGGTGCGTTACGCCTTACCGTAACACAGAACGGCAGCGCCATCTAACTCTGTTAACGTCATTCGATTTTCTTTTTATAAATGCATCGTTTTTCCAATGGGGTCACGCACAGTGAGGGAAGATGACAGAGCACAGCAGGGCAGGAAATGGCATTTTAAAGAGGTTAATGCCCGGGTCTGATTCGGTTATCCATCGAGGACATGGGAAAAGTTCTGCTTGCTGGGACATATATGGGAAAAATTGGTATGGATTTTTTTTTTTTGAAACGATGGTAGGAAGGCTTTTCCACAGTGAAATAATCCCAAAAGAAGTATTTTCCACTACAAGTGTATCCTCGGTCCGCGTGCCAAGCCTCCAGCCCCACTGAGGAGCTGTTTTTAAGATTGGTTGAGTTCTTGGATTTGGTCGATTTGAGCCCGAGCCAGCAAGGGGGATGAGTTCGGGCTTCAGCCAGACACGGAGAAAGACAGAAATGCACATTTTGCTCTGCTTTTGGGATTATGGGGAGGTAAAACACAGAGCATCCTGTTAACATTAAGGCAGTGTGAAAGGTCTGTTCGGAGGGGGCAATAGGGGGGGGGCTCCAGCGCCACAAAACAGACACACAGAGAGACAGCAGACACTCTCCAAACAGGAAGGAGGCAGATTTATGAGAGAAGACTGAAAGAGGGGGCGAAACGGTGAGGAAACAGGAAGAGAGCCACTTATAGAAAAATATGAGAAAGTCCGACGTCCTGCTTCACGCTCTCATTATTACACCTACGTGGTTTAAATGCAACTTTATCCACAATTCAGTTTTATTATCTATTATGGAAACTAAATAAGAATAATAAAAACATGAGAAAACCTTAGAATTCCTAAATTCTGGTTTAAAATGGTTTTATTCCTATATTGTTTTGTAATGAAACCAAAGTGTTTACAGTCTTTTCTTCCAATTTTCACGAGAGTGTCAACAAAATATCTACTTTTTTAGAAGTTTCAAGACTTTAGTTTAGATTTTAGATCAAGACTAGAGCATCATAGAAGCAATACAAGACCAAAGACTGAGAACAAGTCAAAAACAAGACTTTTAAGGGTCAAGCACTTGAAAATGTTTAAATGCTAAAACACCGCTTACAGTTCTTAATATTAAACATGAAACATCTCATCAGTAGTGTGGACATGCAGACATCGGTTAGTTTGGATTTCGAATATAAAGGAATGGAGAAAAAAATATTTTGTTTCCTGTCATGTCTCAGAAGAAATTGAGAAGCAGTTAGACAGGAAGTAGCGTCTCCTGCGGGAGAGGGAGTCAGCTCCGTTTGGCTTGTAAAAGATGCACGGGCTGCAGTCTCGCCCAGAAACACCGGGAGCGCAACAGGAACAGAGGCTGGACCGAAAAACCATATGTTTAAAAAAAAAAAAAAAAAAAAAAACAGTCATGAGGAGGGATCTTCACGCATAAGCTGGGCTGGACAAAAAAAAAAAAACTGACTCCGCTCCGTTCACTGACTTCTAACTTCTCCCAGGAGGAGGACGAGGCCACCAAGTGGGTCAAACAGGAGACAAAATGAGGAGGAGGAGGAAGAGGGAGGGGAAGGAGGTCAGAGTCCGCCCTAATCCACAGATTTGTCTTCTTCATCAGAGATGAGGCAAACAGGAAATGAATCCCAACCTCGGGCCCGCGCTAAAAAGGCCTCGCAGATGAAGATTCCAGTAATGAGGAGATAAGAGGGCAAACGACGAAAAGGAGACGTTTCCTTAACGCTCCGGCTCGCTGTCAACGGGCCGATTTCAACCCGGCCTTGATTTTTTTTTTCCGAAGCGCGACTTCGACGTCAAGTGTCGGAAACATAAAGGACACGAGGGCCCGATCATCACATCCTGCGAGATCCGATCAAATTCACTCCCCTCTTTCAAAACGCCACATGTGGCTGTCCTGCTGCTCTCCAGGCTGGAAGCAGCTGAGGAAGATCAAACAGGTCAAACGGCGAGGATAGATGGATCTGCCAAAAAATGCTCACTTTTTTTTTTTATAAAAAGAAAGGAAAAAGAACACATAAAAATGAAGAAAAAGGAGGGAAAACGTTAGTATAGCTCAGACTGCTCTCACAATTGGAAAAACACAGCGGATGTAAACGGCGAAAAGACTAAAGTGAAAAAAAATCCATGAAAAGAGAGGAAAAAATCTCTAAATCTTCATGAACGCAACCTGAGTTTTTTGCATGTATAGTTTATAAAAAAAGATTTTTTTTCCCTTCATTTCAGATAATTAGCCTGTTTTTTGCAGCTAAAGGCCAATTTTATCCTGAAAACAATGTTTTGAATCCAAAAAAGGTTGCAGATTCTTGTTCTATTTCCTTCATATCATTAAAAAACAACCAAAGAATCTGATTAATAATGAGGCGAACGCTTCGTCACAACCTGTCCGTAAATCACCGCAGTGCCACTAAGCTCTACCAGGACTTGCTGAAAAGACATTTCGAAAACACACGTGATAAATGTGCAAATAAAACAAAAAAAAAAGAAGGGTCATGATTTGTGATCCGAGAGCCCTGAAGAGACTCGTGCGGTGTGTTTTGGCTCAACGCGGGGGCCGCTCTGCTTCTTTTAACTCGGCCATCAACCCCACTTCCTCATCTATAATTCATGCAGGCAGCCTCCTTCTCCCCACCCCTCCCCACACACACACACACACACACACACAGAACACCACACACACCCCCTCAGGCCAGCACACGCCTCCATACAACAGAAACATGTTTTATACATCAAAGCCACGAAGAGTTCAAGGTGGCGGGGTATTGAAGGCTTCATTTGGAATCGTTTTTGCAGGATCTGGGAGGTGCGAACGCCTCAGATGGAGCACGAGTCTTAATTTAGCCGAGTAACTGCGTCCGTGATTCATTTTCACTTCATCCGGTCACGACTCTCAACTCCAGTTTTCAGAGCAATCAAGGTGAAAAACACAAACGGGAGCAACAGGGGGTGACTCTCATTCTTTAATCCATATCTTATAAGGGGTTTTCTTTAACTTTGACTTGTAAACGTACAATTTTTCTGAAACAACACTCAAAAACGTTGCATTTTCACTCGAAACGTTGCGAAAAAAACAGAACTTTAATGCATATTTTCTCTCCATTTATGATTTTTATGTAACGTCAAGCTGGAAAAAGACAATCTCTTCATCTCCCCAGATTTTTCCCGATGTTCCATCCTTCATCAATCTCTCTGGTGCCCCCTAGAGGAAGCCTGGTGCACAGTGGTTTAGTATTTTTATCATAGAATATGAGCGAAAACAGGAATTCATGTGACATTTCAGAATCCTAATTTGTCAATTCAATAGAAAATTTCCACGACACTAAAATATTACTAACTTTTCCCAGGAACTTGAACAGGAACTGTCATGAAGATCATGCAGATTCTGCTTTGCTGTGTGAAGAATGGGGGCACAAAAAGGACCTTTAAAAGCATGAAGGCCTGAATAATAACAATGGAAAGGACCGTGGAATGTAGTTATTTTAATGCTTTCATTAAATCTCTCAGGTCAGGCGCCACTGCTGCGCCAAAAACTCATTTCCTGTTGTGACAGGAACCAACAGGAAACGCGGATTTGATTTACAGACTGGCTGAATGAGTTTTCTGCGGTAAAAAAAAAATGAGGAAAAATCCCAAAATGCTATCTTCAATTCAGTCCATCGCCCTCAAACATGCAAATTATATCCAATGATTGACATTTAGTTAGCTGATAGGACCGCCTGCTACATTTCATTTCAACAGAATAACCTGGTCAACTAAAACAGACTTTAAAAAAATGAAAGAACTGCACTCTGCTCCCGACACACAATCTACATGTTCAGACACACTTTCCCCTGCTTGGCTATGCAAAGCGAGCAGGACCAGGTGCTGGTCTCTGAGCCCCCCCCCCCCGAGGTGAAAAGCTGCTCGGAGTGGAGACACGTGGCAGGACCGGTCTATATATGTGCATTACATGCACACTCATCCATCAACATGTGAGCACAGAGCGACCCGAAACGACGCCCCGAGGTGCCGATTTGATTACTCTGACCCTCGGGAATGCAGGATTGAGGAAAAATATGTTTTTTTTTTTTTTTGTTTTGTTTTTTAGAAGGAGCTTGTATATGTGAGATGCGCTGTTTTTGTAAATCTGAGGAGATTTTTGCATCTGCGCATATATCAAACAGTAGAAATTTGTAAAATTCTCTTTTATCAGAACCTTTTTTAAAGCATCTTCATGGTGAATAAAGCTACTACCTCCATTATGTACATGCACTAGAGCGAATTCCAACATGATGCACAGTTTTTCCACACATAAACTCAATTGTGGCCAATTCTTTTGTTGAAATAAATCATAATATTTTAACACGCTGTCTCAAAAAAAAAAAAGAAAAAAAAAAAAGACAGGGTAAAACCTAACGAACAAAATGGGAATAAAAATACTAAAATAATCAAAATAATTCCGTTCAACCTGAATGTAAGCAGTACATTATGAGGAGTGTATTTAATATGGGAGCTAAATAACACTTTCTTTTATTTGGGCTGTGTTTACATGACGTTGCAATTGAAAACAGAAAAGTTTCACATTTACATGGCAATGTTTAGAAAACGTCCATTTCCAGGGAAACAGAAATGTTGAAAAGAATATGCCAAGCCATGATTTGATGCTATTTTTGTCATGAAACCCCACACACATGTCGCAGAGAGCAACATGCTATAAACATTAATCGGCGGGACGACAGACGTTCAATTTGTAATGCATTTCAAAACGCTTGCATTTTTATTGACTTCACGCAAACAGAGTCGGAAAGGCAATTCAAAAAGTCCAGAGGTAAATTATCCATTATTTTCAGATGCCACAGAGAGAGACTTGTTGAAGTGTTAAGATTTTTATGGGTTTTAAATAATAAACTCAATATTTGATAAGAGCAGAAAAACACGGGAAGGCATTCCTCCTCCAACCTTGTCGCCGTCTGGTCTGATTTCCTCACCTCCTGCCAGCCGCCGCTCTGACATCTGGCTTCATAAACATCCACCGTCACTCGTCGACGGACACTCGGGGGCATTCTCTTAAAGTACTCTGTTTTCCCCCTCTCTTGACAGTTTGCCTCATCAGATCAGCTGCACTCGGTATCATATCCTCCGAGACGTGTGAAAACTGCTGCACCAAACGGCGAAAGGCATCCGAATGATACTCCGAATTTACACCGTGAATCAAACAAATACCGATCTTGTAAAATAATAAGATAATTTACGGTGATAAAACTTTGCAATCCACCAACACCTAGATCACGTAATTATATTGCCTAACGTTCATTCATAAACTTCTACGATGTCTTGACAGTTTCCCGCCAAATTGTTGGAAGTTTGGGTAAAACTATATGATACTTTATATGACATTTACCGTATAAAATTGGGTTTTGTTCCAGAAATCAGTCAAATGAAAAGCAAAATGTGACCTTTAAAAACCCCAACCTGGGTCAAAACAAAGAAAGGTTCAAGCTGAGTTCAAGATATCAGTGGAAAAAAAAAAAGAAAAAAAAGCGAGTTCATTTAGCGACTACGACCTCGCTGCGAGCGTAGGAGAATGTCAGATGTGGAAAAAGTGGGACAGCGACTAGGTGTGGGATGATCGGGGGACAGGCCACCATTTGTGACCCCGGAACGGGGCACAGGGAGAGAGAGGAGAGAGGGCGCGTTCGCCCCTCAGCCCTCGCCTCTCACACCACGGTGTCATCGGCAAGCTGGTTCCCAGAAGAGAGACAGATCGCCTCAGAGCCAGACAGACGGAGGCAACGGGAAGGGGTGGAGGGCAGCCGGGGGTATTTGTGTCTGCGGAGATGTGACAGACGCCCTGGGTGACACTAAACTAAAAGGATGATACCCAGGATAAAGAATGTTTTCACTACGCTGATGATGCAGGAATTTATATTTTCCTTCAGAAGACCTGCCCAAAACGGCCACCAGCCATGACAAAGACGCAATGAATAATCTGGAACATAATAATCTGGAAGTGCAATGATGTTGGGAATATTTCATAGAACAGAAGATGCATTATCAGTGGATCCAAGTACCGTTGTCATGGCGACAGACCCCTAAAACTCTATGGAACATTGTGTAAACGTGGGTCTGAAATTGGTGGTAAATGGGCTCCATAGCAAGCCACGTTAACTCTTAGGCTCTCTATCAACACGCAAGGAGCCATTCAGGGTTTGGCGTCTTGCTCACTGGCACATGGACAGGGAAAGACGGGGGCTCGAACTCACTATCATGTGATTGTAAGACGACTCGCTACGCCAACCGGGCCACAGCAAGGCAACTGACTTTTTCCAGGAAAGGATCAAATGCTGGAATCAAAGTTATCTGTCAAACTGATATCATCTTTCATGGTTTGAATGGGCCGAAGAAACGCGTTTTTTTGTCTCCTGACCATGTTTGTGTATATCACATAATACATCAGTTCTCAATTACACTTCCTTGTTGCTCACGAGTCTTGTTTATCCTACAACTGAAGGAAGAAAAAAAGAGGAGGTGGGAGAAAGAGCAGGAAGATCCAAACAGATAAAAATGAGGCAAAAACAAAGCGGGGGGAAAAAAAAACCGACTTGAAAGAGTGGAAAGTTGGCGTATTTATGGCTCCGTCACCACCTGCTTGAGAACTTGTCAACAAACTTTGAGACAGGCGGAGTAATGTGTTCTGCAGTCTCGCTCAGCCTGGTGCCGCTCCCACGCACGAAACCACCAACAATCTGCTGGCGATGAGTCGCCGGCCGCCAACGGCCACATGCCGCCGCCGTCCCGGACTCCAAATATATCACGATTATGTCCCAAAATGCCTTGTGCCAGAGTTCGAAACATCTGCTTTTACAGGATGGCGGTGAGCTTGCAGCGGAGATGTCGAGACGGAGATGGTTGCAGAGACAAAGGTTCCATTCGCACAAAGTTTTCAAGCGAAAATGGAAAGCTTCTGTAGCGTTTTGGAGGTCCATTTATGCGACAACGGCGCTCGGAGTCACTGAAAATGGTGGAAATGTTCTAATGCTGGTGGGAACCAGTAAAACACACAGCGTTTCGAAAATGCTCGGTCTCGGTTTAAATGGGGTGGAACAATGTTTTGAAAGCTTTTCGAAAACATTCCGAGTTTGCCTCAGCGGAAAAGGGGTGGGGCACGCAAGCGACCGACGCCATCTCCACGGAAACGGGGCAAACGCTGCTCCTGCACACGCACGCCGCAACGGTCATAGCTAAATACTCCTGCACATGCGCAGGTGGATGAACAGCAGCACCCACTAGTGGCCCGACTTGCTAATTACACTGTTAAATGGACGTTGCTTTCAAAGCGTCGCTGCGAAAAAGTGACATTTTCCTGAAAAGAGAATTAAAAAAAAATGTGTTTTTCCTTGAAACGTTGAGTAACCGGGTCCTAAAGGTCATCCAAACACACACACAGCCCCTGGCTGATCGCACCATCAGCTTTATTGCTGTAACGATAAAGATCTCTGCAACCATCTGCTGCTTCATATGGCAGGAATACCGGAATCGCGTCTTACCTGATGCAGAGGAGCGGTTCGTCCAGCTCTTTTTTTTTTTTCCTGTCTGCACAGCGGCGGCGAGGCAGCGGCTTCTGCAGAGAGAGAGAGAGAGAGAGAGAGAGGAAAAAAAAAAAAAAAAGAGTGAGAGGGGCAGTGCCACGCTGACACAGACGGCCGGGGCTCTCTCGGCCGGTGAGCACGCCGCCGCCGCCACAGCCAAGACGGAGTCTGCAGCCCGTCGGGTGGGGGTGGGGGGTGGGGAACAAGAAACGCGTGCGTACGTTTGTGTGTCAGTCACATTAATTCATGTTTGAAAGAGATACGGAGCTCATCCGCCGCTGCCGCCACCTCCTCCCCCCTCCCGAAGGGAATCAAAAGACCATCCCAATCCGAGAAATTTCATCCCTCTCCTTTGTTGTTTATCTCGTCTGCTCTCCGGCTCCAGAAGACATCAAGGATGCATGAAACATTTAGGCATGGCCGCGCCGAAGGAGGGGCGCAGACCCCCGCGCCCCGTGCTGAATAATCGCTCTGTGCCGGCGCTCATTTGCAGGCAGGGCCGACTGCAGCAGCAGCACTGAAAACAAAAGGCAGAGAGAAGGGGGGGAAAACGAGGGGGACGGCGGGGGTGGCGGAGGGGGGGGAGAGACTGCAGAGGCCGGAGCGAGAGCGAACAGACCAGCCGTCTGCCGAAAGCCCAATTCTCCGCGAGTCGCTGCGACCTCCAGCCACACGAAACGAAATGTATTTACAGTGCGGGGGACTCACAATGGTCCCATTCAAGCCGTCCATCAGCGGTTTTACAAGACTTGTCAAACTTGTGAATAAGTACAGAAAATATGAGCCCAACAGAGGGTGGGGGGGGGGGGGGGGGGGGAAGAAAAACGCATGAAAGACCAAGAAAAAAAAAAAACAAACAGATTTAGGACTGCTACCCAACGCCAGAGAACAACAGCGCGGCACCTTTCACAGACTGTTTATTTGCGAAAATGCTGGAAGTCTGTTAAAATTTGCTCACAAACACGGATGAGGTCGGTGGTTCCCGCTGAAATTGCCAAACTACATCTGAATGAGCGTTCCTGGTCAGGTTACAGCGACTGGAGCTGCGGCGCTCAACAAGAACCCGGGGATCCAGCTGAATATGGCGATGGAGTACAACGTGTGGCTTCAGATGCTTTCCTGGACAAACTGCCTCTCATATTTACAAGACTGAACTAAGAATGCTCCCACTGCCCATGCGGTGTGTTCCAGGAGGATAACATGTTGTGATCAAACAAATACCACCAACTGAAATCTGGAGCCAAAATCTCGATTCAATGACTCATCGGCTCACACATGAGCTCAATTAAACAGGAAGAAATGGTACAGAAAAGGAGAACAAGGTCTAAAAGAAGCTCTTGTCTTCACGTCATCTGACAACGTGAATCTTTTTTAGCTCAATCTTGTGAAACAGACGAAGCTGTTGAGAACATCATCGTCCAATTGTCCAACAGTCCCAAAGTGATGGTTTTTGTGTGAGAATTTAACTCGCATTACCTAAAATTTTGCAGCTCTGACAGGACTTTAGAAGTATGAGGGATTATGTTTGTACATTTTTTTTTCTTGGACTCCATGACAGCTTCATTCACCAATCACTTCATATTGGACCTACATACGATCGGGGGACGACGAAGACGAAAAGGTACTATTTGAGGTTTCACTGTCAATATGCATATGCTGAGACACATGTTAATTTGTCATTGTTGTTTCTCTTCCTGTCAATTGGTGTTGGAGTGCAGTTTCACCTCAATGGGGGCAATTAGGCCCCAGTTACACGACGTTTTCGAGTGAAGAACCATAACTTCCGTTGTGTTCCGCTGAAAGCGCAATATTCTGAAAATGGCTCCTAAGGTGGAACTCTACAAAAAACACTTAAACAGTGTGTTTGTGCAAACAGGGGATGACATAAGCTTTCTGAAACTCTGCACACCACAACAATAGCAAATTTTTCTTCTGCACGTGCTCAGTAGATGGACAATGACAGCGTTTTCCTCCAGACTGTCAACACTCCCGGCCCATATTCTCCTGGAACTTTGTAGTTTTAGAGTTGACAGTCGCTTGTAAAAGCAATACAACACGGTCGTCCGTCCGTATGAGTGTCGGTATACTCGCCATTGTTCATGCTGATAGTGTGTTGTTCTCCTGACATGCGACCGACGTCGCTTTCAGCATTTCTTCAAAACGTTGCCGTATAACCATAAACGTTTCTGCTACAAAAATTCTTAAAAAATGCATTTTTCATTCAAATTTTGTGTGAAGGCCTCCTATTACAATGCCTCAAAATGTAATATTTGCTTTGGAGTATATTCCGTTTATAGTCTCAGTCAGGTTTTAAATAGTAAAAAAAAGAATTGAGTTATGAATACAAATCAGCATGACAGATCTTAAAAATACATCCCCAAAACCTCACACAGACCAGTGAGGCTGAACGTTAGAGCACACGGTCATTCGGTTAAACCAAAACCACTTAAAGAAAATATAAAGAAGAGACGGAGACCGAACAGTGAGGCCTGCTGCCTCCACATCCTCTCCAAGCCTTCAGTCGTTAGCTCGTCCCGTTCCAGGAGAACTGAAAGAGCCGTCAGCGCCAGGCTATAATCAGCCTGTCAGCATTTCGGAGTGGGTCGAGTCTGAAGAAGCACATGGGAATTTAAAGATCGGACCTCGCAGCATGGAGGGCCCGGGAGTGACGAAATGAGGAGGAAAGCAAAATGCGAAGGTGAGGAGGCATGTTGTGATCGGGGTGAGGGGGGGGGGGATGGGAGCTCGGGGGAGTCTCAGACGGCCCTGTCAACGCCTGCCGCCTTCGGGGAGGCCGGTTGCCAGGGATGATTAAAGGCCTGAGCCTGGACACGGAGCTGCGGAGCCAGCGACCATGGCTGGAAACATCTAATCTCCCACAAAGCAGATGCGAGCTGCGCTAACACCAATCTGCCACAACCGAGCCGTCAACAGACACAGCGGCAGGCTGGAGTCGCTGCTGGCGGATTACACGTCATTTTGTTTACCTTGTGTGTGTGTGTGTGTGTGTGTGTGTGTGTGTGTGTGTGTGTGTGTGTGTGAGCAACGGCATATGGACCATTAAACATCAGCCCCACCCTTGTTTAATAGCTATCAGCTCTTCTGGAACTCTGCAAAGTGTGCTTTCAAATCATGTCAGAGAAGTTAGTTTGTTTTTTTTAACTAATTATAAACTCGTGCAAATTCACAAATCCAATCCAAAACTGAAAGGTAGGTCAATCTCATTGTGCGTTGGACGTGCGGCGCGGCCACCGAAGCCGCTTCCTGGCTCGCCTCTCCAGCAGAGCGACTGGGACGCAGCCAGCTCACTATGATCGGGATTAATCGAATGAATCATTGCGTGTAATCTTCCTGGACGGCTTCATCCAGATTTGGACTGCAGTATTGCCTTGCTCATCATAAAAAAAATAAAACGGAAGGTCTGGTTTGCTGCAGATCCTTCGCATTGGGACAGGATCACAGTTTAGCTGGTTTGTCAACACACCTGTTGATAAGGCTGTAAAACAGAATGATGGTCAAACAAATCCAGCCTCCAAGTAGCCATCTCTTCAAGGTATCAAGTGAGAACACAGCCACATGATTCTTTGTATTCATGGTCTGCAGAGACTGAGAAAACCTGAAGGTGCACTCTTGAACTGAAAATCCTCCGTCACCTGTCGCCGCTCGCACAAACACCTGCCGGTTTGGAAGCCGACCACACAGACACCCGGAGATTAGTCTTGAAACGAGGCAGCGCAGTCAGCACGGAGGCTGCACCCTGAGCAAATCAATGCTTACCGAAGAAAAAAACAACAACATCTGCCTCTCTGGAAAAAAACAAAAAAAACAAACCGACCGTGCTGAGTAATGCGAGAAGTCATACATATTCAGATCTGCAACACCAGAACTGTCATCTCATCAGATCGCTCCCGAGAGCACGACTCCAGCTTCTTTTTTTTTTTTTTTGTTTGTTTCTGAAAATGCAGCATTAGCTCAAGTTTGACTGAGTGTGCAGGTTTGCTGCAGGTGCTTGGAGGACCGGGCAGCCTCCGGCGGTCACGACGCCACCGATTCCAGCTCCGGTTTCCGTCACGAAGCCTGCTGCGGATTACGAGCCAGCGGAGGAAAAGCCCGATACGAACGCAGATATGGATTAAAGATTAAAGGTGATTTCAGAAACGAGAGGAGAAGGTCAAACAAATCATGAGGCATCAAAACAAAGCTTCAGTCTGTCCATTCAGAGGCCTTTTAAAGGATAAAAGATGAATGAAACAACAGTCTAAAGAGATATTTCACTTCCACTGTCGTCTCCCGACCATGTTTTCAAGTGAAAACGGAAAAATGTTCTTGTGTTTTGGTGTGTTTTCACCACAACGGTGGTCACAGACACTGAAACAGAAACTTTATGTAAACGTTAGGACTCACATCGCCGCGTAAACTTTCTGAAACGCTGCCTCACTTCTCTTGAAATTGACATGTTTCAGATGTGTTTTGTGTTTGAACCAGGAATAAGAGTTTTACAGCGACTTTTTAAGTTTTAACACGTCGTAAAGAAGTGGTTGCTTTTAACGGCTTCTTTTGTTTACACTGTCAATCTGGTGACTTTGCGGACGTCATGTGTTCTTATAAAAGTTTTATATAAACCTACTGACGACTGAAATCATAGGCAGAAAACTTGGTAGCATGAACTTCCAAATAAGCAACTTCTCAAATGAAATTACATCATTTTTACTTTGGTTTTGGAACATCGGTGCATTTTCAAAAAGTTGTGTTCTGCCCCGTTTCCTTCGGAGAGTTCCATTTTTGCACCGTTTCCACGGAGACCGAAAAAGTTCCATATTGGGAGTCGTTTTCAAAAAAGTTGCATTTTCAGTGACTCTAAGCAAAGTGGTCGTATAAATGGACTTAGAATGTGACAAAGGTTTTCTGTTTTCACTTGAAAACATCAAGCAAACATGGCCTCAACGACACTTCCTTACACACCATCGGGAGCAACTTGGGGTTCAGTGTCTTTCCCTACAACGTATCCACACATGGTCAAGATCAGACATGCTCTACAAGCTAACCCCAAACATTAACTTTGAGGTCACTCTGGGGGGGGGGGGGGGGGGGGGGGAGGACTTGTCAGCAAAAATCTTACAAAAGTGTTTGAATGCATCTCTACCTGAAAACTAAAGTCATCCATATTCTGATAATCCGGAGCACATTTTTACTGAAAACTGACCAACTTCATGAAGACTTCTTTATGTTTCCTCATGGCCGCAGCACATATAACCGACCGTAAGCCCTGCACTCGCCGCCATGTTAATACTTTCACCCAGACGTAGCCCGTGTAATCTCTGGAGCTGGCAGACTTGCGTAACGACTGAAGACTGGATCATCGCGAGCGTCAACAGGACCTCACCGAGCAAAATTTCTCCCGAGCACGAGGCTCGCGTCCAACGAGACCAATTCCACTGCTCCGATTGGCTGGAAATGATCGGGAACGAAGCTTGTTTTCTTAGATTTTTGTTTTTTTTTCTCTCGACAAACAGTGCATTAGATTTAAGGCCACAGTAATCTAATTACACAAATCCGCACTGATCTGACTGATTGCTCAAAGGTTACAGCAGCTTGTCAGCCCAGTTCATGATGAATTGAGATAATGTAATCAGTTCAGGCCATTTACAAACAAATCATTCTTTCAGCCTGATATAAAAGACCCACTTCATCAGCTTGCTTATGAGTTGCTTTGAGTTTAATCTCTGATGCTTTCAAGTTTGCCGAGTTCATTATCCTTAATGCGTCTTTGATATTCTCAAGGCATACGTTGTTTGAGAGCTGAAATACCGAAAGTCAAAGATGAGTCTCGAACACGGCGTTCAAGGCCTTTTTTTTTTCCTTTTCTTTCTGAATTGACTATTTTCTGGAGCTCTGAGACAATAAAGCGAAAAACAAAGGCCGTCGAGTCGGTTGCATTCCAGCCTTTGTGTCCTCGTCTTCCACCGAATAACCCACGAATTAGTCTAGGAAGTAATTATCAGAGTAGCGCCATGCCTTTCTCCGCTTGTTTTGTGATCTTTCAGCCAGCTTAAGTCACACCGCGGCTAAGCTGACAATGATGGTCTCAGTCACCGACCATGGCGAGCAACAAAGCCGATGATCCAGTCCAGACTCTCTTCAGTCGGGAGGATTTGTGCCTCCGCAAGCTGTTTGAACTTCAAGCTCCAGAGTCGTTCAGACCTGTTGTTCAGGCTGTTTCGTGTCTACTGTCCCAAGTTTAAAAACTTGAGTGAACATTCGAACCTCAGTTTTGAGGATCCAGCGCAACCTCGATGGATTTCCTTCTGGCCGTAAATACCAGCGTCTCAAACTAATAAATGGACGTTGTCCGAACAAAAGATAAAGAGCTGGCACAATTTCGATACACATTGATGGCAGGTGATCCGAACAAAATATAATCACTTGGCTAGTGTTGTAGACGAGACCACATAATCCGAGACCGAGCCAACACCAAGACGAGATCAGAACATCTTTCGGCAAGACCAAGACGGGGCCAAAAACCAAGTCCAGACCAAGACCAGAGCATCCGAAAAATCAAGACTTTAAAGGGCCGCGGCTCAGTCTTGTCCGAGACCAGGTCAAGACCAAGATCAGGAACCAAAGCATTCCAAGACAAGACCAAGACTTTAAAAGGCCAAGTCCAAGTCAAGACAAAGGCCAGAGCATCCCAGATTGGACACAACTGTTTAGTCAATTTCTTCAAAAACTTAAACATTCGAGTTAAGATTCAAAACTCAAATTTCCTTGAATCTTTGACTTTTCTCAACTTGTTTTGACAGCTTGACTGAAGTCCCCTCTTAAAGGATGACATTAAACACCCAAACAGGCCTACAAATGAAAAAAAAAAAAATCAAACCTTTTCCATCCTGCTCCTCCGTTGCTGGATCCTCTCCTGCTTCGTGTTTAAAGAAGCAGATTTCTTTAGCACGGCTGTAAACGACGGCGGGTGCGTCATCGCTTTGAGAGAGCTCTGAAGTGCACTGGCGGTTTTTGGTGAAAGGTGCAGCTGCCAGGAGCAAATGGCAGGTTTTTTTTTTTTTGTTTTTTTTTGCAGGAGTGAGCGTCGTCGCGACATCCATATCTAGAGTGAAAACACAGTTTTGGGAACGCGGCCAAACGGGAACGTCTGGTGCAACAGCTGGACCACCGCTGGATATGATAGGAAATGCGAGGAATCCCTCTGCACCACCCAGCAAGTCCACCTCTCGGGGGGGGGGTTATACAATTATATTTATATGTAGACTCATAGCTGCAAGAGGCACACAAACACACACACTCTCGCCCAAAGATGGCCTGTGTTTGCGTGCGTGTGCTCTTGTACCGTCCCTCCAGGACACAGGAAATTCCTCAAATGTAAAATATGCCTCTTTTAGAGGCCTGTTTCAGCGAGAGGAAGACGAGGGACTGGAAGAGAGAGAGAGCGAGTTTTTTTTTTTTTTAAATGGACTTCAATAAACTTGTGCCGTCTGAGGGCGCGTGTATGTACGCTAACCGTCTGCCGGGGCCGTGTTGCTTCGCGCGCCCTCCGGCGCTTGCGTGCGCCCCGGATTTACACAAACCACAGGGTGTAGCCGTGGGCTTTGAAGTCGCTCCTACACCCAAGGCTGAACTCAAACACAGGCTACTGTACCAGGGCGCACATTACTCCATGGAAAACTCACACAACCCGCTTTTTACTCACTGGGAACACTGCCCTCTCTATCCCTACTGCAGGGGAAAAAAAAAAAAAAAAAACATAGGATAGTGGTTAAAAATAGACACCAAAGTTAGAGCATCGACGTCCCATTAGATTTTTGGTTGAATTCTGGTTGGAAACAGAGACTTCCTAATACATGTCATATTAGAAAATACTCCACAAATAGGCTAAAATATGAAAATAAGGCTATAGCGGTGTATGCATAGGCAAGAAAAAGTCCAGATCCTACGATTTTTAAGTAACCGGTTGTTGCTGTAATGGTTACTTTAGGCAAATTAATCATTTTGCATTAAATACAATACATTCAAGCCCTGTTTACACAACATGTGAGGCCACAAGACGAAGCTGTTTATAATGAAATGAATGCACAATCATTCCTGCGTTAATGCACCTCCATTTAAAAGATCCCCCAGACCCTGATATTAGAAGAAGTAATCACACTATCTGACAGCTGCGTTGTGACGGCACTCTTTACTCCTGGCAGCAGTTTTCTCTCGATTCCCACAGTCATGAAATTCCTGGAAGCATTTTTTTCAATTAGAATAACATTTCTCCCAGGGCATGGGAAAAGTTTGGAATTCAAACAATGTTATGGAAAAATTGGGGCTGAATCCGTGAGCAAAAGATCTCAAAATACGAGTTAGAAGTGCACGATAAGCAGCAACGTAATTTTGATTATTTCTTTGACTTGTTACTGGATAATGGGTCTCATAATGCCATCAGCTCTGTGGATCATTGTGAGGTGAGGGGAGGTAATTTCCTGCAATCACTACTTGTGTTTCGGAGCGATTTCCTGCTGAAGGGAGATCTCAACCTTGGTGTTCGCATGCCATCTGCTCTAAATTAGCACCTACACAGGGAGCGCTCAGACCGGGGCACCGGCGAGGGACACGTGGAGATCAGACCGAGGTGGAGAACAGACAAGGGAGGAGGCGGAGAGCGCTCTTCAGACCTGATATTTCTGGATTTTCATGCAGGCAGCAGAGTCTGTGATCATGAATTAGTTACCTTCAGGATTTATTCTTTGTCAAAGCATGAGAAATCCCAAAGAAAAGAAATAACTGGAGGGTAAAACGATACATTATTACACATTCAGGATCAGTATACATGACGGTTCAAGTAATAACACATCCTTTCGGTTTCAAAAATATATTGAAAACAACACTCCGATCCATGGAAATGGCAGAAATGCTGAAAATGATGTAGTGTTGTTGGTTTTTGTAATAAATCAACACACACACGTGCATTCTCAAAGCACCACTATCATGGAAATAGACCCAACACGCAAATACAGCTTTCTGATTTGACTTGGAGACGTTTAATAAATTGGCGAAAACACAATTTGTTATGAACATTCCGACTGTAACTATGGAAACACAGGAAGAGGCTACTTTTCAAAAATCGCTGCCACTGCCGCAACGCGTTTTCAAAAACTTGCACGTTCCTCGGTTTCCACGGAGACGGAGCGTTTTTAAAAAAGTTGCATTTTCAGTGGCGTCCAGCACTGTTGTGGTGAAAACAAACCTCAAAACATCACGAAAGTTTGACATTTTCACTCGAAAATGTTGTGTAAAAAAGGTCTGACGAGGTGTGGATTTATTTTAAGTGTAACAGACGGACTAAGTAACTACAAACCAAGCAACTAATTGCAATTCCATCCAGTACTTTTTGGATTTTATAATGTCATTCATGATAAAGTTGTGACTGATTCATGTTTATATCAGTATTTTATAAGTTTATTCTTCCTACAGCACAAGTTTTTGAGTAAATTCTCCGCCTTTAAAGATTCTGCCGCTCCACTAGCAATAACTTGATTGAAGATCTCGAGTGTGAGGGGAAAAAGATGGAAGTTTCTGGAAGTCATCAGACAGGCGGGGTGGAGGCTGCCAGTCCAAACACACAACCGCATCGCAACTCTGCATCCACGTGCAGAAAGTTGGCGCCAAAAGAAGAGAGGAAGAAAAAAAAACAACACACACATACACACACACATCCCGGGAGATCGCACCGAGTGTTAACGACGGTGCATGGCAAACAAACACAACACACACCTCTGAGTTAGCAGCTGCCATGTCGTAACGGATGAATTTGTCATTCCGGCGGTGCATGAGAAACCGCACCGTCAGTACGGCATCCAAAACAAGCAAGTCCTCCTCCTCCTCCTCCTCTCCGTCCTCCGCCTCCGAACAAGAATGACTCATGGCCGGAGGCTTGGGAATACAGACCATGCAGATTTCTGGCTGCGCTGAATGAGGGGAAAAAGCTAGAAGCACCGCCCTGGTGATATTTAACAATATGTTGTGCTCTCGCGTCTATTTTTATTGAGAGCACAATCCTACCGCCGCTGTGGCTGCGCGAGCCGCTCGACATGTTTCGCCACGCTCGCTGCAGCAACGCTGCAAAGCCGAGGCCGCTCGGTGGACACGGCTCACGTTTTCAACGCCGCTCCGTACGAGTTTGAAATGACGACTGAGCGAAACGGAGCCGAACATGACTTCTACTTGAAATGTTGTAGTCGAACCAAACATTTAGGTTGAAATGAACCATGAAGGGAGATGCAAAAAAAAAATCTTCATCTTACGATAAAAAAGTATTGGTGTAAACAGGTGAAAACGCTACTTTATGAAAACACTGATTCCGTATCCATGTAAACTGGGGAAAGTGCAGCTTTTCAAAAACGCTCTGACTTGAAAAACATAACTTTTCGATAATGCCCCGTCTCCATGGAAACAGAGGAAAGGGTAACTTCTGAAGATGATTCAGCAAAAAGATAATTCGAGAAAATTCAACTTTTGGGGAACGCTATTATTCCATCTCCAATGAAAAAGGGGAAAATGCAACTTTTCGAAAATGTTCCGACAAAGGTGCTGTAGGCAGGATTCGGCATCTCCACCATCTTGCTTAGGTTTACCTAAGCAAGATGGCGATTTGACCCATCTAAGATGGCCATTTGAAACCCAGCACAGCCAATCCTGTCCTCTTTTCTCTGACATCACGCCCTTACGCAAGTTAAGCCCCTCCCACAAGAACGTGCAACGAACGCCCCTCGACCAATCACGGTTAGAGCCTCAGGGGCTCTTCTGATTGGTCAAAGATACCTGGAGCTGTCGAGATTCCTTTTCAGCTCAGAACAGAGACAGATGGAAACGCTGCGCCCTCGCGGTAGTGCAATTAAGCTACACTCCTAAAGGATTATCAATGGATACTCTAACATTTAATCCAAATAAAACACAGAAAAATTAGCATTGACTAGCAAAATCCTGCCTACAGCACCTTCAAGTCTTTGTGGAAATAGGGGGAAAAAAGCAACATTTTGAAATCTTTGTAGTTTTATACTTGCGAATCACCGTTAATCCTTGGTCGTCTGTTCATGTCGTCCAATTGTTCATGCTTACAGCATATAGTTCTCTGAGGGTACGTGTGTGTAGTTTCATCACAAAAACAAAGAAATACAACCACTAACTGCATCGTTTTTCAGCGTTTCTGCAGTTCCCATGGAAACCGATAACCTTTTTTGAAAAGAACAAAGAAATACAAAGGCGTTTTCACTTGAAAAATGTAAAGAAAAGAAATCAGATCTTGGTAAAGCAATGCATGTAATAAATAAGGAGCACCACAAGCTGAGGTGTCAGCCGTGTCAAAACAAAAACAAGTGAACGTCTTTCCTCCTCCAGGAAGCGTATGAGCGTATGAGCGTCCACCCTGAGGTGCTCTAAGTGCCGGTTTTTAAGTGATACTGTGGTCAAAGCTCTACTAGAAGGCAGACTTCCATTAAGAAACGCCGAGTGAGTGAAGACTGGAGTTATTAACTGTGTCGAGCACGGCGCTGTTTCAGTGATAATGACTTCCTGCACTCTACTGTCCCTCGGGTGAGGAGACTCCCTATTAACTTACTTGACATTTACATAGCTGATGCTCTCATTATCTTTATGGCTTTTATGAAATCCAATATCCATTGCATCCATGGAAACTGAACTGAGTGTAGGTGTATCTGTCCAGATTATCGTCTCTGACACACATTTAAAGAAGCACTGGTCCGATATTGAAGCTTTTGAGTTAATCCACCCGTTTCTAAATGCAACTTCTGGCAGAAAACTTTCAGATTCATCCTTTCTGTCAATATTTTAGCGAGAAACGAGGGAAACTGTGTAGGCAACAGGTCCGTGTGTGTGTGTGTGTGTGTGTGTGTGTGTGTGTGTGTGTGTGTGTGGGGGGGGGGGGGGGGGGGGCAGAGGATGTAATTTCTACAGCAGCAGGATGAGTCACGTTGGCTCCGGCTCGAAGTAAAATGAAGACAGAAGACTCAAGGACTGCAACGGCGGAGCTCTTTATTGGCAAAGTGCTCACGGTGAGGTGCTTGAAGAGATGGGTGTGCAATGGACTCGGATGCACTTTAAATGAAATGTGGGTGTAAATTGAAAAAAAGTGAAGTTCACCTGTGGACCTGCTGGCTGTGCACGCACTGGATCAGATTTCCTGATTTGTTTCTACACTACAGGATTTGTTTTTCAGCGACCACTGGTCTGGGAATGAGACCTTATATATATTGTCAGAAACTGTTGACGATGACTTCTTCGCAAAAAATGAAAAGAAAACCAGCTGCGGGGTCATTTTAACCCGTTTCAGGTCAGATTTTTGTTGACACAACAACTTCCTGTCCTGCTGACATTACCAAATGAGGGTTAGGTAATCAGATTACTTCATTCACCTCTGTTACTGCGCTATATAAATTTAAATAAATGAAAAAAATTAAGGTAATAAGTCAATGTGATGGCAAAAACTTTGTCCTTTTGCATCAACCCAGCATGGCCTGAAGCGATATTTCTCAAGGGGTCATATATAATTCATTCACGCAGGAAGTGATGACACAGCTGGATCCAGCCTCAGGTAGATGGACTGACGTCAACAAAAAGAAGGTCTGGAATTCTAAAACACACTGAAAAAAAAAAGACAGGAAGAAGAAGTACAGGCAGACGTCAGCAGAACGACGCAGGACAGGCTCAACCGGACCCAGCCTCGACGCTCTCGTCACTCAGATGAGGACGCAGATTAAAGCATCCTGAATCTTGATCGCAGGCTGGACGGCTCGGATCACGGCTGGTGTGGAAATAGCTGGAGAACAAGCAAGCTAGCAGAGATAACGACGACTTCTGAAGGCTGGTATGAAGTTCTCCAGTAGATGTGTAGCCACAATCGGGAAAGAATCGCCTTCTAAATTCAGGCAAATAACCATGACGGGGAACTTGTGCCAGAACACACTCTGTTATGTCATGGTGGAAATCTAAGCGCAGTCCTACACGCCGCAGTTTGAGGTGCAGCTGAACCAGAGAGAGAGACAGGAGAAAAAAGGAAAAAAACAAGGGTCTGAGAAGTGTTCCCACTCACACAAGTGGGAGCTGAACGATTCTGAAGGTGCGTGAAAATTACATCTGCATGTTTCCGCTTTGAATAGTGACTGGGAGGCGCTCTGAGAGCGAGCTGAGGGGTCAGGCTAAAAAAGAGAAGGGGTCTATTATGCTCAGGTTCATTGCCCCCGGACAGAGGAGGCAACTTCCTCTATGGATGACCCCGGTCTGGGGGGTTGGGGGGGGGGGGACAAGTTAAGGTGGCACTAAGCCTGGCAAGTCTCGAGAAGTTGAGAGGTTTTCCTCCCGATGCATCGACGTGTTGGAAAAGCAGATGGCGGCGGATTAGCATGTGATTGTGGGCAGGGTGGGCTTCCCCACGGGGGAGAGGTGAACCCAGGAGAAGAATGACAAAGTCAATAATTGGCGACCTGCGGAGTGCAGACAAAAGAAGTGGGAAAAGCTTGTGGCTTTAAACAGTGGTCTGGTTTTTTTCTTCTTTTTTTTTTTAAAGGGAGTTTGACGGCGGCTAATTACAGACTCGGACTGATGTTTTTTACTTCCGTCGTGTAAAATCGGAGAGGAACACAAAGGAACGCCGGCCTGAGATGGCCGGACGGATTACTGTCACTGTAGACATGACAGGCAAAGAGATAACATCAGGACGCATACCGAGACCCGGCTTCAAGAGAACATGCTGGTATCAACAATCCACTCACAAGACCAGGATTTGAAACAGAGGCAGGGCAGGAGAAAGAATAGATATACACTTCTGAAAACATGTGGTTAGACACAAACAACAGCTTTGCTGGGATCAAACAATATGTGAAGCCAAACAAGAAAGGATCTTAAGTTGTGGACTGAGCTTGTGCCAACGCATCAAATAAAACCAAATGTTGAACAGGAGGCAATGCCTTGCATATAAATTTCATGATTAAGCACCCTGTTTAATTCATATTTGATCCAAACTTAATTATAATTAAATCAGGATTATGATTGTTAATTATTTGACATCTTTATTCACAGTGTTCTTCTATTATTTACTTTATCGACCATTCCAATGTTATTTTCAATATTTTAGCTGTGACTTATTTAAATGCCCCAGTATTTTTGATTTGCTATACTCTTGACATTTTGAGCTTGTTCTGACTTCATTCAGCGATGGTGTATTTCAAATTATCTTCAACACTTTGGATTTATTTCTGATGATATCTAAAATTTCATTGAACTATTGGTAATTCTGGAAGTCAGTCCAAACAAGTCAGACACAGATGAAACATTTCAGTTGCTAAATCTAAAATAAATGAAATTTCAATGTTTAATTATTAATAAATCAGTAATAAAAAAATTATCTTTTCTGTTTTATTGAATTTTTGTGAAGACATACTTCATATAGGTACATTCATTTTGATTTCATTCTCATTGTCAGCGTATTTCCAATCATTCCTGACATTTAGATGTCAAAATTAGAACTAAATCCTTGAATAGCGCCTAAAAATATTCAAGATTGTGACATTTCTCTCAGGTTTTATAGATAATTTTGGCATTTTAATGCTGCTCACTGTATTCTTCAATTGTATTCCAGTTTTTTTTTTTTTTTTTTCAAAGCTTCACAGATGTGCCACTTTAAGATCGAGTCGGCCAGCGAGCCCATAACCTGCAGTTTATCACCGGGCGGTGTCAGCCTTTCAAAAGACGAGCCACGCTGGGTCGGTGACACCCACAAATACGAGTCGCAGCTCATTGTGGTGGAGAACAACACTCTCCTTCCCGGGAGCCCATTCATAAACATCTGTTGATGCCCCGAAATAAAGCTGACGACGATTTATGCTCTCTGATTTACGGGGGTGACTCCAGGCTGTAAAGAGCTCCTTCTGGATGACGCAACACTGTTTGTCCCCTTAACGCCGACGAGAAACTGGTAAATAAATACAGGATAACGAGTGATTCCTTAGTTTTTAGTCGATAACGATCATTATTGACAATCAGAGGAAGGCCAAAGGTCATCTGTGGCGTTCTATCTTGAGGTCAAAATGGCCAAAAAAAAAAAAGAAAGACAATGGAGAAAAGCATGCGGAGGCTGTTTTCCAGACTCCTCTCTGGATCCTCCTACTACACAGAGGGTCTACTCTACATACTGGTACTCAGAGGGGTCATTCCTTTGAGGGGCTGGTTTCCATGGCAGGGGTTGCCGTGGTGAGGGGGGCCCTTGACGGTCCCAGTGGAGCAGTGGGAACAGTTGACGCTTCAAAACAACGCCGGCAGTCTGAGCTGGAGGAGACTTGTGAGGGAGAGACTCGCAGCAGTCCGGCATTACTGACTGAAGCTACTAGAATTCATACTGCCTGCTTTTAATGAATGAATGAATCAAGTCTTTGTTACAAAACCCTGTAAGTCATATGCTGTTAAACGACTTGCTTGGGAACCCTTCTGTGTCGAGTTTGCATGATCCTCCCCACTTTGACTTTATTCTGGGTTCTTTGGTTTCCTACCACAGTCCAAACTACTTGTTTTTTTTGTTTTTTTTCTTAACTGGATTGACAAATTCCTGTTTGGTTTAAAGGTGCTGTAGGCAGGAATTTGCTAGTCAATGCTAATTTTTCTGTGTTTTCTTTGGATTAAATGTTAGAGTATCCATTGATAATCCTTTAGGAGTGTAGCATAATTGCACTACCGTGAGGGCGCAGCGTTTCCATCTGTCTCTGTTCTGAGCTGAAAAGGAAACTCGACAGCCCCAGGTATCTTTGACCAATCAGAAGAGCCCATGAGGCTCTAAACGTGATTGGTCGAGGGGCGTTTGTCACACGTTCTTGTGGGAGGGGCTTCTTGTGGGGAATCCTGCCTACAGCACCTTTAATCTCATCTCCCATCTTGCCCAGTTTGACTGAGGCTCAGTTCAAATGTTAAGCCGCGTTCACACCGAACGCGATTTTGCGTCAAAAATCACAATGCGAGAAGTTGAACGCGCGTCAATTTTGAGGTCAGACGCTCAACAATGCGGCGCATTTTGATGCAGCTCGTTTTGACGCAACGCGTCAGTCTGTGGTGGGAAGGCGGGACTTCCGGCTGTTTACTGAGTTAGCTTAGCATCATGGCTGACCCTGTTGAGCGAGTGGTATATGCTTAATAAAGCCAGACAATGACGCCGTCGGCAGACAGTACGCCGTGCCTGGGTGCACGATATTATCCACAGACGGTCGGAGTTTGGCGAGTTTCACCGTTCGCTCCAGGAGCTGCACCACTGTCGCTTTCACCGGTCCCCGCTCCCTGACCTCCGTCACCGTAGACACGCTCTCTGATTGGTCATGCGACGCATCAAAAGTTCAGATTTCCCAACTTCAGCGTCGGCCGCAAAATCGCCCGCCGACGCCAAGAATGCCCAGACGCGCCGCGACAACGCGCCTTGTCCGACGCATCGCGTTTCGTCGCCGGTAGAACGCACGTTCCCCATTGTTTTTAAATTACATTTGGACACAAAAACGCGGAAGTCATTTGGCGGTGTGAACGCAGCTTTAGAAGAAAGAGAAAAGCAGAAAATGCAACTTTTGGGAAACGAAAATCCAGCAACAATATCCAGCTTGTTTGTTTGTATATACTAATAGTGCGCGTACCCACTACTGTTAATGTTTATAGTGTGTTGTTCTTTTCTTTGCACACGTGTGCAGCTTCAGTACAGAAAGAAGCGACGGCGCCTCCCCGTCACCTGGCATGCTTTCTACATGGGTCTCAGCATTTCTGCCATTTCTATCATTTTCAAACCGTTTTCTGAGAGGACAAGCTAAAACTGAAGCATCTTCATTTTCAGCGTTTTGGTGCAGACCGGGGGCTATTTCTTCCCTGTTCAGCGAGTATTTTTTAGATAGTGGACATGCTAATATCAAGATGACGAAAACCGTGATAAATTGTGCAGCCCTACTTGATTGCACTGCTTGAAACACATAGCATTACAAAACAGATTTTCAAATTAATCTACTTTGTTTTTGGCAAAGTACGGAATGATTAAAATAACTTTCTGGGGCTGAGCGGTGAGATTTCACAATTTATCAAAGCCCAAGTAGGTAAAGTCAGTTTATTGCTCTACATGACTTCCTGCATATTTCTTAGTCTTCTGTCTGTTTCATGGCCAACAGAGGATATTAGATATGCTTTTAAGCCGCTCCTCAGCGGTGGTCACAGTTAAAAACCCTTCATGGAAGCCGGCCAAGACGTCCACTCCACACACTCAGCTGCTGTGTTCCTGCGGTTCGGCTAAAAAAGCCGGGAAGGTGACGTACCACTGACGCATTCATGCTCTCCATCTGTTTCTATGTTTCACAGAGCTGCTGTGTGTTGACTTTGACAGACTTGTTGGGGGGGGTAGAGACATCCATTCATCCAAAACACAGCCCTGGCAGACAGATGCGCTCAAAAACATGCGCAAGTTAACACAGTCTGAGATGTTCTGTGATAATCCAGAACATTCAAGGCCTCTCAATCCTTCAGGGGTTCCTCCCATGATATTAGCATCAAAGCCCCCCCCCCCCCCCCCCCACACACACGAAGATGCAGCCCAGGAAGAACGTCCACAAAAGCATCAAGAAACTCCATAGACTGCACGTTCTGACAATACATGGTCTCCAACAATGAACCTCATTCAGTCGCGCACCGCGTGTCAGACCCAAAAAAGATGGGGAGAAAACAATATCCCCGTTTAGCTCCCACATCTGGAAGTCATAACGGCCCAGCGCTACGTAGCTTAGCGGCTACGCTAGGCTAACGGGAGGTCCCCCGGCGCATTCAGGATGATGCTACGGCTCATTAGCGGTTTCTTCAGTCCAGAGGCTCACACATAACTACACCGTTAAAAAACTCAAAAGCCATTATTTGATGGTTTTGGCGGCAACGGTTCAGTCTAACCAGACGTTTGAGGCAGAAGTTAACAGAGTCAGAGATCCTCACTAATAACTAGACTCCTAAAACCAACATTTTCAGGCTTCTTAAACCAGTTGTGTAATTTTTACAGGCGAGCACTACTTCCATGATTTTGACTACCATTAAATCCTAAAAATAGAACTAGTTCTGACGGTCAAACGGTGATAAAAAACCACATTGAGGGGTAGAATTGCATTTTTTTTCTCTTCAGAGAGCCAAATAATGAACGAGCTATTGTTCAAACAATTCGGAAAACAACACATGCAAAACAGTGTTTTATGACCTCCGGTGATTTGCACTTCTTAAACACTTAATATTGTTGCCATCTGTGGTTCGAGAGTCTCCAAGATTTTCTTAAAACAGATGTTTATTTCTGAAAGAATCCTGACGCCCCGGCACACTTTAGTTGTCCGTTGCCTCTCAATAAAAATGCAATTAATCTTAACTTCCTTGACTTTTTTTTTTTTTTTTTCCCTCCACTGCAAAAGCCTGTAAAACTCAGCCAAGATTCAAGCTTTTATGAAGATTTAAACAGATGCGGGAACCAGCTGGCTACATATAGCTGCTGGCGCTGCCGTGATATTATCCAGAATATGTCAACAGCCCAGTTGGTCGCATTCTCCTGAGTCAATTAAGGGTGTGAAACCACAAACAACAGGGTAAAGCTGAAGTATGTGTCGGAATTAGACTAAGGTAGAGACACAGTGTGAACATGGAATATGCTACTTTGTAGACATACCTCTACAAAAATGGAACAGGAATGGAAGTCGGAGGCAAATTAACGTGGAATCAGCCTGAGAAAAAAAAAAAAATGAAGCACTGTGAAATAAAGAACAAACTTCTCTCCTGACTCTTTCTGTCTCTTCCCCGGCATTCTCAAACTGTGATCTCATGGTCACAACACAAAACAGGAAGTAGGGGACATTACGGATGCCAATATCTGCATGAGAGTCCTCTCTGTCGAGGGGCAACGTCCGTGAGCAATGAAATGTGACACTGCCTGTCAGGGCTCGTTTGGGAAACTGGCTGCGAGTCAGCCACGGACGGAGTTCTTGTACAAGGGCGAACGGGGCGGAGGAGGAACGATCCCAGAGACGGTCCCGCGGCATCGAGGTCACGGAGCTTAGCGCCAGATAAAAGCGTCGCTTCACGAATCGATAAGTCACGTTGGGAAGTTATTGGTGAACGTCTGAGGTCTTCGTCAACGGAGCCATTTTATTTTATTCTGGAAATTCCAGAAGGGACGCAAATCCATCGCTTTATACTTGCAGAACAGAAAATTCCAGTTGAAGAAACGTCGCACTGGAATGACTTCATGTGTCAAATGTGAAAATCTGTTGTTTACCTCTTTTACGGCTTCCTGTAACTGTCGTACCCGTTAATCTAAAACATGAATTTAATGAATACCATCTAAGAAGCTTCACACAAATCTCACCCTGGTTTAGAGACAGTTTCGAATCCCACGGGCAAGGCGCATCACCTTTCTGTGACCTTGAGGTAACGTAAGGATACACTTAACGTGTCCCATGAGCACTCCAAGACGCAGGTTGTGTGTTTGGGAGTGTGCTCAACTGTGCCGTCGCCTCATATGCAGGTCAGTGGGCCGTTCGGTTCCTCTGACGTACGGGAATCAGATTAGGTCCCTGTCACAGTCACGACTTACTCACGCAGTGAAGCACAGTTCTGCCACCTCAGATTAGATACCTGCGGTGCGAAAACGCCCTGAGACAGGGCGAGCAGCAGGGGACAAAGTCCCAAAACACCTGTGACGAGGACGTGGCCTCCTATTTCAATGTAACCAACTGAGGAAAGAAAAAAAAAAAAACACATTTCGGTGTTAACTGTACAATAAAATCAACAATCGAGCTGAACAAATATTTCCAAAAACTGATGTTTCCTGGAAAACACTGTTTCAGAAAGCACCAGGCAGCATCTCAATTCCAGCGGGGCGCACATCGGTTCTGTGGTTTCTCCACTTTGACGTAACCCGAATTGACGCTGGGAAATACACTTAACATTCCCACGTGGTGCGCACAGCGGGGATCGGGTTTCCTGGAGGTTGCGATGGGAAGAAATGGTGTTGCTTTTGCAACCCCATATAATTTGGGCTTTGCACACAAGCACCCCCCCTCCCCCTCCTTCCTGAACCTGTTGTGTCCCGATTAAGGTCATTTCAATTATTCCATCAGTGATTAGACTCGACCCAATCTGGCCTGATGGAGGCCTCCTGCAGAAAGAGGTGTAACCTGATACACATCACCCCCCCTGCTTTCCTAATGCACTTTGTCAACCTCCATTTGGCCACGGCAACAAAAAAAAAACACCTAATCTTTGTTAAACGGGCAAAGAAGTTGGGCCAGGGAATTGTTTCCAGGCCTTCAAACGTCGTCAAACACGCCACAACGAGTTACGTATGAAAGCGTGCAGGGACAATACCTGCCCTGGAACATGGATTTAATTGACCCCCGTATGCAGTGAAGTGTTGCTTTGGTACAATCGATAAAAGTCAGCACCACATCAGACAGGATCCATTTAAAACCACCCAGTAAAGCCAGATACTAAAACTGAGTGACAGATTTCTTCACCGGTCATTTTTCAGTTTTTCTGCTCTTGTATCCGGACGATGAAGTCAATTCTCGACGCCGACTGTATAGAACTTTCTACTATAAGCAACACATTGCCATCAACTTGTTGCCAAATCTGAAAAAAAAGAGCCCAAAAGACATCGACATCCAGCAGCACTTGCATGCAAAGGCGCCGTTTTCATGATGCATTGCGACCAAAGCCAGGGTCTTACGAGACTCCAGCTGGAATGTGCAAACAGCCAGTTTCATGTCAAACTTAATTCCTCTTCATGAAGGGCTGTTTTCACATCCAAAACGTGGGAAAATGTTGAAGTCGGTGCCTTTTTTTTCCTTCATCCTATAGAAAGGAACCCCTTCCCTGGAATACATGTTAAATCTTTCCAGATCAAGCCAAGAGTCAGCTAATCTTTCAGCAACTTTTCATCACCTCTTTACTTACAGCCCTGCATAAACTGGATATAGATTGAAATCAAATCATTCGAGGATTGTTTTTTCAGATCTGAAGATATTTTCTGAGGGTTTGGAAAGGGTTCTGATTGGACAGTGGGTATAAACGATGTATTCACATCTACCGAAAGTAAACAAAATCCGGCTCCTGTGTTTTTTCCCCCCCTTTCTTTCTCCATTAATTTTAATGCTGAAGCTTTAAAAAGCTCTGCATCGTCCATCATCCATCAGTTCCTTTCATTATATAGACTTCTTCTAAGGTTCTTATTAAATAAATTGTCTCTGTTGGAGTGCAACACTTGCTTTGGGCAGTCATCTTGGAATATGTGTGCCTTCGTGACAGAACAAGGGAACAAGCATGTACAGAATGACCGGGATTCATTATACAGCAGAATGAGGGTTTACATGATTGAGATATTTAGTTCTGCTTCAAAATCTGAATAAACCACTTCATTCAGAAGTGAGTTTAATTCCGAATAATCATTTCTAATCAGAATTGGTTGTTTACAGAGCCATTTTAATCTCTTTAAAGTTAAATTAACTTTTATTTGCAATGAAATCTCAAGTAAACATGGTCAGCGTGGAAAAACATCAGTAGGAGGAGGACAGATGGAGTGCTAGTGATGATTATCAAAAATGGGACAAGACCAGGACTGGTGCATCCCAAGACACAAGACTTCAAGGGGCCGAGACCAGTCTTAAGACCAGTTCTTATCATCAATTAAGCAGCCAAAGGTGCCCAAAATCAGCAAGACCCAAAAACAATTAGACAATAAGAGCAAATCCCCCAAAAAAACCAAAACAAAAAGTATAAGAGCAGTGCTGTAGTCATCGTCGACAGCAGAGCTGTCAAACATAAGGCCCGTGGGTCCAATCTAGCGCCGATCCGGCCTGCCAATCCACCAAGAAAACGACAAAGACGCAAATAAAACCTTGAATTTAGAGAATAATAATATATATTTTTTTTTTTATTTCTTGAGAGAAACACTGAGACCTGAGCTACTGACAGCAAGCAAACTATCATTATCCTCAGCGCCATGCTGTCAGGGTGCAAAAACATGCATAATTCAGCAGCTATAAGAGAAGTTATTAGTATTCCTCACTGTTGAGACGCCAGTCTTTTTTTTTTGGAGGGAATTTTGTTGCTTTTTGCAAAGATTCTGACATTTTCATCATCCATGTACAAAAAGAACTTCAATTTCAAGCTTCCTGTGTCTGACACACCTGCAGCAGCCTGACGCTGGGCCACATCAGACTGCACTGCTGTACCTAATGAAGAGGCTGCTGGGGGGGGGGTCTGCCTCTCACCGCAGAAAAGGAGAAACATGGACTCCTTATTCAGTGACTCACTTCTGAATTCTAGTCCTTTCACTCCTATTAAAACCTAAGTGACTCACATTCACATTGCATTTTTTATTTCTATTTTTTTATTTTTGCAGAAGCGAGATGTCAAAGCCCGGCAAGGGCACGTGCATGTGATGCCAGCAGCAAGCCGGGGCGACTCCCATATCATCCAAACATGGGCAGATCCGACGTCTACGCAATCGTAATGCGATTTTAAAGCAGGTGATTATTAGATTTCCCAGCTTTTCCTCACACATCTAGGCGAGTGTCTCTGCTGTCGCGCGCGGCTGGCAGGTTTCAGCACTGTACAGGCGTGGACCAGAACAAAAGGCTGCAGTGGGAGAGACGCGCGCCGGTGTCGGCACGCAGCAAGCACCCGTAAACACCCGTTGATTTTATTTCATTTTATTTATGAACATCTCGCATTTTATCCCATATCTGATCGGAGCGCGTGCGTCAAGTTCAAAGCACGCACTTGGAATTCCAATGCACCAAATTACGAGCACATAACTGCACGCATCCATCATGACGCGCGTAATAATGCAGCAGCGCCGCAGGACGGACGAGACACCGATTCATGGGCAAACTTTTTTTGCGCCCCTCATTTCAACGTCTCAACCTTCACGTCCACGCGCATCTGTGCAATTAACCAACGTGGATCCAGCAGTGAAAAAAAAAACGGCCCACAAAGAGCGTGGCGGGTCTTACCTGGGAGCTTGCAGGCTGCGGAGCGGCACTAATACCCCCGTGCGTGTGGAGAGCTGGAGTGACAATGAGAGAGAGAGCTGCACGGGGGCCCTGTGATCCCTCCCCACTGCAAATTTAAAGCTACCGTAAGTAAAGCAGAGGACGCGCACGGGGATTGTTGTGCACGCCGTGGCAAATGCACTTGCAATGTCTCTTGTGTGTGCATGCAAACATGTGTGTGCACCAAATGCGTCCTTTTGCGCATTTACGCATGCAAAAGAATAAATAAAAATAAATACTAAAAATGCATTTTGTGTGATTTAGATTGTTGGAAAAGGGCTTCTGCACTATAATTGGCTGGTTTACTAGAAAAAAAAAAAAGAAAGCCGGGGGACGCACTCGGTCTGCAGTGGGGTGTGGCTGTTGCTGAGCAGAGATGGAGAGGAGGCAGAGGGGAGGGCGATGTGGAAGTGGTGCCAAGGGCGAAGTGGAGAAGGAAGGAGGGTGGAGGGTGAGGTGAACCGGCGAGAAGGTGATGCTGCTGTCTGGCACATCGCCCAGCACGGTGCACGCGACAAAGAGTCAATATAGAAAGAAGAAACACGTGCGTTCAGTGTCTCTGTCTCTGGCGCTGCACGTGCGTCAAATACGCATTAGAGATGGATGGATGTGGCACGGAACAAGGCAAATAATTAGAAAATATAACTTGTTCTTGCATGCAACAGTCTGTTTCTCTCTGCTGTGGCGGAATCAGAGATGTGTGGGTTCAGTTGTTTTCCTCTGCTGCCATCTATAGGTGGAGATGAGGCAGTGCATGACACTGAGAAACAGCAGTGGGTCGTTTTAAATGTCAAAGAAACAAAGATAAAAACATTTGTGAATCCTCAAAATACAGACAGATGTAATGGGAAATACTTCTCATAATGTTTCAATTCATCCAAGTTCTTTTTAAAGTTAATTCATGAAATTCATGAAATCAATTATCGCCGAGTTTCATCATTTGCATAATTATCATCGTTGCAAAATTTGCTCTATAATCAATGAAATAATGTGATAAATCTCACCAGCCACACATCATTTCTACTATTCCAAAATGTGATTGCAATTATGGTTCAAATAACTGTTTTCAAGTTGTTATGGCATTGTTGGACTTGAAAATGAGATGGTGCATCTCAAGGGGCTGCTCCTCTATAAATAAATATTAAATGAATAAATAACATCTAAAATTGCATTTTTTTACATTGGCATTTACAGTTAAGACGTCTAAATTAGAACATTGTTGGCTTTACTGCACTTAAAATGAAAAAAAAAAGGTTTATATACGTTTAAATTACTGACTTTATTACAATTAAAACGGACAAAATCAAACCAAATGGATAAAACAAGGCATCGCATTTAAAATAGTTACAACTACGAGATTACAGGTTTTCCTACATATAGAATGGTGAGCATGATTCTTGGCCTTTTTACATTGAACATGGGCAAAATTGACATTGTTGGCTTTATTCAATTGAAATGGCTGAAATGACCACAAAATTAGCTTCATTATATTGACACTATTAGGGTTTATTCTACTTTAAATGTCTAATTATGACACTGTTGAATTTTACTATGTATAAAATGACTAAAATTAACTTATATTACACATAAAAATGACAAAATCCTCACACACTGCCCTTCATCAGTATGAGAACACATTCCATAACTTACCAAAGCAACACCAACAGAAGAACCGTTTGACTGGCTGTTGAGAAAAAAACCTGAAAAATTGAAGATGTCAGCAAAAACTCTCTGAACATGACACACACACACGCAATGTTAGAGAAATGACGAGTTTAACATAGAACACAGAAATGTGCCGATGTGTTGGAAAAGGTTTGAAATTGGTGGAAGAACAACCGTACCGTCTCATCTTCCAGACGTCCCGGCGTTCTCGGGGTTTGTGCTTCTTCTCATGGGACGGTTCAAACAATACGTGGCTCTCAGTGTCAATCAGTCACACGTTTATTGTCATTTCACAGGAACATCTCATTCAATATCGACGTTATTGTTTTCGTACAATACACGAACCATTGAAAGCAGCAGTTACGAAGTTTGAATTTTGATCAGCAAAGAGTTAAAAATCATACAAACGTCATGAGATTCAAAGCAACCCTAACGTTCATTTGTGAGGTTTTTTTTTGGAATAAATTAACTTTAAACTGCAGTTTTCCGTCTTGGTAAAGGAGATGCATCAAGAATCTACGTGAGCTTATTCGAAGACGATGCCCTTTTTGTGAAAATATATATTTACAGTACGTAGATCGCCAGCCAAAACTACTGGCACTGAATTAATATTAATTTGTTTTTATTAGATCTGAAAGCATCAAAGGGTGTCAAACATAAGGCTCGATGCTTTGGCCGAACTGGAGCCTCGTAAAGGGCCGGTTCAGGCCCACGGGCCTCACGTTTGACAATCTGCGATTTATTCCACATTCACTAAAGTGCCGGGGGCGACGGGGAGCGTCCCGTCTGTTCTCAGCTGGGAGCGACGATGGTGCGAGCGATGAGCTCCTTCATGATCTCGTTGGTTCCGCCGTAGATGGGCTGCACCCTGGAGTCCACGAACGCCCTGACGGGAGAAAAAAAAAACACACACAAAAAAAAAAAAGGCGGTGAAACACAAACGCCGATCGTCGCCGTTCGTCTGTTACTCCCGCTTTCCGGACACTGACTTGGCGATGGGGTACTCCCACATGTATCCCCAGCCTCCGTGCATCTGCACGCACTGCGTGGCCACCTTGTTCTGCAGGTCCGACGCCCTGAGGAGGAGGAGGAGGAGGAAGAGGAAGAGCGAAGCCGGGTGAGAGACGGGTTTCTCGCTTTCTCTCGCCGTCGCTAACGAACTCGTACCAGAACTTGGCCATGGAGGCGGTGGCGGAGTCCAGGCGTCCCTCGGCGTGGAGCTGGAGGCAGCTGTCGAGGAACGCCCGGCCCACGCAGACCTCCGTCTTCAGCTCGGCCAGTTTGTGCTGGATCGTCTGCGGGAGGGGAAATCAAGGGGGGGGAATTATCGGACAAAGCACGTGCGGATATTCCCAATGTCCCGACTCCGTCACCTGCAGGTGAGAGATGGTCTTCCCGAACGCTTTCCGCTGCATCACGTAGTTCCTGGTCTCCTCGAACATGAACTCGCAGCTGGCGATGGCCATGTCGGCGATCAATAGACGCTCCTGGAGCGGGAAGGAAAACTCAATTAAAAACACAAATAACTGATAGAACGAAGTTAAAAGAAAAAAAGAAAAGAAAATGAAACGGTAAAACCTGAAAAAAATCATCAATAAAGAAGAAAATCCCCACCTGAGGCAGCTCGTTCATCAGGTAGAAGAAACCTTTGTTGACCTCCCCTAAGACCGAACTGGCCGGAAGTCGAACGTCCTCGAAGAACAGCTCGGCCGTGTCCTGAAAGAAGAAGACGACAAAAAAAAAAAAAAAAAAAAAAAAAAAAAATCACTCAGTGATGAGACGCTGCTGCAGTTCCGGTTTCGTCCTCTAGGCGGCGTCCGCTACCTGAGCCTTCAGGCCGATCTTCTCCAGCTTGCGCCCCTTGTGGAAGCCCTTCATGCCGTCCTCCACCAGGAAGAGGCTGATGCCGCGGGCCGCCGTCTTCGCCTCGCGGTTCGTCACGGCCACGACCACCACCAGGTCCGACATCCAGCCGTTGGTGATGAACACCTGGAGAGAGAGAGAGAGAGAGAGAGAGAGAGAGAGGAAATAAAGTGAAAACCCGAAACTTTAATGGTATTTTGAATGTCCGTCTACACGACAACGATGCTCCGAGTCACTGAAAATGCTCATTTCTGAGAACGTCTCGGAAAACGCTCCGACTCTTTCGCTGTGGAAACACAAAAATGTCTCTCCGTCTCCATGGAAACAGGGAAAACTAAACTTTCTGACGACGCTCCTGATTCGGAAGTGGTTTATTCTGAATGAAGCAATTCCAAATTATATTCATGAGCGTCGTGTTTACATGGGGAAAAACAGAGGACTGAATCCTCTTTAATGCTGGGGCTGCGAAGCGTTCCGATTGCTCCATTAGTTCTTTACGTTACGTTAATTTCTTTAAAAGCTCCCGTTAAATAAATTGTCTCTATCTATACGAGTAGAACTTCGGACCATCTTGAAATATTGTCATCGCGAGCACGAACCGGGACAAAGCTGCGCATAATTTACCCATAATTCTGCTCCCAAAAGAGAGTAAAACCAGTCTAATGGCATTTAAACTTAATTCTGAGCGAAGATTTCAGGTGTTTACATGGCCATTTTAGAGCGGAATCAACCTTCAGTCAAACTTAAACCGGAATAAAAAAAACTTGATTGAGAGGAAAAAGTAGTTTTTCTAAAGCGCTCCCACTCCGAAATGAAATGGGAAAATACCACTTTTCGAGAAAGCTCCGTCTCCATGGAAACGGGGAGACGAGGCTTTCTGAAACACACTTCTTGTCCGTGGAAAGCGATCTCTTTCAATCTCTGTGCAAATTAGAGAAAATGAAACTTTTCGTAAGCGTTCCGATTTCAACTCCGTGGAAACAACTTTTTGCAAACGCTCCGTTTCACTTGAAATATTGTCATGTAAGTGCTGCCCCGGGCTGAATTCTCCGTCTTTGACCCGATAAGCTGATAGCTGGACGCTCTAAATTCAACTCTTCCCACTCCTAACCAAACCACGCTCTGCTGTAGTCTGCTTTAAACCTGACTCGCACCTTGTTTCCGTTGAGGATCCAGTCGTCGCCGTCCTTCTTGGCGTACGTCCTCACCCCCTGCAGATCACTGACAACGAAAACCCGATCATCGAGCGCTTCGAAACCACATATCACAACTCCTTTCCGTCCGACTCCCCCCACCTGCCGGCTCCCGGCTCCGACATGGCGATGGCGGAGATGCACTTCCCGGCGGTCATCTCGGGAATGAAGCGCTCGATCTGCTCCTCGCTGCCGTAGTGGGTGATGTACGGCATGACGATGTCGGAGTGCAGGCTGAAGCCCGGGCCGGAGCAGTTGCTGTACATCCTGGAGGACAAGGGGAGACGAATCTCACACGCCGAAAGGAGGGGGGGGGATCACGGGAGACGACGACTCACTGCTCCTCCCACACGATGGCGGCGGAGAAGAGGTCTCCTCCGATGCCGCCGAGCTCCGCCGGCGTGGTCACCCCCAGGAGGCCTTGCTCGCCGGCCTTCTCCCACACTTCCCTGCTCACCTGACCCGCCTTCTCCCACCTGGAGGGAAGAAGTCAGGAGAAACCGTAAGAAACGGCAAAACGACACGGCCTGCGTTAGTCGAGAACCTTCCTCTTCCACCTACTGTGCGTGGTGCGGGACCACCTCCTCCTGAAAGAAGCGCCTGACGCTGCGTCGGAACAGGTCGTGGTCCTCGGTGAAGATCCGGCGGGTGCCGATGTCCATCAGGGTCTTGGCGCTGGAGGTCTCGGGCCGGTTCGGGGCGGCGGGCTGGGAGACGTACTCAGACTGACTGTGCTGCTGTCTGGGACACCAGATCGATCAAATATCAATCAATCAATCAATATTACCTTACATTCATGCACGCAGATGATGCATGGAGGCATGTGCATCACTTTGGCCTCTGAATTTGTCCCCTTTTAGCATATTGATCACATTAAAGTGTTTAAGAGTCTCGCTCCTTTATCATGTTATTGTTTTATGGCCATGTTTACAGCTTTAAGCAAACTTCATGAAATCTCTGCTCTGATTGACAAATACTGTCTTCTTCCTCATACCAGGACAGTAATATTTGAGAGAACTATTCATTGTAGAGTCCTAAAATTCGGTTTTTAGAGCAATTGGGTCATTCTGATCTCAAACACACAGACTTTATGTTTAATGTGAAATGCAAAAACAAGGTTAGATTATCCCAAATAGTAAAGAGAAATAAAGCATGCACACCAGGCTAAAGCTCGGGTCTCAGAAGAGTAAAGATTTCCCATTTTCAAGTGGGAAAAACACATTTAAAGACTCATAAATTAATTTTGCTGCTCTCTTCCTACGCATAAACAGCATAAAGCCACATCGCGAGAAAAGTAGGTCATAGGTCACTCTGAGCAAAGTGGACAAGCAACCCCATACAATTAAGTAAAAGAAACTTAAAATAAAAGATGCACATTGATTTAAATACAAGAATTCGTCGCTTAAATTTAATGTTTACGTCTGAAAATCGTATCTTTGCGGATTAAGGATTCGCGGTGGATATTTACCTTGCGGAGACAGCAGAAAGCACCTGTCCTCGACCGGAGACATGTCTCAGTGCAGAAAAGCAAGGTTTTAAGAACTTTTTCGCCAACATTTTTGTGAACAAACAACCGCGGGGGCGTAGAGCTTCTCCCCTCCAAGTCAAGCAAAGTTCGTCTGGTGTTTCGGTTTAACTCGCTCTCGTGTCAGCTGGTGACTTCCGCTAGCGTCTGTCGTTGCTCCTACAAATAACAACACACTTTAAAATAAGACTAGGAACCGGTACGCCGCCCCGAAATTTGATATCAAATGCGACTGAATTGATTAGGTAGGTTTTTTTAAACATATTTAACAGCGGAAGCTACAGGAAGTTGGTCATCAGTAAACACGAAAACCATTTAATCCGAAACACCTCACTGCTGTGATGGACCACTATGCCCCCTTCTTTCTTTGTCTGCTAAATGTATTTGAAGCTACAACAAACGAGCAGTGACACTGCAGACGTACAAGTGAAACGGAACTTTAAATGGCGGTTCTGCATACTGAACGGAATGTGCACACGCGTTTTATTTATTAGAAAATACGAGCAGAGTGAGACGCCTCACTGCATTGACTCTTTGTTATGATTTTCTTCTTCTGCAAAGACGCTGCAGAGGTAATGTGGGTAAGTGCTGCCATCTACAGGTCAAATGTGGTTACTGCAGCTATACATACTGCAGCAAACACAAGCTGTATTGAGTTAAATTATTCCAGAAAATGAGAAATGAGCCCAATAAGAAGTAATAATAATCCACAGACGGAAAAAAATAGTGATTCTATTGAGATTAGAATGAATTAAGTATGTGTCATTAAGTCTGAATTTGCCCAAATAAATAAATAAATAAATAAATAAATAAACAAACAAACAAACAAACAAACAAACAAACAAATAAATAAATAAAGCATCTGATATTAAATGAAGTAGCATTGTGAAAATAAAACTAAAACAATATATGATTAAAAAAACAGGTATTATATTCTGTTATATTCAGTTTACATCATGTTTCTGTTACTTTCGTGTCAGTTTTATCTCCATTTTTTTTTTCTTTTTCAGCATTATGAGGTTTTCTTTTCTTCATTTCAAGACAAAATAAGTTGATGGGAGGGTTTTGGCAGATATAAAAGCAGCACATAAAACATTTGCTTTTGAGAAGTTTTGTTTCACTGAGGTTGTAACTGACTGTGCAAAAATGTTACATAACGTTCCTCAACTCCTTGCTGCATTATGTCCTTGACCATATGCCCCCATATATTGCACTGCTGCCACACTAGACTAAATTTGGCTCTCCTGTGCGTAAATCATCCCCGCTAGAAACTATATCTGTCATCCCATGTCATCCTCGCCATATATGTTATTCCTTTTAAGCAATTTATACATTGGAAGACTGCAAATAGGAATACATTTGCCTTGGGTGTTCACAAATGGCTGCATGTGTAAAAACAGTTACCAGACCAAAAAATGATACCTAAACTGGATAGAGAAGGATTCATTTGAACATGAGGTTGATATCTTGAATGTATAAACACATTTTGTTGCTTTTTTTTTGTAACCGATTGCAAGGTCAGAACATCAAAATTTTGAGAGATATCAGACATATTTGATATTGTAAGAGGGTTACGATTCAAATCTTTCAAGATATAGCGGAATACTGAGAGATCAACCTGGAAAATATGTAACTTGTAGAAAATGAAGGAGTCAATTTTTGAATTTGATAAGTCAGAGTGATTTTTGATGATTTTGTGTGACATTTGGTTATGTCAAGAGAGGGACATCATGTTCTGTGTGTGTGTGTGGACAATGAAAGATCAAAGATCAGCCCAGCTGGGATGTACGTTGGAAAAGTTTATTCTGACATGAACAGACTGAAAATAAATAAAACTTTCCAGGGTGGTGGGAGACGTCTGGCGGTCTTATCCACGGCCGCTCTCCAGCGCCTTCGGCGTCTGTTTTCGTTGCTGGGCCAGTGATGGCGTGACTGGATGAGGTGGCGGTGGGAAGGGAGGGATCTACCCTCACTTGATGAGCGGTCACCCCTACTCCCCCGTGTCCTCACCCCATGCGGAGAGTGGAGACACGCCCCGGTGTAAGTAAGGTGGTGGAGGTGGTGGTTTGCGGGGGAACAGAGACCGAGTGATGCCGGGTGGGGTGGGGGGTGGGGTTGGGGTCTACAACGGAGAGACGATGGCGAGGTCCCGGAAGAGGAGGGTCGAAAATGGAAAGGAAAACAAACAAAACAAAAAGATGGGTTTGCTTCAACATCCCTTGTACATAGTCCTTGTCTTTCCTTGGTTGGTCTTTGAAACAGTGTCGTCGATGTCCTGAACACTGTCGGGCTGTTTCTTCAGCACTCCCGCTGCCGGTCTCTTACACAGACATGATGTGCTTGACGAAAGCTGCACCAGGGAGAAAGAAAAAACAGTTTTAACATCCGTCTTCTTCAGAGAAAGTAGAGAGAAGAACATTATGAAGGATGGAATTGGACGGTACCCTCGTAGTGCACACTGCCGTTCTCGTCCTCCTGTCCGGCCATGAGGGCATCGATCTCTGTCTCGTTCATCTTCTCTCCTGTGGACACATCCGTCAAGTCTCTGTTTCACGCAAGACTATATTTAGACAGAGAGGAAGGCGGAGTGGGGGGGGGGCTCACCCAGGGTGGACAACACGATGCGCAGCTCAGCGCCCATGACTGTGCCGTTACCCTCCTTGTCGAAGACGCGCAGACCCTCAACGTAGTCGTCGACGGTACCCTTGGGGAGAGCGTCAACTTCCTTCAGCATGGGCAGGAAAGTGTCGAAGTTGAGCCTCTTGTTGGCCATATCTGCGGTCAATGACAACACGTGACGTCACCGAAAAAAACCTTCGGTTTGCGTTTCTGTGCGAGAGAAACCAAACTCGGGCTGCTCTCACCGTCGGCGGTTGGGTTGCCCAGGATCTTGTTGACGTCCTTGTTGGTGGGGTTCTGGCCCAGAGCGCGCATGATGTCGGCCACCTGGTTGTAGGCCACCTGGCTGTCACCAATTCTGTCGAAGAGACCAAAGGCCTCCTTGAAGTCTGGACGAAGGAAAGAGAGAACACTTCTAACATCCGGATAAAAGACAAAGACGACACACGTGCCTGTTTTGAACTGGCAAGAGAAGGTACTCTCCGAAATATTTGGATGCTTTCTGGATTCATCCTCTCTGGATTTCCATGACTTATTTGCTCGTCCAATACCTCTGTGATTGTTCTCAGCTTATCGGGTACGACAGCTGTCTCCAGGCAGAAAAGACCAAGGTACGCCGACAGAGGTTAGCCATTCCTACGAATCCCAACAGGAAGCCTCTTCAGAGCGACCTTTTTTAGAAGATTAATGGCTGCACACGGCTGCACGCAGCTTCTGAATGGCAGCAGCTGTAAACCCCCCCCCCCCCCCCCCCAATACCCTCCAACCCCCTCCCTCCCTCATTCCTGGCTTTACTGGCTTTCAGGGCGACACTGATACGCCCGGGCAGAGACGCCCGGGCCATATAGAGACACGGCTCCCTTGGCCCGCCTCGAGTTTGCCCTCGGAATGCTGACGGAGGTGTAACCCAAACCGTTTCCAGTACGTACTGGACGATAACGTGCACACGCCACACCAGGGGTGTCAAACACGGGCCAATCCGGCCAAACCACCAAGAAAATTGTTTGAATTGAATTTTTTTTTTTCTTTATGCAATTTTCTTCACAGTAGCGGACTCAACACAAAACTGAAATATCGGTGATGCTGTCAAAAAAAGTGAGCTACCTCGCCGCTATCAAACTAGCCTCAAAACAATGCTGTCAGGGTGTGAAAATACCCATAATGCAACAGCTCTGGGAGCTTTTTTGGACATTTTACATTGTTTTGTAAAATGAAAAGTGGTTTTATGTTGAGTCTGAAGCAGTTTTCATTATAATTGCTTGATTTTTGCAAAAACAGACAAAAACTAAAGTTTGAATTTTAAGATTATGACGAAATTTTGCCTGAACTGAAACGTGACACCCAGAATTTAAATCCCAACTAAAGCTGACGGCAAAACTACAGGCTTCAAAAAGATCAACGGATCTGTCAAAGACTCCACGGCCTCGCCCAACAGAACCACGTGGGCCATCCACACATCTAAAAACGTCAGCGCTGCGACGAACCCACAGCATCTTTCAGTTGTTGGGTACAAAAGCTCGGTGGATGATTTGGATTCCACGTGTAAACGGACGCCGTCACCCCCCCCCCCCCCCGTCACCAAAACCTCAAACCTTGACCCCGCGATTAACGCCTTGGGCCGCGTGAAGGCCGCAAGACGGGTCAGCCGAGAATAGACGCACGTGGAATCCTCGGCGACAACTGGCAACAACCTTTTGGGAATTGAACGTCTTTAAAAAGAGGACGGCTTGACCCCACCGCCCAGCTCCATCATTATCATTCTGGAGTTCGTCGTTTGGAGATATTTTGAGGACCGCTCTTGCAGTTTTTATTATTTTCTTCACTTACCCTCAATCTGGTCCGGTGTGAACTCGGTCTGTCACATAGAAATACACAAAAACAAATATAAATAAAAAATGAAGGGTACGTTTGCAGCAGAGATAGGTTTGAAACAGCACAAATTAAACAGTTTTCTGGACGAATATTGAAATGATTGAATGATTCTTTCATGTGAATGTATTTTAAAGGAAATCATCCAGTTGGGAGAAATTTGCAACGTCTTTGGTTCCCTAGACACGCCAATGTCGTTCCCAAACGGTATCCAGAGAAAGACAGCAACTCCCCCGAAACGTCCAGAGAAAAACACAAGCGGGTACACACCATTTTGGAGAGAAGGAGCTGGCGGAGCGGAAAGAAAGCGACAGGAGAACCTGAAGTCCCAAGACAGAGTGGTCCCGAGCCATGGTCAGACCCCCTCTTATGTAATTCCAGCCATGTGATGTCACATATGCTAATGGACCGGATCGGGTGACAGGTTGGACCATCTTTAACTTTCTTAGGGCAGAGCTGGGACCCTCGTGGGGGAACGGGGCTATTTTTGGTGGACCGAAGAACTGTGTCAAGACTCCTCGCTGGAGGATCGGCGCCGGTTTTCTCGTATTTTGACAAAAACCTCTCAAAAAATACGAAACTTGGAGCTGCATCTTTGAGTTTCGAACTGAGAACGAAGAGCCGAAGAGCAAAAATGCAGGAAACTGGTTGGAGTGCAGAAGGTTCCTGAGACGGGAGTTCATTTACAAGGTGGTATTTTTAAAACGGGAGGTCCGCTCCTCCCTCTTATGGTTAAATAACAGCATTAAAAAAGTGGGAATCCACTCGGTCAGCTCTCAGCGGGGCCGCAGATCATTTATTACACCTTTATCCATCACAGGACATACTGAAAGTACAACAGAATTTCAACTTTTAACACGTCATCCATTCACATTTATACATAATTTACAAACTGACCGAACGCAACATGCCGTTTTGCATCATGAGAGGGAAACAATGAAAGCGAGAGAACATGCAAACTCACTGGAATACTTGAGAATTTCAGGTTTTATTGGGGGATATCCATGTAAAACAGCTTAGTCACATCTTAGGGTTGTTTCAACCCCTACAAGTCAAAAATTTAAGATGAATTTTGCATGAATAAAAACATCAATGGATAGAACTTATTGCTAGTGAGATCTATAAACTTCTCTATATTGCAACATATCTTCAGAACACTTGGAAGTTGAACGTTTAAGCATGTTTTTTTGGAAGCCGTCCAAGGTCAAAGTCACATTTTAGGACTGCTTCAACCCTCGAACTTGACCATTTTCACCCTTTCTGGCTTAAAAAGAAAAGGTAAAACTTTGTGAATGTAGTGTCTATAAACTGACACAAAACTTTTCCGTTAATCTCCGATTAGTCCAAAAAAATTGACTTAAAGAAATCTTTAATCGCAAATCTTTTGTCAGTTCAAGTTGTAAAAAAAATACATTTTTAGGATAATTTCAATTTCTTAAATCTCAAATTTCACCTTTTCTGGCATAAAAATACTAAATATATTAATATAGTTCCATGCAAATCTAAATTTTGTCCCAATTTTGTTATTTTAACAGAATTGAGCCAAAATATGACTTATTTTAGTTGTTTGTTCATGTAAACTCAATGAAGACAGAAACTTTTAATCCAGACTATTCTATTAATCCTTATGTTAATTAAAAAATACACTTAAAGCAAGAATTTTCAACCTTAATCCCATCATTGTCTCCCTTCATTCAGCACTTTAACATAAATTAATCCTTTATTTTCCAATCACCACCTTTTTTATCACACTTCTATCACTGTAAGATCAATAAAGAGAACAAAAAAATGAGAATCTGCCAGAAAACAAAGGAAATAAGAGAGTAATTCACATTTAATCTCGGAATTAGAATCACCATGTAATCTCAAGCCCCTGAACTGCTTTTGGAGGATCTCCAAGTATTTAAAAAAAAGAATAAAGTCACATTTTAGTGTTGTTTCAACCCTCATAATCTAAAATTTTCACCTTTTCCAGCATAAAAACGCTCAAACTTATCACTAGAGTTGCATATAATTCTAGATTTTGTCGCATCTCATACCTCACGTGTTATTTTAACAGAACTGAACCAAAATATGACTTACTCTTTAGTTTTGTGTTAATGTAATCCCAATAAACTAGCAGAGAAATTTTGAGTTTAATCTTTTTTTTTCCCTTTTAATTCAAACATGTTTATTCAAAATTGGAATTTTTGACTTTAATCCCAACATTTTGTCTCTTCAAGTTATTTCCGAACATAAATTAATCATTTATATTCCAATCACCACCTATTATCACAACAGAATTGAACTTTTATTAGATTACTGCCCATTTAATCCAGGATTTGATAATTACATACATCAAAACTCAAGTCCATAAATTGAATCAAGAATCTAACTCTTAAAAAAATGTCGATATTCTGATTTTAATCCAAACTATTTAACCTTAATCCTTAAAATAAATTTTAAAAATGGGATTATTTATTGGGATTTCAGTAGCAAAGATGTAGAAGAATGCAGATTAATACATTAAAAAAAAAAAAAAAAAAAAAAAAAAAAAAAAGTCAGTGCATTCATATCTGGGGAATAAACCAGATTAAGGTGCACAGATTAGACCGAGCCGGACAGGAGCGTCTAATCTGGATTCCTCCGGGGTGAAATCTCCCCAAACCTCCAGCCAAACTTCACACTGTGAGCGCCGGAGGACGTTTGTAGGGGCGTGCGACGCCGACGCCGCCCCCGGACAGATGAGCTCTATTTTTAATCCCACCTCGTCTACTGGGGGGGGTTTCAGGTTTCCCAAGACGCCGCGGTACAGTATCTCCAGTGAGCGAGCGAGCGAGCGAGCGCGGCGCCGGCTTCCGGCCGGTACATGAGCCTTATTTGGAAGAAGTGGAGATTGAACGTGCACGCCTTCAAATCCCCCACATTTAATCAGATTATCTGCAATCTGCTGTCAAACTGTGAATTCCCCAAGAGGCAGGGGGTTAAAGACGAAATAATAAAAAAGGAAATTGCTGGTCTCTGCTGCCCCCTGCTGTTTCCTCCACGCAACTGCAGAACTGCACAGAATTGACAACGAACAGCGCGGACTTTTAACAATGCAGGATTTCTTTTTAGACGTGCGTTACAAGTCAGAAGTCGTAATCCGGCGGGATTACGGGGAACTGAAGCTGGTTTCTACAGCTCGAAGGCCGGGAACCTGGATTTTAACGGCTGCAGCAGGTCGGCCAGGAAGTAGATGGTTCCCGCCATGCCTGCAAAACACAGGAGACGAGCAGATTAACTTCAGATTCTGTTGGTTTTTAACGGATTAATCCTGATCAAAAGCCTTTTCCCATCAAAACTGAGCTCATACACCACTAAATAAGGTGATAATATAACAATATGATAGTGAAATGACCAAATAAAGAGTCTTAAAAAACAGTAAATGCACACAAAAGATGAAAAAATGTAACAAGGAGAGCCATCTCTGCAAGAAAAATCCTTGTTCATCCCACAAATGCAAAAAAGTTCCTTCCAAATGTGGCTCCATTTAAAAAGGAGAATGAAGAAGAACATTGATATTTTCTATGTGTTTTATGCAAGGAATGAGGCAAAAAAAAACAACAAAAAACTGGTAAAATTAAGGAATTAAGAAGAAAAATGTGCATGAAGTCACTAAAAAAGTGATTAGAAACTAGAAAAAGTTGGTAAAACAAGCACTTTGGAGGTTTCTCTATAAAAAATTAACAATTTTATGTGCTTTTTCTGCATCTTTTTTGTAAAGAAAAAATATGCTTCAGGTGTTAAAATGTAAATAAAACTGAAGAAAGACGGAAAAACAGAAGAATTTCTTCACGTGAAAAAGTTCTCTTTTTTATACAGGGATGAAATTATCATAAGAAAAGGTAGAATGTGAGAAAATGTTGATGAAGCACTAATATGTGCTTGTTTGTAATGAAGAAAACCACATTACAAGAATAAACACATAAAAATACTTCCGGAAGACTGAATAATAATAAAAAAAATTAGTCTAAATCATAAAATAATTCATAAAATTAATAAAATAATAAAGAAAATGGTCTTTAATGAACAAGTTAATGTATAAAATAAGCTGAAATTAATGAAATAAAGAATAAAAAGACCTTGACTTCATGAAACAACGAATGAAAAACATTAATCTAGAAAACAATGAATATAATGACAATTAAATTAAAATATAGAGTGGCCTTAAATCAATAAAGTAATCGATAAAAACACCTTAAATCAATGAAATGATAAGTATAATAGCATTGACCAGGAATTACAAATAGGAAAAATGAAGAAAAATACTTTAAAAGAGTAAAAAAAAGAGAAAACCGACTTTAAAATAAGAATCAAACAAATTTAATGCAAAATGGAAAAAAAAAGATAAAATAATGAATAAAAAAAATGACACTATAGTCACAAAAAATGGAATAAAATGAGTATTAAAATGAGGAAAACAGTGCATCTGGTTGATGTTTGTGCTGCAAAATTGAGAAAATAATTTCGTTTTCGACTCTAAACTGTGATAAATCCCTCGAATCGGAGCGCTCTCACCTTCAAACAGCGAGTACGGCGTGTCCGGCGTTCGGCATCCGTGCTTCCCGTAGTTCATGCACCAATCTGCGAACTGGAAAGACACAGCGGTGAGTCAGAGCGACGGCGGAGGCGGAGGCGGCGAGCGGGGGCGAGCGGGTGTCCGGTCGGCCGGCGCCGCTCACCATGCAGGCTCGGTACAGGTGCTTGGGGTCCTGCGTGCGGCGGTAGAGAGCCAGGAAGGCGTAGGCGTTCCCCGCCGCGCCGTGACACAGGCCGTAGCCTTTCTTCAGCAGGCCGTAGCGCCACACCACCTCGCCGCAGCGCAGCGCGTCCTCCAGGTACTGCGGCGCGCCGAAAACCTGCGAGCGGGAGGAGGAAAACCCGAGTTCAATCGCAGCTGATGTGAAGGAAGTCATTCGTTGACAATTCAGAGAAATTGCAGCATAAAACGATGAAAAATGTTACATTTTTTTTGCTTCTATGAGGACAATTTAAAGCCTTAAAACCTCTTTTACTGAAAAAAGTTGAAATATTAATCAATATTAATCAACATTAACTACTTTACAATCATAAAAAAATGAGTAAAATTACTTCAAGATGATAAAATAATTAATAAAACGTCTTTATGACAAAATAGTGAATAAAACAAACTTTAAATGAAATAATGAAGAAAATGACAAAAATTCTTAAATGATGAAGAGAAAGGCTTTAGAATAACAGAAAACTACATCATAATAATAAAAAAATAACTATACTATTATATGAACTACAAACTAAAAACGCTTAACAATAAGACAGTAAATTCAAAAGTAAATGAAAAGTATTAAAAGTAGGAAAAGATTATAAGATAGAGAATATGACAAAAATGATAAAATATTGAGTAAAATGACTTTAGAAAATCAAAATATTGTATAAAATGACTACAATCAAAGGAATAAAAAGATTCAGAAATTCAAAAAAGTGGAAGAAAAAGGGCTTTCTAATAATAAAACACTGAATAAAATGACTCCAAAATGCTAAGAGAAAGAATAAAACTACTTTTTAAAAGTAAAATATTGTAGAAAATGACATAAAAATGGTAAAATAATGAAAAGAAATGCTGGAAAATTTAAAAAAAGTGACAAGAAATGACTATAATGATAAAATATTGAATAAAACTACTTACAAAGGTTAAAAATATGAGTGAAATTACCTTAAAACTATAAAATATTGCAGAAACAATGAAGCAAACTAGTTTAGTTACAGAGTACTGAAGTAGTAAGAGGCGTCACTGACGCTCCGGCCCCGCCCCTTCTTCCCAGCATGCACCTGGTGGGCCTGCAGCAGCATGTAGACGACGCCCGGCGCGCCGTGGCACCAGTGCACCAGCAGGTCGCGCTCGTCGCCGACGCACGGCGGGTAGTTCCCCGAGGGGAAGCGCAGGCGGCAGACGTGGTCGACGCTGGGCTTCACCAGGGTCTGGAGGGGCTCCGGCCGCGAGACCAGGCCCGGCTGCAGGACGGGGAGGGGGAGGAGGAGGAGGAGGAGAAGGAGAGCCGTCATCCAGACATCAAAAACTGAAATATAAAGAGTTACGGAGGAAAAAAAACGAAGAAAAAAAAAAGAGAAAAATGTCGATTTATCAGATGTACTTTCATGTAAGTTACTGTATAATTAAAAAAAAAGAATAAAATCACTTTTAAGAGAGGAAAATAATGATTAAATTAACTTTTCAAGAATAAAATATTGAATAAAAAGAAATTATATGAATGAATAGATCAATAAAACCACTTTAAAAGAAGGAAATAATGAAGAATTGACTCGAAAATGATGAAATAATGACTGAAAAGGGTTGATATTAATAAAAAAACTCATCAAAATAAGTTTCTATAATGATGTAATGAAGAAAACTACTTAAAAAAGTGAATAAAATGTCTTTTTAGTCATAAAATAGGGAATACAACTAATTCATTATGTTAAAATGATGTTAAACGATAAACATAACAAGCACAGTAAGAACGAAACTACTAAAAAATTCTAAAAAAAAAAACAACAAAACTTTAAATTGCAATACAATAGATTTAAAAACAACAGAAATATGACTAAAAATATATTCTGAAAAATATTAAAGACCTAAAAATGATCAAAATATTGGTTAAAAACACTTGATATGAATAAAATAACGAATGAAATGACCTAAAAAAATGATAAAATAATGAATGAAGTAACTTCTTAAAAATCAAACAGTAAAAAGTCTTTATTTTAATAAAATAGTGGCTAAAAGGCATTTTATTGTTGGAGTGTTTGCAGCAGGGCTGGAAGAGGAAGAGGAGGAGGAGGAGGAGGAGGAGGAGGAGGAGGAGGAGGAGGAGGAGGGAGTGGATCCAGGAAGTGTCCCAACCTGCATGAGGAAGTAGTAGATGCCGGCGAGGCCGTGCGCCGCCCCCACGTACTGCTCCTGGTACCACTCGAACATCAGCGGACTCTGGTTCTGGATGCGGATCTTCCTGCTGAAGCGTTCGCCCGACTCCAGGACGGCGTCGCTGATCTGCGTCGAAAAATTAAAAAACAAAAAAGACGGATGAGGAGGAGGAGCCGAGTTTACCGGAGCGGCGGCGGGTTTCGGCCCGGACCCCCACCTGCTGGATGTACTCCAGCGGGACGCGCTCCTCCCCCAGCTGCCTCCGGACGAACGCCAGGGCGTACAGGTAGCCCATCCGGCCGTACAGCATCTCGTCCGGCAGCGCCGCCGAGCCCCTCGCCGCCTGGTGGTACCGCAGCAGCCTGCGGAGGAGAGGCGCGGCGGCGGATCAGCACGTCTGCGGGTCAGACGCGCGTCCATCGCCGCCGGTTAAATCGACCGGAGCCGCGCCGTTTAACCTGAAACACACCTGGATGCAGCTGGAGGGCGCTGCGGACAGTTATATATCAATAAATAATGAATGAAACCGATTAAAAATGAAATAAAATAAGCTCATTATTGTTAAAATAATGAAGAAAACAACTTCAAATTCTGAAGTAAATTAAATAAAAGAAATAAAAAAAAATATTTTAAAAATATAAAATACTAATTAAAGGTTGGTAAATCGTGAAAATTTTGCAAAAATTGTATATGAATTAAAAAAACAAAACCACGGTGAATTTTAAAATAATCCAGAAATTGAATATGACTAAAAAAAACTTCAAAATGAAAAAAGAAGACGAAAACTACTGTGTTTTAATAAAAAAAAAAAAAATTTAAAATAAGATAACGGATAAAGAAACTTAAAATAAAAAAAAAAACAGCAGGAAACTTACTTAAAATGGCAAAAATATATTAAATATATGATAAAAAATAAGATAATGAACAAAAGCACTTGAAGAATAATGAAGTAAAGATAGGATAATCTATAAAACCACTTTAAATACAAGAAAATCCTGAAAACTTCATAAATCATAAAATAAAGTACTTTAAAATGTTGAGATAACGGACAAAAACACTCAAAAATCCCCTCAAAAAAGAAGAAAACTCGTCAAAAATGACAAAATAATGGATAAACTGACTTCAAAACTATAAAATAATAAGAAATACTAATTCAAAATGATAAATATTAAATCAAATTCAGTGTCCACATGGACACGGAGGGAGTACAACACTTCCTCGGTGCATTGTGGGTAAAGCGATCACCGACCTGGTGACGCACTCGTCGGCCTCCGCGGGCCGCTGCAGGCGGTGGTAGACGGCGGCGGCCACCGCCAGCGGCCCGGCGTCGCCGCACAGGAAGGTGACGTCGCGGCGGCGCGTCAGGCACTTGAGGCCGCGGCTCACGTGCTCCAGCGCCCTCTGCAGGAAGGACGGGTCCCTGAACACGTCGTGGAGCTGCAGGTAGAGCAGGGAGACGCCTGAGAGGAAGCCAACGACAGAAAACTGTCACGAGCGAGATTTTAGGAACGATTCATTGCAGACAAAAAAAAAAAAAAAAAATCTAAGATAAAACCTTAGAAATGTAATTATTCCATTAAAATTCTATATATCAGTGTCAGTCAGACGGAAGTTTCGAGAATGAATGAGATTTAGTGGGTGGGTCTCAACTTTTTATCACTTAACTGAGAAAAAAAAAAAAATGTCTCTACTACTCAGTTTTTTAATTGTTCATGTGAAATACACTTCTCCACTACTGAAGTATGAACAACTTGAATGAATGTCTTGATTTTGAGTCACATGACCATCAAATGTTGCTACAGAAAGACGTTTTCCTTTGTTAAAACATGAACACAACATAAATATCAATGATATTTTATATAAATGTGTTATTTTTGCATCTCTAAAAGTTAAAATATTGAGTTTATTGCGTGAGCAGAAGACGATCCGTGTCTGGTTTTGACCATAAATTTAAGAAAATTGACTAAATGACTTGACTAATTGTGTCAGAGTGTGAGTTTTCCTGGAATTAAGACACAAATAATGCAAATACATCACATTTTTATGCCTAAAAACATGTAGTTTATCAACATAAAACTGCAACTTTGAGTTAGAAGGTAAAATATTGATTTTATCGCATGAGAAGAAGATTATCTGTTTTTGAAACCACTTTTCTTACCTAAATTCATAAAAAACAACATGAAAATCCAATTCCTGAGACAAAGGTAGAATTTCTTGTCTCTGTAAGGTAAAATATACTGCATAAGAAGATCATCTGTGTCTGGTTTGAACATTTTTATGCCTAAAAACACATAAAAATTCAATTTTCTTAAGGTAAATGTGTCATTTTAAGTCTGTAGAAGGTAAAATGGTGAATTTATTGTGCGAGAGGAAGGTGATCTGTGAGTAGTTTTCACCTTAAATGGGAGAAATCCTAATAAATTTCTGCATTTAGCTGAGTTTTTTTCTGGAAATGAAGGACAGAAAGTCCAAGCAGGTGAAAAACTGGGATGAAATGAATTGTAGGAGTTCGATCCGGACAAAATCAAAGTAAAGAAACACTTTTTTCTTTCTGCAATGACTGGTGGAGAACGCATGCGGTGTTTCAGATTAAGTGGTTTCCCTGTTAACTGGTGACCGTTTTGCTTTTGCGCCCTTTAATAACAGCAGATACTAAAACCTGGTTAAGACCATTCCGCCACATCTGCAATCGCGTTTCTAAGTATCGTACCCTCTGTGAGTCTGTCTTATTCTAAACATTTGTTACGACGGACGCTAGAGAAGGATGGTCACCAGTTAACAGGGAAGCCAGTTAATCCGTAACAGCGGTCTGCCGTCACCTGCCCAGCCTGTGTAAACGGTGCAGTCTCGCGGGTCCGCAGCCCTCAGCCCGTCCTCCATGACAGCCAGCAGCTCCTTAATCTTTCCGCACAGCGCGTGGGAGAACTCCTCTGTGAGCTGGGAGGGAAAAACAAACGTTTAGATGAGGGAGAAAGAGAGAAAATAAAAGCACGTTTCTTGCACAGGCTCCATGCATTCGTTTACCTTTCCGTGGGAGTCGAACACTGCACCCGCATTAGTCCCGTCGTAGTCCGCGTACGGGTTCTTAAGAGCGCGCGTGTCCATTTTATGCCTCTTTCGACAGAAATCCTGCAAAAAAAATGAAGCGATTTAAAGTCGAAATCGATTCAAATCGGATGCCTTTCTGCGACTGTTTATGTTGCGCCTCTTCTTTTTTTTTCTTCTTCTTCTTCTGTCGCGAGATGCAAACCCTGCTCGCTGCTGACCTCTGCTGGTGGACACGAGGTACTGCAGTGGGGCTGCAGTGTAATGTAATGAGAATCAGAAAAAACAAAACAAAAACTCAAATTTACATATTTTTACAATGAAGCAGAGAAAAATGAGATAACAACTGAAATACACACATGTATGTGCAAGTCTGTAATGAGTAACGCCACTTTAGAACCAGAAAACAATGAATAAAGCACTTTATAATATTGAAATAATGAATAAAACCTCCTTTTTATAATACAAATTGAATGAAGCAATCTTTTAATAAGTGTCAAATGTATATATTTGTATTAATATTCTCAAACAAAAGTGAGAAATGTAATTATGCAGATGTGTGTATTTGTCAGTCAAAGAAAGCTTCTTTAGAATAATAGAACTGCAACACAACTTTGCAATAATGAA